>NC_089823.1:223952603-224581603 GCF_035046505.1 Tiliqua scincoides
TCCCTTCCACACCAGGAGCAAGTGCAGTCTGTCCCTGGTCTGTCTCCCTGGCTATGGGCCTTCCTTCTTTGCCTCTTAGCCTCAGACTGTTGGCCAAGTGTCTCTTCAAACTGGGAAAGGCCATGCTGCACAGCCTGCCTCCAAGCGGGCCGCTCAGAGGCCAGGGTTTCCCACTTGTTGAGGTCCATTCCTAAGGCCTTCAGATCCCTCTTGCAGATGTCCTTGTATCGCAGCTGTGGTCTACCTGTAGGGCGCTTTCCTTGCAGGAGTTCTCCATAGAGGAGATCCTTTGGGATCCGGCCATCATCCATTCTCACTACATGACCGAGCCAACGCAGGCATCTGTTTCAGCAGTGCATACATGCTAGGGATTCCAGCACATTCCAGGACTGTATTGTTAGGAACTTTGTCCTGCCAGGTGATGCCGAGAATGCGTCGGAGGCAGCGCATGTGGAAAGCGTTCAGTTTCCTCTCCTGTTGTGAGCGGAGAGTCCATGACTCGCTGCAGTACAGAAGTGTACTCAAGACACAAACTCTGTAGACCTGGACCTTGGTATGTTCCGTCAGCTTCTTGTTGGACCAGACTCTCTTTGTGAGTCTGGAAAATGTGGTAGCTGCTTTACCGACGCGTTTGTTTAGCTCGGTATTGAGAGAAAGAGTGTCGGAGATCGTTGAGCCAAGGTACACAAAGTCATGGACAACCTCCAGTTCATGCACAGAGATTGTAATGCTGGGAGGTGAGTCCACATCCTGAACCATGACCTGTGTTTTCTTTAAGCTGATCGTCAGTCCAAAATCTTGGCAGGCCTTGCTAAAACGATCCATGAGCTGCTGGAAATCTTTGGCAGAGTGGGCAGTGACAGCTGCATCGTCGGCAAAGAGGAAGTCACACAGACATTTCAGCTGGACTTTGGACTTTGCTCTCAGTCTGGAGAGGTTGAAGAGCTTTCCGTCTGATCTGGTCCAGAGATAGATGCCTTCTGTTGCAGTTCCAAAGGCCTGCTTCAGCAGGACAGCGAAGAAAATCCCAAACAAGGTTGGTGCAAGAATACAGCCCTGCTTCACGCCGCTTCGGATGTCAAAGGGGTCTGATGTGGAGCCATCGAAGACAACAGTGCCCTTCATGTCCTTGTGGAAGGATCTGATGATGCTGAGGAGCCTGGGTGGACATCCGATCTTGGGGAGAATCTTAAAGAGGCCGTCCCTGCTGACCAGGTCGAAAGCCTTCGTGAGATCTATGAAGGCTATAAAGAGTGGCTGTCGTTGCTCCCTGCATTTCTCCTGCAGTTGTCTAAGGGAGAATACCATATCAGTGGTGGACCTGCTGGCTCGGAATCCGCACTGTGGTTCTGGATAAATGTTTTCTGCAAGTACCTGGAGCCTCTTTAGTGCAACTCGGGCAAACAACTTTCCTACAATGCTAAGGAGAGAGATGCCACGGTAGTTGTTGCAGTCACCCCTGTCACCTTTGTTCTTGTACAGCATGATGATGTTTGCATCCCTCATGTCTTGAGGTACTCCACCTTCTCTCCAGCAGAGACAGAGGATTTCATGCAGCTCAGTGACGATGATCTCTTTGCAGCACTTTAGGACTTCAGCAGGGATGCTATCTTTTCCTGGTGCCTGGCTGTACGTGCTGTACTTTTCCTGGCTGTATGTGCCGTAAGAGGAGACTAAACAGCCACCGGGTAGATGGGACTGGTCAGCCTGGGAAGGCAAATCATCTGAGAGAGGGAAAACTCTGATCCCAAACCTCTACTGCCTTGTGGCTACATCCAGTTATGGAAAAGGCTTCAGGAGTCAACCTTGAGGCAAAATCAGGAGCTGGAGTCCCTGAGGCAGTTCATGGCTGAACACAGTCACGTTCTGGCAACTCCTGCGACACCGCTGGAACCAACCGTATTGGCTTCTGCCTTTCCATTGGACCATTCCAGCGACGTGGAGAGGGGGGATTTGCTGCATGGGTAACAGCATATCCTCCATACCTTCTTTACCCAGGCTTCGCGCACTGGAGAGGACACTCCAACTACGCCATACGTCGTCGGCACAACACGGGAAGCAGCAGTTTACCGGTTATAAGTCTTCGATCGATTGGCGTAGAGCGTGACGCCAAGGGCTGCTTCCGACGGTGGGAGAGATCATTGCATCTCATTGGGCAGCTACCGCCCGCCTTAAGCTGGGCAGTCCCCAGCCAGTAAGGTGTTGCCTCGCCACGGTCCGTTAACCTCATGGGGTGCATGGGGTTTAGGGTGAAAACCGACAAGCGGATCGACAACTCTGCACCATGCAACAGAAAACAGAAAACTCCTGCCCTAAAACTGGGCACCTGGAACGTAAGGACAATGACACCTGGCTTCTCTGATGACCTGCAAGAAATAGACGATGCAACGCAAAACAGCTGTCATCGACATGGAGCTGAGCAGACTGCAGATGGACATCGTCGCCCTTCAAGAGACAAGGCTGCCAGATTCCGGATCTGTCAAGGAGAGAAATTTCTCATTTTTTTGGCAGGGAAAACCACCAAACGAAACCAGGGAACATGGCGTTGGCTTTGCGGTCAGAAATACTCTGCTGGAATCCATCATCCCACCTACTGTGGGAAGTGAAAGAATTTTGTCCCTGCAGCTCCAGTCATCAGCTGGACCTGTCACACTCATCAGTGCTTATGCACCGACTCTGTCGTCTCCAGCAGAAGCCAAAGACAAATTCTACGATGACCTGGCCATCACTATCAAGAAGACCCCTGTAAAAGAGCTATTGTTCATCCTCGGCGATTTCAATGCTAGAGTTGGTGCTGATAACAGTTCGTTGCCCACTTGCTTAGGTCAGTTCGGCACTGGGAAGATGAATGAAAATGGCCAACGCCTGCTAGAGTTTTGCTGTCATCATGGTCTCTGTGTCAGCAACACATTCTTCAACACGAAGCCCCAACATAGTCCCTTGGAGACACCCAAGATCAAAGCACTGGCACCAGCTCGACCTGATTCTCTCCAGACGCTCCAGCCTTCCCAGCATCAAGATCACACGCAGTTATCAGGGTGCTGCCTGCGACACTGACCACTCCCTAGTGTGCAGCAGAGTGAAACTGCAAGCAAAGCAGCTGTACCACACGAAAAAGGAAGGAAGACCTCGCATTGATACCAGCAAGATCCGGGATCAGAGAAAAGTGGAGGAAGTTGCACAAGCACTTGAGGAATATCTTCCAGGCCCGGCCGATGCAAACGCATCCAACAGATGGGAACATTTCAAGAATACCGTTTACAACACCGCCTTGTCCATATTTGGCAAGAGGACCAACAAGACGGCAGACTGGTTTGAAGCCCACTCTGAGGAGTTGACACCAGTCATTGAGGAAAAGAGGAGAGCTCAAGCATTATACAAGGCCTGTCCCAGTGAGTGCAACCTGCAGGTCCTCCGAGCTGCTCGCAGCAAAGTCCAGCAGGCTGCCAGGAGATGTGCTAACGACTACTGGCTCCAGCTCTGTTCCGAGATACAGATAGCAGCTGACATGGGCAACATCAAGGGGATGTATGATGGTATCAAGCAGGCCCTAGGTCCAACACAGAAGAAAATTGCCCCTCTGAAGTCTGCAACAGGCGAGGTCATCCACGATCGGGCGCAGCAGATGGAACGCTGGGTGCAGCACTACTCTGAGCTATATTCCAGAGATAATGTAGTCACCGAAGAAGCGCTGAACAACATTGAGTGTCTGCCTGTGTTGGAGGAGCTTGACAGTGAACCAACCCTAGAAGAACTTCACGTGGCCCTGGACTCCCTTGCCTTTGGCAAGGCACCAGGAAAAAACAGCATCCCTGCTGAAGTCCTAAAGTGCTGCAAAGAGATCATCGTTCTGAACATTAGAACATGAGATTAGCCCCAATGGATCAGGCCATAGGCCCATCTAGTCCAGCTTCCTGTATCTCACAGTGGCCCACCAAATGCCCCAGGGAGCACATGTCTTTCTCATGTGAAAATAGGTCTGCTTTTGGCATTATAATTTACCTCTCCAGGATGTTAAAATATTCTTCAGTTCCCCAGACTAAATCATAATGAGCAGAAATTTTAAATTGTCAGACAGTTGACTTCTTTATTGAAATAAATTCTCCTAATAGTTGTGGGCTCCAGCCTCAAGTTAAATTTGTTATGATGGGGTCAACACTGGGAAAGGATTCAATAGCCACCACTTGAAATTAACGTAGGCTTTGTTTATGCGCTATTATTCTGAGGGTGTGAACGCTTTAGCAGACCTTATTCCACTCCAGTGGTTTATACAGGTTCATTGAGCTATGACATGCACAGAAGACTGCTTATCATGGTTCACAAAACAGGTTAACCCCATGAGTGTGGTCACTGAAACAGTACATGGCATATTTTTAAAAAGACCCAAGGGGTAGTGACATTTTGAAGTATGTGATCGTACCATTATTTCTGATAGGGAAAGGCAGTTTTCATAAATTAATTGTTTTAATAAAATGACCTTTTCTTCTGAAAAAGAGGTTGACTGATATTTCATAAAACCATGTTTAAAAAATACTAATATTGCAATGCAAAAATATTATTTTCTTTTGGCTAGAGGAGGAGATATTTTTCCTTCTGGATTCTAGAACTTGGAGCACACTTCCAAAGTGAATATGCTATTTATATTTTTGAGAGCCCAAATTCTGGTGCTCAAGCTAAGAGAGGTAGGGCGCAATCCTATCTTGTGCTGGATCAGGCAAGAGACTTGTGCTGTATCCAGCGCAGGGTAGGTGCCCAAAGTGGCTCAGCCAGAGGTAAGGGGAAACTCTTCCCCTTACCTCTGGGTAAGCCACTGCAGCCCGTATGGGTCTCTTCGGACCACCTCTGAAGGAGAGCAAAGTGACTTGAAGCCACTCTGTGCTGCTCAGGAACAGGGGTTGGGATCTGGAATAACAGCCGGATCCCAGCCCCACCTCCCACTCCCCCCTGCCTGCCCCCGGACCCCCTTCTGCCCAACCACTTCCTGTCCCAGAATGCATCCCTCCCGCTTCCTCCCCACCCCCTCCAGACCCCTGTGCCGGCTGAGCTCAGCCGATGCAACCTACCTGGGGGAAGCTGCCATGGAGACTGGATTCAGCCTCCGTGTGCCAGCTCACCTCTGTGCATTGCAGCATGTTTGCGACCCTCATAGGCTAGTGCAAGAGACTTGCGCCAGCCTAACGTGCAGTCAGGATTGCCCTGGTAGAGTCTAACAATTGAAACACATTGGATAAAAATCAATTATATTTATTTAAAACAAATTAAATTCTGATTTACATTTTACATTACAGATGTACCGATTTTAGTAAGTTTCACTTTAAAAATCACGAGTGTTTGAAATAAAATCTGTGTAATGTAAACAAAAATGTTAAAGGCTATTCCTAATCTTAAATTCATGATTCTTCTGATAACAGATCTTTCTGATCAATGACTCTGATAAAAGCTGTATAGGCTGTGATGTACTGACTTTTCTTTGAGTTACCCTTGAGAAGCCCACTCTTGGGTGGTTAGCAACTCCTAATGTACTAACCTCAGTTATTAATAAATAACTTTTACACTGATTTGGAGTGGTGTGTGCTCAGACTGGGGTGGAACGGCTCAAGAAAACCTAAGGCACTTGTGGTAGCAAGTGGACGTGGAGAGGAGAAACCCCCCCCCCAACTGCATCACAACTGTCTGCAGAGAAATTGACAAGACTTTGTCACTCTTGATTCCAGACTGCAGAAATACCTCTTTATCCAGAAGTATCACAGATAACCATAATAGCAAGGGATGTTTTCATTAATCCCTACCAATGAAAAACTTTTCCAGATGTCATAAGGCAGCAACAGCTATGGTTATAGATTACTTGATCATGTACAGTAGCATCCCATGACATCCTACTTTTTTTTGGAGTGAAACAATATTTTGGTTGGCAACCTTCAGTCTCAAAAGACTATGGTATAAGCCTACAGCACCCAGTATTCCCAGGTGGTCTCTCATCCAAGTACTAACCAGGCCTGACCCTGCTTAGCTTCCGAGATCAGACAAGATCGGGCATGTGCAGGGTAAGGCCCAATTCTATCCCTAGTCAAGCCAGACCATGCAGCACCACCAGCAGTGCTCATGTGTAGGTGGGGGGATGGGGATGACCAGACAACCCAGGAGAGGTAAATAAAAACCTTTCTTTCTTACCTCTCCACAGGCTGCCTGGTCCCCAATGAATCTCTTCAGACCTACAGCAGCTCTGAAGCTAGTGTAAGCCCAAGGCGATTTCTGGGGGGTGTTCCAGGCTGGGAAAGGGAGTTAGGATCTCAGCATGTGCAGCTACCACAGAGATGCTCTTGCCCCCTAAGCACAGCCTGCTCCCAACTCCACGATCCCTGAATTTACTGCTTGGTGATGGGTTATAGAGGACGTTCAGCAGGCTGCTGTCACCTGACTGGTGTCCACCAAATAGAGAAGCAGCTTTTCTGCCATTGATCCAAGATATTTTCCCCCCACAATGACATGTTTCAAAATAACAGGAAGGAAATCAAAGAAAACATTTTTTATACCCAATTCATGGAACCCCTGAAGCCCATTCATGGACCGCAAGTTAAGTACCTCTGTTCTGAAGGTTACTTTTCTATGTGAAAATAATCAACATGTAGGAGGAGAATATTTGCCTTCAAACATTGTAATCGTCATACAGAGATGGTCTAATTTACCCTAACTCCACACGCAGTGGTGAAATGGCATTAAGATGGTACCACTACATCCTACAAGGGAGTGTTGGCCATTTGTTCCATTGCCCTAGCGTAAGCCCCTACTGGCCCAGTAGTTTTAATTGGACCTGCACCAACAACATTGCTGGCACAAGTCTGCTTGGTCCCATGAAGGCAGTTCGAGCTCGGGAAAGGAACTCGGATTCTGCAAACGCCACTGCTGCTGAACCCACCCCTTCCTGATCATCCCCCCTCCCCACCCCATTACCACTTCCTTCTACCAACTGCCCATCTGTTCCCACCACCTCACATCCCTTCTATTTGTGTCTCTCAATATACCTTGCAAGCTACTGAGAGACGAATTACACTGTTCCCCCCCCCTTTTCTTTTATTCAGTAGAATTCTTTCGTGCCAAAGCCATTACATAACCAATAATTTTGGATTACAGGTAGTTAGATCTTTGGTAGTTTATAGGTTATTTTTAGTTGTAAGCCAACAATTCTTAATATTGTAGCAATCAGTTAGTATGCAAGTAGTGTTTTATCAGAGAATACATGAATTACGAAAAGGGAAGCTTGATTTAGATCAGTTCCTTCTCTTTGTTGCTGATTGAAACTACCTTTTTTTCAATTTATGCTCCCTGCCATGCAGTCTGCTAGTGAGGTATTGGCAAGTCTAGAGATGCTTGATAATTGTGCAAGAAGGTCATTGGAGTCGGGTTCCAGATCAATTCCTGCTGGAAAGGTTGCAGTGAGCACGGATCTTTGTCAATATTTTTAGTTATCTCTGCAAAATGTTGTAGACATTGAAACGAGATAAATGAAGTTGGAATTGGTTTTCTTTTCTTTATAAAGCTATGAGGATTTGAGCCTTAGAATCTATCTGTTTTTAAAAATGTCTGCCTTGTATATTTTTCCCGATAATATTATTAAACACAAAAGCATCCAGTTTAGTTCTGAGAAACCTGCAAAGTGCTACAAATGGCTTGAAAGTCTGGAAAACACTGAATGTTTGCAAGATCTTTTAGCACAGGTACAGGGGTGTCTAAAGTTTTTGGCAGGAGGGCCACATCATCTCTCTGACACTGTGTCGGGGGCCGGGGAAAAAAGAATTAATTTACATTTACAATTTGAATAAATTTACATAAGTTTACTTTAATGAATATATTAAAGACGAACTTATATGAATGAATGGTCTTGCAATAGCTCAAGGCCTATAAAAGGCCTTGCACAAAGCAAGGCTGGCCTTTCCTTTGCTGCCGCTACTGCATCACAAATGTGAAACAGCAAGAATTGGAGGGAGCCCTCATCCCACAGCTCATGTGAGAGGTCAAACAGTCACCCTCATGCTGCAAGCAGTTGCGTCGGGCCGGTGCGGGCTCCAACAAATCTCTGGAGGGCCAGAGGCTCTTTGGAGACTGGGGGCTTCCTGAGGGCCACATTGAGAGGCCTCAAGGGCCGCATGTGGCCCCAGGGCCAGGGTTTGGTCACCCCTGTTTTAGCATAATAAAATGTTTACATGTCAGGGCATTTTTCAAGAGGAGGGCCTGCAACCTTGAGTGGCACTATGGAGAGTGAGACATGATTTCAGAAGAGATGAAGGCTAGAGACCTTCATCTACAATTGGGAAACTAGAGTAAGTGGCAAAAATAATGCATTTCTATCCTGTTTTTATCTTTGAGATGATTTTGGGTCCAATCTATTGAGCACTAGCGCCGGCACTGAACTCCGGCACTGGCACTGGGTACCATAAACGTGCCATAAAGCATGTTTATAGTATCCTTGGAATAAGGAGGGTTGGCTTAGTCTGCTTCCTCTGAAGAGACCTCCAGTGGTTTCCCTGCACCCATGAGATACAGCGGTCACCATTTTGATGCCACTGTTCCTCCAGGCACTAGAAAGGATAGGATTGGGCTATTCATTTCCTTTTTCATTTACCTCATCCCTGAGTTCTCTGAGTGCTCCTCCTCTGTGTTAGAAAATGCTGGTGTATGTGGTGGCACATTGAATATGTTCATTCATTTGGGGGCAAAGTGCAGATTGTGAAGAAACTGCAGAGGACAGCAAGAGAATCCAGGATTGTTTTGACAGGATGGAAAACTGGGTAAATACAAACATAATGCCTTTCAGCAGGGTTAAATGTAAAGTTTTGCATCTTGTAGCAAACATCAGGAGGACATATATAAGATTGGGGACACTTGCCTGAACGGCGGTATATGTGAAAAAGATCTAGGTGTTGCAGTGGATGATGAACTAAACATGAGCCAGTAATGTGATGTGGCAGCAAAGAAGGCAAATGTAATTTTAGACTTCATCAACAGAGCTGTAGTGTTGAGATCAAGAGAAGTGTTGGTACTCTGTATTCTGCTTTAGTTGGGCCAGCACCACTTGGAATATTGTGTCCAGCTCTGTGTGCCATAGTTTCAGAGCAATATTGACAAACTGGAGTGGGTCCAAGGGTGGGCCACAAGGCTGGTGAGAGGGCTGGAGACAGGTTGAAGAAGCTGGGCATGTTTAATTAGAGAAGAGTGGTTAAGAGGGGGCATGATAACTAACTATAAATATCTGAGGGGCTGCCATGTGGAAGATGGAGCAGGTTTGTCTTTGGTTGCTTTGGAGGACCAGGACAAATGGGTTAAAATTACAGCAAGGAAGATTTGATTAAATGTTAAGAGGAACTCCCTGATGGTACAAAGTGTTAGGCAGTGGAACAGTCTGCCTTGAAAAGTGGTAGACTCTCCATTGTCGGAGGTCTTTCAGCAGAGGATGGATAGGCAGCTATCAGGAACATTGTCGTTTTAGGTGGCCTGCATTGGCAGTGGGTTGGACTTGATCTTGAAGCTCCTTTCTGATTTCTATGATTAACATAATATAAGAACAGCCCCACTGGATCAGGCCATAGGCCCATCTAGTCCACCTTCCTGTATCTCACAGCGTGATTCTGTGTCAGGCAGGCAACAAAATGGGGCATTTACTGAGCCTCAGATGAAACTCTATACATAGCTGGTGAGGTGCATTTGCAGATATGCAGGCCTGCAAAAAGCAAGGAAGTGGGTGTGGCGCCAGTTACACGATCTGGGTTTAATCTTCATGTAATGCTTCTCACTGCAGATGTCAATGAATGCGCCATTGAGAATGGAGGCTGTCAGGACCAATGCTGCAACACGATTGGCAGCTACTATTGCAAATGTCCACCTGGCCAGAAACTGAGTGAAGACCGAAAAACATGTGAAGGTAACAAACAGTCTCTGCAGTGTTTCTTAGTTGATCAGGTGCATGGCAGCACTTATGAATAAATGAAAGTGTTTTGGCGTGTTTTTGCTTGGAAATCAAATGAAAGGTTCGTGTGCACATGATGTTAAAATGCACTTATAAACATACATCTACATTGTGAAAACACAGTGGTCAGGGCACTTCAGAAAGGCTTTTGCAAATGAAAAATAAATGATTATATCTTGAATGAGTTCTTCCATGTTCCATTTTTTGCGCTGGAAGCCTTCAGGCAGGGTTTTGTCATTCGCTTACTGAACTGCGCCTAGTAATTTTAGGTCTCACAAATAAAATGTGAGAGTAGCTGTCTAATTATAGATTGTGTCTCTGGTTTAAAATCAAAAGTCAAAATTTACTACTCTGCTTCAGTAATTTAGGCTGCAATCCTAACCAACATTCTAGCACTGACATAAGGGGAATGTAACTCTGAGTAAAGGGAACAAATATTGCCCTACCTTGAGGAGGCCTCCATGACTGCCCCCCAACTGCAGGATGCAGAACATGCCCCACTGGCACAGCTATGCCAGTGCTGGAGAGTTGTTTAGGATTGCACCCTTAAAAGCCGTGGAGGTCATGTTGGAGAATTTGGCAACATTTTGCCAGTGGCATGGGATACGAGACCTAGCAGTTGGTGGATGACATATTTTTTTCCTTTGTTATACTGCTTTTGTCAAATGCTGGATCACAAGTTTTGCAGCATCTGTGTTAGCTACTTTACCTGCTGGCAGGGATGGGAACTCGAGTCAGGTGACTCAAGTCCAGGTTGATGCACATTTTTTGCTGACTCATGTTCACTTGAGTCACACGTGTGGAAGACTCGGCAAAACACTCGAGTCAAGGGCCCTTTGAATCGACACTTGTCCCCACGCATGCAGACTTGAGTCTGTCTTTGTCTGCATGTGTGCTTGCTTACTGCTTTCATGGTATGAAAAACCTCATGGGGCCTTCCTTCATACCAGCTGAGCAGCAGGGAAGTTCCAGCCAGGAGGCAGAGAAGGGTTAATGTTTGCTTTTGCAACGAAGAGAAGGAAGGAGGCAGGAGCAGGCTCTCTTCCCCATATCTGAAAGAACTGATGATCATTGGATGAAGGATGGGTGGTCTGATATTTTCTTTGGCTGAGATAGGGCAGAAAGAGGAGCCCAAGGGGGTTCTTGCCTTAAGATTGGTTGAAGAAGCCCAGGGAGGGGTAGGAGGTGGTTCGTAGTGATCATGTTTTTCAAACACATGGCTCTGTTGTTACTTGGGATTAGGGAGCTTCATTAAGTGACTGGCACAAATGGGACTACTTCTGAGTAGAGCTGCAAAGGATTGGGTCATCCTAGTGAACCTTGCAGTTGCTGCGCACGACTCTCCTCTCTCTTGCTGCTTTTGTTCCCGCTCTCATGCAGTCCCTCCACCCTTCCTGCCTTGTTTACAGGTGGGTGGGGACAGCAGGGGAGTGTTTAAAAAGAACTCAGACACACATAAACAGCCTGGCAGCAGCCCAAATTTTTCCCTGCACTTGACAAGTGTGTCAAAAAGACTCGTGACTAGAGTTTTTTTGAGTTGCAAAAATGCTCTGGGTGACTCGAAAAGTGCCCCTGTTAGGACTCATTTTTTACTTGATTTGCAGGAGGCAAAGACTTGTGACTCGACTCAAATCAAGCCACGCTGGACTTGCCCATCCCTGCCCTCTTGTCTAACACAGGGCACAGATATTGGTGTGCTTCATAATACATACCAAAACATGATATTGAAAACTGAGCTTTAAATGTTCTAATTACAGAGATATTTATGCAGGGATATATTTCCTATCTGAAAATAGCTCCTTGAAGAGAAATAAGCAAGGAATTTTGCAGAAGTTACCTGGGAATTCATTTCCAAGTGAGGCTTGATTATTTACCAAGCAAGTTGCCTGGAAATGAGAGAATAGCCTAGCCAAATCTAAGACACAACTTTCTTTTGTTTTCTTTTTGGAGATGGGATAGTCAGACAAGTGTGCTCCATGGAGAATTCTGCTGACTGATTTCTTTCTTCTTTCAGATTTTTATTTTATTTCTTGTATTTGGGTCAGATGCTAGCAAATTTTTCTCACTCTAATAGCTTGCTATGTCCAAAACGAACTGGTCCTATTTCTTAAAGTTTGTTTTGCCTAGGGCTGCTCTTATTCAGACAGTTCTTTTGTGTTGGAGTCTGCAATTGACTCAGTAAGAGGAAACCATCCTGAACCTACTCCTCCTAGCAGACGCTTTCCATGGTAGACTAGGCAACTTGTACTTTCCCCCTGTAATACCCAAAGTTAGATGTGCTTTTTGATGTCAAGAGTATAAAGGACTTTGGATATATTATATCTGGAAATCAGCATAGCAATTGTCTGCATTAATAATATAGAGCCAAGATGGTGCATTGCAGTGGTTCCCAAACTTACCATGGTTACTGTGCCCATCTTTTGCAGCGTCCTCTTCATCCTGGCTCTCTGGGTGCTGCCATCTGGGATCACATGAGATCTTGCACAATCCAAGATGGCGGTGCCCAGGAGAGAGATATTTTGCTCTTGTGATCTTGAGTTCTGATTTGCATTTATTAGCGTGCAATCCTAAAGCACCCTTGGACCAGCTTAAGTCCCTTGCACCGGCCCAAAGAGGGTTGCAAACGTACTGTAAAGCACACTTGCACCTCCTCAGGAGCAATCCACGCCAGCGCACAGAGGTGCGCTGGCGCACGGAGGCTGCATCCAGCCTCTGAGCCAGCTTGCCCCAGGTATGTTGCGTCGACCAAGCTTGGCTGATGCAGGGGTCTGGGGAGGTCAGGGAGGAGGCGGGAGGGGGTCTTTGGGGGAGGGGGGGCAGGCACAGGGCAGTCATGGGTGGGGAGCGGGAGGTGGGGAGCAGGTATGATGGATTCTAGCCCCCATTCCCAAGCAGCACTCCTCTCCTAAGACTTATGCCACCTCTGGAGGTGGCGCAAGTTCGAGGAGACCCATTGGGGCTGCAATGGCTTACACGGGGTAAGGGGAAGAGTTTCCCCTTGCCTCTGGCTGAGCCACTTTGAGTGCCTATCTTGCTGGGGTGCTGGGTACAGCACAGACCTCCTGGCCTGCCTGATCCAGCGCAAGATAGGATTGTGCTGTTAGTATCCTACTCACACTTCTTCTGTTCTGAAGCTTACAAACAACTGATTTTAAATTTCCTCCTTGCTTGACTTTAGGGAGGCTTCTTTCTACTAGTGTTTGTAGAGTCCCTTGCAGCATGTAAGCTTGCATGCAAAGAACCACGAGCAGGAGGCTCAAATATGTTAATGCTGTTCCATAAATTCCTGCACCACTGCTAGCGCAATATTTCTGTCAGCATGGCGCCATAGTGTATCATGGCTTGTGTTACAGTGCGAGAAACATGGCAATCTGGAAGGAACAGGCAGTGTCTTGTGGGCCATAAAAAATATCCTTGAAAAGCACTTCTGCTAAATCTTGCATCAGGGCTTGCATAAATGGAGGGGCTGCTCTGGATTTTAGATCTGGAACCACTTTTCACACATGAGCCTTTTCTGGAATGAAAAAGGCTCTCTCTCAGTGGAAGAGCACATTTGGATCCAAGCTTTCTGGGCAAGAGTGTTACTGAAAGCAAAATGTACTAAGAAAAATTGCTCTCATAGCCATTTCCTACATGGCTGTTTCAGTTAATTTATTTATTTACAGCATTTTTACCCCACTTTTCTCCCCGCGGGTACTCAAGGCGGCTTACAAAAGGGCACGTACAAAAACAGTAAAAAACGCAGTTAAAACAATCATACTCTGCCCTGAAAATCCATAAAACTTTGAAACATTAAAACAAACATTAAAAACAACCATAAAACATCATTTTCATCTGCAGAGCAACTTCAACACCTCAAAAGGACAAGCCTGCAAAAGCCAGATATTAATTTAAAAAGCCAAGACTCAGAAAGGTTTGCCTGAATAAAAAAGTCGTGAGGCCACGCTACCCTGCTCTTGCAAGGTCCAAACACTCTCCTCCTCAAATGATTGATTATTATTATTTATTCACATTCACTTCCTCCAAAGAGCTCAGGGCGGTTTACACAGCTGCTCCTCCCCTCCTTCTCGTCCTCACAACAACCCTGTGAGGTAGGTGAGGCTGAGAGAAAGTGACTGGCCCAAGGTCACCCAGGAAGCTCTGTGGCTGAGGGGGGGTTTGAACCTGGATCATCCAGGTCTAAGTCCACCTCCCAAACCACTACACCATCCTGGCTGATCAAATCAAATATATGTGTTTTGCTTTTGTTCTGTAATGCCATGACTTTATACACAAAGGGTGGTCCAAATCCATTAAAGCTAATTAACTGGGCAGAGAGTGGGCAGTTCTGGGCCTGGGAGCAGGCAGGATGGGAGGCACTAGCCTATGCTGCCCTCCAGGGCCTGAAAGCCCTACACAGGGCTTCTTGGACTTGCGCCGGTGATTTTGCTGGTGCAGATCCGGGTGGCCCTATTGTGCAGACTGGGATTCAACACGGGGTAAGGGAACAAATGTTCCCTTACCCCAAAGAGACTTTGGGACTGCTCAGTCCCAGTGCTGGATATAGCTTGGGCTGTGTGGTCCTGCTGCGCCAGCACTGGTTAGGATTGGGCTACTGGAGATTTAAATTGACTAGGATGTGCCTGCTGTGACAATGTGAGAATCTTCCATAATTGTTGTTGGTTTATAGTATCAGGGTTTGGATTGACTCACTGCACTGGAATGAGCAACACGTTTGGAAGTAAATTCCAGGTGTGATGTAAATTCCAGTCTAGTGAAATAACGCACAGCTGAATTAAAATGCTGGGGGGGGGGGGATTAGATTGATTGCCTTTCCAAACAGATTCTGCATCTCCTGTGTTATGACTGTTCAGTTTTATACATAGCTTTACATCTTTGCTATGAAAGTGAACCTTAAAGCTCGAGTTTTAGGTTCAAGGCAAGGTCCTATAGACTTTACTGCACAACAATCTGGTACCAAGTGACTGAACTTGAAAACCTTCCATTGAAAGAGATGGTTTTAAAATTATTTATTGGTTAATGACAATAATTATTAACCTTCTGTTTCTCTACTCATTTGTACCTATGTCCAGTCCTATGAATATTTTCTTGGAAGTAAGTCACACTTTGTGTACATAGAATTGCACCATTAGAATGAATTTCTTCATCCGATTAGTTACATGGTGGGGGGAGACCTTGGGAATTGAAGGGAGAACTTCAGAAAGATTAAAACATGCAAGAATTCAATATATACTGTCTTTTGACTTCCGCAGTCTGTGAGCCTGAAAATACATGTGTCTCTTCACATGGGCAAGCTTCAGAAACTAGCTAAATAGCTTGTGACCCCAGTGTTACCTTCCTTCAGTGGCCTGTCATCTCTAATTTATATCCTCACGTTTTATTCCATCAAATTTCCTGAGGCCAAAGATGGGTGAAGGCCTGTGATCACTTGTTGATGAAAGGGAACTTCTGTTTTACTGATTAGTGTAATGCTCATATACGTGTAACTTGATCTTCAGACATTCTCGGAATTTTGTTTTTTAATCATCACAGCATTTGATAAATACCCTGACTTCTCAAGCGCATGACCTTTGAGACTACTGCAATCTGTGATGCCCTTAGAGTCAGGCACTAACACTAAACTGCTTACTGTCAGAATGTTATAGCCATGTATTTTGTTGGTACACCTTGATTTTATGTCCTCGCTGATATCGTAATTTAGTTTAGCATTGTGCAATCTTCCCATTATAGACAGTTCTTGCAGAATCACCCATGTGACAAACCAGGCAAAAAGAATTAGCAGTAGTCAAGGGAAACAGTGGTGGTAAGCAGGCTCAAAAATGGTTAGCATTTATACCATCAACTCTTTTTATGGGGAAAAGAAACCTGTCTGCTGAAATTGTTTGTTTCTACTTAAAGACTGAGTACTGGAGAGTAATCAGCATAGTTCTTGAGTAATGATATTCTATGCTGACCTTTCTTGCTTGCCCATTTACAGCTTGGATTTGCATTTTAATTGTAACATTTTTTTCAGAAGGACCAAAATTTAATGGTGAAGCAGACAAGAACCAATGTGGGTCACATATTGCTGGGTTTAACTGGGGAGTTGTGGTTTGAAATGTAGTACCATGAATCAAATCACTGATTTGGACAAAGTTCTCATTCAGCCAGTTTCCCACTTGCAAAACGGAGGTATTAAAGGATTTATTAGAAGCCGTGGGCTTAAACATAACTTTCTGGTGGATTGCGCCTACAGATTGGAAGGTCCTTTATTTTATTTTTTTAGACTTCTCCATCATGGGGATGACAAAAAGAAGCTAACAGCGATGGTCTTTTTTTTTTTATCGCGGGAGGTTAATTTTTCATTTGAGGAGCATCTTGGGACATACATACTGCTAGCTCTTTTGAGCAGAGGTATTGGTTTTAAAGTCTGTATATCAAGGAGTTTTCTGATATTGCCACTTAAATGAAAAATAAATCTCTTTAACTGTAAGAAGTATAATATTTTTCCATTATGCTTATAGTCCATCTTATATAAATGCACTTTGCCATCTAGGTTTTTATGCTTCTTTCAGAAAGACAGAAATCATACTTTCCCTTTTGTCTTTTTTACTTCAATTTAACAAATGTTGATACATAAATTGGAAGAAACAAATGCTCCAAACATAAAAAATTAAAGACCTCCATTAAAAAAAATGTTCAAAGGTTTCCTTTGCTGTTCTTTTACACAAGATTTAACCACTCAAGACCATCTTGTATATTAACCCAAAAAACTTGACATAAAAATCATTATAGAATATCAATCACGCGAGGCCTTTACAGTCGCAGAACTTGCTTTTCACCATCGTAAATGCCTCGTAAAGAACTGCATATGGTGCGCCACTGCTGAGCACATTGGTGATGCTAGCACATACCTGCTGCTCATGGACCGAGCCCATGCCAGAACAAGTAAGATGGTAGAGGGGATGGACTGTGGGCAGTTTGGGGAGGTTCAGGGCAGGAGGTGGACTGGAGGGGGTAAATCACAGCGGCAACTATCCTATCTCCAATTTCCAGCCCACTGTTTTTGCTTCCTCTTGTAGACCAGCAAATTAGTTAGCATGGATTTGAGGAGACACACTGGCAATCAGTAAGTATTTTTATTTACCTTTCACTGGCTGTCTGAACACCCCCCCTCCCTGCCCATAGAACATAGCATATGCTCCAATGGCACGCAGCATGCTAAGGATTGGCAAGGATTAGGCTGCGAGTTTCATAAATTCTGTATCAGTAGATAACTTGACCAATGTGATTTGTACGTTTATATAAAAGATGGCAGAGAAAGTGATCATACATAAAATACACAGTCTCAGATCTGTTTCAAATGCTCAATCAAATATTCAAGCAGTGGAACTGGAAAGTCTTCATGAGTTGGTAGAGAGCCCAATCCTACCAAACTCCCCCAGTGCCTATAAAGCCACACCAGCAGGGTGTGTGCTGCATCCCCCGAGGGAGTTTAGGGTCCTGGAGGTTTCCTCAAGGAAAGGGAAGATTAGTTCCCTTGCCTGGGCAAGCTTCCGCTGCCCTGATGGATCTACTTGGACCTGCACCAGCTACTTTGCGATCAATTGGTGGCATTGCTGCCACCAATATTGCCCCCTTACTGGCTTCAACACACACTCCTCCCAACCCCAATCTCTGCCCCATTCCTCCCACTCCACTCCCCATTCCTCTGCCTCTTTCCCATTCCTTGCACCAATTTGCAGTGATGGCCAGGCTTTGCTCTATGGCGTGTTACCATTTATGATGCACTCAAGATTCCTCCAAGTCATATCTGATGATCTCTCATCCAGTCTCCTTGTTAGCCTCCAGAGATAGCTTTCTACCAGAAACTCTGTTATAAACTCTGGATAAGTGGCTACAAACAGATCCTGAATAAACTGAAGTTAAATATTGGAAAAGGAGCTGGAACGATAAGCAGGGTAAAACTCTAGAATAGTTCCTCCTGGACAGTCATGGGAGAAAAGAACCTTGGGGGGCACTTTGCACATTACAAGAAGTGTCAAAAAGCTGACGTGCAAATGACTTCTGCAACTACTTTTTGTCACTTGTAATGAGAGAAGCTGCTGTTGCCAGGTTCAAGAATGAATCAGATAAGTTTGTGGTGAATATCTTGTAGTGCCTCAGTTGTGATGCCCTCTGGAATCTGCAAGTGATTCTTCTCCTCTACAGACTTAAAGTTGCTCTAGCAAGAAGGAGATGCATACAGGCTAGAACTGCTCTCCAGGCGCTGGCTGCAGATATATGTCCAGCATCTCCATTATGTCTGCATTTTGAATGAGATGCTTGCTACAGTTCCATTTCCACTAGACAGTGTAGTTGGTGGGGATGTGCTGGAGCCATTTCCTCAAGTCTCGAGTCGAGTCCTGACTCTCCGCCCCCTTGACTCAAGTCACCCATGAGTCATAACGGTGGCTGTTGTGACTCGTCCAGAGCCATTTTTTGAGTCATTTTGACTCAAGTCTTTTTGACAAACAAGTCAAGTCGTAGAAGCTGCAAAGAAAAGCAAGCAAGCACAACACAAAGCAGAGTCTCAAGCACACACTAAAGCAAGTTTTGACTCGCGTTTATTCGAGTCTTTTCATTTTAAGGGTAAGACCCCTGAGTCCCAAGTCAGTGCCCGAGTTTTTGCGTCGTGTGGCTCAAGTCTGTATGATTCATGAAAAACGTGTGTTTCCACAATTCTTCAGAGTCATCTGAGTCACGGCCCATCCCTGGTAGCTGGTGCTATATATTCCCAACCTTGTTGCAATACAAATGGGTGCTCTGCAGTTCTCTCCAACAATAGTCTTGGGCGCTGTGCAGTTCTGTCTGGAGTTGATGTGTTGTGTTTTCTACCCATTAGAGAGAATTACAGCTAGAGAGGCATTTTATGTGCTTAAGGAGGTTATGTTCAAAAATAAATTCCCCTGGAAGATAGGATTTTGCTCCTGATTGGTGCCAGACACATTGATGTTTTTTGCAGTAAGAAAGCAATTCCTCACCTCTGGACGTATTAGATACTAACACCGTGGAATTCTTGTATAAACATGAGTTTGTATAAGTGGTTGTTGCTCTGTAAATATGTTCTGAATCTGCCAAAGTACAACCTAGTTCTGAAATTTAGAATAGTAACACCAGACTATTAAACGGAGAAGAGGGCTGAAGCAGTCTATGAATAAATGTGAATAAATGCATCCAATGACTTACAATTAAAAGGGTTGAAACTTGTATTGATTAGGCCTAAATAATTAAAAGACTTAAGGCAGGTGGAAACCCAAGATGAATGGTACATTGTGAGGTGAGCTTATCCTGTATCACTGCATGCATTTTAAAGAATGCTGCAGTCATTTTTATTAATTAATGGACTTGTTTTAACGCTTGCACCTTGCCCTTTTGACCATGTGGTTGAAGTTGCTTCCACACTCAAAAATAAAACAGTAAAGCATTAAATCTCATAATTTTAAAAGCGCAGAAAATGTTAAACCACTTTTTGTCATCTTTGGAGCTGTGTTGTCTCCTTAGTCTGCCCAGCTGCATGCTGACGTTGCCTTACTTGGTTTTCTCAGTGTCACTAAATCAGAATACCGAAGTCACCAATCTGAATAGCAAGTCACTTGAAGTAACACTGTACAATCATAGTTCTTCATCAGTGACACTCAAAGCTTAGCAAAATAAAGGTTTTTTGGCATTACTTGTTGAATTTATAGCAAATAAATAAAAACGACCAGGAATGTTGACCCACGACAAGTTGAACCATCATGACATGTACTGAAGGCTCTGTGTGCTGGCCTCTGTTTCCAGATGCCCCACCAGAGCAAGTAAGATGGAGGTCGGGGTGGTTTGGGGGAGGATCAGGGAAGTAACCAGGGTGAATCAGAGGCCATATGGGGATAGGAGAGGGAAGATCTTGGTGGCAGCACCACATACCTAAAGCCTATCCCCCTTTGCCCAGTCTGACATGCCCCCTGTGGCTCCTCTGACTTACATAGTTGGTGTAGGTTTAAGAGGACCCATTGGTGGCTAGGCTGTTTATGGGGAGGTAAGTAAAAATGATTTTTATTTGCCTCTCCTGGGCCATCCGGTCACCTGTCCCACTGCTCCATCAGTACCACTGCATCACGCTAGTTGGTAGGGAATAGGATTGAAATGAAAATTTCAAAAAACAATGTGTCACTTGGAAGTCAGTAATAAAATACATCTTGGGACTACCCATAAGTAACATGAATTTCACAACTGAATATGTTAACTCAGGGCTTTTCAAACTGGGGCATCATGATGTCCCAGCCTGTGGGCCCTGGCCTGTTTTCCCTTAAGGGCCGGGGGCAGTCTGGAGGTAGGGAGGAGGCAGCGGTGCAATCCCCAGGATCGCACCGCTCAGGGGGGCTGCAGGGGCTTGAGTTCGCTTACCCGATCCTCCTGCAGCCTCCTGGGGGTGTGGGGAGCCCTGCGCGACCTTCTGCAGGGCTCCCCAGAGCTTTGAAAGCAAAAGCAGAGCAATCGCGCCTCGCCTCTGTTAAAGTGGAAGTGGAGCGTGATCGCTCCACTTTCACTTCTGAAGCTTCAGGGAGCCCTGCAGAAGGTCATGCAGGGCTCCTTGCACCCCTGGGAGGCTGTAGAATGCTCGGATAAGTGGACCCAAGCCCCTGCAGCCCTCCTGTGGGGCGCAATCCTCAGGATCACGCCACTGCCTTCCCCTTGCCCCCACTTCCTCCCCCTGCCCCCTCAAGAACTTAGAGCGGCTCAAACTCTCCCTGAGAGTTTGAAAACCACTGTGTTAATAAAATATAGTCATCTCTTTAAAAACTATGAGTTTCAGGTGGAAACTAAAGCTGCGTTTGTTTTTAGCTAGTAGCACTAATAGCGCTAGAGAGGTGTATGTTAATCTCCTAGCACACTAGGGTCATATATGTTTTTCAGTTTCTAGTACGCTTGCCGCACTCGTAACCTTTCCTTTGACCTAAAAGCTATTAAACATGGCAGCCTCTATGCATAACGTGATCATTTGCTCTTCTCTGAGGAAACCAGCCATCTTGTAGGACAAATAGGGTAGGCGGTGGAGGAGGGGTTTTTGAATTTGGACTAAAGGAGCCATCCACTCTCAAGGCTTTAAAAGAATTATATAGAAGTTAATAACTTTAAGGAAATTTTAGTAACTATCAAGCAAATAAGAACATAAGAAGAGCCCCGCTTGATCAGGCCATAGGCCCATCTAGTCCAGCTTCCTGTATCTCACAGTGGCCCACCAAATGCCCCAGGGAGCACACCTGATAACAAGAGACCTGCAGCCTGGTGCCCTCCCTTGCATTGGCGTTCTGACATAGCCCATTTCTAAAATCAGGAGGTTGCACATACCCATTATCGCTTGTAACCCGTAATGGATTTTTCCTTCAGAAACTTGTCCAATCCCCTTTTAAAGGCATCAAGGCCAGATGCCATCACCACATCATAAGAACATAAGAACAGCCCCACTGGATCAGGCCATAGGCCCATCTAGTCCAGCTTCCTGTATCTCACAGCAGCCCACCAAATGCCCCAGGATGCCCACATCCTGTGGCAAGGAGTTCCACAGACCAACCACACATAGACCAACTATTTTGCAGGTCGCGAAAGCTTCCTAACTAAGTTTGGCACCATTTTAGTCTTTTGTTTTTTTAATTGCACTAGTAGCATTCTAGCGGCATGCTGGAGGCATGCTAGTGATGTGACTTCCTGCTAGTTTCTAGCTGAAAAATGGACACATCCAAAGACTGAGGAAACAGTAGTTTCATTCTCTGATCTCACGCTCACTCTCAGGTATGTATTTAGTAAGTGGAATCAGCTTCACTGTTTGAACTGCTCTTTTTCTCAAAGTTGATTTTCTTTTCTTTTTTTGCCGAGCAAGTATAGTTGAATTCATGCAAGTCAAGTACACCTAAGACGACGGTTGACTGTATTTGACTGTTTAAATTTTAACTTTTCTAAAAGCTCCTTTTTGGGGTCACCTGGAGGAGCAATAGTGACTAAACATAGGCAAGTGTCTGCAAAACTGTTCCAGAGTATTGATTCCTGGCCTCTAGTATTAGGGGATGGAAAGTAACCCTGGAGTCCCTAGAATAGATATGGTGAGTGAAGTTAATCCTGTGGTTGTATTGTGGTCTTGTGATCCCTGGTGCTCTTTATTGATTGCAAGTTACTGAAGTGAGATACAGACAGCAAGATCTGATCAGGTCTGGTGAAGACTTAGGAGTCATGTACAATAGTTAACCAACATCAGCAAATCTTGAGTTCCAGTCAGAGGAACTTAAATAATGATGTGATAATGTTTAATAAAATAGACTAGACCTTAACACATTTTAATTTCTAGCTTATTGTTAGGGATCTTTTTTGCAGAATTTGGGGCACAAGCCTAACCGGGTCTACTCAGAAGTAAGTCCTGTTTTGTTCAATGGGGCTTACTCTCAGGAATTGCAGCCTTATTTTCCTCCCAGGTTTTTCTCACAGGCTAGTGAACAGGTTTGTAATTCACAATCAATGCGTTAGCTGAGGCACAGAAGTGAGGTTTCAACAAACATGGGACATAAGGAACAGCTGAAGCCATCCCATCCAGACCTTCAAGGGGTATATATTCAAAATCATTTAATGTAGTTCTTGGCATCAGCTGGCAGGACAAAGTTCCAAACAACACAGTCCTGGAACAAGCTGGAATCCCTAGCATGTATGCACTGCTGAAACAGAGAAGCCTGCGTTGGCTCGGTCATGTCGTGAGAATGGATGATGGTTGGATCCCAAAGGATCTCCTCTATGGAGAACTCGTGCAAGGAAAGCGCCCTACAGGTAGACCACAGCTGTGATACAAGGACATCTGCAAGAGGGATCTAAAGGCCTTAGGAGTGGACCTCAACAAGTGGGAAACCCTAGCCTCTGAGCGGCCCGCTTGGAGGCAGGCTGTGCAGCATGGCCTTTCCCAGTTTGAAGAGACACTTGGCCAACAGACTGAGGCAAAGAGGCAAAGAAGGAAGGCCCATAGCCAGGGAGACAGACCAGGGACAGACTGCACTTGCTCCCAGTGTGGAAGGGATTGTCACTCCCGAATTGGCCTTTTCAGCCACACTAGACGCTGTTCCAGAACCACCATTCAGAGTGCGATACCATAGTCTTTCGAGACTGAAGGTTGCCAACAACTCCTTAATGCTCTTCAGCAACCTCTCATGCTCCTTCTAATCAGGTTAGAGAAGTTAGGATTTGATCTAAACAGGGTACCCAGATCCAATCCCCATTTACTGGGTGAACATCAGCCACTCACCATCACTCAGGCTAACCTGCCTCACAGGGTTCTTGAGCAAATAAAAGTGGAGGGGGGAACCATGGAGCTGCTTGGGCAGGAGAAAAATGTAGCTATATATAAGAATAAATATGAAAGAGAGATAAATTATTTTCAGCTTTCTAGTGTATGCTGATGGATCAGAAGGGATTTTCTTCCAAGTAATAAATCAGAGCATGGAAGTTATTCTGAATTAATTAGCTCAGAGTTCAAGAGTGTTAACCTATACATGACATGTTAACCAAAACTTCTGTAAGTTTTTCAGTGATGAACCAAAAGAGATTAAAGTTTTACTTCATGTACCAAATACTGAGATACGAACCACATGCCACTGTGCAATCAGTATTGTGCTGATTTCTCGACCCACAGAAGTAGGCTTTGGTTTTTGGATCGTGCACAGATTAGAAACTCTTTGCTGGGATTATTTTGCTGAACACCCAACAGCAGCAGTAATGAAGGGGGGGGGGGAGCCTGAAATAAAAAGGTTTCTAGCCAGTAATGAAACTGCAGTAGGAGCAGTTCAGCCTCATCTCCTGGAGGACAGAATTTCATCGTCCATGCGCCGCAACTGAGAAGATCTTTTCACACATTACTACCAGATATACTTCCATCAGTAGAGGAATATATGAAAGGGCCCTCTCTCATACTTTCAGGGAACAGACAGTTTTGTGGGGGGGGGGAGACCTTTGCATACCCTTAGGACCTCTGACCCTAAAAGGGTCAAACCGACACCTTGAAGATAACTCAGAAACAAACTGGCAACCAGTGCAAGTGGAATAAATAGCTTTGTGCTGGTCAGCAAATGTGCAGTAGCTTTCTGCGTAAGCTGAAATTTGTGAATGGTCTTCAAGGTGCAGGCGATGTGATCTGGAGATTGAGCCGGTGTCCTGCATGAAGAAACTAAGCAGGATCAGCCTAGGTTCTTGTCTTGGAAGAAGATGGAAATCTGCTGACAGACCTCAGGAAGGCACTGTGAGAGAATGTGGAATGTGGATGAGTCAACTAGAGACAGATAACTTCTTGAGAACTGACTGAGCATGTAAGAACATAAGAACATAAGAACAGCCCCACTGGATCAGGCCATAGGCCCATCTAGTCCAGCTTCCTGTATCTCACAGCGGCCCACCAAATGCCCCAGGGAACACACCAGATAACAAGAGACCTCATCCTGGTGCCCTCCCCTACATCTGGCATTCTGACTTAACCCATTTCTAAAATCAGGAGGTTGCGCATACACATCATGGCTTGTACCCCATAATGGATTTTTCCTCCAGAAACTCGTCCAATCCCCTTTTAAAGGCATCTAGGCTAGACGCCAGCACCACATCCTGTGGCAAGGAGTTCCACAGACCGACCACTATACTATGGCTGCTGTGAAAGCTTGGAAAATGCAGAGCACAACCAGGACATTGGCTGTACTTGGACAGAAACATCTGGTGAATGTGAGGGTTCTGTGATTTCTTCTCATAGAAAAAATTCTTGTAAAAACCCCATTTGAAAACAGAAAAAGGGGGGTTATGAATAGCCTGGTTATGTAAACCACCTTGTGTGCCATGTAAAAATAGAGAAAGGTGGTAGAATGAATGAATGAATGAATGAATGAGGGTAGAGCAGTGGTTCTCAGATTTTTAGCACCAGGACCTACTTTTTTAGAATGAGAATCTGTCAGGACCCACCGGAAGTGATCTTATGACCGGAAGTGACATCATCAAGCAGGAAAATTTTTAACAATCCTAGGCTGCAATCATGCCCCCACTTACCCAGGAGTAAGTCCCATTTACTATCATTGTTAAAAGCATATACAGAGTAGCCTGTTAAAAGTACAGAGCTGTAACATTTCCCCAGATGCAGTCAAATACCATGATAGCATCAAATCTAATATATTAAAATAAAATATTGAAATGAATGGGGACCCACCTGAAATTGGCTCACGACCCACCTAGTGGGTCCCGACCCACAGTTTGAGAAACACTGGGGTAGAGCATATGTACAGCATATTGCAATGGTCCAACTGAGATTTAACCAATACCATGCTTACACTTTTGCTTTTTGGCAACTTTGAGTGTACCTTGGTGGAGAAAAGTAGGATAAGAATGGTATAAAAAAAATCATCTTCTTTCTCCTTCTTCCCTGTTCTCATCCTTTATTCCAAAATGTTTGGTATAAACTGCTTAGGAGGAATCTCTAATAATGCGGCTTCTGTGGACTTAATCTATGGGGCAAGCTAAGAGGGAAGGCTCAGAAAGTTTGTCATCTATGAAAATTGTGTTGATGCTTCTGCAAAATGGCAGCTCTTGCAAATGTAGTCTAATGGGATTTTTTTTTCTGTAGACAGAAGGCGGTGTTTGTATTGGTATCCTTAATTAAAAAAATAACGCATAGGAAGCTTCTGAGAGATTTCTGCAGTAATTATATTAGCCATTTTCTGCGCTTATGAATAGTTTTTTGAATGCAAGTTATAGGGAATGTCAACATTTCCACTTTTCTAAGAGGCAATAATTTGTTTAGAAAGGAAGGCAGGAAGAATTATTCGGGTTGACAAATGGATGTAATCAGCTGGGTTATTATCTCTGCAATTACAGGAATACACTTTGCTGTTGTCAAGAAAAAAATGGATATTCATTTTACAAAAGGGGAAATGCGTTGGGAGGATTTTGCGTGGCTGCTCTCTTCAGCTTGCTGCTTCTGAATTAAGCCGTTGGACTATTCCAGAGCAAGTCATTTGAAAATCCCAGCTGTTGTATGTATTGTTTCTGGGGGGAAAAAAGCCAATACTTAATGGGCAACTGTGCCGGTATAAATTATAGTTTGTTTTTCAGTTGATTAGTAAAAAAATTAGCATCTCCTAAACTGTAGATGAGTCATCCTAGTAACCATTCAGCTGAGATGGTTCTTGGTAGAAAGGAACGTCAAGGATCTTCGGTTCTTCATTGGAGGCCCCTAATGTAAAAACTGGCATGTTCCCTCTGAATTCAGGAAGCTACAGCTACTTAAACATATCTTTCCCTTGCCATGAAGTTCTTCCTAGAGGAGAGGAAGTGCTAACCAGTGGTGTAGCTAAGGCTAGGGGTACAGGACCCTGGGTACCACAACTGAGATGTCAAACCTTCTCTCGCAGTCGCTTGGAGTGGTTGTGCATTGCTCTGAATGGCCACTTTTCTTTCTCATAAAGGAGGGGGGGAAGGCAAAAAAAGCAGTCAGCTGCTTAGAGCAGTACACAACTGCTTCGGAGTGCTGTAACCCAGAAGTAATGAGTAATGGCAGCATCATGTCACTGTAATTAATTCTGGGTCAGGCACTTCGGGGGGGGGCGAGTGACATTGGGAGTCACTGTCCCCAGGTGCCAGAGGGGCCAATTATGACTCTGGTGTCAAACTTTCAGTGGCCTTTGTTCCTCTGAGCAATGTCCCCACAGTGGACATTTCTGCAATGAAATGCTTGGAGACACTTCATGCTGTCTGCAGGAATTCTGTCACTGAGAGCCAAACCATCCCAATATCAGTGGCGGGTGGCAAGATTTATTTTCCCCATACCAGCATCCCCAAGCGCAGCCCCTCATTATATTTTTGATTACTGTCCCACCTTTCATCCTGCATCAGGCCAATGAGATAACTTTTTTTTCTCCCAAGAGCACATGGCAGTTATTTTAATTTAAAAGATTTCTATCCCACCCTTCCCCCTGAACATTGGGGCACCCAGTGTGGCTTATAACCATACATCAAAGTAGTATAAAAACCAAAAAACAACAGAAGCCGCAATAAGCATTAAAAATACAGAAAAATTAAATAAATTAAAACCCACAAAAAAGCGCAAAACAGATTATTAACCAAACAAAGGAGTAGGAAGAGCATTCAACAGAAACACAGAGGTAGGAAAGCTAACTAGATAATAGTTTTCATGTCCCACCAGAAGGCCAAAAAGGAGAGCATAGATCTCAACTCAGTTGGGAAGAAGTTCCATAGCGATGCTGCCACAGAAAAGGCCCTTCCCTTTATTGAGATCAATCTTGTCTTTTCTCAGTCATAGGTGTAACCTGGCGGGGGACCCCCAGGTGATATCAGGACATGAGTTGGTTCATAAGGGAGAAGGCCATTTTTCAGATCCCAAGCCAAGGAGATGAAAACCTTTAATTGTGCCTGGAAATGAACCAGCCACAGTCAATGCAGCCACAGATGCAGAGGTCTGACAGAGCGACATCATGGGGGGGGGGAACCAATCAACTTTCCAGCACCAGTGTAGCCGTCCCAAAGGGCAAGTGCTTTATCCTGTGGAGGTGGTGCTGGGGCAGTCATGGAGGTCTCTTCAACATAAGGGAACATTTATTCCCTTACCTTGTGGCTGCATTGTGGTAAGTCGGATAGGACTGGGCCGAAAGCTGCTGAAACCACACAGGCCACTGCTTTCTGCACTAATTGCAGTTTCTGGACAGTCTTCAAGGGCAGCCCTACATACAGCATGTTACAGTAGTCAATTCTTGATGTCATTAGGGCATGCATTACCTAGTCAGGTCTGACCATTTCAAGTACAGAAGCAGCTGGTTCATCAATCTCAGTTGGGCAAAAGTCTTCCTGATCATTGCCATCAGTTAGCGATTCAGGAGTAACTGAGACTTCTCCAAGCTGTGAAACCTCTCTTGCAGAGCGGGTGCAACACCATTCTGAACAAACTGACAGTCCAGCACCTGAGCTGAAGAGTCTCCTGGTTTGGAGAGCTATATTTTGTCCAGCTTTAGTTTCCGCTTGGGAATAAATAAAAACTTGGGGGTGGCATTGAAGTGGGTGATCCAGGTTTCTGATCTGCATCATCTCATCCTTTCATTTGCACAAGCCTCCTTGAAATTCTGTTGCTTAGTCACACTACAGCATGGCAGAACTCGGAACAATTTTTATGCATATAGATCTACTAGTTATCAGAACGAATATCTCATGTGTTTGTGTGACAAGCCAGGGCACCAATGCGTGCAGCAGCTCCCTGTACAAATGACAAAGGAAATGTTCCTGTTACCATGTGTGTGCAAAAGGACACATATTTCAACAAAAAGGGTAGTCTGTGAGCCAAACCTGTGAAGCACTACATCTTAGCTATAGCTGCGTTTTTGACTCAGATGACAACAGATTGCATTATGAAGCCCCTTGCATGGGTAGACTTCTGTTGTGTTGCCAGCCAACTGTGGTGTAGCAAATGGGACAGGAAGCTGCTGAACTGAGGAAAACTGAGCACGGCAAGAGAGCATCTGTCTAGCTGTTGTCGAAACAGGTTTTCAAATGATCAGACGTCATTTTTTTTTGTCTTTTGTTTTTTTCTTGGCATAACTATGTTTTCAAACCACCATGTCCTGCTGGGAGAGAAATATTGAAGTTTCAGTTCACAAATAATCATGGCATTTCTTTTTTACAGCTTAAATGCGGCCACTGTGGGGGGGATTCATTTTTTTTTTCTTTTTTTCCTATAAAATCACAGTATTGGCCAAAATTAAGTGATTAAGCACAATGCTTCGAAGAACAGCTTGTGGAGCTTGATGACACACTTACTGGAAAGCTGAATGGCAGTTTCTAGTAATTGGTTATCATTTCCCACTCCATCCTTGCTTCTACTCTTTTCTCTGTTGCCTTCCTCTTCTTTTTAATGTTAGATTGTAGACCCCTCTGGGCAGAGACTCATCCTTTTACCAGAGTTCAAAGTATGGGGGGGGGATGTAAGTCAATGAAATTCACAAGGTCCATTTAAATTATGCACCACCACCCCAGATTTTCTGCAAACTACATCTGGAGGGATGATGGAAGAGACTGGGCCCCTCTGCAACTTCTGCTTATACTCTGTAAAGTGCCATGTACACTGAGTGTGGCCTCTGCTGGGCTCAGAGAAGTAGAGCTCCCCTCGCCTCCAGAGGGGGCACATGCCAGGGGCAGGCACGGTGGGGCCCCATGAACCTGATCCACCGATAAGTGATCTGCGGATACAGGACCTGCAGATACACCCTCCCCCTGTATAAATGTATCTGGAAAGTCATTCGCTTCTTTTCAAGGGAATGCACATCTTTTCAAGCTGCAGTGCACATCGAAGGTTCCAGGTCCAATCCTTAGCATCAAAGGGGCAGGATTTATGAACCCCACAAACATGTTTACTGTGCATAGATGGAGGCTTTAAGTAGCAAACAGTGTAAATTCCTAGCTAGTAGGACCATATGATACGGCATCTCTACTCAAGGAGCTTCCTTGACTTTCAGTTACGGCATCTCTACTCAAGGAACTTCCTTGACTTTCAGTTTATTTCTGGGCATAATTCAAACTGCTTGTTTTTGAAAAAAAAACCAAAAAAAAAACAAACTAACAAATGAAATAGCCTGAATCTGGGATGCCTGAAGGACTGCTTGCTCCTGTATGAACTTGTCCAACCAGGACTGGCTCCAGGTTCAAGGAGCCCCTTAGCAAGGTGATTTCTGGGATCCGTCCCCCCCAGTTGTGGCAGTGGACACAACACCACATAGGGCATGGGTCTCCTAACCTCCAGCTTCAATCCGGCCCGCGGCCAGCCTCTTGTCCCCTGAAAGCCTCTGGCCCACTTGGCTGAACATGACTGGAACTGTGCTCTGGTTGCATCTGGAGGGTGTTCTAAGGGCCAGAGAGTTTGAATGAATGAACCCATTCATTCATTTATTCACTCATCTAAGTTCCATCTCTAATTTATTTATATAAATTTTATATTTAATTTTTTTTTTCTGGCCCACAACACCATGCCAGATATTTGATGTGGCCCTCTGGCCAAAATGTTTGGAGACCCCTGACATAGGGCACTGTTGGGGATGACAACATGACGAAGAGCTAAAAGCACTGTTAAAAGCAGGTCCAGGGCCCAATCCTATCCAATTTCCCAGTGCTGGTGCAGCTGTGCCAATGGGTCGTGCACTGCTTCCTGTTGTGAGGAGGTAGTCACAGAGGCCTCCTCAAGGTAAGGGAATGTTTGTTCTGTTATCTTGGGGCTGCATTGTGGTGCTGGAAAGTTGGATAGGATTGGGTTCCCAATCAGCTGGCAGTTGCTGATTGGGCTCAGTTGTCTATGGGGCAAGCAGAGCAAGCATCACAAGTGTCACCCGTTCCCCCCCACCACAGGTCACTGAGTCCCATCAGTTTTCCAGGATGCCTTAGGCTGCCACCAGCACTGTGTCAGCAGCTGAGATCATCACCAGAAGCTGTCTTTCAGGTGCCTTCACCTGCAAAAGCTAATCAGTAGGCCCCTTTAGTGACTGTGGAACTCTCTCCCAAGGAAGACCTGCCAAACACACACATTATAATCCTCCAGGCACCTGGAAAAATCTTCCCTGTTGATTCAGGCTTTTGGTGAGTGAGTTGATTTGTTAAGTCTGCCTGTCTGCTGCTGGCATCTCCACCGCTACTCTTATTATTGTTTGTTCAGACTGGCCTGTCTTCTGGTTTTAGTGTGGCTTTGCCTTTTTACCTTATTTGTGAAATATAGATTTTGTTAAGCCTCCTTGAATTCTAGCAGTGGCAGAAACTGCTAAGCAAAGCCTTATGTTTAGTAAGCATGCAGTGGACAGAACATCTGGGAGCCTCAACTATTTCAAACCCCCTGGTGCATGCTAATTATGTGGATCTGTGTGTTTAAAATGTATTTAAACACTGCATTGTGCAGTTGTCATGTGAAGGTAGCAGAACCAGGAATGTCCTTGGGTATTTCTTGGAGGAAGGGAGTTCTGGGTCAGATGGACAACTGGCCCGGTTGGGGGGTGTTGTTTTTTAAAGCTCTTTCTCTACCCTTATTGTATCAGTACTGCGTCCCAGTAAACATATTGCATCTTGTGCCAGATCTAGCACAGATGATCGTGTCTTGGCTTTTGTTCAGCTAGATTTTTATTTACACGTCTGAGAAGCCAGGAAAAAAAGACCTTTTCTCTTTTAAGGATGCTGAATGCTGTTTATTTATGATCTGGCAGGTGGGAGGTGGGATTTCATCACAGCCATGCTAGAACATCATCGATCTCCACTCTGTGAATGACCCTGCTTTTGTCTTATTTTAACCCCTCGACTTCACAATCTGGCTAACTGCCAAATCGTAAGAACTTTTTAGTTTCTTGTTTTAAGCCATTTCTGCCCAACTTTGCACATACACAACAGGGATCAAATGTGTACATCTTGGGGTGGGCAGAAGCAGGTTTTAATATCATGCTTTGAAATGCTAGTAAGGTGCACTGGGTTTCAAGGCAGTTATTGTATCGCAGCTAGGCTTACCTATCAAATACGTGCTTTGCCATGGACCATTGATTGATATCCACATTGTCGTTGCTTATTTTGTGAACCAGTCCACAGCCGACTTGAACTTTGACCCATGAAGCTTTAGGCCAGTAGTTTTTCCAACTTGCTGCCCTCAGGAAAACTTTTTCATATCTGTTTGCCCGCTGTGGAACCCCTTCATCTTGGCTAAGGAATCCTTGTATCATGCAGAGCAGTGTTTCTCAAACTGTAGGTCAGGACCCACTAGGTGAATTGTGAGCCAATTTCAGGTGAGTCCCCATTCATTTCAATATTTTATTTTAATCTATTAGACAATGCTCCCATGGTGTGTGACTGCATTTGGGAAAATGTTACAGACCTGTACTTTTAACAAGCTACTATGTATATTCTTTTAACAATGATACAATGATAGTATATTATTTTTATTTTTATTTTTATTATTATTATTAATATACCGCTTTTCAACAAAAAGTTCACAAAGCAGTTTACAGAGAAAATCAAATATCTAATGGCTCTCTGTCCCAATAGGGCTCACAATCTAAAAAGATGCAAAAGAACACCAGCAGGTAGCCACTAGAAAAGACACTGCTGGGGTGAGGAGGGCCAGTTACTCTTCCCCTGCTAAAAAAAAGAGAAGCACCCACTTGAAAAAGTGCCTCTTACTCCTGGGTAAGCGTAGGTAGGATTGCAGCCTAGGATTGTTAAAAAATTTTTCCTGCTTGATGATGTCACTTCTGGTCATGACATCACTTCTGGTGGGTCCTGACAGATTCTCATTTGAAAAAGTAGGTCCCGGTGCTAAGTGTGTGAGAACCACTGCTGCAGGGGATTATGAGGTACATACTCTGATTTTTTTCCATCTCCATCTCACTAGCTCAGCTTAGTTAATGCTCTGAAAACTGAGCACACCTAAATGTGTTCAGTGCCACTACATAGCTAGGATAAGACTGACAGTGATGAATAAGTTGTCTTTGCGGTAACTTGCCTCCCATTGGCTTCCATTGTATGCTGCATTTTTTTTTCCTCTCATTGCTTCGCTGTGGATGTTTATGAATCTGAATTACTGCAAGATGTCCATAACCTTCTTTATAAGCCGACTCAGGGTTCTTTTGGGAACCCAAAGTGTGTGCCCATACAAGTGTGTACACATGAAAACTGTGGACATAAAGTGAGTTTACAACCCAGCATTATGGTATGGAAGTATTTGGCCCACAGGTGAAAGGCTAAACTGGGGTTCTTGGGAGCAACACCCTCCCCTCTCTTAGGCTTGAGAGAAGCCTTTTGAACTCATCCCTCACCCTGCTCTTCAGTTTAGCCCTGCAATCATAGACCTAGGAGGATCCTGCCCTTTAAGATAAACAAGATCATTTGGAGTCACAAAAGAGCATGCCTCTCAACCTCAGCAGCTCCTTTGACATCAGAGCTTCATGCTAATCAAGCCACAGGGCCCAGGAACAATTAAGAAGCACCTAGTCGCACCCTTTCCAATGTGTAGCACAATAGGAAACAGCCATTTACACCAGGAAGTGGGGTGGAAACCCATCATGAAATGAGAGTCCCTGATGAGCTCACCCTCAAATAGACTTTATACTTTACAGAGTGTGGCCAAAGACTCCCAAAGTGTGCATTCTCCTTCCTCCTAGGTTAATGTGTCTGAGAATATCCTGCTGGTGTAATTCTCAGACACTCCACATGCAGCACTAAGCGTTCCCATGTTGTTTAGCACCCCAGGAAGTGCTGGATCCCAGCCCTGCCTCCCGCTCCCCCCTGCCCAGGAATGCCTCCCAGCCACGCCAATGCAAGCCTCAGCGAGGAAGCCAGCACAAAGGCTTGTGTCAGCCTACAAAGGCCAGCACACCTTTGTGCGCTGGTCTGATTTCCTCCCGAGGAGGCACAGGAACTTGCGCCAGCCCAAGTGAAGGGCAGGATTCCGCCCTAAATCTGCAAGAGTTAAGTACCCTCTTAAGCAGGGATACCTATATGCCTCGTTTCATTCATGGTGCCTGTTGAGGTCTGGAAGTGACATCATTAAGCAGAAAGTGACATCATTAAGCAAATGATGGCCAGAAATAAGCACTTTGTTCTCACATAGAAACTCATTAACTGCAAATGACAAAAGAGAAAATGTGCAAATTTTGTTCCTATTTTCAAGATATGAGGGAGCCCAATTATCAAACTGGGAGAGCCCAGTTATAACAGGGGCCGGATAAATTGCTTCCAGGGGCTGCATTTGGCCCACAGGCCTTATGTTTGACACCCCTGCTCTTATGAGTATTTTTTATGAATACAGTGAACATCTGAGAGCCAACGTAGTGTAGGAAACAGGTGTTGTGTTCTGATGTGGGGAATGCAAGTTCAAGGCCCTGAGCCAGAGATTTTCAACCTTTTTCATCTCACGGCACACTGACAAGGCACTGAAATGGTGAAGGCACACCACCAGGTTTTTGACAATTGACAAGGCACACCATGCTGCCAGTGGGGGTTCACATCTCCCATTGGCCCTATTAATAAATGACCTTCCCCCAAATTCCTGTGGCACACCTGTGGATCACTCGCGGCACACCAGTGTGCCATGGCACAGTGGTTGAAAATGGCTGCCCTAAGCCATGATGCTTCTTGGGCATCCATGCTCAAGTTGCCTGCCTCGCCTAACAGAACTCTATAAGCATCAAGTAACAGAACTCTGTGTCCACTGCTACAAGATCTCTGGAGGAAGATTGAAATGCAAATGTGATCATTAAAGATCACACAATCCATAGTGTGGAACAAGGAGCGGAGCAGGAGCAAACTACACTATGCTAGCAGTATCTGTAAAGAGATGAAACTACTTATGTAGTGGTTTTATGCTGGGGTTGTGACTTTTCTTACAGACAGTACTTATGAATAGTGCTGCAAACGTATCAATCAGGACTGCTGCATTTAATGGAAGTGAACATTTAAGAACCATTTGCCTGGCAACCGCTGCCTTACTACAATCTTTGCGTTGTTTATGGATCTCTGTTTTGCATTTAGCAAATGGCACAGGCATTTTGCTTTTCTTGAAATGTGAGAAATGCCTTTTGAAAACACAATTGGTAAGAGCTAATTTCTCTGAGCGGATGATTGAAAAGTAGTGCTGAGAGCCCCAGTTTCAGAAAATGAACGTGAAGTGCTTTGAGCACTCAAAAGCACTAATACAAATACGAAACATTATTATCTGGGGCTTTCTGTTTCTATGTAGATTTCTATTACATTAAAATAATTGGTTAGATGAAATGTTTTGATATAATTTGATCAATCGTTTTTTACTATCGTATCTAGTTTTGGGTTCCATCTCTATTGTGTACTTTATTGGTTAGAATGAACACACATTATTTTAGCTTTAGGTCTCAGTTCTTAAAGTACTCTGATGGAAATGCATGCAGCCTCCTGGCCTTTTGCAGAAAAAATAAAGTTGCTAATGAATTCTGCCCAGAATAAAATTTTGAGGTGATTTTGAAGTATTGCTTGGACAGGACATCTAAGGAAGTTCACAGGAAGCCCAAACAATTTTGACATGATTGATAAAATGTTGGGGGGGGGAGCCCCTCAAACTATTTCCCCTCAAAGTGAATTCTGAGGACAATTTGGAGCGGTTTGCCCTGGCACTAAGATCCAAGAAAAGCAAAAACAGTAATACTACTTTGATTGATTTAAGCGGTTTGATATTAAAATATTTTTAATAGATGGGTAGCCCCAACCTTCAGAAGTCCTCAGAGGGTTTTCACGAAAATGGGAAGTGTCTTTCTAAGGCCTAATCAATCACTTCTCTTACTTTGTGAATGGAGACAAGAACAGTTTTGGAATCCATTGTGAGAGTGTCCCTAGCTAGTACAATCCAATGCATGCCTCCCAATGGGTGGGGCACATAGGAGAAGTCAGGAGTTCTCAGTACCTGTGTTAATCTTCATATAAAGTTACTGTGGGAGAGATTTTAGGGGGGGGGGAATGCGTAGGGAATATCCTTTTCTATAACTTTCTCACCATGATATCTCATTGGACTTCTTTTATGCAGTCTAGGGCGCAATCCTAACCAATTTTCCAGTTCCAAGATAAGGGAAATGCAGCTCCAAGGTAAGGGAACAAACATTCCCTTAACTTAAGGAGGTCTCTCTGACTACTCCCCAACTGCAGGATGCAGCACATGCCCCATGTACACAGTTGTGTCGGTACTGGAAAGTTGGTTAGGATTTGGGCCCTAGTCTGTTTTTTTAATTTTAAATTCATGATCCTCAAAATGTAGTCAGCTTTTCCAGAAGTGCAAAAGTACATCTGCATAAATAATAAAATTCCCTAGCTGCATCTTGATGTGCCTTCTGTGGGCCGGAAGCAGATTAGGAAAGCATTAATTGTGGTGTCTATTAATGTAATGTGTGTTATGTCTTATGCCTATAAGTTTCTATTAACTGGTGGTACCCAGGATGCATCATTGGACATGTTTAATCCTTTTCTACATGACATCTGATAAGTTGCTCAGATTATAATGCTGGAAAGGAACAGAAATATACATAGTATGCGAATGGTTCCCAAACTGAGCTATGGCTCTCTGGGGAGCTGCGGATACCATTCAGAGTCACCATGGAATCCTTGCAAAAAACCTGGTGCCCTATACAATGTATAGGATTATAGCCCTAATGGGGAGTTGTGGCCCAGTAGGTCAAGAGAGCAGCCAGTCAAAAAAGTTTGGGAACCATTGTAGTAGGCAATGTGCTATTGTCATCTTGGAAATACCTTGATTATTAGCTAGTGTGCTTTTGTTGCCTGACATGAAATGGTAGAGCTTCCTCTTCTCTAAAGACTAGTGGTTCATACTCAAGGCACCAGACTCTAACCAGCCCCAGAGCAACTTCTACTAATGCCAAAGAGATTAATGGGAGAGATTTTGCTAGGCAATTTAAAAACTGCCTTGCTTACCTTTGTGATGTAAGACAAGAGTTATTAGGCAGACAATTGATCAATCAGTCTCTCTCCTTAGAAAGGCTTCACTCCAAGCCAGGGACCCCTCCCTTCACCAATGCAAAGTGATTATTGTTCTTTCATGTGCCCAGGGGAAAGGTAGGGGTGAAGCTGTTCTAAGTGCTTGGAGAGATAATGGTTGATGGATTGTCAGCTGGTTGCCCTCTCTCGAATTAATGAGGCTTTTGTTTAATTTCTTTTTCCTTTAATTTAAAGGGCCCTTCTCATCATGTTGAAATAAAAACATAGGTAAAAAAAACCCATGGATAATTAGGTTATACCTGTATTAAGTTTAGTGACTCCTGGCCTAGGATTTTACATTCCTTCAAGGCAACAGTAGAGAAAAATCTCTTCAAGATTAAGAATTATTTTATTTTTTATTTTTCACATTTTTTATACCACCCTTCCTTCAAAGAGCTCAGGGCGGTTTACACAGCTGCTCCTCCCCTCTTTCTTGTCCTCACAACAACCCTGTGAGGTAGGTGAGGCTGAGAGAAAGTGACTGGCCCAAGGTCACCCAGGAAGCTTTGTGGTTGAGGGGGGATTAGAACCTGGATCATCCAGGTCTAAGTCCACCTCCCAAACCACTGCACCACCCCACAAAGGAAGATTGCAAGGTCTTGCCCTTATGGAATTTAATGCTATGGTTTCTGTTGAACTCAATGAAGTATGTGAAGAAATGGAAAGTACTGAAACATTCAGTTGTTAAGTGGCTCTTCACAAGTCTTTTTTGCTATTTGTATAACAGGCTTACATGCTAGTGAGAAAGGCTAAAAACATTTGTCAATGTAGAAAGTGTGTACATGTCCATTGTTTATTTCCATAAGTACTCACTCCTGATGGGTCCAGGTTCAAAGCTGCTGAATTCCTTAGATGGTACATCTCTTCAGTCATGTGCATGTCAAAAAATATAAATAGCATCTAGCAGGTACGTTAAGTTCTTATAGCTGTAGAATAGAAGAAAGAACCTGCTTCTACATCCTTTGCTCCTCCACACCAGCACACGTGGGCTGAAACCTTAAACACGCTTAACAGGAGTAAGTCCTAATGACTTCTGCTTAGGATGCCCCTACACATCTAACCAATAGGCAGATAATAGCAGTAAAGCATAGACTGAGCCAAGGCATAGTGCTCAATCTGTGTTCAAAACTTGGCCTCATTACAAGAACACATGGAGAATCACTCACAGCCCACTAATATCCAGGATTAGGCTGTGGAAAGAAGGGGCTTACTCCAGTGGAAGAGTCTTTCACTATCATAAAAAGGCCGCCGATGGCGTGTGCAAATTCTGCGAGCTCTGCCACAAGAGGTGGCAGTGTAGCAGTGTCACCACTGGATTACGCCACACTTGCCAGATTTGGTAAATCAGAAGTGGGAGTGGGCTATGGGCAGGAAGGGGAAAAAATGGGGGCATAACTTGACAGGGGGAGGAACCGGGGAAGGAGAGAGGAGTGGACCCAGCAGCAGTGGTGCATGCAGCATCCTATCCCTTCCCTTTCAAACCTCTCTACCTCTTTTCGCTCCTTGGTTATATGCCACCAAAAGAGGTGGTGTATGTCCAAGGAGACCCATAAGCGGCCCCAGGAAAGATTGATCTCAGTTCTCAAACTCTGAGAGAGTTTGAACACTACTGCTCTAGAGCAGGGGTGTCCAAAGTTTTTGGCAGGAGGGCCACATCAGCTCTCTGACACTGTGTCGGGGGCCGGGGAAAAAAAGAATTAATATACATTTAAAATTTGAATAAATTTACATAAGTTTGCATAAATGAATATATTAAAGATGAACTTATATGAATGAATGAAGGTCTTGAGCCATATGCTCAAGGCCTATAAAAGGCCTTGCACAAAGCAAGGCTGGCCTTTCCTTTGCTGCCGCTACTGCATCACAGACATGAAACAACAAGCAGTGCAGGGAGCCCTCATCCCACAGCTCACACGAGAGGTCAAACAGTCGCCCTCATGCTGAGAGCAGTTGCGCTGGGCCAGTGTGGGCTCCAACAAATCTCTGGAGGGCCAGAGGCTCATTGGAGACTGTGGGCTCCCTGAGGGCCGCATTGAGAGGCCTTGAGGGCCACAAGTGGCCCCAGGGCCGGGGTTTGGGCACCCTTGCTCTATAGGAAGGTGGGACCAAAATTGTGTCTGCAAGTAGGGGTTGCTTGCCCATGGATTACATAGAATACAGGAGCTATGTGCTGTTGGCACAAAATTGAGCTGAAATTGAGAGCTGGGGAAGCAGAGGCGTCTGGAAAGAAAAGCAAGCGAGAAGTGAGCCAAATATTTTGAAGTAACCCACTAACTTTAATCTTAATGTACATTTTACCATGTACTCGGCAGAAGAATCAATATATGACTCTGTGATATCTCAACCATCTATCCCCATTCTCTAGATATCGACGAATGCACAGTAAGGAACGGTGGCTGCCAACAGAGCTGCACGAACACTCGGGGTTCCTACCGCTGTGAATGTGAAAATGGATATAGACTTCATGCCGATGGACGCACCTGCATAAGTGAGTAAACCCTGCAATATCCAGCCCGTGCTTGTTTGGGGAAATGAGAGCCACACGTGCAAAATGGAGAAGGAGAAAAGGCTTTAATAATGTGGTCTTCAGGGAGAAGCAAATTCATAGATTTTTCCTTCTTCCCCCCCCCCCAACTATGATTACATCAGCATGTTCTCAAGTTGTCAGGAAGGTTGTCAGCTTTGTTAAATTGCCTTTTAAGCATTTTCAGTGCAACTGTCTCTGCTCTTTGCAATATGATGTTTGCAGGTGTCAGGCCTGAGAAGGATGTCAAACTGAAGCTGCCCCTGTATGAAATTTTATTTTGAGGATGGCGTCAGCTTGTTTTTTGGGGAATATGCTACTTACTGCCCAATCCTATTCTCCATCCGTGCTGCTGGAACCCGTGTTCCAGCAGTGCGGTGTGGTTTGCGGCATTGCAAATGCTGAGCAGTGCCAGCCACAATGCAGCGGCTCATCTGGCTCCCCTGGTGCAGGAAAGGTGGCATGGAGTGGGTACATGCACTCTTTGGAAAGTTCACTGCAACCTCCCAGTGGCGGACCTCCACAGCCCCATGTCCTGTGGCAAAGGTCTGCGAAGGCAGCCTTGTGGGATGTTGCCCCTGTGTTCAAATTCGCCCCCCTCCCCATGCCTCACGTGACTCTAGCACACATCGAGGAAGCATCCTGAAGTTTTCCTGACGCTTTAAACTGTGCTCCTGGGAAACCGGAAGCAAAGTTTTTGACCCCGTTGGGAGCCTCAGAGAGGCTTCTGCGGGGTCCTAAAGGTGCATGAGGCTCCACACCCGGGGCATTTGCCCCATCGAATGAATGGGAAGTCCGCCACTGCAATCTCCTCTGTTCTTGGCAATTGTCAAGACTGCTCATTCACACCTGCCTATGTGTGTTCCTGCACATGTCATGCACACATGCACAATAACTCAGACTGAACCAGATTGGGGGAATTTGCAATATTTGTAGAGCAAGAAGTCAAATTCAGCAGTGTCTGGCAATTTGGGGCTTACCAATGTGGGTGAATAGTGCAGACCACTTCAAAGTGCCTCAAAAATAGAGTAGCAGTAGCAACGAGACTGAACTTTTCAAAAGAAGATAGAGTTTATTAAAGAATTATAGTTAACAAGTAAAAGTCACATTTACTTCCAGTTACTTTGTTTAAGAGATCAGTTAAAGAGCTTTAAATTGTTGCAAGTGAAAGAAATACGTGTGTGTGTGTGTGAGAGAGAGAGAGAGAGAGAGAGAGAGAGAGAGAGAGAGCCATTATGAGGATCGGGTAAGGGGAGGACACAATTCTCTTCTGCTGAGCAGGTTTTGAGTACAAAATCTGTCTAAGCAGCAAGGACAGGAATACACAGTTCCAGGTTCCAGGGGAGAAAAATACAACAAAAAAGTGTTCTTTTGAGCTTAAAAGGTGGCTTCTGCAAAGGTGAGGGCAGCTATCAGGCAAGAGGGCTCAGCAAGAGGTTTCCTGACCATAGGTCAGTGTTGCAAAGCAGAAATGTGGAGGCTTTCGGCAGGGAAGAAAGCACCACCAAATGGAGAGAGGTTCTCTAGGCAGAAGAGACCCTCAAAACACACAGCAGGATGGGCACAGCAGGATGGGCAAATGGCAAGATGAAGAAAAACTCGGCAGCAGCATGAGAAAAACTCATGCTCAGCAGCATGAACATTTCCCTAAGAAGAGACACCTAAAATGGAGAAGGTTTCTACTGGGAAAAAACCTTGAAGCACAGCATGGACATCTCTGCTGGGGAAAGAGATGATCCAGAATAGAGGAGGCTTCGTTGGAGAAAGAAGCCTCAAAGCACAGCATGGACACTTCTAGAGGGTTTAGAAGTGACAAAGTTCTGCTTCCAAAGCAGGAGCAGTTAATCAGACTTTACATAAAGGAAACAAAGGAGTTTGGAGCTTCTCTTTGAGCATGCAACGTAAGTTATAGTAAGTTATAAGGTTTGATTGCTCCCCAGTTGGAGAAGTTGCACACAGGCTCGTTGATGGCAGAGACTTCCTGGCATAGGTATCTGAAAAAGATTGTCCGATGGCACTAGCCACTGGGCATTTTGAAACTTAGTTTATTATGCAGCAGGAGTTGTGCTTGCAGTAAAGATCTCTAAAGATGGAACCCACAAATCTTCAAGACCCTCGGGGGAAGGGGACATACAGATACCCCTCAGAACCATGGCCTTCATTTCTCTTAATGGTCCTTAATTAACTTGACCTCTCCTGAGAATTCAACATGAATTCTCCCCTTGCAGAGCAAAGTCCTTCTTGGCTCTCAGAAATGCCAGCTAGAAACCAAGTTGGGGTTGGGTTAGGCTGCACATGTGTTGGGAAAAAGCAGACATTTATAACACAATGCAACAGTGGGGGCTACTGTTAAATCACCAATAATCATTTCAATGGAAACAGTGCCTAAGGGGTAATAATGGTGGTGACTTTTCCATGAACAGGGGTGTTGTAAGGGAAATATTGGGTTTGTATGCTTTCTTTTTTTAATTTATGACCTGCCTTTTAGTCTATTGAGCCCTCTAGGCAGCTCATAGTAAAACTGTATTAAAAGCATAAATATTAAAACTACCCAAAAGTCACAGTACAATAAAAGAGCCAGCAGTAAAAATAAAAGTGTTAAAAATAAAACAGGCAATGAGAACAGCATCAGAAAGCTTAATAACTATTCAACCATAAAAGGGGGTGGTGGAGAACTTGCAGAACAAAAGAAAAAGAAAAAAAAAAAGTCTTAATTATTCTTCTGAAAACTTGATGAGAACAAGCTTGATGGGGTTCCCCAGGGAGGGAATTCCATAATACAGAACTGTAGTTTTGGTGTTTCCCATTTAGTGTATTGCAGAATCTCGTGTACAAAGCAAGTGGTACAAATCTGTCTTGCTTGGTTTCATACCAGTTCCAGTGTGACAATAGTAATACAGGTTGATTACCCCTTATCTGGAATCCCCAAAATTAGAACACTCCAAAATCCAGAATGTTTTTGAATGCTGACATGACGTAACATGACCTTGGGTGCTGGCCTGCACGCATTCATAAGAGAACAAGAAATCATGGTTCAAGAAACACAAGCTGTGTTTCATGCACAAAATTATTGTACAAAGTTACTTTCAGGATGTGTGTATAAGGTGCATATGAAATATAAATGAATTTTGTGTTTAGACTTGGGTCCAAAATATCTCATTATGTTTATGCAAATATTCCAAAATCCAGAAAAATCCAGAGCTGGTCCCAAGCATTGCAGATATGGCTGAGGTATTCAATCTGTGCATCCCACTTCCCTAGTGAGGCGTGGCTAGCCTCCAGGGGCATCGCCAGGCATCTCTGGGAGAGAGGCTGCTCTGCTCTGCTCAGCTGCACCTGCTGGCTGCTGACTTGCTGCTTTTCTGCAGCTGTGAACCAGGTGGGTGGGGCAGCGTGAGGCTGGGAGGGCGTGTGAAACATGGTGGGGGGAGGTGGGAGAGAAGGCTGGCTGGGCAGGCAGGCAGAGGTGCCGCATCTCATCATGGAGCTCTCTCCATGTGCAACCTCGCCCCAAGGAGTACATTTCCCAGTGTGCCCCTCGCCCTGGGCATCCTGGGATTGTTCAAGGCTGGAACAGAGAAGAGTGCAGAGGTGCTGCATCTCATCAGCACAGGGCAAGCTCCTGGCAGGCTTTAAAGTAAGTACAGGCAGTGCAGCGCTTTCCTCTGCTTGGGAAGGCAGGAGCCAGCCTGCTCCTAGTGGGGGTATGTGTGTCCAAATGCCCCAGCCTGCATCCCTCCATCTTGCCTGGGGGAACAGGGGTGGCACCTGCATGTTGGGTGTATGTGTGTGATCAGCTCCCATCTACTTTGGGGTGAGTTGTAATCTTGCTGGGTGTGGCTGCAATCCTTTCCATACTTTCCTGGGAGTAAGCCCCATTGACTCAAATGGGGCTTACTCCTGAGTAGACCTACATAGGCTTGGGGTCTGTGTCAGCTTAACAAAGGATCTTCACCTTTCTCTTTTTCCTCCCCCTTCAAAAAAGAAAAAAAAGAAGCCACTCTTGTTGGCTTTGTCTCCAAAAATTGATTAAAAATAAAAATCCCCATTCCTTTATAGCCATTCCCCTTTTTCCTCCTGCCTCCTTTTGGGGGGGGGGGTACTCTGTTGGCTGCTATTGTAAGACAAAAGGCACAATCCTAGCTAGGTCTACTCAGAAGTAAGTCCTATTGTGTTCAATGGGACTTACTCCCAGGAAAGTGAGGTTAGGATTCCAGCTAAACAGTCTCTAGGTCTCAGTTTGCATCAGTTTGCAATTAGCAGATACACACAACACAGTCTTCCCCTCCCTCAGCAAATTCATACTCCTTGCTACTGTTTTTTTTTCTTCCTCTTGTTTTTTTTTTGTTTATTTTTTTTTTGAACTGAATCATCTTTACGAGAGCTAAAACATATATTTGCTGTGATGGATGACAGAATAGCTGTCCCTGCAGGGAACAGGCTTTTTGTCTATTGGTGGCATACACCTCAATAAAGAACTGTTAAGTCCTTGCTTGTGTTGTGGTTAAACAACAGGCTCAGTCGGGCTTTCTCCCCCCCAACATTCTTCATCAGGAAGATGCTCCACCCCTCTGATCCTTTTTATTGCCCTTCTTTGCACCTTTTCCAGCTCTATAATGTCCTTCTTGAGATGGGACAACTGTACACAGCAGTGTTTCTCAAACTGTGGGTTGGGACCCACTAGGTGGGTTGCAAGCCAATTTCAGGTGAGTATTCATTTCAATATTTTATTTTTAATCTATTAGATGATTCTCCCATGGTATGTGACTGCATTTGAGGAAATGTTACAGATGTGTACTTTTAACAGGCTGCTCTGTATATGCTTTTAACAATGATAGTAAATTTAACAATGATAGTAAGCATTATTCTTGGGTAAGTGTGGGTGGGATTGCAGCATAGGATTGTTTTTCCAGCTTGATGATATCACTTCCAGTCATGACATCACTTCCGGTGGATCCTGACAGATTCTCATTCTAAAAAGTGAGTCCTGGTGCTAAACGTTTGAGAACCACTGGTACACAATATTCCAAATGTGGCAGCACTATAGATTTATATAGGACTATTTTAGTATTGGCAGTCTTATTCTCAATCCCTTTCTTAGTGGCGTCTCCCCAGCATGAAATATGCCTTCTTCATAGCTGCCACATGTTAGCAACCACAATCTCAGGATCTCGTTCTTGATTCATCACCGACATATCTGTATTATCTTTTGCAGATATTCTGTTCCTTTTTATTTTCCTCGTTAGATCAAGACTTCTGTTTACAGAAGAAGCTTCCTTGCCCTTCATAACCTCTCTCACTGCTTGTTAGTCATGCTGGCAGCCTCCTGGACTTAGAAGAGCCCTTCCTCCTTAGTCTGGGCCTCTATTACTGTTGTTTTAAACAGCCTCCATGCACTCTGAAGATTGTGAATTCTTTTTTCCCTTCCCTTTTAGCTTATTTCTAATTTAGTTTTTGAATTAATTTCTAATTGACTTGCTCTTTGGTTGCCCATTCACCCAGTTTGGAGAGGTTCTTTTGAGCTCTTCACAATCTACCTTGGTTTTCACAACCCTGAATAGTTTGACGTCGTCTTCACACATATCCATCTCACTGTTTACTTCTAACGCCAGATCACTTATAAACAGGACCCAGTACAGGACCTCACTTCTTTCACACACACCCCACTATGAAAATTGCCTCTTGATTCCTACTCTCAGTTTCCTATTCTTTAACCAGTTAACAATCCATGAAAAGATTTGTCCTCTCTTACTCTCAAAGAACTCTAGAAGGTGAGGCTTACTGATTCTTCTTTAGCAAGGTTCACTTTTTAAGATGTTTAATAATTTTATATTTAACTAGCCTTCCCCCCAGTTTATCTATAACAGATGTTAAGCTGGGCAGCCTGTAATTTCCCAGATCCTCCCTGGATCTCTTTAAATATTGATGTTACACTGGCAACTTTCCAGACCTCTGGAATGGAGCCTTATTTAAAGGATGTTGCATATTTTTGTTAGATGAACAATTTCACATTTGAGTTCCTTACAGACTTTTAAGTGGGTGCCATCTGGACCCAATGATTTGTTAATTTTTAATTTGCCAATATACATACTTTAGAGCAGGACCAGCTTCTTCAGACTCTATCCCCCGAGAAGGTCAGTATACTTCCCCGCATAATACTGGTAATATCATCCTTGCTCCTCTCCCAGTCCTTATTACAACCAAATGTTGAATAGTTAGGTGTATTCTACATTTTTAGAAACAAAAATCATTTCTAAAAATATTTCTAAAAATTCTGAATGAAGGCTGATCTGCGCATTTCATGCCTCTTGGGAATGCTGCCGAAACAGCACTCCCATGTGAAGTTCTCACCTTCTGTGTGTAGGACCTTCACACCATGGCATGACTTCATCACACTGCATTGCTCTGCCCCTGCTCCATGTCATTCACTGGTGGAATCAGAACAGCTCTCCCAATGTGATGACATCAAGGGTGAGAACTCTGCGTTGGAGTGCATTTTTTTTTACTTTTCCACTGTCACGGAATGAGCTCTTATTTAGAACAGGAGTCTCCAGAAATACTTCTTTAAAAAAAGAAGATGCCTAGTTACTTGAACTTTTTGTGTGTGCGCTGCCAACAATTCCAGGTGTTGGGGGACTGGAAAGATTTATGGTGGAAAAGTCCATCACAGGTTACAAGTCATGATGAGTATGCAGCCTCCAGGTTTTAGAGGCAGCCTATCTCTGAATGCCGTGTGCAAGGGAGTGGCAACAGCATACAAATATCTTCTTGTCTTGTGTGCTCCCAGAGATATCTGGTGGGCTACTGTGAGATACAGGAAGCTGGACTAGATCCACGTGGCCTCTTCTTATGTTCCTGCTGTTGTGAATAATCATGATCCTTCTTTCATACCCTTAGGGCGCCATCCTAACCCCTTATGTCAGCGCTTTCCAGCACTGTCTTAAGGGCAATGTGGCTCTGCGTTAAGGGAACAAACATTCCCTTACTTTGAGGAGGCCTCCATGAATGACACCCAACTGCAGGATGCAGCACACTTCCCTTTGGCACCGCTATACCAGTGCTGGAAAGCGCTGACATAAGGGGTTAGGATTGCGCTCTTAGATACATAAAAATGATCAGTTGTATCTCTTGCATTGCATAGTCCTCAGCCCTGCAAGTCACAACTTGTCCTCCTTCCATACATGTTTGTGTGTGCGTGGATGTGTGCATGTATTTCATGAAGCAGAGTCCACTTCCTAAGGTACATTGATGTGATAATTCCTGCCCCTGATAAAGTGGGCTCTAGTCCATGAAAGAATGTGCTGCAACAGATTTGTTCATCTGTTGCAGCAAAAACACAGGGTCATGTGGTATTAAAGACTAAAACAGCTACTCTGAAAGTCAGTACCAAATACAGTGAGCCCTCAGTAACCACCGACTTGGCATTTGCAGATTCCACTATTCACACATGTTGAGCCTGTGCCACAGAAGACCTCCAGAAGCTTCTTCTAGTCATATCCAGGATGCTTTCTGAGGCATGGAGAGGCCCACAGACCACCCCATAGGTCTCCCTTTGCTTCAGAACACCTCCCAGTCACAACTGGAAGTTAAGGGTGCAAACTGGAAGTGGATTCTGGTTGCATCCTGGAGGCTTTCTGAGGAGGCCCATAGAGTGGGCCACAGGCTCAACGCAGCCTCTGGAAGGCCCGGTGTTGCCCTAATGTAATTGCAGTGCTACGATCGTACCCTCCACGGCTCCTTCATTAGCAGATTTTGGTATTTGTGGGGGCCGTGGAATGGATCCCCTGTGGATACTGACGGCCCGCTGTAGCCATTCATGAATTTCTCCTTCATTGCTTTCTCATCAAAATAAAGTCAGAACTTTCTCTTCCTATTAGCAAATAGCCAGATTTCTATTTTTTTTTAATGAGCTGGTGTGTCATTTACTAGAGAGAAATTGAGTGCAAAATAAGAAGTTTTCCCAGCTTCATTGGCATAAATGATAGTGTAATGTGGACTGATTTTAAACCTTTGTGTGCAAGGGAACCAATTAACCTTGAATATCTATCCTGAGAGATGCAAATGGAAAGCAGGGCTTTTATTTTGTTAAAAAGATGATTAACAGTGTCAGGCATTAAAAAAAAACACCTTCTTTACACCCTATATTTATATACATTTGTGGTTTTGTCGTATTAAAAAAAAATGACAGCAAATGGATATTTTAATTGAGATACCAGAGCAATAGGGCATAGGACTTAGGTTGCTGTTGCCAAGTTCTGCAGAAAGGATTAAAATGCTTTGTAAATCTCCATATCAGCAGAGAGAGAGAAGAGGTTATTCCAGTTCCCCATGATTTCTCCTTAAAATGTGAAAAACAGCCCAGTGAGGTATGGATAATATTAAATCTATTGACACTGCAGTCCTATACACAGTTGCCTGGGAGTAAGCCCCATTGAACACAATGGGATTTAGTTCTGGATAGACATGCTTAGTATTGTTCTGTGAATCTGTTATGTTTACGTCAGTGAGTTTGGGTTGTTAAGCTGCAGACTTGTCACAGATACCTGGGAGTAAGTCCCATTGAATTCCCTGGAACTTTCTTTTGAGTAGACATGCAAAGCATTGCGCTGTAGGAGTCCCACTATTATGGAAGTGGAGAAATTTTTAAGAGAAACTTTTCCCTTTTATCTTTCATGTGGATTTTATAGGTGAGGAAAGAGCAGAATAATATTTTGAAGAGAGAGGAGATATTTTATTTACTTCATTTGTACACCGCCTTACTCCCCAAAGGTGGCTACAAGGAGATGCATAAATAATTCTTAGAGACTGGGGCCTGAAGAGCGGAGACACGGGAAAGTAAGCAAGCACATGAATACATGGGCAACATTTAGTGTACATTTGAGTGGAAAATCAGAGTGTAACCCAGGATGAAGAAAATTAAGCTTTCTGTACACAGAAGCCTTCCTGGGTCAGGCTTCTCAGTTTTGCACCAGCTACATAGCTGGTGTGGATCCAAGAAGCCCCTTAGGATTGTTGGGGCATTACTTGGGGTAATGGGAACTATAACCCCTTACCTCAAGGAGAACTCAAACTGCCTCCTAACCTGTACTAGATACAGTGCAGGCCAGTGCAGGCCACTGGGTAGGACTGGGCTGTAAAATGGTTTATATGTCATGTACGGTATGGACCTGAAACCGATCACCAGGAACAGCATGAAGGTGAATGGTGCAGCCTACATTTTTCAGGAATTTTAAATCCCAAATGTGAGGGATGTGGGTAGGAGATGGGACTTGACAGCTGCATGAGCATGACAAAGTTTTTTTTTTATTATTTCTAATGCTGGGCTTATTAAATAATACTTGCAATATTTTTGTCACTTGTGGAACACGCAGCCTATGAATGCAAAAAATAAATACAGGCATGCCCCCTTATCCACAGGGGTTCTGTTTTGGGACACCCCCCCCCCCAGATAGCTGAAACCACAGATACGTGCGATTGCCCGTCGCTGCAGTCCAGGGAGGCCGCCCCCCCCCCCAGAGGGGCCCAGAGAGCTTAGCAGAGACCGACCATCCCTGGCCTCTGCCAGGCTCAGACAGAGATTTAGAGTTCAAATCTCAGACAGAGATTTAGAGTTCAAACCCCTCAAGGGCTTCCCCAGGCCTCCTAATGCCTTATAAGGTATTAAAACGTAACTTCCAGTTTCTTTGTGAAACTGGAAGTCAAGTGATTTGGGCTCTAAAGCTCAGACATTAGAACATAAGAACAGCCCCACTGGATCAGGCCATAGGCCCATCTAGTCCAGCTTCCTGTATCTCACAGCGGCCCACCAAATGCCCCAGGGAGCACGCCAGATAACAAGAGACCTCATCCTGGTGCCCTCCCTTGCATCTGGCATTCTGACATAACCCATTTCTAAAATCAGGAGGTTGCGCATACACATCATGGCTTGTACCCCATAATGGACTGAGTCCAGCAGAGGCCAGGGATGGACATCCTTGGCCTCTGCTGAGCTCAGAAACCCTTCCAGATGCAAGGAGAGCTGACATCCCCGTGCCTCTTGAGGGGGTGCACACTGGGGCACGTGCTGGGGGGAGACCAGACCCGATCTGCAGATAACTGAATCCGCAGATACGGGACTCATGAATATGGGGGCCCCCTGTATTGGGTAAATGGAGGCCACATTAATATGTCTTAAGAGCAGCCTGAAGTTTCTTTGGTCATTATGGACATGTTTAAGTTGTTGGAATAATTGAATATGGTGCATCATAACCACTGTTAGTCTTGTACATATGGATGAATTCAAGCTCAACTTACTCAGCAGTACTTTGCATGAATTGTCAACATTGACTCACCTGATGTTTCCTTAGTGCTTTCATTTCTCTGTGGTTCTCCTTCCTTCAAAAGAATTGTCTGTCTAAGGAGAGAATATGACTTTGCGTGTCCTTCATTCATCCAGGTATTATTAGATCCCATTGACTGTCACGATGTCAAGCTGGTGACAAGCTGCAGTTTTTTGCTTGCATTTCCATTGATCCGGTGAAGCAGTCTTTAGGGGATGGTACCATCGCTCACTGGGAAAGCACGTGCTTTGCATGCAGAATGTCTCAGGATCAGCCTCTGATATCTCCAGACAGAGAAAGATTCCTGCATGAAAACTCTGGAGAGCAGCTACCTGTCAGTGTCCATCTTTCCAAGGGAGCACAGCAGAAGCATTCTGAAGGGAAAGGGGATTTAAATCCTTTGTAAGCCTCCTGCCCCATAAAGGGTCTTCCTGGACCTGCACCAGCTGATTAGCAGGCACACGTTCAAGGAGAGAAGGGGTGAGGAGGTTGTTGCCAGAATGGATAGGATCTGGTGCATTCCATCACCACCAGGTCCACGCACCCCTGCAGCCTCCCTCTCTCATTCCCCCCCCTTCTCGTCCTGCACTGGCTTACCTTCTCTGACTCTCTGACGATGCATGTGGGAAGGCTCTGGCCTTCCCACCAGTGGCTCAACACCACATGCTTCTGGAATGTGCTTTATGGCTACTTTACAACTGCCAGTGCTGATGAAACACTAGTTCCACCAGCAGGGCAGTCCAACAGGATTGGGCTGTTAAGGTGTGACTCAGTAGAAAGCAGCTCCCTATCTTCTTTTGCCACATTTTGTAGCTTAATTCAGTTAAAGCTCCCATGGAGAGCTGCTCATATGCTCAAGACCATATGGTCTGCATTCTGCATCAAGCTAACCATAAGCTGTTCATTAAAAGGTTACAATTTCAATCCTGTGTTTCTATTGCTCAGTTGCATTTAAAGTGAGAGCTTTGCCTCAGGGAAGTGTGCAGAGCATGAACAAGAGGTCATCTCACTACAGCGCTTACAAAGGAATGGGATCAATATACAGGGGTAAAATCGGACCTGCCCAAGGAGAGACCCGTGCAGACATAATTTAAAATGTGGACACCAATATATGGTGGGGAGAGAGCGAGAATATGAAGAAAGCCCTATCCCCATGCCGATGTGGTCCCAAGTTCCACCCCTTGCTGTCCTTACGGAGTCTGCAGAGGCAAGCAGTCTAAAAGCGGTGGCGTAGCTGCAGGGGGCGGAGCACCCAGTCTGGCAAGGAGCGGGCAAGCGGCCCCTCCGTTCGGAGCCATTCCATATTGCTCCCCCCCGCCAGGAATGGTTCCGAAGGGAGGGGCCGCTTGCCCGTTCCCTGCCAGACTGGGTGCGCCGCCCCCTCCAGCTATGCCACCAATTAAAAGGACAAATGAGACTGATTGTTCAAAGAGCCAATGAGATGTTATTACGACACAGCATGAAACGAATAAGGTATTAATAGGTGACACTATTGGGGGGGGGGTTGATACCACTAGTGACCAAAATGGCTGAAATAGGAATTTTAGAAATAGGAGTTTGTAGGAATTATACCATCATGTTATATACCATTCGATGTGTAATTTACAGCAGAATGCAATGAAACAAGCCACTTTGAAATAGCTCTTCTATTGGCCAAAAAACCATACATCACCGCACCCACCACCCAGGTTTTTGCCGCACCCACTAAATCAGAGGAGGTCCATCATGGTGGTGACACGCTGGCCTCTCACATTGGATGACGTAAACCCTAGTGACGCCACTGCTGGAAAGATAACTGCTGTAATGACACAGAATTTATTGGAGGGGTAAATTCCCAAGTGGGTTTTGAGATTCAAAATGACATCTCCAAACTGGACTACTGGGCAACAAAATGGTAGATGTTTCAATACAAATGAAGTGAAATATGTTGGGGGGGAAATAATCCTAATTTTACATATATACTGATAACTAGTGGTTATAGCAGCAAGGTCAGTGACATTGTCAGTATCCGGCAAAATTGAAAAGCAATGGTAGTTACTCGTAGGAAATTGAAAATAAAACAGCGTGTATCCCAATAATGCATTTGCTTTAACATACTGTGCATAGATCTGATCATATTGATATTCTGTCACTGCCTATTAGCCACAACTGGTAGGAATGGGACCACTGTGTTCAGAGCAGAGTACGCCTCTGTTTATCATGTGCAGGGGGACAGTTATCGTCATGTCTTTCTTATGAACTTCCTCAGGGCGTCTGGCTGGCCAGTATCAGGCCTTGGCTATACTACAGGAGCATATTAATTTTATAACATTTTGTGCACAATCTTAACCAACTTTCCAGCACAAGCTTAGCTGTGTCAGTGGGGCATGTGCTGCATCCTGCAGTTGGGGGGCAGTCACAGAGGCATCGTCAAGGTAAGGCAATGTTTGTTCCCTTACCCATAAGTTGCATTGCCCTTATGTCGGTGCTGGAAGTGAGTTGGGATTGCGCCCTTTAACTCTCAGTCAAGTATTTTGGGATTATATTTTGGCAAAGGGTTAAGAATTTTCTTTTAGAGATCCATAGATCTTCACCCAAAATTAAAAATTCCAGGTTTCCCTAGGGAATGAGAACAACTGTTAAACTGGTTTTAGGTATCTACTGTAAAAATAATCCAGAGTTGGACTGGATCACAGATGGCTCGCATGCTGTGTGGGTGTCAAAACTGGCACAGGCAGTGGGAATTTGTGGCATACGAGGAGAGCAAGTGAACAGTCAAGCCTGTTTTTGTGCCTTACCTCTTCGGCACCATGTTGCTGTATGTTCCTTGGCCTCAGAGACTAGAGGCACAACCGCCCTCCCCAAGTTTCAAGGAGCTGCACATGAAAATGGCATTATCTAATACTTTAGATTTGATGTGGTATACTTGCCAAAATGTTTGGCCGTGCTGATGTGGATGGATCGTTGGCCTGATCTACTGTGGCAATCCTTATGCTAAAGTGTTTGTCATGTTCCGGAACTTTCTGTTTTCTTTTCTGGCTCTAAGAACTTCACAGGTTTTTGTGCCCTGTCCAAGTCTGACTTTGCTGTCAGTTCCAAAGTGTTTTTGCTTTTTCTTGCTTCGGAGTCTGTGAGGCACTTCCTCCAAGACCAAATCTTGAAACTGCAAATTTGTTACCAGTCTCACGAGATATTTGGAACAGGGATTTGTGCCCTTTGTGTTGGTGCAGTTACGTGGACTTTCTAGTACAGCGTCTTCCACAGTCCCTCACAGCAAGATCTCTGGTCATGGAGGACCAGCCACAGTTTCTCAGGCATGTTGGAGCAATTATATTTGTTGAACAGCAAAGGAAGACTGTAGCGGCAAGTGTCATCAATTTGAACTGCTGGCACAGAAAACTCTTGGCAGGTGGGGAGGAACATGGACATATCTGTGTCAGATCTCTGCTGAATATTAGGAAAGGCAAGTCAGCACTGCAGGAAGCAGAGAATATCATTAGGGGCAAGTTTTTTTTTTCCCGTTTCCAGCCCCTTAATTCGTTCCTTTTGGTTGTTAGGGAAAATAGCTTCGTGAACCTGAAATCAATTGTACACAATGGACAGTTTTGAAGCACTTTTAATTAGGTTCAAATGTCTCTGCCAGTTGGACTGCTCAGATTGTTTGTTGTGGACTGCTGGAACAAGCTTTGTATGAGATAAATATAGTGATGTGGTCGAAGACTTTGCAGCCTGTGCAGCTGGATTGACTCCTGCGTCTGTGCGTGCTGAAATCGTTGTGTCTAAGGAACACTTGTAAAATATTCCTGCTCAGACATGTGACTCGCATAATAATAATGATTTTTTATAATGCTTGCTTTCAGAGATGGACCCCTGTGCGAGTGGAAATGGGGGGTGCTTGCATATCTGCCAAAATGAGAGTGGACTAGCAAAGTGTGACTGCTATTCTGGCTACTACCTTTCTCCAGATGGAAAGTCTTGCACAGGTAAAGCTAGGAATAAACGGCAAGTAAAAATAATGCCTTAAATGCAGCCCTTGCTTATCATCTGTTTCATGCATAGTCCTTGAAGTTAACCAGTTAGGAGAAGGCATTCAGAAAGAGGCAATACAGCTGCATTTCACCAATGGTCCTGAGAGGAATGCTTCTCCTTCCCGGCCTTTTATTTTTTGTTCAAGCAAACGGTGACTCCTTTTGCCTAAGGAGTTAAAGCCCATAACCCAACTGTCCCCTTAAGCATAGTTTCTGGGAGCACTGTTTGAAAGGGCTGAGAAAGAAGCTAAGCTGAGCCTCACATTTGAGCACAGAGTTCTTGACCCCCTTCCTTTGCCTGCAGTCACACAGAGGCAGCATTTTGTTTTAAGGCCCAAAGTTTATTTGACATGGCGCCCAATCCTATCCAGCTTTCCAGTGCTGATGCTGCCGTGTCAATGGGGCATGGGCTGCATCCTGGAGTGGAGGGGCAGTCACAGAAACTTCCTCGAGGTAGAGGAATGTTTGTTCCCAGATGTCGGGGTTCCACTGCGGCTGCAACAGTGTTGGAAAGTTGGATGGGATTGGGCCCTTGGGTGTATTTGGATGACTTATCTAAGCAAGAGATACAGCAGTCGATAGCTCTAGTACTTCTAAAGTATCTGGCTTTTATTTTTGGCTTTTTTAAGGGCCTTGGATTAAATGCCCTTTGTTTATCTTTCACATGGTCTTTTGTTCATCTTCTGCGTGGTGGTTTGTTTTCTCACAATGTGTGGTGTGGGGAGATGCTGTTAGTCCAACTGGATTTGTATCTATGAGAATTTCTGAAATAAAGTAATCAACCTGGACTTGTTCAGGTGCTGTTTCCCCCACAGTTCTTCCTGAGGACTCCTTGGAAATGGAGCTAGGCTTTGTGCCAACCCTCATGTGTTCCTCCCCCCCCCCCACTACTGGTCCATTTACTCCATTCTTCCCACTGTGAGAGGAATCCTTGAGGGAATGAAGAAGTGCCTGAAGCTCACCCCTAGTCTATCCTGGGAAGAAAATGTTTCAACAGCCCTCTATGTCTATGCATTCCTTGCTGATTGCTCATTAACGGTGAACAAAGTTCCCCAAAAGATAGCTTACCCAGCAGTACTGATCTTCCTCTGCAATTCACAACTGCAGTAGAGCTTTGCATGTGTTCTAAGGTGCACATTCAGTTCAAGCTGGATAATGATGAAGCCCAAATAGGTTCAGCCAGTGCTTCACATGCACGGAGTACTTTTGCTAAAACTTGTATCAGAATTTTCTACAACATGCATGGATTCCTTGGCAGATTCACCAAGTTGAGAAGGGTTCCCTGAAGGTTTAAAGCTATAAAACAAATGATCAGCACCACGGCTAATGCTTCCCTTGGCTCTCTTTTGGTCCACAGATATTGATGAATGTGCAGAAGGAACAACCAAGTGTACTCATGGCTGTATGAATACTCTGGGGTCCTTTGCCTGCATTTGTAATCCTGGATTTGAACTAGGGACGGATGGCAGGCAGTGCTACCGTAAGTTACCTTTACAGCAGTGTGTTTGGGGGCGGCCTTTGCTGTACACACACACACATACACCACACTACACTGAGGTTTCACTATCCTGTTTTGCAGAGATGCTTATGCTGAGCTACAGGTTTCTGTGTTCAAGAACAGTGAATTCAGAATCCTGAGCTATGTTCCATGCATTTCAAAAAGCAAACAGTGCTGCTGACTTATCTTCAAGATACAACTAATTATGTGTCTGAGTGTTTCTTGAGTTACCCAAAGTATGTGCGGAGACTACTGATTTTATAGGCTGAAATGGTCCTTCCATCTTCCATTTGGTCTCTTGGTCCTAATTTTACATCCTGAATGCAACCACATGTTTTAAAGGAGGTCCCCATGCTAGACTTCATTTCTCCAAAACTGGCTTACAACTGTGGTGTGATCTGAAGTCTTTGTATCACCTGTCCCCCAATCCAAAGCTCTGCTTTGAACAATGAAAATAATGATGAAGTTTAAAGTTCAAGGTTGCATGATCTATTGTCCATCTCCAAACAAATCAATGTTTTAGAATTCTGAGTGAGGCTATTGATGCAGAAGGAGTTAGCATGGAACAATGTCAGAGGCAATACTTAAACTATCTTTGATGGGATGTAAGGAACAAGGGAGATGTATGGTTAGCTTAGTACAGTCAGAGGTGCAGTAGAATTTGTTGAAATGTATTTTACAGGTGCAACTTATCCTCTTTTAGAGCATTTCTCTGTTCCATTCATACATTACCACTGCATAATTGCTGTGGATGTGTAGAAGAGGCTGGATGTGCTCTTCACCTGATGCCATTGGATGGTGGCTGAGGATCGGGGAGCTGGTTATTTGATGGGAGATTGTGGATGAGCCAGGAATGCTCATGCGCAATGCAGGCGTTGTGCCTTGAGAGTGGGTAGAGCTGTCCAGTTGGTAGTGCAGTTCAGTACAGGGTGATGACATCATCCATCTGCATCCCCACTGTGCAATATTAGCTGCTTCCCAGATGTGATGTCTGCACCTATAGCCGGTCCCATCTACTGCCAAATTGTACCACCTGATAACACCCCTTGGATGCATTCAGCTGCTGCTACTGCTGTAAAGTACATCCAGTCTCCAGCATTCATTGCCACAATAGTGAACTTATTGCTCCAGTAAAGTATGAATGAAGGATGTTATGTGTGTCAACTTCACCGTGTGGTTCCTTCATCCATGTGTAACTGGAGCAGAGTGGGAAAAAGCCACATCACCAAAGTCATGAACCAGGTAACTTCTGACAGCATCTTATTGATTTCCATGCAACTGCATGGAACAGAGGAGTTGTTGCATGCATATTGCAAAGCATGCAGAATTCACATCTCTCTTCATAAGTCCTCTGGGTCTTAGGCTACACGTGCAGTAGAATGATGTAGGAAACACCTGAAGTGGTACTAAGGTAGACTGAGGTGGACTTCAGATGTAGGGGGAAATTGCTTTTTCAGTGTTTCCCCGCATAAGAAGCTCTACAAGCAGAAATCTAATAGTTTTGGAAGGAAGGTTCTATTCCTACCCAAGCCTTTCCTTGATGTACTAGGTTTAGTTTTTACTGGTACAGAGATCTGGGTGGTTTGTGTTTTTTTAACACAAGGGATTACAGTTGTGTGTCACTTAACGACAATCCCTGTTGCTATGTGATTAGATCATTAAGTGAACATTCAGCCCAATCTAGTGTCTGTGTTGTGTAAATAGACACACCCTTCCAGACACTCGCTACCTGCACAGGCTACTGGAGATAGAATACCTCTTCTTTGCATTAAGAGCATCTTCCTTGTATAAACCGACACTCTGCGGCAGGCTATGGGAGTCCTGAGTGGCTCATTAAGAGCCTTTTTGTTGTGCTTTGACTACCATCATATATGCAATCCGTCCTTAAGCAGAAGGTTGGGAAGCCACACACGCCTGTATTGAAAATCACCACCACCATCACCTATGTTCTGAAGTGGCACAGACTATTCAAACATCACATTCAGTTGCATAGGTTGGACAAGCTTACACATGTAGTGAAGAGCTGTATATCATACAAAGCAGTTATTCAGTGTAGCCAAGAGGCAAATTCTGCCATCAGAAAAAATAAAAGGAAAATATTGCATGGAGATATTGCATAGAAAATATTGCTTTCAGAGATACATGCATTCTTTAGGAAAGGTTTGTGTAGACAGGAAGCAAATCCACTCCACCTTTGGATTTCCTGATCCAGTTCTTAAAAGGACTCCTGTATCTGTCAAAGCTGTATAGAGAAGGAAAACATCTAACACCTGTGGTTCTTTTTACCACTGGGATAGGAAAAGGACACATTCTAAAACTTCTCTGTCTGAGCAACTCTTAAAGATACAGGAGTCCTCTGAGGATGTGGCAACACTGGTTCTCTTTTTACTTATTGACAAAGATTTGATCCTTTTCCTGAAAGGCATTGAAATGGAAATCATCAATAGCTGTGAAGACAACAATGGTGGTTGTTTTCATCACTGTGAACACTCCACCAATGGGCCACTCTGCTCTTGTAACCAGGGATACATCTTGGATTTGAATGGGAAGACATGTACAGGTAGTGTATGGTCAATTTTATATATCTTTGAAGGAGAACATATTAAACCTTTGAATTTGTGTTTGTTTTATACTGCTGTAAATCTCTTTTTCTCCCATCTTGTCCTTTTGTGTGTGTGGGGAAGGAACTATAGGTATTGACTTCATATATAGAGTGAGAGGGAGGATATTAGGAGGCTCAAATTCATATGTAGTGTCTCCAGTTCACAAGCTTCCACTTTCCCTAACAAGAGTGAGGGGAACCAGCAAGCGCAGATTTAAAAACTTAGATCAGTGGTTCTCACACATTTAGCATCAGGACCCACTTTTTAGAATAAGAATCTCTCAGGACCCACCCGAAGTGATGTCATGACCGGAAGCAGTGGCGTAGCTAACCAAGTTGCTGCCCGGTGCAAAAAAAAATTCTGTAGCCCCCCCTCCCAGCAATGACATCAAATTTAATTAATTACATTGGGTCTTTTTATTTGTTAAAGTGAGTGAGAAATGTTAGCTAATATTTTAAAATAGCAAACACTTGTTGAAAGTACTTTTTGCACTTTTACAGCGCAATCTATTCATATCTATTCAAAAGTAAGTCCCAAGTGTTACACGCTTACATTGTGTGTAAGTGAAGTAAGGTAGGATTTCAGCCTTACACAGTTTGAGATGTGCAGGAGGGGACTGGAGACAATCATAAGAGCCAGCAGCTTTCCTTTAGGAAGTGGAATTGAGGAATTATATGAATAAATGATGAGGCCAAGCCTCCTGCTGCCACTTGTCTCCCAGGTTGCTGTGCCTTGCTTGCTACCCTCTTCAGGTTCCTGCACATGCGCAGGTAACCTATCACAGTCAGCCAACTCAGAGCCCAATCCTCTGCTTGTCTACTTGGAAGCAAACCCAGTCTAGTCAATGGGGCTTACTCCCAGGAAATTGGGGAGAGGATTGCAGCCTTGGAGCCCAATTCTCTGCCTGTCTACTTGGAAGCAAGCCCATTATAGTCAATGGGGCTTACTCCCAGGATAGTGTGGATAGGGCTGCCGCATCAGAGCCCAATCTCCTGCATGTCTACTGAGGAGCAAGCCCTACTGGCTTAGACTGCGGAGACAATTGGACTGCTGCAGCCTTGCCAGGAGGAGAAAGAAGCATAAGGGGGCAGGCAAGTAGAGAGAGGACGGTGAGGAGCAGAGGGGAGTAGGCGGCGCAGGGCAGGGGAGTGGTGAGCAACTGGTCCTGCTGCACAAGAGGAACCCCTCCTCAGTCCAGGCTGGGCTCCACAAGGTTCTCTGGGGGCTGTGCCTGTCTGTCGGGGGCTCCATCTCTCTCTCTCACTCACACACACCCAGTGTCCTGATCAGCATCCAACAGCCCCCCCCCCACCAATACACTTCTTCCGCCCTTGCTAAACACAAACAAGCACTGACCCGCACTGCTCTGCTCCCCACACGCCTCTCTTGCCATTTAAGCCAAATAGGGCTTCAGGGGGCAGCATGTTGAGCAGGACAGGTAGAGGAAATCACGGAGGGAATGAGGGCTGGCAGGTGCATGAAAGGAAGACTCCAAGGAAGTCTGTGCCGGTCGCCAGCATCTCAGCTGCGGGAGGGGGAGAGGGCCAGCTTCACCTATAGTTCTTGAGCTCTGCCGGAAGCGACGAGCTAGACTACCTGCCATCTCAGCTGCAGGGAGGGGCAACATGCAGTTCCGCCCCACTCCGTGACTGTTGCCCCTCCTCCCTCCAGAGTGCCTGGTACTGGCAGGGCTGCTGGCAGCAGCCCAATTGTTGTATACAGGTGCTGTTGCCTGCAAGTTGTTGCCCCCTCAGCCACTTTGTTGCCCCCACCCACCCTGTAGTCTGGTGCACCTGCTACCCCCTGCACCCCCCTAGCTACACTACTGACTGGAAGTGACATCATCAAGCAGGGAAATTTTTAACAAACCTAGGCTGCAATCCTACCCACACTTACCCAGAAGTCAGTCCCATTGACTGTCATTGTTAAAAGCATATACAGAGTAGCCTGTTAAAAGTACAGAGCTGTAACATTTTCCCAAATGCAGTCACATACCATGGTAGCATCAAGTCTAGTATATTAAAAATAAAATATTGAAATGAATGGGGACCCACCTGAAATTGGCTCGCGACCCACCTAGTGGATCCCGACCCACAGTTTGAGAAACACTGATTTAGATCATTATCCTCAAGACAAGAGACCCTTCAGTTAAATTCTGGTTCTTTCACTTGACTTGCATTAATATAAAACTATGGGCATTATTTAGCAAAAATGGAAAGTGGAGGGTAATCAAGAGAACAATATATGTACAGTGTACAATATAGGTTCAGCACCCAAAGATTTGACTCATCATAGAAGCATAGGTGCCAACCTGTGCTAGAGGGCTTCACTTTATCTCTAGGATATGATTGGAAGCGCCTTCCTGTTGCGTCTGAGGGTTCTGAGGTACAGGAGGGCCACACACGAAAATCAAAAACCAAAATGCAAAAACTGAAAATGCCTCTGGGAAGCCGTCTGAGGTCCAGGGAGGCCATGAGCGGCCTCTCCACACCTCAGGACACTTCCCTGATGTGACCAAAAGACGCTTCCAGTCATATCTGGGAGGTCCTTTAATGGCTTTCCGCAGACCCCAGTATCCATAGAAATTGGTATCCATGGTGAGTCCTGGAACAAATGCATTGTGAATACGGAGAGTTCACTGTGTACATATGTATACTGTATGTGCACTCTTTTTTATAATGAATGAGAGAACATTTTTGGTAAGTACAGTAGTAAATTGCTGCTAAGCTACTGGATTGTTCTTTTTCCTCTGCTCTTATAGCATACTACCAATTATACACCAGGGGACAAAGTAGGTATGATGGCAGCAATGCCTTATATTTAAAATACTGAAATGCCCCATCCATATTGGAAAATGGGATGGGTTGAGTCCTATTTTAAAAGCAAAATGTAGGGGCAGGTGAGACGTGCAGAATGTTCTCCACAGCTCCATGGTGCCTCTTCAAGAACTTTCCACAAAAGCTGAGTTTTCATAGTGGAGGTCTCTAAGGGAAGATAACTTGGGTGGGGGATTGTGGAGAGCCCTTTCAGGTCTCTGGCCTTGTTGAAGTGGATAGGATTAACTGTGTTTTGTTTTTTTAAATGTTATCCTCACAATAACTCTGTAAAATAAGAAAGGGTAAGAGATACTGATTGTCCCAAGGTCATACAATGATTTTCATGGCTGAATGGGGATTTGAATCCTGTTCTTCCTGGGCCAGTTCCCAACCCTGAAATCATTTGGCTTTCAAGTGCCTGAAGATCCAGTGTATGATGGTTTCCACAGCCGAGTGTGCACTGAGTAAAACTGAAAGGCAGATTTCAGAGACTGTGGTTGCATTTGGTCCTTTCATACAATCTTTGTTGATTCAAAAGTCAGCATCTGTTGGGCTGTCTAACTAGTTGTCCGAATTTGCCTATGTTTGTCCTTGGTGGGAAGAGAAGATGGCAGAGGCAAATGGTTGTATTGGTAACACTGGTAGCAGTTGCACCATCAATATGCTTTAGAAGGTATAAGAAGGCAGGTTCCTGCCACAATTCTCAGTAAAGTAAGTAAACATCAGTTATGCAAATAGGGAAAGAAATACTCTTCTGTTAACAGATGGTGTAATTCAAAGGGTTTTAAGAGAACTTGGAGCTTAGATATGATCTGAAATATTGCCCACCAACTTTTTGGTGACATTTTCAGGAAAAGCAGCATCACCAGTTTCAATAACCCGCATTAATCAATTGCACACTGGCCTCTTAACCTCAACTGATTGATTACACCTCCCCCTTCTGTGTTTTGACAATATCCCCTAATAATGCTGGCACCCTTTCCGAGGTTAATTGACACTCTGACCTTTCTCTCCTCTCATCGCTTTGTTCGAAGGAATTTTGCAAAATCAGCATTGACTGATCATCTTTTGGATAGCCAATCAACTCGGTTCAACCTGTAGTTCATTTCTTGCCTTGTTTCATCTTAGTGGGTCAGCAGTTTTACAACGCAGGCAATTCCAGCTGTAGCAGAGGCACAATGGGATAGTGGCGACTGAGTTGTCAAAATATTTTTTTTCTTAAAGGCATAACTGTGGTTTTTAAAGGCATTTTAGTCTCCAGAGATTTTGCTAAAAGCATTTTATAGTTGTCATCACATTCTAGCTAAACTTACAGAAGGATAGAAAAATTTCAAGGAAGTCGTTGTCAAAGAATCCATGTGCATTCATATCAATATAGGTTCTGTTGGAGAGCGCCTGCCCTAAGTAATATAATAAGATGACTAGTGGCCCAATCTTATCTTCCATCAGCCCACAGCATGCCGTACCCACAGTATGCAGTACCCACAGCATGCCCAATCTTATTTTCTATCAGCCCACAGCATGCAGTACCGCTGATGGAGTGTACCGCTGTACACATCAGTACCACTGATGGAGTGATGATTTTAAATATTAAAATATTTCTTTACCCAGCATGTAATTAGTTTTTGGAACTCTTTGCCACAAGAAGTAGTTATGGCATCTTGCCTGGATGCCTTTAAGAGGGGACTGGACACATTTCTGGAGGAGACGTTCATTATGGGTTACAAGACATTTCTGGAGGAGATATATTTCTCCTGTGAGATACAGGAGATTCCTGTGAGATACAGGAATTCTGTATGATACAGGAAACAGGTCTAGATGGGCCTTTGGCCTGATCCAGCAGGGCTCTTCTTATGTTCATATGTTCTTATGAGTGCATGCTGCATGCTGTGCTGAGGGTTAAGGTTAGGATTAGATGGCCTGGGAAAGCTATTTAGCAGTCTTAAGTCCAAAGAGAGTCAGTGGGTGTGTCTGGATGGGAAAAGGGGGATAGGATCTTGGTGTGTTGCCATTTCTGCTGAGATTTTTCCCCAAACTGTCCCCAGCTCAGCCTGTTCCCCACCCTGACTTTTCAGGAGCAGCACAGAATGAAGGAGAAACAGGCAGAGCCTGTTTTGTTGAAGAAAGTGGGAGGTACAGTGCACCATGGGGGCCTAGCACAGAACTGTCCCCAAAATGCCCAACTCACAACACTGAAATAGCCACAAGGTCCAGCTTTCAAAACCCAGCTTCTCTGGTTTAAGCCTCTCTGTGACCTTTGTTCAGGAATGCTACCAGTCAGCATCTACCATCCTTCTCAGAAACAAGCTGGCTGAACAAGATAAGCCTAGTATGGGCCTCCAAGGAAGGACAGATGGCAGTAAATAAATAGACCAAGAGTGTGAGACCCTGGAAGGACTAGGGTCAAGTGGTGATTGATAACCAAACCTTCAATAATGGATGTAAATAACCTGTCAAGTTAACATTGTACCGTGCTTCCTAACAGAGCGTTTCAAACTGATAAGGATACTGATCTTGCTCTCTGCCCGAATACTTGGTAATTTTCCAAGGATGTTTACCCCTCTTTCTTGTGTTCTTTTGAGCCCCTCCTCTCCTCAGAAAACCCTATAAAAACTGTATCATTGTAGCCCATTCTTGGTCCACCATGCTTGTGTGGTGGATCCATTTTGCAAAACGTAGTAAAAGCTTTTTCCGAAGCCCTCTGAATTCTCCTGTCTGTGGTTTGCCTATCCGCCATCCAATGAATACTGCGCCCATTCAGGAACAGAACTTTGCTCCAGAGCAACCTACTACCTGGTTCTGATTCTACATACAGGTCTAAGGGTGAGAGAGATTGACTGTAGACAAGCCACTGTGTTACAGCAGAGGTGAGTTCTGAACCCGCATCTTCCTGGTTCACAGCTCTTTCTTTGTTGTTGCATTACTTCTCACTGCCTTTCAATATAAGAGGTGTACTACCAAAGTTAGAGTTACATAAAAATTGTACATCTTATTTTTGTTTTATTTTCAACTGTGAGGTTTCAAGGGACTTGTTCTTTGTTCCTGTAGATGTGGACGAATGTGAGACTGGAGATGCCTGCTGTTCACAGTTCTGCATCAACTATATTGGAGGCTATGAATGCAGCTGCAAAGCAGGGTTCCGGCTTCATCCTGATGGCTGCGAGTGTGAAGGTAAAGACTTCATGTTAACAGGCAGTGGCACAAGGCACCCAAGAGGCTTGTTCCAGAAATGCAGAGCAGATGTTTTGCAGAGTGAGAGGCTGGGGAAATACAAGAAGGGGAGAATGAAGTAGAACACCTTGTTGAAGAAAACACCATGTACCCTACAATGCTGATCTGATGAAATTAAACTGACTTGGAGTGAAAAGTAGCCAAAGTACCATTCATCCTGAGGGTAGATTTTCATGAAATCTGCATATTTTCCAATGGTTAATGGCTGAATTTGCCCCCAAAACACAGCCTTTTAAGCAGGATTTCCAATATTATTATTATTATTATTATTATTATTATTATTATTATTATTAACAGTATTTATATACTGCTTTCCAACTAAAAGTTCACAAAGCGGGTTACAGAGAAAAATCAAATAACTAAATGGCTCCCTGTCCCAAAAGGGCTCACAGTCTAAAAAGATGCAAATGAATACCAGCAGACAGCCACTAGAACAGACACTGCTGGGGTGAGGTGGGCCAGTTACTCTCCCCCTGCTAAAAAAAAGGAGCACCCACTTGAAAAAGTGCCTCTTACCCAATTAGCAGGGGTATATCAGTCTAAGGGTTGAACTGCTCATTACATTAAGCGTGTCATTGGCCCTTGTGTGGTTCTTATTTCCTATAAAGTGGGAGGGTTGTGAGATCAGAATCATGGGGTGGAGGGAACTTTGCCATAGTTCTGATCCAGATTAAGCCTCCATGGTTGCTGTTTGCTGTGGAAGAAAAGCTTCCAGGTCCGGGTTCTGTCCCTCCACAAAAACACCTAAGCATGCAGCACCATCCAGAGTGGACAGTGACAGGACCAAAAGGTTTAAATCCTTTCCATTCTCTATTCGGAATTCTCCATTCCGTCCCTGATCCCAATCTTGATTCCCCATGGCTTCTATTTACAAAACAAAATCCAACTCATAAAATTAAGGTTTTTTTTTAAAGGACCTTAACTGACAAAAAGCATCTGGCTTAACAGAAGCAAACAAATTTGTCTAGGGGCATATGTTAATGCTATCATCTTTCCTAAAGGCTACCTGAGATATGTTAATACTGTTATCTTTCCCAAGGGTTACCTGAGATACAGCATTTAGTTCATATTACATTAAAGCTACAATCTTATGCAAATTAACTTAAGAGCAAGTCCTGCTGAACACAGTTGGACTTTCTTCTGACTCAATAAATATTCATAGGTCAGCACTCGAATGCAACTTTTGTATTTATCTGGGATATTTGAAATATCATTTTGTAATTTTTCAGCATTTCTTTCAAATGTTTGCATCCCATTCCAAGGGTTTGGGATGAAATGGACTAACTCTTTAAATGAAGCATCATATGTGTGAAAGAAGAAATAGGTGGCTAGAGAGAAAGCACTTTTATGAAGAAATTGAAAGGTTTTTTTTCCTTATGGTCTTAATGGAGCATGTCTGTGGGGGGAAAGGCACCATGGCAAGCTCCTGCATTGTAAAATTTACCTCTGCATCTCTGAAGATAACGAACCTTTCTACTGTTTCCATTTCTCAGTGTTGTACCAAGAACATTGGTGGGTGCCCAGTTAAGCAAGCCCTTTCACTCAGAAAGCAGCTGTGTGTAGGAAACAGCATGCATTCTGAACAATCCCATCACTTGTGATAGTCAGGCACGCATGTATGCATATTTTAAATAGAGCAAAATCAATCTATTATTGCATTTTTAAATTCTGTACCAAAACACAGTATAGGTTTATTTTTCTGTATCCCACCTGGCTTTTGTCCAACCCCAGTTTATCTTCATTATTTTCCTTTGTAGATGTGGATGAGTGCCTTGCAGACACTGATGGCTGTGACCAATACTGCATTAATTCTTTGGGTTCTTATGAATGCTCGTGTGAGGAAGGATATACGCTTAGCATCAACAGACAGTCTTGCATATGTAAGTCATTTCCTATGGTTAGAAAAATCTCCTTGAATTAAAACTCACATTACTGACCCAGATTTTTTAGAACTTATGATAGGGCTTTACATATTCAAACAGAAGCAAATCTTAAATAGCGTATAATCTTCAAAAACAAGGTCCCTTTTGAGGTGTCTCATTTTCAAGAAATACAATCTTATTCAAGTTCTTGTTCTATTGAAAACATCAAGCTAAAATTCAAGGTATCCTGTGAAGCCAAAAAGGTTACTCTCTCTCTCTTTTCACCAAACTCCTTAAAGTTTTAAGTATTAAAATGCAATCTGTAGCTTGAAAAAGTACACTGTTTTAAAAGCAGACTTTTTTTTTCCTTTAATGATGTTTATTTTAGGACTGAATACGTAATCCCTGAATATTGTGTTTATGTTTGGCTCAAATTCTACATCCCAAATGGTTTTGATCTTGTACCTCTTCCATGGCTGAGATCCAGGGGTAGTAGTATATTCCTGTTACACTGAAATCAGGGAAATTTAAGGCCAAGAGATAACAACTTGCTTCATAGGCACTGTTTGAAACAAACAAACAAAAAACTTAGATTGCATCGTGAAAGTGACAAACAGCTTGTCTCAAACCTTTTGTTTTACAGAACACCATAATTAGCTGCCTTAAGATGGGTTGAGTAGTGATATGCGAAAACGCACATTGTTCTCATGACAAGCAATTTGGACTGTGCACTCAACGTAGGCACAATGTCATCCTAGCTTTTTTTTTTTTTTTTTTTAAAGACAAACACGGTGCAATTATTCAAACATAATGGCAGAAGATTCCTAAGTGAGATGTCCTTCATCATTTTTAGGAGTGTAGATGCAACTACAGATACTCTGATGAATACTAGGAAGGCTGCAGTGGGGGGCTTTCCACCATATTGCAGTGGTCCTGGTATGAATGAGGAACCATCCCCCCCTCGCTGTCCCTGTGACTGCATATCCTTTTTATTTGAAAAAAAAAATGGAAAAACCCACAGGAGATCTGTTCTTGGATCTTCTTCCATCTTGTACCTAGGGAAAGCAAGTTTTACATTTGAAATTGAGTTCAGGATCCTAACATGCATAGTAATTTGCTGTCCTTGCTGTCCTTAACTCAGTGACCACAGCAACTGTTACCCTGCACATGCCCGATCTCATCTGATCTCGGAAGCTAAGCAGGGTCAGGCCTGGTTAGTACTTGGATGGGAGACCGCCTGGGAATACCGGATGCAGTAGGCTTATACCATACTGAAGGTTGCCAACCAACCAACTCAGTGACCTTGTTCAGGTTATTATCTTTGCCATAGCTTAGTTTAGTATAAATGAGCTGGAGCGAGCCCCTTGTTGCTTAGTCTCTAGTTGACTGAGAGCATCCTCAAAGAGGGAAAGTAAATCTAATCCAGAGAGCGCACATGCTAGAAAGAATTTCATTTCAATGTTAAGGTTTGTTGGTAAAGATTGCCATTTTATCAGACATCTGCCCCTATGCATCATAAGTTCTTCATGATAACTGGAGGATGACACAGACTGTAATCCTATTCATACTTACCTGGGAATAAGCCCTACTGACTATAAAGGGATTTAATTCTGAGTAGACATGCATAGGATTGGGCTAACAGTCAACTACCAAACTGCTGCAGTTTTATGTAACCTTAACCCAAGGTAGTTTTGCTCAAAATCCACAAAAGTTGGTTGGGTTGATTTCATTTTTCTCCCTGTTAATAATCGCCCAGCTTCTTTGTTGATATAGATGCCAACTTAGACCAAGCTGTTGATTATGTTCTGTCCACAAGAATATAGACTTAGTAAAATGAAAATGTAAGCCTTGCAACTCTGATCATAGCGTTCGACACTGATGAATTGGAAGAGGAGGAGGACGAGCTGGAGATTGCCCGGATTCCTGACCTTCGCTTTAGAAGACCACCTCAGCTCCTTCATTTCAGTATACTAGATTCGTTTTATGAGGATCAGGAAGAAGATATTCGTGGAGAGCTCACTCTTGTGGACAACGTTGGTGAGAATTTTTTTTTAAAGTATTTTAGCTTTCCAGACTAAGCCTGCATGGCACATTTCCATGGGGTGAAATGTCAGCTGTATTAGGAAGGAGGCATTTGGAAAGGGAATGGAATAAACAGAAGGCTGGTGTTCACAAGGGGAACGGGTGATGACACGGCTTGTCTCACACCTTTTAAAAGAAGCCTTGTGCATCGCCTGATGCCTGTATAACAGCTAGGAAATAAATCATGACACTATGAGCTATTTGGTGTACAAATTGGCAGTGAGGCTCATGTATTTCTTAACAGCACATGTGCATAGCTAGAAGAGATAATGAGGGTAATAAAAAAGGGAGCAAACTTTAACAAAATGCAAAAAGCTTCCTTGGCTGTGGAAGCAAGAATGGGAAAGTAAGGATGGAGAGTGGTGAGACCTTATTCAGCAATCAGTACCCGAGAGCTGTATAATGTTGTTATAGTCTGAGATATTAAGCAGGATGAAGAAGGATTAAGGGCCATATCCTATCCAATTTTCCAGTGCTGGTGCAGCCATGCTGGTGGGGTATGCACTGCATCCTGTGGTGGGCAGGCAGTCACAGAGGCCGCATCAAGGTATGGGAACATTTGTTCCCTTACCTCGGGGCTGTATTGCAGCAGCACCGGCACTAAAAGTTTGGATAAGATTGGGCCCTAATTTGTAAAGGTTTATGGTGAAGTGGAAAAGAAAAAATGAATATACACCAAAAATATTATTTTAAAAAATTGTATTACCAAAAAAACAGAGATCTTCATTGATTCCCATTTGCTTATGGTTTGTTGCATTTCTAGCAGTGATGCTCATCTTCAGGCCGCTGGACTACAGTCTATAAGAACCACTTCATGGAATCTAAGTTACTGGTGATCCCAGAGTCCCAGACACTGTCAGGTTTTGCATTCTCCCCAGCTCTGATTCAGATTGCATACCATTGGCTCCAGCTCATATAATTCAATGGAAGTCACATATAGAACCCCTGTCAAAATAGCTATTTTTTTGGGTTCCATGTCTGTGCAGTGATAGTACAGTATAAATGGAGAACACTGCATCAAGAGAATGAATTGCCTGCTTTTTCATTGCAGTTTGCATGGGTAACACGTTTGGCAATGACTGCAGCTTAAGTTGTTCAGATTGTGCGAACGGAGGAAAATGCAACAGTAAGAACAGCAGCTGTGACTGCCCACCTGGGTGGACTGGCATTATCTGTAATGAAAGTGAGTATTGTATATGGAGCAAGGCTCCCAAGATTTTCACATATTCCTATACATTAGGACTTTGACTATGAAGGGTGAACCGAAACACTACATGTATTTTGGAGGCTTAACAGCACAACTCTCTGCTTTGTCAAATCACTTTGCATGTATTAAGGAGACAAATGAAATCCATTCATGCAACCACTAGTGCTCCCCAGATTTATTTTAATAGTGCAATCCTAACTTGCACTGGAACAGGAAAGCTGGCTGGCCTGAGCTGTATGCAGTGCAATTTTGGGAAATAATTCCCCTTACCCTGTGTGGCGCTGCAGCAGCCTCAGTGGGGCTACTCCATTCTGCACCACCTAAACAGATGGCGCAAATCCAAGCAATCCCGAGCTGCCCCAGGCTGCCTGGGAACAGGGCTAGGATCCGGCATAAGTGCCAGATCCTGGCCACGCCTCCTGCTCCCCAATCGCACACCCACAGGACCACCACCCACCCTCCCCCGCCCTGAAACAGGAAGTAGCTTTAGATCAGAGATAAAGGCTTTGCAAACAAGTTGTAGAGGAAATCAGAGAGAGCTGTGAGCCTCTAGGACCCTGCAGGAGGCCAGCACCGCCCCCCCCCCCAAGATAAGTAAAAAAAAACCCTTGGCAGGGGGCAGCGCTGTGATCTCTGCCATCGGAGTAGGGCCACTTCCCTTAAGGGGGAATACTCTTCTTCTGGTTCCCTCTGTGAGAACTTTTAGCTCAAAATCTTGGGGGGAAGTGGGGCCAGAACAGGTTCTTCTTCTTATTTTGAGTCACAGCTGCAGTTTCACAGTATCAGCAGCAATATTCCACCTGGTAGCTGCCATTATTCTGACACAATCCCACCTCAACTGAGTGATGTTCCAAAGGGGATTTTTTTTTTTGGGGGGGGGGGGGGGGATGATGACTACAAGTGGAACCTGCCATTTTTCCCCCAGTACCCCTTCAAATGATACCATGTGATGGCGCAGGACGTGAAGGCAGGGCTCAGCACTTGGCATTAGCCCTACCCCGTGTCATCCTTCGATCAAGGATTCAGTGGGTCAGTAATCTATTAATGCCATCACCTGAGAAATTCCAGGCAGAATTCTGTCTTGGGAAAATCTTCTAATGTGATAGATGGCTCCCAAATTTTGGAAAGTATCCTTAAAACTGGACAATAGCAGAATGTGAGCAGTTTGGGAGCTGTGCCAACCAGCTCCCTCCTGGATGAACAGAGACCAGACCGATAAAAGAGGAAAACAAAAGGAGTTTATTAAGGGGTATTAAAAATGCATATGGCTGACCAAAGGGAAAATAAAAAGACAAAAAGCAAGGCACATGTCAGAATTTGTACCAGAGTAATCAGGTGGAATGAGTTGGCCAAAAATGGCAAGGAGGTTAAACTGCAAACTGAAACAAAATTTAAAATAATGATGTTTTTCTGGATACTTTATTCACCCAAAGTACTTGCACTAGCCCAGGAACTCAGATCTTCAACCCATGTCACATTACGAGTGGCAGCCCCCCCCCCCCACCAATCTGACACAGCAGATAAAAGACCAGGGCAAATGCACAATGCGGGTTTCTGCCCTTCCTTGTATATAACCTCCAGGAGTTACCTTGAGTTTACTTCCTGGATTGGTTACTTGAGGTCACCTGAAGCCATTTTCAGTTGGAGAGGTCAGGTGAGCTTCACAGACCAAGAAACTGGTCAGTTGAGGAAGAAGGTGGAAGAAAAGGACAACAACCACCAACCACAAAAGAGAAGAAATGGATATTGCCTTAGAGTGAGTCAGCAGAGTACATCAACTGGATGCTGATGTACTGGAGGAGCTTCCCAGGGAAAAGGAAGGTCCGAAACAGGTGACAAATAGAGGAAGATCAGGGATTCTCACCACATCTCCCTCCTAGATTAACATCGAAGGAAAATAGCCAAGGGCTACATACACCCAATGTAAAATACACCCAAAGTTGCACCCTTGTAAAGGAGACCCCCCCCCCAGCCCACTATAGTTTTGGTTGCTCTCATCTGCACCTTTTCCAGTTCCACTATATCCTTTTTGAGGTGTAGAGACAAAATTCCTTGATCAGCCTGATTTGGCCACTTGAAGGAAAGCGGATTGAACATCATGAGAAAGTTTGGATTTAGCCAGTGAACAAGCGACCTTGAAACTGACCTTTCGGTGTGTGTCTGGTGTGTGTATTCCTTATGATGGATGAAATTGGGAAAGAAGAGTGATGTCTACCCAGATGGGATGGTGCTTACAATTGTCATTTACTGAGCATTGAAGTTGTCTGTCATTTAAGGAAGAAGTGTACATTGGAATTGAAGGGACAATCTGTGCAAGACAGCACCCTGGGCCACCTTTTGCTGTTTCCTGGCATCCAATCACATTAACCTGCATTCAGGGCGGAGGGGTGGAAGATCCATTTAATAGATAGCAAATGACAACATGCTTCCAAACTATTCTGTCTTGCAGCTTGAGTATTTGAATCTTGCAGCTACATCTCATTCTCATTATTCCTGAAGCAATAAGTTGGCAGTTTTGAATCTGAAGAGGGGGGTTGAAATGAATGGAATGTGACTTGAAACAAATGGAGGCATAGATAGCAACACTTTAATAAATGCATTCTTCAATGTCAGGTGTGCGTGTGATCCATGTTTTTCCTTCTCTGTCACCCAAAGCCAGCATGGTTTAGTGTAGTGGATTCAGTCCTTTCTCAGCTTAAATTATCTGAAATGTATGAGGGATTACTAGATGAGAAGATGAGTAAGTGCAAAGAAGCTTGCTTGACAGACTACATAGAGCAGCCATTTTCAACCACTGTGCCGTGGCCAAGTCCACAGGTGCGCCACAGGAATTTGGGGGGAGATCCTTTGTTAGTAGAGCCAATGGGGGATGTGAGCCTCACTGGCAGTATGGTGTGCCATGTCAATTGTCAAAAACCCGATGGTGTGCCTTGACAATTTAATGCCTTGTCAGTGTGCTGTGAAATGAAAAAGGTTGAAAATCACTGATATAGAGTTACTAGTTTACCCCTACAAGACACAGCCACAGGGGAATGCTGGGTCAGTTTCAGGTGCACTCAATTCACACGGGGAGCAAGAAACCAAAAACGTCCAGCCAGTATCCCACACAAACAAAGAACATATACAAAAATTCCCTTGGGCCTCAGCTATCAAACTGATGTGGAAATGGTTTCCCAAAGGGAAGAAGTTTGAAAATATCCGGTTTCATACATAGACTGTTGAATTTGGAGTGGGATAGACAAGCTGCATTCTCTCAAAATCTAACCAATTTCACAGGGTTTTTATAGGGATAAGATGGAATAACCCCATTCTCTGCTGACCTGAACTCCTAATAAGAAAGGCAGACTACAAATTAATGCTGTTGTGAAATCCCTCCCTCCCCAAGCCTGTTTCTACTAGCTAAACACAAGTGTCAACAATGAGTGCTTTTCTATTGGCTTCTGACAACAGTAATATTTGTGTCTCTCTGTGTTTGTCATCTAAAATACTTTCATAAGAACATAATAACAGCCCCACTGGATCAGGCCATAGGCCCATCTAGTCCAGCTTCCTGTATCTCACAGCGGCCTACCAAATGCCCCAGATAACAAGAGACCTCATCCTGGTGCCCTCCCTTGCATCTGGCATTCTGACATAGCCCATTTGTAAAATCAGGAGGTGGCACATACACATCATGGCTTGTAACCCGTAATGGATTTTTCCCCCAGAAACTTGTCCAATCCCCTTTGAAAGGCATCCAGGCCAGATGCCAGATGCCATCACCACATCCTGCGGCAAGGAGTTCCACAGACCGACCACACGCTGAGTAAAGAAGTATTTTCTTTTGTCTGTCCTAACTCTCCCAACACTCAATTTTAGTGGATGTCCCCTGGTTCTGGTGTTATGTGAGAGTGTAAAGAGCATCTCTATCCACTTTTTCCACTTTATCCTTCCCACTTCCCACTTTATCCTTTCCTAGGTTTAAATGTCTGTTTGGTTTTAAAACACAATATGCCCCATGTACCTAAGATGCTCTGTAATGGTATTGATCCAAAGAAAACGATGCCAGGGAGTTTGGAATTACCCAGTGCCCTGAGAGCGTGAAGTTCACCTGCCATATCATATATTCTCTTAAGCCGTCTTCTCCTTCCCTTCACAAATAGCTCCCTTCAACCTTAGGGAGGGGAAGCAGGTGATAGTGGATTGGTGATAAGATCCACCTCCTGAGGCTTGATCCAGAGGAGTAGTGAGTGATTCAGGACATTGGTCCGAATCATGTTCCATGCAATGTCTGAATCAGGCCAACCTCTCTTCCCATCACGGGGTTAAATCAACTTGGCAATTTTTTTCCAGTCTCATTCAGCAATAAAGACTAAACAGTTAAATATTATCACCCATGGATCCTGCCACAGCAGGTCATAATATTCAGACTGTTTTAAGATGCTCTCTAATAGCTTCATTTCCTTCCAGCTTGATGGCTGAAGCATAATTTCTCTTCGTCTCTAATGCAGCCACAAGATTGCTTTGCTTATTCATCCTCTATGCTTCTCTTGCAGCCTGCTCCGTGGGGACCTATGGAAAAGATTGTGGCAGCCTCTGTAAGTGTCAGAATGGAGGTTCTTGTGACCCAGTAACAGGGCAGTGTCACTGCCCACCAGGAATTAATGGAAAGTTTTGTGAAGATGGTAAGAATTTTATTGTTTTGCTTTGCAGCAGTTCCAGCTGGGTGCCTTATGATTTCCTGTGGTGTTGAGATTATCTCTCTCTCTTTTTTTTAATTGACACTGAAGTGCAATAAAAAGGCTCATGTCAGAGTATAATAAACACAATAGTCCATTATATGACTGGAAACGATCAGGCAAACTCTGGAGAGTCTCCAGATCCATTTTGCACTGGGTTCCAGACCATCTGAATTGGATGAAGAATGGCCCTCTCCTTGTTGCAGTGTTTATCAAAAGACCTTCTCTTCTCCTACCCCATCAATTTGTACAAGGAGGGATGGCTTGTGATGAATGCCACAGCTGGGACTGACGGCCTGAAAAGACAAGACATTAAACACATCTGCATCTCTCTTCAGTCCTTCTTTCGTTTTTTAAAATAGCAAGCATGGGGATGGGGGTGGAGTAGGTCTGGATTACAGCCATGGCATGGGCAGATAGAAGGTTAGCCCTTTGCCCTGTGTCCTTTTACCATCCAAATTCCTCCCACCACGCACTTGGCTACTTGTCTTGCAATATCCCATTCCGTGAAATGACACCTTTAGGGGCAAATAGCCACTTCAAAGGGAGAATTTTTGATGCAGAAATAGCATAAGGGCAGAGGGTTAAGGGCACAATCCTAACCAGATCTACTCAGAAGTAAGTCCTGTTTTGTTCAATGGGGCTTACTCTCAGGAAATGGTTGGTTGGCAACCTTCAGTCTCGAAAGACTATGGTATAAGCCTACAGCACCCGGTATTCCCAGGCGGTCTCCCATCCAAGTACTAACCAGGCCTGACCCTGCTTAGCTTCTGAGATCGGGCATGTACAGGGTAACAGCCTAAATTTCTTCCATTTGCACTGCTGTAACCAACCGAGATCTCATGTGCTCCTGCACATGCAGCTGCAAGTAGCAAGTATTTTGACCCTGGAGCTCTGGATTCTACAAAAGCAAGTGCAAACCAGAACAGCAGCTTATGTGAATGCTGAGAACAATGGAAAATGCATATCCATTGCTTCCTAAAATCCCTGACTGTTGAGCTACATATTCACAGCAGGGACCTGAAGGCCCCACCACACAGCGTTTCTTTCCCCTCTTCCTCCCCCACCCCACCTTTTTACAATTTATTAAATAAGGAGGAAGAAAGAGGGGCATTTGGGAATACTGTGATATGGTGTGACTCCCTGGCAGGGCCTGGGAGAGAAATGTTATCAGGGGATACAAAGTTTCTTTGGGGCCCCTTGCAAAAAGGGGAGGGGAGGAGATGAAAGAGAGCAGTGAGCATGATGACAAAGGTGGGCAGAACAGGGGTGGGAAGGGGCAAAACAAGGCAGGGGGAGAGTGGCAGCAGCCATAAGAGTCTTTGGAGCTCAGGTCTACTGTGCAAACTAATGCAGAGTCCAGGTCTACCCGCCCATCAGCAGCTAGATACAGTCATACGGAAAACCAAATGCATTCCTAAGTCTCTCTCTCAAATCTTTTCAATATAGAAAATCATTGCAGAAAGTTAGCATCATTATATTTAGGCTCACACTAGAATGGGAAGTGTCCTGTTTGCACCAAAACATACTTCTGCAGCGGCCGGAGATTCACAGCTGTGTCCCTGAGCTCCTATACACTTCTTCATGGCAAGCAGATCTATACACCAAAAAGCGACTATAGCAGGCTGTTTTCCTCTCAGATTTCACACTGTATTATGGAGTATCACGTATACCTTTCTTGGCCCGGCACATATGGCTTTTGGTAGCAGCAGCAGCAGCTGTGCATCCTGCATCCCATGTGGGCAGCAAGTTCAGAATATAAGATCCCAGGAAATTTCTAGGCCCCCTTTTTGACCCTGGCTCAAGGTACAAATTACCCCCTTTACCTCCCTCTCATGGCCCTTCTCCCTGGGTGCTGTCATGCATGTTTGCTGCAGCATCAAGTAATATTGGAAACCCATGGAAATGAACATGAACACCCATGGAACTGAACATGAGTGTGTACAGAGATGCTTTGCATTCCAACGGGGTCTTTCCAATATTCCTGCATGAAGCAGGTATTCTGTGAATACTTAAAACGCAAAGGGGCATATACATTTGTATTTATATTATATTAAAATCTCTCTCTCTCTCTCTCTCTCTCTCTCTCTCTCAGGCTGCCCCAAGGGACTCTTTGGAAAACACTGTAACAAGAAGTGTAGCTGTGCTAACAATGGTCATTGCCACCGACTGTATGGAGCTTGCTTGTGTGATCCGGGTTTATATGGCCGCTTCTGTCACCTGAGTAAGTCAAGCCACACTGAATGATATAAAGAGTGCACTTAATGCCTGAAAGGTATGACTCACAGAATGTTTTTCTAACAAACTAGGGTGCTTTCATTTTATTTATCTACTTATTTAAATTTGAAAGCCCTTCATCTCCCACCACTCAAGGCAGCATATAACTTGATTTTAAAGTTTAATGAAAGCAGTTCTAAAAACCCTGATCATAGAATTTAGTGAGCAACCATAAGCACAAAGACTTTTTTAATGCAATGGGAAGAACTTTAAAAAGCAAAAATTGATGAGTTTTCCAAAGCTTGCTTAAAATATGGATCTTCCATAATCAGTTAGACTAATCACCTTAAAAATATTTCAATAGACTTGAAAGGTCTTTCTTCCCCTTCCACATTAATTCAGCAAAATATTTTTGCAACAACTTTTTGCTGTTTTGCATACAAGTACTTAAGAATCTAGTAAATAGTGACTGCCCTCATAGTAAAGGCTTCTCTGTCACACAGAAGGGAATGTCTCTTCCAAGATGTTGCCTGATGAGGCATGCAAGGACATCACCCAAAAACATAGCCACGCCACACCAACTAGCCATGATATTGATAATTGTCTTTTTATCTGACTATAGCCTGTCCCAAATGGGTCTTTGGAGCTGGCTGCTCAAAGGAATGCCTGTGCCTGAAGAATAACACACAGGATTGCAATCCCAGGAATGGTACTTGCACCTGCAAACCAGGCTATGAAGGAAGCCACTGTGAAAGAGGTATACAGTTTGCTATGTTCTGTCTCCTTTCTCTACAGTGTTAAGTACATCCAGTGCTTTTTTTTGTTTAAAAAAAAAAAAGGTGCAGGAACTCACAACTTGTTAATCTTTTATTTATTTATTTATTTATTTATTTATTTATTTATTTATTTATTTATTTTGAGCTGAACTTTGAGGAGTTTTGCAGCCTCAACTGGCCCCCCTTTTGGCAACTGGCAACCAACCTTTATATTTTGCAGCCATGGAGCACATCCCCTCCTAAAAAAAAAAACAAAAATTCTTCCTCATAGGGATTTGAACCTCTAGCCTCCGGCTCCACAGACCAGCACTTTAACAATTGAGCCATTGGAACTCTTAGACTCAAAGTGTTTGGAACTAATACTTGAGGCGCTGATGGCCACCAGCTGGGCTCAAGACCTTATATATTAGTTCTGAGCACTTTGACTACAGGCTTTCCCATAGCCCAGTGGAGAGAGTGCTGGGCTGTGGAGCACGAGGTCAGAGGTTCGAATCCCTCCCTAGCCCGCAGTTTTAAAAAAAAAGGTGGAGCACAAGGTCAGAGCCGGGGGTGCCAAAAACAAAAAAAAGGTGGAGCACAAGGTCAGAGGTTTGAATCCCTCTCTCAGTGAAAGGGGAAAAAACAGGTGCCGGAACACCTGTTTTTTTCCATTACAAAAAAAGCCCTGAGTACATCGCAATCCTATTGCTCAGAAGGTCCATTTCGTTCAATGGAATTTACTGTCACGAAAGTGTATATAAGATTCCAGCCTTATTCATCTTGCATACTTGTTGCTCTCTAATATTCATAGTGGGCCCATGGTGTCAACAGGCATCTGTTCCAGGATTCCCCCCCCCCCCCACAGATACCAATTTTTGCAATAATCAAATCACAGGACCTCCCTGCCATGACCAGAAGTGTCTTCCAGTCGTTTCCAGGAGGTTTTTTGAGACGCAAAGAGGCTACACGTGGCCTCCCAGTGCCTCAAAAGGCCTCCAGTCCTGACTGGACATCTCTGCCTTGAATCAGACGTGCCTTCTGGTCGCATCTGGGAAGTCCTGTGAGATCCTCCTGCAGCAGGCTCAGCATCCACAGATACTAAAATCCACAGATGCTGAGCCCATAGATAAGAAGGGCCCACAGTATTGATTTTGCTGTTGTTAAGTTTTATATTTACTGTAAAATTTGGCTTCTAAAGGGCTGTTCACATGTTAAAGTGTACGTGTGTACAATCTTTAGACTGTACCCCAATACAGTGATTCCGAAGTTCGATTCAATGCAGGTACAATTGATGTGCAGTTACAGTGCTTGTTAATCCCAGTACAGTCATTCACATGGAAATGTGTACCCTTGTACAGGCATTTCGTACTTAGGTATATTATAGCATATGAACAGCTGGTACAGTTTGATATAAATGAGAGCAGGATGCATCTCAGTGGCTCTGATAAACCGGAGCATGCCAGGGCTGTGGCTGTAGCAGCTGTTCGAAGGAAAATAAGCTAGAAGTCTGCCACAGAATGCAGCTCAGCCCCTACAGACAGGACTGAGATTTGAAGGGAATCAGTTTGCTAAAGCCACTCACCCCAATCCCATTCCAAGCTGTATACATGAAGAAGCAGGCTTCTGTGTGCATAGTCCTACTTGGATGGGGAGCTACATGTGTAAACAGGTGTCAGCTGTATGGTTTTTCTCCCTGAACTGCCAGCTGTGGCTGCATGCATGTAGCCACTTTTTGAAGAAAATAAGCTGAAACCATGCAGTGGAATGCATCTCAGTGGTTCTGATCCAACAGAGTGTGCTGGAGCTGTGCATGCACAGCCTTCTGGGGCAGGGGGTGGGGATACTGAAATTTTTCTGGTCAGATGTTTGGAAGAAAAAGGGGAGTGGTAGGGACTATATCCACTTCCCCCTCTCTAACAGCTTTATAATTATAATGTAAATTTTGAATAAAAACATAACACCACTTTCTTCACTTCTAACATTTGGAAACACCAGAATACATGAAAAAATAAAACCGTTTTCTCCCATCTCTAGCCATAGCACGTGGGAAGTGCTAGGTGCACATAATAAGACAGACCTGTTGTCTTCGTGCGCAGTTGTGACCCTTTCAGAGCCACCTGGCTGGCCACTGTTGCACAGAGGATGCTGGACTTGTTGGTTCTTTTTTCAGGACCTGCAGGGCTGCTGTTATATGTAGGAAAACATTTGCCTGCCTTAGTGACAGACCAAACAAGGCACCCCTCATCTTTGGACACCGGTCTAGATCTACTGTGATCTGCCACTTGGTTAAGATGTTTGCAATCCCTGCTCGCTGAGTGGGGTCATCTATGCAAGAACTGCAGTCAAAATAGCTTGGCAGGGTGTGTGTGTGTGTGTGATAGATATGCTTTGGTAGATACAAAGCAGATACAAAGAGGCTTTTCACATACCTCGCACACTTACCTGCTGGCTTATCTTTTACTCAGTTCTGTGGCTAGTCTTTCAGTAGGAGATGCAGTCCCAAGGCATGGTCTGAGCATGCAGTCTCCTTCCTGAAACCAAGCAGGGACCTAGATGGGTGACTGCCTGCAAACCCCTTAGGCTGAATATAACTAATAAATAAAATCATATCCTCCTCTCCACTGGGTCTCCTCATGTTGCCACATGAAAAATTGAGCAGTAGGTACATAACAGCTAAGGGCCCAATTCTATCCAACTTTCCAGCACCAGTGCAGCTGCTGTGCAGACCCGAGGTAAGGGAACAAATGTTCCTGTACCTTGAGGATGCCTCTGTGACTGCCTCCCCCGAAAGGTTGCAGTGCATGCCCTATTGGCACAGCTGCACCGGCACTGGAAAATTGGATAGGATTGTGCCCTAACAGGGTTGCTGCTAGTATGAGTGGCTTCCGCTGACTCTGTTTCCATAGTGCAGTGGGGAAGAGACTTAAATTAAAGGAGAATACGGCATCCAGGGCATTTGTCAATGTAGAACAGGAGCAGGGCCAGTATGTCAACTGGATAGATGGGAGGTATATTGCTGGTGCTGATTCTGCACCAAATATTGCCTAGCTACCAGCAAGTTCAAATGCCAAGGGAGACAAGAGTACAGACACTGCAGCTGCTGGAACCCGAAGAGCAGAGGTGATGGTGCTCGTTTTGAAACAAGCTGGGAAAGCTAAGCCAGGATCCTTACGTTTTTCATCCGAAACCTGGATGGGAATCAAAACGCTTCAAGCAGAGCTCCCTGATCTTTTTCCAAAATTAGCACCAAAAAAAAAGTGCTTTACTAATTATGCTTGTTTTTGTGAGGCTGGGATTAGCTTCGGTTTAGGTTGTTTTAATAGATGATGCAGTCTTTTAGTAAATGTTCATGCATGTGTGAAACAAAGTCAATAGGGCTTATGTTAGAAGCTGAGTGTTTCATTCAGGTTTTTTTCCCTTGCTACCCTGAATGTCTTCTAATACCCCCAATGGCTAATGCCTCCGTCAGCCACAGACAGCCACGGTCTGTGTCCTTTGGCTTTTCTTTTTTTATCTGCATATTGCTCAGGAATGTTCATGTGACTGACTGAACTTCACAGGGGCATTGTGTAATCCAGCGATTTTCAACCACTGTGCCATGGCACACTGGTGTGCCGTGGATGGTCCACAAGTGTGCCGTTTGACTTTGGGGAAGGTCATTTATTAGTAGGGCAATTGGAGAGTTTGAACCCCCCTCCCAGCAGCATGGTGTGCCTTGTCAATGGTCAAAAAACTGATGGTGTGCCTTGACAATTTTAGCACTTTGTCAGTGTGCCATGAGATGGAAAAGGTTGAAAATCACTGGCGTAATCCAAAGACTGGTCAGTGTATGTGTTGAGAAGGTAAAACCCAACCTGCTTGGACACAACTTTCATTTGTGGGTGACAGATTTTAACTCTAAGAGATTTCAAATCCCACTCTTCTCTTAGAGGGAAGGTGGGAAGATCTGGAATCTTTCTAAGTCTGCATTCCTATGCACACTTCTTAGTGAGTCATCCCTGTTGGACTTGGTGAATCTTTTTTCCTAAGTAAACATGTGGTTGTAAATTTGTGGAGAGTTAGAAGGTTTTCTCTTAGACAGAGCAAAGTAATTGGCGGGGTGGGGGGTTCCCCAGAGTTATGTGAGGTAGGTTGGGCTGAAAGGGGGGGAGAGAGTGACTGGTTCATGGTCACCCAGTGAGCTTTTATGAGCTGTGCAGGGACTTGAACCCAGGCCTACCTCGCCATCAGTCTCTAATCACCAAACCACACTGATTCCTCAAGACCTAGAAAGTAATTACTTTTCTGATTTCACCCCCTTCCCCCCTCAGGTTCATTTTGTCCATCCAGCAGCCCAGTTCTATGCAGGGAGAGGAGTGAAACGGGGCAGGAAGGGGGAAGAAGGGGGGCAGGGAGGCTGTGGATCTGGCAGTGATGGCAACTGCCAGATCCTATCCCATTGGTTGGCAGCATCTCTGTCCCTTTCTGTCCTCAGACCTGCGCCAGCTAAAGAGCTAGTGCAGGTCCAAGAATACCACTGCGGAGGGGTTTATGGAGGGGTAAGGGGATTCAAATCTCCTTTCCCCTCCAAAGCCTCCCAATCTGGTCCCATCCCACTGGATAGAGTGACTTTGGCATGGATGCACCAGCAGGGTGGGGGAGGGAAGGATAGCGTGCCCTCAAAAAAGACATCAAAAGTATTCTAATTATGTTTCAATTTTTAAAATTCTGATTCCTTATTCTTCATCCATTTATGTGAGGTTTTTTTTTAGATTGCCCAGATGCTTTGTGGGGCGTAAACTGTCAGTTTATCTGTGAACCTTGTGAGAATGGAGGCCAGTGTAACAAAGCCACCGGGTCATGTGAATGCCAAACAGGATACACCGGAAAATATTGTAATGCTTGTAAGTCATTGCACTCTTTGAGAAATCAATACTAACCTTCCAACAAGCAGCAAACAACCCATCAAAATGAAGCGCGTAGATGTTAAGGAAACTTGTTTTGCTGCAAATAATGTACACTTACATCATAAGTAGTAGCTGGAATTGTGAAACCATAGAGAAATAGCAGTTCTGTTAAGTACAGAGTTAAGGCATTACAGTGTATTCTGGTGTATTACAGTGTATTCTGGTGCTGAGGGCAAAATGATGCCCTGGAAGTGACATCGCTTCCGGAAGTGATGTCACACCCAGACTTGTTTAAAAAGTGAAAAATGGGGTAAGCTAAGGCATCTGGTATCCAGGGTCAAAGAAGATTTTGTTGACCTCCTCTTCACGACAAAATCAAATATTGACAGCCCAATCCTAAATTGCGCTGCACTGTATCCAGCACAAGTTTCGGACTGCTCGTGGGTCTTCCCCAAGGCAAGGGGAGGCTTTTCCCCTTATTCCAGGGAGAGCCACAACAGCCCCAATGCGGCTACTCGGATCTGCGTCACCTAAAGAGGTGATGCAAATCTGAGCAACCCGTGACTGCCCTGGGCTGCCGGGGGCTAGGCACTGGCGCCGCTAGGGGGGTGCGGGGGATGTGGGCCGCACCGGGTGACGCGCTGGGGAGGTGACATGCCCTGGGGGAGGATGCGCTAACATCGCGGGGTTAGGAGCTACTGCATCATGCCATGCGGAATGGCCAGCGGAGTGCAGTGCAAGAAACGGAATTGAAATAGCTCCTTTCGTTCAAAAATTATGGCCAAAAAAACTGGAAGGAAAAAATGCATGGAGCCCTATGGAAAGTGAAAGTGAGCCATATCGTGCGTTTACTCGCAAGTAGGCATACATGCAATAGTCCTTCAGAAAGGGCAAGCTGAGAGGAATCCAATGACACCAGAATGGCCCTCATCCAATGAGTGCAGCCCAAAAAAAACACCCGAGAAGGAGGTTCCTCCCTCCCAGCTGCCTCCCTCCCAGTCTATGGTGCCTTATGGAAAGCAAAGCAGCCTCACTGTCACATTTACTCACAAGTAGGCAGACGTGCCTTGGCTGGTGGTCAGGCCAGGCAAAGGGGAATGTGAGGACACCAGAAGGGTCCTGATCCGATGGAGCTGCTCCTGAAGGCAGCCTCCCCCCCTAAAAAGAACAAAAAAGAGGTTTGAATGGTAAGGGGAAAGTTTTCAATTTTGCACTTGTGAAGCCAGGAGGGTCTTTATTCTCAAGTGCCTGAAACAGAAGAACTTTAAACTGGGCACTGGGAGGGCTGAAGAGCTCACTGATTCTTTTTGGGGGGTTGTTATTGCAGGCAGACTACAGAGTAAGCTCCATTGACCACTGTGGGACTTACTTCAGAGTAGACATGCATAGGAGTGGGCTCACAGGCTGCAATCCTACCCACACTTTCCTGAGAGTAAGCCCCATTGACCACAATAGGACTTACTTCAGAGTAGATTCACTTGGTGGAACAGGACTGGCTCCCCCTTATGTAATTTTTTTTATTTTAATTTAGTTATTTATAATTGTTTATTTTAATTTGCTTGATGATGTCACTTCTGGCCATGACATCACTTCCAATGGGTCCTGGACAGATTTTCATTCTAAAAAGTGGGTTCCAGTGCTAAAAGTTTGAGAACTGCTGCAATAAGGTGTTAGTAAGTTGGCACAGGGGTGTGTGTGTGTGAGACTCTACAAGTTTTCAAATCACTAAAATCAGAATTTGGAGGAATAAGACCATCATGTTATATATCAATCAATGCATACTTTCATGCAGAATGCAATGAAACAAACCACATTGAAATATCTGTATTATAACAAAAGGTACAGCCAAAAAACTGGTGGGGGCGGAGCAATGGTACATCACCACGCCCATCTGGGGCGTTGCCCTGCCCACTACATGGGGTGATGCGCAGGCCTCCTGCACCGGGTGTCGCAAATCCTAGTGACGCCACTGGGGCTAGGATCCAGCATAACTGCCCAATCCTGGGCCCATCCCTGGGAACACCCACCACCTGCCTTCCTCCCACCCCAAAATGTCTCCCTCCCACCTCCTCCCCACCCCCCGACCCTTGCAGCGGCTGAGCTCAGCCGACACAATTCACTCGTCTCTGGGTCCCACATCGGTGTGGGAGGCTGGCACACATCCGTGTGCCAGTCTGTTTCCCCTTATGTTGGTACTAAAGTGCTTTATGGCACTTTCGCGACAATGTTGGGTCAATGCAAGGGACTTGCGTCAGCCCAAGGGTGCATCTGAAGTGTACCCTGAATTTATTAAATAAATACATAAAAAGTTTTCTGGTCAATTGGCTTTCAATAGAATACAGATATTCCAACACGGTTTGTTTCACTGCATTCAGCATTAAATTACTTTCCAGTGATATATAACATGATGGTATTATTTGTACATATCAAGGTTTTCGCAGGTTTGGCCACTAGGGTCAAGCTCAGCTTGTTGTCCCCCTAAACTGTGTTGCCCAGGGCAGTTGCTACCCCCCCCCCGAACCGCCTTAGCTACACCATTAGGCAGTCATTTAATGCCCTGAAGTTTGGACATTCAGCACTTGGGATTCCCTGTTCACTGTGGCTTGTTCATGTGCCCGCTATGATAGACTAACGCGCAAGAATGATGAGTGGGAGTTTTTAAGAAGGGTGAAGTTCCTATGCATGGGAATAAAGGGATGTTGTGCCTTAAGCTAGATAATCTTTCTGGTGCCCTCCCATCCAGTGATTTATAAGGGGTGGATCACGACCAGTGGTGTTCTGTCTCATTTGAAACAGATGCCTTTTGTTTGAGTTAATATATCTAAGTGACAGGCACTGCATGCTTATCTCTTTTCAGCTTGTCCCACTGGTTACCATGGAAAAAACTGCTTGCTGCAATGCAGCTGTAAGAGCAATGCTCCCTGTAACCCCATCACTGGCAAATGCATCTGTCCCCCAGGTTGGATCAGCCAGGACTGCACGCAGCGTAAGTCGAAACTCCCATTCCCGGCACCTCCTGTCTCATCAGACGTAATCAAAATCCTAAAGAAGCAGCTCAGCAGCTTCTTAGGCAATTAAACTTTCCTGCTCTGTATTTTTTTCCCCGCTAATCTTATTGCTTCTGAAATTCTGTATTTATGGGTTTATGCAGCCTGGCTGGCGATAATCCTTAATTATCTAACTCTAAAGTATTGAGGGCGATGACTGGTGAAGCAGAGAGGCTTGATAGGAGAACTTTATTCCATCACTCTGCACCAATTCCTCCCCATGCGCTCGGCGCCTTCAGCGTTCAGATTGACAACTGGTTCCGTTTTCCATTTTCAACGCAGCTTAGCTCAGGGCTAATTCCCAGTGCTGGGGGAAGGCTTGTCTCAACAAGTGAGTGACTCGCACTGTCTCAGGTTAGGAAGACAGCCCTTAAGTTGGTGAATATAAATCCTGGGTGAAATTCTTTTCTCTGGATTCCAAATGATGGACACTGGAATGCACGGAGAGGGAATGTTGCAAGCTGCCTTCCGATATTACCTCTAGCTGTGTTGTAAAGCAGAGGCTACTGTGCCTGCCCTTTTATTTCTACATGACCACTTATTTATCAGTCACATTTGAATTCTTTCCCCTTCCTCCAGGGAGCAGAGAGTACCACATGCATGACGATAACCCATTTGATATTCACAGCAGTGAGATGTTGCTTAGGCCAAAAGGCAGGGCTTTGCCAAGAGCTGCGCAGTGACTTGTGGCTAACAACCATTTCACACGTCGAACAGCAACAAACCCAAGTGTGTAATCAGCAAGAATCTGAGCTCTCTGTTGAGTATAAGTGTAGGATGCTCATTTTTCCAAACACTAGTTTACCACATTGACACTTAGAACCCAATCCTAGACATGTCTACTCTGGAGTAAGTCCCATGATAGTCAAGGGGGCTTACTCCCAGGAAAGTGTGGATAGGATTGAAGCCTTAATGTTTAAAAAGCACACTTTAAAAAAAATCACCTAAAATACAGGTTGATCCTCGGCATCCTCACGTTCGGTATCCATGGATTTGACCTACAGTGGGTCCTCTGTGGGTCTTCCTGCCACAGGGTCAGAACCTATGTTGGGTCAAATTTGCAGACACCAAACCTGTGGATAATGATGACTCACTGTATAGCAATTTGAAGTTATCAGTGTGAGCCCTTTTCCCATTCATTTGAGAGTGAGGAAAGGGGATTAGAATACTCTGATATTCACAAACTACAGTCTGGAATAAACTAGGAACAAAAGCATCTAATCTCCTCCCCTCTCCTAAGGAGAAAGGGGGGGGTGGGACATGTAAGCATGAAGCTGCATACGCTTGTCACACCAAGCCATGTGAATACCAAGGCCAAAATCAAGGCACCAAACCCAGAGCTCCCTGGAGGGAGTTCAAGCTCCTTAAGGGGTGGGAGCAGCAAGGAGGCAGGGGGGAGGCAGCAACGCGATCCCCAGGATCATGTCACTAAGGGGGCTGCAGGGGCTTGACTGGACTTACCAGAGCCTCCTGCAGCCTCCCGGGGGCACAGGGAGTCCTGCGCGACCCTCCGCAGGGCTCCCCAGGTCTTGAAAAGTGAAAGCGGAGCAATCGTGCTCCACTTCCAGTTTTGCAGAGGCAAGGCGCGATCGCTCCACTTTCACTTTCTAAGCTTCAGGGAGCCCTGCAGACGGTCATGCAGGACGCTCCGCACCCCCAGGAGACTGCAGAAGGTTCTGGTAAGTCCAGCCAAGTCCCTGCAGCCCCCTTAGCGACGCGATCCTGGGGATCACTTTGCTGCCTCCCCCCTCACAAGGACCTACTGCAGAGCTCGAACTACCTTGGAGTTTGAGAACTGCTACACTATGCCATGTGGACTGTATTAAGGTGGGTAGTTTTTAAACAGCCCAATTCAATTGGGCTCTAGTGCTGGTGGAACAAGCATTCTGCCAGTGTCGGCTGCCTTATGGCAGTCACAGAAAGCACTCTGACAGCACATGGAGGTGCACACTGCCACAGCACCAGTAAGAAGACTGCAGCCGTGCCACATGTGTTGGTGGCTCTGTTAGGACCCACCAGTGAAGGTAAGTTGGCTGGCAAGGGCGGAATGGAGTAGAGGGAGGGTGGAATGGGGTGGGAAGGCAGTAAGAGGAAGTGGATCCATTGGCAATACAACACACCAGATCGTTTTTCCTCGTTTACAAACCTCCTCACTCCTTTCTTCCTTTCTCCTCACCCCTTCCTAACCTAAAAATGGTAATGATTTGTTGCATGTTGACTCCTTTATGTTCCTCCTACGTCCCTCCAACATCATACCCCAATCTCTTCCTTGTTTTGGTCTCACCACTGGTGGAGTTGCACTGGTGTCCAAGTGGCATCTAAGCTACAACAAAGCAGTGTTTTGTTGTTGTTTTTTATGTTACATGCCGTCTATGCAGACGTGCCAGTTTGTCTTAAGGATAGAATTGGGCCTTTAGTTGTTTTAATGGGAGCTTTTAACTATCTAATCTAGAGATTTTTTTAATCCCACCTTTTTGCCACTGAAGGGTCTCCTCAGGCAGTGCACACCATACTCATCATATTGCAGTTCTTTCCTTCTTCACCTCAGCTCCTTGTCAGTGAAAGGTAGTTGACACCCAGCAATTTCAGATGCATGAGATCCCACTTAGAACTTTGTTCAGTATTCGTGGTGCTTTCCAGCGTGAGCTGGTCCTGTCAGTCTGTCAAGTCTCCATTGTTATAGTCTGCAAGATTGCATCCAAAGATATGACCCTCCATTGGATGCTTCTTGAACAAAGCAAATCCCTTCTTTAAATCTGACGTTATTTTGCAGCTTGCAGTTCTGGCTGTTGGGGTCCACTCTGTGGAAACTCATGTGACTGCAGTAACAGTAGCTGTGACTCTTTCACTGGGATTTGCTTTTGTGAAGTGGGATGTTCTGGGAAATGTTGCAGGCAGAGTAAGCCCTTAACCAGGCTGAAGTGGAGAATTCTCAGAACCGAGGAACAAAAATTGTTTTTCCTGATGTATGCCTCTAGGAAAGGGTCCAGGACATGGAAAGGTTCATGGATTTTGGATTTTGATTGTGTGGAATGTTTAGCTAAAAAACATGTATTCCAAGAAGGGGAAATTGTTTTCAAAGTTGTTTGGATTGAACTGCTGGTTTAGCCATAGGACTGCATGTTAGGATAATCAAAACGCCTTATTTTGCCATGGTGGGTCATTGGGGTAGACCAGTAATTTTCAACCTTTTTCATTTCACGACACACTGAGAAGGCGATACGATTGTCAAGGCATGTTGTCAGTTTTTGGACAATTGACAAGGCAACTGCACTGCTGGCTGGGGCTCACACCCCAATGGCCCTTCTAATACATGACCCTCCCCCACAAATACCCCCTAGAATGTGAAATGTAATTCTTTTTTTCTTTTTTCTTTTTGAATGGAGGGCAAGTTCTCTACCCAACACCACATTCTGCACTCTTGCAGAATTTACTAATTTGCTGATTACATGTATATCCTGCCTCCCTTAATGCTAGAACTCTGTGTTTCTGGGGTTCATCTCAGATGGTTTTTCATCCAGGCATTAACCAGATTCAGACCTGCTTTTCTTCCACAAGGTGGCTCCACCACATGCCCCCAGACCATGCCTTGTGAATATCAGTATACACATAGCACCATTGATGCCCAATGATGACTTTGAAATGAATTCATGTGGTGTGAACATACAGTAGTACCACCTAATCAGGGAATATCCAGAATTGATGGCAGGCCAGTAGCGTGGCTAATGATCTTGTAGCCCGGTGCCAAGCTCAAGATGTTGCCCCGGAAGCGACATCACAACCGGACGTGACGTCACACTTGGGCTTTTTAAAAAGTGAAAATTGGGAGAAACCCACCTCCTCCCTTCAGCAGCTCACCACCCACTTGCTCTTCTGCCTCCCCCCAGTCAGTGGCATTGCTAAGGCATCTATCTGCTTCCTGGGGTCAAAGAAAATTTTGTAGCTCCCCCTCCATAACAAAATCAAATTTAATTAATTAAGTAAATAAAAAGTTATTGGTTCCATGCTGTATCATAATAACATCTCATTGGCACTCAGAACAATCAATCTCATAGGTCAGTTTTGAGTTATGAAAATCCACTTTTTGTTCCATAAAGGCAGTTGTGTTTTCATTTTCTGGTTAATTGGCCATAACTTTTGTTAGAATAGTGATATTCTAATGTGGTTTGTTTCATTGCATTCTGCATGAAATTACCTTTCCAATGATATATAACATGATGGTATTATTCATACATACCAAGATTTTCACAATTTTGGTCACTAGTGTCAAGTTCAGCTTGTTGCCCCCCAAAAGCTTGATGCCCGGTGCAACTGCTACCCTCTGCACCCCCTTAGCTATGCCACTGTGGCAGGCCTATGCTTGTTTAGTCTCAATGCACATCTCTTGTTCTGTATAAGCAGGTTGCCCTGAAGGAACCTTTGGCCCAAGTTGCAAGTATAACTGTCAGTGCAAAAATGGAGCAGTCTGTGACCACGTGAGCGGAGACTGCACTTGTGTGGCTGGCTGGCTAGGAACCTTTTGCGAGAAAGGTATGTTTTATCTCCCTCCTTTTCCCTGTCCCCTTTTCCCCATAAAATCCATAGAGACAATCTGTGCAGATCTCTACATGATTGTATGCTCCGTGGGCTGAATTTTCACCTTCTTCACCTCCAGTGTAAAAATACACAATCATCAGCTATATCAACAGCAGGATAACCTGCTAAACTAGGATTTTTTGCCAGCTTCAAATCCTGGTTAAGCAGGGATCATAGCCATAGTAAATATCAGACAAATTCTTTTACTATGGCTGCAAGAGGAGGAAGAGGAAATATAGAGAAAAGAAGAGGGTCTGCAGGGAAGGAACTTGCAATTATATGTCCTGCTACCAGTCTTTTGAGCACTGTTAAACTGTTAAAGAGAATTCCAACCCATTACCTCTGCACGTTCCTTTAAAGACATAATGAGAGAGTTATCCTGCTTCACTAATGACTTCACTACCTACTGATTCACTGTTTTATCTTGTAAAATTGCTTTTCTGTTTGATGCTGAATAGAAAAGAAAGCAAGATTTGATAAACTAGAACCATGATGCATATTTCAGAACTGCTTTGCCAAAAAAAATAAAAAATAAAAAGATCTATGGTTTTCTGCATTTTGGAAATTATTAAGAAAATTTATATACTGTGTTTCAAAAGCAGTTTACATAGTAAATAATGGATCCCTGTCTCCAAAGGATTCACAATCTAAAAACAGTATAGAAGAGATACCAGCAACAGCCACTGGAAAGATGTCATGCTGGATGAAGAGGGACAGATGTTCACCCTCTGCAAAATAAGAGGATAGCACTTGGAACGGTGCTTCTTTGCCCAGTTAGCAAGAGTTCATGCATTTCAAACTAAATCTATTATTGTAGAGTTTATTTTTCAGATTTGTCCAGACCCATTCCCATGTTCTGATATGTGTTATTCCTGAGTAAATTGCAAGTTCTCTCGTGTGCTTCTGCTACCCTCTAGTGGAATTAAGGGAATGTACAGTGTAGTAAAAAATGAAGAAAGTTGAATCCATCCATTAGGATATAATACCACATCAGGATCATAATGTCTTTATAGGCCTTTATAGGCGAATAAAAATCGCAAAGCAATGACATACACTTTAAGTTACATGCCTCTTCTTTGGCCTTATGCCTTTGCCTTAAGCAAAGAAAGAAAGAAAAGGGATGGAAAGAAAAAAAATGTTGTTTGCAAAGGATACAACACAAGTTACAGTCTTAAGATACTGGAAACTCTTTGCAAACTAAGTAAGAGCGCAAATCTATGTGTACTTACTCAGAAATAAGCCTCACTGAATTCAATGGGACTTACATGGGATTGCATATATGATCACAACCATTGTTTGTGGTTTATTCAGGGTGCATCATGTTAGAGAAAGACGGCATTGCCGCTCTCTTCCATTTGAAAATATAAATACCAGACATTTCTCAAGTCTAACACATCTATTATTATTTTATCTAGTATGTGAAATGTACTGCAAGTGCATTCAAATGAAGCATAGAATGTTATTTAGTCTTTAAAATGGATGTGTTTGACTCTGTGGAATTGTTGCTCTGAGTGCCTAAATCTCTGCAACCAACGCTGCTGTAATATTGCTCTTTAAAAAAATTATTTTCTTTTCTCCTTGTTGATCACATGGTTCCGGGAAAAAAAAAGCAACAGGCAAAGCCACAAGGTGCAGTTGTATTCAAATAAAATAAATAGTTCCCAAGTAATTTAGCTATGGGGGGGGCGGGGAAGCATTGCAGTAAGTATTGCAGGCACCACAGTGCGCCTTGTAAGTGTTCTCTCCCACTCACCATCAGAGTCATTCAATGTGTTGCCATCACTGCCCAGAATGGCTTTGACAGCAAGTGGGAAGGGCCTCTTACATGGCATTGTGGTGCCTGCAGTAGCTATGCCACTGCCCAAATGTGTCTTGAGATCTTTGTCAGGGGACAATTTTGATGGTTTTTACAAAACTTCAAGCTGGACTGAAAGCAACATGGCTCCAACTTTTCAATAGATCCTGAATGCAGGAAACTGCTTTAGACTGAATCAGGCTGTTGGTCCATGTAGCTCAGTATTTTTTACACTGACTGGCAGTGGCTATCCAACAAGGGATGCTGCAGATCCATCCTGATTTCTGCATCCAGAATCTGCCTCTCTTCTCCAGGTACAAGAAGGGGTGCAAGTGTCTACAGCATCTTCCCATCTTACAAAATAGCCTATCCGTCACTGGGAGATATCAAAGGAAGTGAGGAATGCAGGAGGCCACCCACTCCCTCATCTTTGCCTTTAAGAAGAAGATTAGGGAGAAGTTAACAGGACCAAACTTGAATCAGAATCGGATTCCATTTTAGGCTTAGAAGTCTCTCTCAGAGAAAGGAGGACAGTGAGTGCCTCTGATTTTGGGGATCGGCTCTGACAGTGCTGTCTTTCACAATATGCCCCCAGGGAGTCTCAGCCAAGAAGAACAGGAAACTAGTTCCCAGTTCTATAACTAGCTATTTCTTCCAGAACTACCCCCAGCCTATACTTGCCACTAACCTTCTCTTGAGTGATGGAAAACCATTTCTCTTACTGGCTATGAGAATAGGGTTTAGACCCTTACTATATTTTCTTAAGTAATACAGTGGGTCCTCTTTATCCATGGGTTCGGAACCCATGGATTTGATCTAACACAGGTTTGAAACCCGTGTCTGGAGGACCCACAGAGGACCTTTCGGTCATGTTCAGAAGTGTTCTTAGGTGTGTGTGTGTGGGGGGGGGGGGTTGCACACAGCCTCACAGTGCCTCAGAAGGCCTCTTAGAGGCACTTCCTATTTGCCCCACATAACACTTTGGGACATGACTGGAAGGCATTTTCAGAGGTTGCATCCAGAGGTCACCTGTGCCTCCCCTTGCAGATCTCAGTATCTGCAGTTTGGTATCTGTAGTTCTGTACATACTGAGCTCCAACAGTATATATCAGGATCCTTTGTTTTAAAGGGTAGTAAACAAAAATGAGGTGCCACCACGATATGAACTAAAGTTAAAGCATTCATTCCTGGAACAAGAAATCAAAGAGGCGATTGTCATTATACCTTCTCTATTTATTGCATGTCATAATCGCCCATTGCCCTTGGGCTTAAATCATAAGATACGTATTGCAAACCAGACAGGTCAGAATCAATCCATCTCTGCCGCAGAATGAGGCAGTGAACACATAGATTACTACCGGTCTTACATAAGCATAAATTTCTAAAACCCAGTTTAATAAGTAGGCTCTCAATGTCTCACAGCTCACTTGGTAAAAGCCTGTCTCTTAGGATCCGAAACTGGCTTGGCTGCATAGCAAATATTGATCACTTATTCATAGTGTTAACTTATTACATAGATGTAATTGCATGACTCAAATTATATGTATATTTCCTTATCTTCTAAACAGGATTTCTGGAAATCAGGGTGGCATGTATAAAGCCTTCTATGACATTAGCCCAGCTGATTTATTTAAGTGATAGTAGCCCACCTTTGAATAATCAGAGCTCACAAGGGAGTGTATGTCATATGCTCCCTGCCCACCCTCGGGAACACCCACCACCCGTCCTCCCCCTTCCCCGAAACATCTCCCTCCCGTCTCCTCACTGCCTTCCCCATGCCCCCCCTCCAGACAACCATGCCAGCTGAGCTTGGAAGGAGCAACTTTACCAGGCTCCGAGACATACATCAGCACAGGGAGGCCCCCCTACCCCAAGAGTGGCACAAAAGTGCATTATGGCACTTTTGTGACACTCTTTGGCCAGCACAAGGGACCGCACCGGCCGAAGGGGCGCTCTGGATTGCACCTTAAATTACCCATTCCCTTCCCTCCACTATGTCCCATCAGGATTACTCACATCCCAGACCTAACTAAATACCCCTGCACGAAGTCAGCTGCACGAAGTCACAGTGACAATGCCTCTGACAGAAGCTTGACGGTTCACCCAAGCTTTCGAAGACAGGCCTTTGCAGTAACTCTGGAACTAACATGCAGATTTAGTGGCATTTTCCTGCTACATCCTAAAAGCTCCATTTTAGGGCAGGGGGTGATTGTCACGTACACAACAGAATCACGTTCTCTCCATTTCCCATTTTCAGCTTGTCCAGATGGCTTTTTTGGGCTCGGATGTCGCCAGGTGTCCGATTGCAAGAATGTTGCTGCTTGGGATCATGTTACCGGAACATGCGAGTGCCTGCCTGGCTGGATAGGACCCAAATGTGAACAGTGTATGTATAGTAGAGCAAATATTCCGGTATTGAGGGAAGGTCCATCTAAACTACTTAGAATCCAGTCACCATGTTCCACCCAGATCAGTGTATGTCAAGTCACTTAGCAGGCCATTTCCCCTCTAGTAGCTCCCTCATAGCGCTCCAAACCTGCATTTTTGTACCCGCCCCCCCCATTTCAAAAGCAGTTAGCTGTTCAATGTTAGAAGCTGCTGAAGAGCCCGTAAGTGAATAGGCTTAGATAATGTATACATACTATTGGTTATGTGCGCATTTAATACTTTTGTTGGCTCAAGGCCAGGCGCTACCGGCACTTTTTATAAGAAGATAGCAAGGATTGTGTTACACTGCTGTGACACTTCCAATTATTGCATGATGGTCTAGCTATTTGAAATTATTACCACATGTTGACTGTATGTGCTGGGCATTTGGTTAATCACCATGTTCGTGGGCTATACAAAATCCAATCGATTTTGGATTAATAGCAACAGATAGCTATTAATAGCAATAGATTAACGCATTAGATTGCAATAGCAATAGATTAATGGAAGTGGGTGCATTTGAACAATAGGTATTATCCCTATATGTGGACAACTTTGAAATAACTGTATGGTGTATATGTAATTTGATCATGGGAAGGAGTTTAATGTGTAAATGACTCTCCAGTGTGCTTACCCTAGTTAGGTCTTTTACGTGGATCCCACTGTCCAATGTCTACAAGACCCAACATATGATGGGAAAATTGGTTATCTGAAGTTCTCTTCTGATGTGGTCATAATGTAACATAAAACTCATTTCTTTTGCTGAAATTCATCAGGTTTTCTCAGAAAATGGCTCATTCCATTGCTACATTCTTCCTATGGATCTCCTTAGCACCGTCTATTATCATTAAGCCGCAGATAAAAAAGAATACAGAGCCACAACCTACAGGGAATGTGGCACGAGGAACTTGAGCCACAAAGCTGACTGAATTAGTATCAAGAGACACAACAGGATGTCTCTCATCAGTGTCTCTTCTGAGTGTTGGGAGAGTTAGGACAGACAAAAGAAAATATTTCTTTACCCAGCGTTTTATTAGTCTGTGGAACTCCTTGCCACAGGAAGTATTGACGGCATCTTGCCTAGATGACTTTAATAGGGGATTGGACAAATTTCTGGAGGAAAAGTTCATCACAGGTTACAAGTCATGGTAGGTATGTGCAAGGTAGAGGTAGGCTGCCTCTGATTGCCAGATGCAAGGGAGGGCACCAGGACACAGGTTGTGTCTGTTATCTAGTGTGTTCCCTGAAGCATTTGGTTGGCCACTGTGAGATACAGGAAGCTGGACTAGATGGGCTTTTGGCCTGATCCAGCGGGGCTCTTCTTATGTTCTTATTAGTGTCATACCATGCATCAACACAAGTGTGTGGGCCACTGTTATCATTACTACATGCAACATATTCATATATGGCTCAGAAATGAATAAAGTGAGAGGAAAAAACAAACAAACTAAGGGTAAGTCATTGCCCATGTTTACGATATTTCAGCTATCATAGCACAAGCTCTGTTGGCACAAATAAGCATGACTGATATATCATGTCAAGCATTTATAATAGCTTTCAAACTAATAGGCACCAATCCAGTCATTGTGTTAGCCGATCTTGCTAGTACGCCACTTCAGCAACACCAATTTAGAAAAGAGGGTGACCTTACTGCCTCCATTATCCTTCACTATTCCAGTTAATTGACACTTTATAGTAAAGGTCAACCCTAATTATCTATGGGTTCGACCCAACGTGTGTCCCTGACCCACATCTGGAAGGCTGACCTATAACCTCCAGACACGACTGGAGCGCCCCTCCAGAGGTCCTCTATGGCCCCACCCACTGATCAATTTTCAGTGGATTTTGGTATCTGTGGGGTTCCAGGAACATACGCCTGCAGATGTCAAGGACTGACTGTACAGTGTGTTATCTTCTTTCTATATTAAACTAACAACAAGTGACTGGAATCCAAAGTGGCATATATGTGCAAGCGTTTTTCAAACCCCCCCCCAAGGGTCTTGTCTTACCACATGACATTCATAGAACAAATGAGCATGACTCAGGACTTGCACACTCCCTGCCCCCCTCACATGCACATTATTCATGCAGGGAAAGCCTATCTCCTGAGTGAGTGGCAGTGTAGGCTTCTGAATTTCCAGTTGCAGTTATTGCCTTCAAGCCTTCTTTTGACTTTCTTGAGGTATCTGGTTGACCACTGTGGGAAACAGGATGTTGGTCTGATCTAATCGGGTGCCACTTCTGTTCTTTTGACCAAGGTTCCGCCTGGGAAGAAAGATCTATATGTGTTCAGCTTCTTCACATTAATGTGTGATGCATGACCAGCATGCAGGGTCCTGTTTAACCCTCCTACATGGCCTTTGTGAGTCAGGGAAAATGAGTGGACATAACCCTATGTCATCTGCATCCCCCCAAAAAACTGGGAGGCCCTGGTGGACTGCAGCCAAAACAGGAAGTCTGCTCATCTCCTTCCCCCCAGATGACCATGCACCTAGTTGGATCCCAGATTTTAGAAGTATAGAAACGAATAACGGGAGGGGATTTTCACCATAACTATTTTACAACTCATTTGGTCTGTTTAGATTAATAACATCCCCCCCCCCCCAATCAGTTACTGAACAAAACACAAAGGAAGGTATTTGGGAACCATCCAGTCAATGAGTTAAAAGCAGCAACCCAGGTCTTGGATATTCATGCACCTGTTGCTAGTTTTAAGCCAGTAAAAATGCAAGTTGCTCAGTTTGGTATGACTTGGAGCTCACCAACACCTAGTAAAGGTATGAGCACTGTGTTCAATCTGAACCGTCTGCCAGTAAAAAGTCAAGTTCTGCTGTCAGAGTCAGTAATGCAACTGAAAGACAATGGTACATGCTGTGCTTAACTAACATTTTATTCTGGTTCTGAGATTCAGGTTTTCAAAGAATAGCACTTTAATTTTGCCAGGGACACGGCTGGCAGAAGCTAATAGCAATAATGGTGAACAGAAGTCAGGAAAGATTGTGAAGATGAAGCAAATATTTTGAAACAGTTACTTGGGAAGGGGGAGAGAAAAAAAGGGTGTTGTACAAACATGGCCGGCACATGTGAGTGTCAGCTGGGGCCCACCCAGTAGGGGTCAGTGGTGCCACATTAACTTTAGAGCAGCCATTTCACATATGGTGAGTGTTGTCTCTAACCTTGCTTAGCCTTTCACAAAGGAAGGCCACAACTTCATTTTCTTCCCAAGAGATGGTTAAAATGTTTAAGGGCCCAAGCCTATCCAGGCCTTGTGCTGGTAGGTCTTGTGATTGGCCAGTGTAAGGCCCAGGCCATTGGTGCAACAGGTGCTCCTGCAGCCCACTGCCACTAGCGCAAAGTCCTGGAGGCTGCACATGGACAACATCGGCTGGCAGAAACTCTGCTGTTGTTGGTAGGTCATTGGCAGGAGCAGGGTGGGGTGGATCAGTGTGAATTGGGGGCCAACCTGGAATCAGTGCAGGGGCTGGAAGATGATGATCTTGATGGCATCAATGCATGTCGGATCCTGTCCTGGCCCAGACTCAACTCCTGAGTCTTCACAGATGAATGCCAACTAAAAAGCTGGTGTAGATCTGAGAGGACCCTTTGGGGACCAGACAACCTAGGGGGTAATTAAAAATGTTCTTTACTTACCTCTCCTGGGCTGTTGGGTCACCTACTGTATTGGGGGACAGGATTGTTCTGCAGAGATCAGAAAAGGCTGAAGCCAGCTTTTAAAGTGCAGAACACAGTTCTGCCCCATCCCCACGCCTCAGAAATCATGACCAAAGCACCATTTTTGTTCCCAAGCTCCCAGTGGCTCACACCCAGCATATGTTTAATTTTTTCCCATTGATCTAATGAGGGCCAAAATCTTGTTTAAAAAAAATGAATAGAACATTGAGATTTACAAGAAACTGAAGACACCATAAACACTGGCTTCTGTACTTGTGCAGTGATTGAACACCTGACCCACCATTTGCTACTAGAGCAGCCTTGTAAGATCAGTCATTCTGGTAGCTGCCCTCTAGGCTTCATGAAATGTGGACCTATTGTGTTCCCTCTGTGTTGTTACTGAGTTGAAAGTGATAGCTTTTCTTTGGTCACAGTCCATTTGCTCTGATGTTCAAAACACGTATAAAGGTTGCTAATCTATCACCTTAAGTCTTGAATGAGCTTTCTAAACTGTATTTTTTATAAAACCAAAAACAAAGCACCAAAACCCCACCAAGAACACTGGGCGCTTTGTTTCTGTGTATTAAGTTTAATTAAGGAATGATGCTCTTGATCATAGGGCATGCTTCTCCTTCCCTTCATCTTCCCTTAAAGCCAGCTCTACTTGTATCTGAAAGCCATTTGTCCTTGTGCAATGGGACCATTAAAGCTTTATGTACCACACTTGATTTATTTTTGTGCACTAGTTTAGGTGCCAGAACTGTCACAACTTCTTTTGCCTCCAAGTTAAAGGGATAAGGTCAAACAACAATGCAGAAAGGTAGTCTCCCTTTTTTCCCCTCTTAGCTGAATGATGAATCATCACTTTGATTTTAAAACTGGCCAATAATGCCTTGTAATACGCGGGTGTTGCTGGTTGGTTTCTTCCAAGAGTTGCTATTAAAATGGTCAGGCAATGGCTTGCTTCCAGGTTTTCTGGCAAAGCTTGACATTATATTTATATTCAGGCCTTGCGGTACAGAGTGATAGAGAGATCTTCTCCTAAGAGAGAAGTAAAAGGGTTGGAGGGGAAGCACAAGACCAGTGCATAATTGAGACAGAAATTGATTTACTCTAAGACTTAATGCTATTAAAAGCCGCTGGCTTAGGGAGGTCGCTTGGCGTGAATGAAAAAGCTCTTCAAAATTATTGATAAGGCAGGATGCAGTCCATCCACGGAGGACTTGTCAACAAGCAGGAATAAAACAAATGGGCCCCATTTTTTTTTTTTTTTTTTTTTGCTGTAGTGGGCAGAGGGCACCAGCCTATAGGGTGAGTTTGAGACATTGATGCAAACGGTTGCAGTACAGTATTTATGAGCATTGCTCGTAACCACAGCTTTTCTTGTACTGAGGAGCTTGAAAGGAGCAAAAAAATGGCCAACCTGCCTTGCAGGAGCAATAAAAGCTGTTAACACAGGAAGCTTGAGCTGAAAGTAGATATTCTGAGAGTCTCATGGCTGCCACTGAAAATGGCAGCCTCTCTTTCTTTGCATCATCTAGGGTTAGTCAAGACACAATGTGATGTCACTGTGAAAAGCCTTCCGGGCACAGTGGTGGCAAAGCCTTACTGTTCCCATGCTGCAGCCTTCTACCTCTGCAGCTGATCTTTGTAAACAGTTGCACAGGGCGGCCACTTCCCCCTGGAAATTGGGGCACAGAGCCTTTTGGGGCAATGTGTGGTGGAAGTGGCTGCCCCACGCGACTAGTTGCAAAGTGGGAAGGCTGCAGCACAAAACGGTAAAGCCTTCCCACCACTGTGCCAAGCCTGGAAGGCTTTTCACGGTGTGCTGGATCTGACCCCGCAGGCCCAGATTTGGCAGCTGCTGATTTAAACAATCGAAATATGGTTACACATTAGAAAAGCACTTAAGTATTTGAGAGAGAGAGAAACACACAAACACGCATTGCTAAAACAACAAAGCTAACAGCATACTCCTAACTTGTACCGGTACAGGTTGGCTGGCAGGCCTGCTCTTTATCCAGCACAAGTGTGGGACTGGCTAAGGCTCAACCGGAGGCAAGGGGAGAAAATTTCCCTTACCCATGGGAGAGCTGTAGCAGCCCTAATGGGTCTACTCAGATCTGTGCCACCTGAAGAGATGCTGTAGATCCAAGCAGAACAGAGCAGCCTGGAGCCACTTCGTGCTGCCCGGGAACAGGGTCAGGATCCAGCATAACTGCTGGTCCTGGCCTTGCATCCTGCTCCCGCCTGCCTGCCGCAGGCCAGCTCACTGTCCACCCTCCTCCCACTCCAAAGCAACTCCTCCCTGCCCTCGCCACACACCATCCCAGACCCTTGCACTGTCCAAACTCGGCCAGCACAGACCTACCTGTTGGCACAGAGGCTGGATACAACCTCTACAGGCCAGTGCGCCCAGCTTACTCCAACAGAGGTGTAAACATGCTTTACAGCATGTTTGTGACCCTCCCAGGCTGGTGCAAGGGACTTGTGCTAGCCCAGGGTGCAGTTAGGATTGCACCCTACGCTCCTAAACTTACTTGTTCCTAATACTCACCTGGATCCTTCAACTCTTGAGCATAAAAGCAAAGATAGCTCTTCATTCTGTCATGCCGTGGCTGATATGGACAGACATCCATGATGGAAATGACAAGGAACATACCCCCCCCCCCAAATAGGCTTTCTTATACCTTGAAGATAACCCTTGTCCAAACAAAACTTTGGATCAGCCTATGTTTCTAGGGAATGACTTTGCCAGCTGGTGTTACCACTAGTCACTTATTCTGGCCCCTCCCAACTGGAGATCAAGCTAGTTTCCACTTTTAATTAGCAAGACCTTGATTCCCCCCCCCCCCCTGCTAACGTTCTTTCCCCACAGTGGCTTCAAAGTGGCTGCAGGCCTGTAAGATGGAGTCGGACCTAGGCTAGTGATTTTAACTTGTTTGTCACAATGGCTAGTGCTTGATGCCAAGCGGATGCCTAGTGACAAATTTCCAGAGATGAGTTCTGGGCAGCACTGAAGCAGAGTTCTGCTAATCAGAAGTAGGGAAAGCAAAATAATGAGGGCATGTTCTCTTTTATATACCTTGCCAGAACCTTCTGTTCTTGCCTTGAGGGCATCCAAAGGTATGTGTGTAGCTGGTTGTAGCAAGAAAAGTTCTGTATCTGTGGTAGCAGAGTGTATTTGACTGGAGTATGGCCAGCAGAAAGGAACACAGTGCACCTGCCAGTGATGCCCAGAGGATGCGGAAGACAAAGAACAGATGGTTCAAGCAAGTAACCTAATGCTGCGGGGGGGGGGGGGGAGTCAAAGTGATATATTGCAAGAATACAAACCTAAAATAGAAGTTAGTTGCCTTCCCACGGCCACAACACCTGAACCAGGGGACATCCACAAAAGTTGAATGTCGGGAGAGTTAGAACAGACAAAATAAAATATCTCTTTATCTAGCATATAATTAGTCTGTGGAACTCTTTGCCACAGGATGTGGTGATGGTATCTGGCCTAGATGCTTTTAAAAGGAGATTGGACAAATTTATGGAGGAAATGTCCATCACAGGGTACAAGCTCTGATGGGTATGTGCAGTCTCCTGGTTTTAGAAGTAGGCTACCTCAGAAGGCCAGGTGTAAGGGAGCGGCACCAGAATGCAATTATCTTTTTGTCTTGTGTGCTCCCTGAAGCCTCTGTGGGCCACTGTGAAATATAGGAAGCTAGACTAGATGGGCCTTTGGTCTGATCCAGCAGGGCTCTTTTTATGTTCTTATGAAGAGATATTCCTTATTCTCTGACCCATGCATTTCTCATGAGTAGCAAAATGACTGTTTGCCATGTGATGGCTGCATGTAATTGTCATGGATATGTGCATGTTAGGCCTTGGTTAGCAAGTGAAGCCTGAACCAAACAAAGTCAGTAACGGAGAAGTGGCTAACAGTTCCCAGCTGCAAGAATGTGAGTAAACAAACAAAAAGATTGTTGTGTCTCCTTTGCTGGCCAGAAAGGACAGACAACAAGAATTACAACCCATTGGAATGTTTAACACCACAGTAGACTGAGGGGCACTGGAATGGAATGCAGCTATGGATCTCCAGTTGGGAGGGATAAGGATTAGGAGGGCTAGCAACCAAGCCAACTTCTGGAAAGTTCTGTCCTCAGAAGTTTCTGATTGGACAGTCTAAATAAGTATGAAGTCACCTCAGTACTATTAGCATAAGAAGTATAATAATGAGTGCCCCAAGGGGTGTGCGTGCTTCTTCTTGAGCAGAGTTTTTGGGGTGCAACATCTTGCACGCGGTGAGCTCCATTGTCTATCATGGGCATCTGGCCTCACAGGTAGCCTGGAGCTAAAAGAGTATGTTACAAGAGTAACTGACCCAGGTGAGAGACAGGGATTAATAGAGATAGCCAGCTAGCTTTATTATTTTATTGCTGATATGTTTCCTAGCCTTATGTTAATGCCTCTAGCATTTGCTGCCTTATGTAACCTTATGTACTTAATAAACTAAAATCTCTTTTACCAAGTTGTTTCATTGTCTGTTGGGGACAAAGTTTCAAAATCCTGCCTAGCCATTCAGCAAGCTACCAAGTGCTCATTGAGGTCTAGTAACTTGAGGGCTGAAGCTTTAATTGGAGAAAGAGCTCAGTGCCTGCAAGGGTTAAGCCTAGAGGGTCTCAGTGTCCCTGGACTGAGGCACTGGCACATACAGGGTGGTGGCAGTACTACTGGACGGGGGGGGACCTTGAGGGCTTTAGGGTTTGAGAACCAAGAACTCCAAACCCCCCCTAAGTTTGCACCCCAAACTCCCCTAAGTTTGTGACAGTAATCCCATTTATTTTTCACATTTTTATGCCACCCTTCCTCCAAAGAGCTCGGGGTGGTGTACATTCCCCCCCCCTGTTTTTTTCACAACAACCCTGTGAGATAGGTGAGGCTGAAGATAGTGACTGTCCAAAGGTCACCCAGGAAGCTTCATTGCTGTGCCGGGGTTTGAACCTAGATCTTCCAGTTCTAAGTCCCACACCAGAACTACCATACCATCCTGGCTCTCAAATGAAAAATGTTAAATAAATGCACTGCACACATTTTTCACAGAATTTGAGTTTTCCTGGTCATACTTTTTAGGCAGATTTTTTTTTGCAGAATTAGCATATCTTGTTTTATTCATTTGTGCAGAACATGAACAAGACTTGTTCATGTCAACTTTGTTCTGTCCCTTTGACAAGTGCCTGATATAATCTTGGTCCGGTTTTGAATTAGAGTACATTCAGCAGCTACAACAAAGCAATCCCTACCAGTCCTCCAACAAACAAACTGCTTGTCAGGGGACTGTGTTGTGGGGCTCTGTTAGTCTGTTTGATTTATATAGAGACATTATGAAATGTGGGAAGACGGAGGCTGATCTACTGTGCACATTATTCTATTCTTTGTTGCTTTTCGGTGGTTGGTTTTTTAAAAATCATTCAAATTGTGTCATGATACATATTTGTGGGTCCAAATTGTTTTGTTAGTCGTGATGAATATCCAAACATATTGTGTGACTTGAAAAGATGGCCCACCTCCAAGTCAATTCTCCCCCCCCCCCAAATTGCATTCCAGACGAATTTGATGTGTCCTTTGAAGTCTTCTGGTAGGGCTTCATGGTTCATTTTCTTTCCTTCTCTTCCCAGCGTGCCAGGGAAACAGGTATGGACCAGGCTGCAGGCAAATTTGCCATTGTCAGAACGGAGCATCCTGTGATCATGTAACTGGGGCATGCATTTGCACAGCAGGGTGGAGAGGCCCAACCTGCCAGGAAGGTAAACTGAATAATTCTAACTTGGGCCTGGTTCTTAGAAACAGAGGAGGTGTGTATGTATATCGGCCATTTTCAACCACTGTGCCATGGCACGCTGGTGTGCTGCAAATGGTCTGCAGGTGTGTTGTGGGAGTTTGGGAGAGGGTCATTTATCAGTAGGGCCAATAGGGATGTGAGCTCCCCACCAACAGCATGGTGTGCCTTGTCAATTGCCAAAAAACTGATGGTGTGCCTTGACAATTTTAGCGCCTTGTCAGTGTGCCATGAGATGAAAACGTTTGAAAATCACTGATGTGTATATACATATACATCCAGGATGCCTTCTGAGCCCAGGATGATGGCTCATGACCTTCCCACTGTGCAGACCATCTCCAGGACGGGGGTTGTTGAACACCCTCGGGGTGTTAATATGGGGGGGGTTAAATTTGATACCAGGGGGTGTTAAAAAGTTTTTGTGACCCTGGGTGCTAGATGGCTTGACTATGCCACTGGTGTGAACTGCACCACTTCAGAATGCAGATAAAGGGCTTTTAAAAAAAAAAACACACACACACAACTTTTTATTACATTAAAAAAAAAATCTTGCAGGTAGTTAACTAGCATACATGGATCAGGCTGGGCTAGAACAGTGATTTTCAATCAGTAGTACAGGTACCACCAGTGGTACTTGAAATGGTGTCTTACTCGTGGGACCCCTGGACACCTGCCACACAGCAGCGAGACCAGAAATGTGACACAACAAACAGTGGTAGGAGGCTTGGCTCAGTGGGCAGAGCTCCAGCGCATGCTTTCCCACACTCAAAAAAGCCCTCCCATCCATCCTGAGCCTCTTATTGGTGTTGATCACATCACGTTTGGTCTCCAGCCCAGAAGTAACTGCCAATGATGTCATCGACAGTTACTTCCAGTGGTACTTCAAATAGGTGGACCGTGTGAAGTGGTATGGCAGAGGACAAACATTGAGAAACACTGAGCTAGAATAATGTGGGAAAGGAGGTGGGCAGCTGCTCACCCAGCCCTCTCAGATGCTGCCCCTGAATCCATGTGGGGGGAAAATGGCCTTGACTCTACTAAGCGGCATTCAGGTGCAAAGCAGGCTTTCTGTATTCAATGCAGCCTTATTTTTATTCCAGCCGATTTAGTGATTGTCTTGTCATGTGACATTCTTGTTCACAGCCTGCCCTCCTGGTTTGTATGAACTGCCTCCAGTGTTGCATCTGTCATAATCAGGCTACTTGTGGTCATAGGACTGGACAGTGAATGTGCCCCATAGGTTGGACTGGAGTAGTCTGTGAACTGGGTAGAGTTCCAGCAGAGATCTTCAAGACTGATTGCATTTATATTCTGTCCCATCCTATGAGCTCAAGGCAACTAACATAATCATAAGCCCCCATCTGCATTGGTTTTAAACTCTGATGTGTTCCATTCCTGGTCAATGAATGACTCTTTGAATTTAAAAAAAAACCAAAAACATATTGTTTCTGGAAAGCTTCTTGATTTGGATCTTGGTGTGGTATCAGAGGAAGAAAATTCCAGTGCTAAGCAGCAATCATGGACCAAGAGTTCTTCCCATTGGGTGGTTTCATTCACAATATGACTAGTGAAGAATTCAGTTCATTTTCATTGTAGAGTATGAAGCTGGAAAATACAGAGAAAAGTGTTGGCAGGACTGTAGCTGCAGCAATGGTGGCATTTGTGATCGCCCTTCTGGGAAATGTATCTATCGCCCAGGCTGGATTGGGGATCGTTGTGATATTGGTAGGAAGGCTAATTTCAAAGCTTTTAATTTTATAAAACAATCTAGTGGCCTAATTGATGTGCCTAGCTATTGGAATTGATGTTGATGCACGTTGCTGTATCTGCTTGTGATGAAGTGACATTTCTGCAGTGTTGATGCCACATTAGTTTGGGATGGGCTAGTTCAGGGGTGCCCAAACCCCAACCCAGGGGCTACTTGCGGCCCTTGGGAACTCCCAAGCCAGCCTGTGGGGAGTCCCCAGTCTCCAGTGAGCCTCTGGCCCTCCAGAGACTTGCTGGAGCCCATGTCGGCCGGATGCGTGAGCTCTCAGTGTGAGGGCGACTGTTCAACCTCTTGCGTGAGCTGTGGGACGAGGGTGCCCTCCACTGCTTGCTCTTTTACATCTGTGATGCAGCAGTGGCAGTGAAGGAAAGGCTGGCCTTGCTTTGTGCAAGGTCTTTTATAGGCCTTGAGCTATTGCAAGACCTTTATTAATTTATATGTTCAATCTCTAATATATTATTTTATGTAAATTTATGTAAATTTATTCCAATTTGAAATGTAAATTCTTTTTTTTCCTGGCCCCCAGCACAGTGTCAGAAAGATGATGTGGCCGTCCTGCCAAAAAGTTTGGACACCCCTGGGCTAGTTCACAATCCTGGGTCTCATCCCACACATATTTTTTGCTGGTGCAACTTTGTGATCAGAGTCAAAGGCTGCAATCATCTCACTGACACTGAAGTGTTGCCTTTGATCTTTAAGGGGACTTCAGTAAGGTTCTGCCAATGAAAAGAAGCTTTCCGTCTTATATTTATATTATTTACTGAATCAAACGTTAAGGCTCAGCCTGTGTTCTCTGATCCTTTGCTGTCCTTTTAGGTGTGGTGAACCCTGTCTTCCTCCTTTTCCCCCTTTCAAGGTATGACTTCCTTTCCCCTCTTCAAAACTATCCTCTAACTAGCTTTCTTTGTACATATGTTTATACACACACATGCTCTGCTCTAGCTCTCTCTTGCTCTCTCTTTCTTTGAATGTAGTATACAGTGGGGTATTTGGCTTTAGCTTCCATTTCTGTCTTGGACCTTATGTAGATTACAAGTGGACCAAATACTTGAGAACCTAAAATCTTCCCTTGTCAATTGAAGGCATTTCAGCTCCAGTTTTTTGGGGCATTGCAGGGATTTGGATGTTCCAATTCTTTGTCAGCATCTTATGTTCTAAAATTTGTTTTTTGTTTTTTTTTAATGAAAGCTTAGTATGGTAATATGCCGGGGGGGGGGGGGGGAGAGAATATAGTTTGTGCAACATTTGTGCAACAACATTCCCCAAATTTGGATAATCCATTCTAATATAGGGAAACCATTCAGATCTTTCTAAAAATCATTTTTAATCGTGAAGTGCAACACTTTGAATTATAAATCCTACACTTTCAATAAACATAATTTCAGGCTTTCTCTACGATTAAATATTGGGCTATTTTTCTGAGGCAAAAAGACTGAAGGCAAAAAAGACTCCAATTCTTCGTTATTCAAAAAAGATAATTAATTATCCTTTTTTCCTAATTCTTGTTGCAGCTTGTCCTACTGGTTTCTTTGGGGAGCAGTGTAAGGGACAATGCGATTGTGATCACAGCTACTCCTGCCATCACCAGACTGGGGTGTGTCACTGTGAACAAGGGTGGAGAGGACAACGGTGTGACAAGCGTAAGTGCTGCTGAAATTCTCATGGTGGTGGTGTCGCAAGGGGGGTGCAAGCCACACCAGGTGGTATGCATGGGGGGGGGGTGACACCACTACTGGCCAAGTACTTTTGTCAGTTCTTGAATCTCTGGCCAGTCAACTTCATTGACTGAGGTTCCAGTGCTATCCAACTTTCCAGCACTGATGCAACTGCAATGCAGCCCCAAGGTAAGGGAACAAATGTTTCTTTAGATCTTGAGTTCCTTTAGATCCTCTATTGCTGCACCCCCATCACAGGATGTGATGCACACCCTGTTGGCACACCTGCATCAGCGCTGGAAAGTTGGATAGGATTGGGCCCTGACTCTGAGTTGTAGTAGTGCAAGAACACACTAAACTGCTTTCCCTTCTCAATTTCATTCATAATATTAAAAATCTTTATAAATCTATAAATCTTTATAAATCTTTATTTTATCCCACAATCCTTTAGTCAATGTCCCAAACATTTTCCTCATCATAGGGAAAGAGCTGTAACCACTTGACCATTTTAGCTGTACCTTTCTCAGCTCAATGTTAGGGAAGAGCAATATTACTAGATGTACTTGCTGTTCTAACAGATTATTTGGGGGGGGGGGGTTTGCTTCAGCCTGTTTGCCCGGCTTCTATGGCAATGACTGCGCTGAGTCTTGCAGATGCCCTTCAGGCATCCCTTGTAACCATGTCACTGGAGACTGTGGATGCCCTCCTGGTTTTATGGGCAGCAATTGTGAAAAAAGTAAGTGTGCTTATCTCTTTTTTGTCAGGTGGGAATAGCATTCAGTATGTTCTTTTGAAAGGGTGTGTTGTGGATACAATGGCCTATTCTAGCACAGCGTAAGAGGTGTAAGCAGGTTCTCAGCTGCTGTCCAGGAAATACTAAGAAACCAAGGGGCCGCTCTTATCCAATTTTCCAGTACCAATGCAACCCTGAGGTAAGAAAACAGAAGTTCCCTTATCTTGAGGAGGCCTCTGTGACTGTGCCCCCCCCCCCACAGGATGCAGTGCATGCTGCCTTGGCATGGCTGCATCAGCACTTGAAAGTTGGATAAGGATCAGGCCCTAAGGCATGCAGGAATTGGGAAGGAAGCTGTGATTTTTCTTACAGTCTAGCCCTGTGCTATGTATCTCCTTACTGTGTCAGGAACCTTTGTTTGTTTGTTTGTTTAGACGTGAAACCACCTGGTTATTCCAGCCAAAGAACTTGGTACTGAAATTGAAATTGCTGTAAGAGCTGTAAGAGCCATTTAAGAAAGGACCAGCCTATGATAAACTTAAGTCAGTGATTCCCAAACTGTGAGCTGTGGCTCCCCAGGGAGCCATGCAAACCAGGCAGGGGAGCCACAGAATCCTCATGAAAACCTGCCTCCCTGTACAGTATATAGCAGTTGTTCTCAAACTGGTGGGACACAACCCACCAGCTTGTAAAAAGCTTCCCCCATTCCTTTAAGGGGCGGGGGAAGGGGGTAGGAAGCGATGCGATTCCCAAGATCATGTCGCTAAGGGGGTGGGGGGGTGCTGCTTTCACATGGTGGGCTTCAGCAAGCAGCAGGAGTTGTGGGGAGCCCTGAGCAGCACTCCGCAGGGTTCCCTGAGGTTTAGAATGTTGACAAACAGTGCACTCAAACCACTTCCGGTTTCACATTGCAACTAGGAGGTGGTTTGTGCGTGCTGTTTGTCAACATTCTAAGACTAGGGAGCCCTGCAGGGATGCTTGTTGGAGCCCACCATAAATGAAAGCACCCGCCTTGCCCCCTTTAGCGATCCTGGGGATTGCATCACTGCCCTGGCCCCACCTCCACAAAGACTTGGATGGTCTCTGACTGACTACTGTGTTGTTCCATTTCTTTGCCTTCATCTCCCACAGAGATTCAATCAAGTAAAAATGCCTATTGAACATGACTGGCATTTTGGCACTTTCATGACATCTGAAGGCAACTTGAAACAATGACTCAAAGGCAGGAATTCTACTCTTATTTGAAGCACCAAACCTCAGTAACGAAAATTCACTGCTGACCTTATTGTTTTGCAACGCTGATCTTTTCTACCCCTTGGGAGGGGTCTTAAGGTTACTGGCAGGGCAAATGTTTCACACATTGAAAGTCCAAGGTTGATTCCTGGCATCTGCAGTTGAAATATCAGGTAGTGTGCAATGAGAGAGACCCTGTCTGGGATGCTGGAGAGCTGCTGCTAATCAGATGAGAAAGTACTGGCTTCGATAGATAAGAATAAGGCCACTTTGGGCATTCATGTGTTTCCTGCAAAATCCTGGCAGAATACATTTGTACAATTGTAAACTGCTGCTGGGCAAGAAATTGAGTAGGAAGAGCACTAAAAGGGATCACTGTAAGATAATCAGATAGACAGGATGAGAAATGGAATAAATGAGGACATATTGCTGTTTGATGGTCAAGCCATGATATCACAAGAGAGAGAAACTGAACAAAAGTTAATTGCAGTTGGAATTTCAGTTAGATTCCCTCCCCATCCCTGTTAGTATCAGTTGGAATCCAACTGTAAGTTGTGGCGGATTAAGCTTTATATGTTGGCAACACAAAGTGCACAGGGAAATAACTAGCTAGGCAAAACAGCTTGCATGCATGGGACAGATTCTCCCAGTGCAGTTTGGTTTTCCTGGTGCAAGAAAAATAGCGGCTTTTCCAGTGGTTCTTTGGATTATGGTGTTGATTTTGTTAACTGATAGACAGAACCAATGGAAATGGTTACAACTGTATACCTTAACTCCGCTTCTGGTGAAGTTTTGATCCACTAAACCCCAGGGCTGCTGTGCATGTGCACTTAATTGCTGTTGTTTTTTTAAAGCTCAGTGTTTGATAGCTGTGGTTTTCCCAGTACTCTTGTAAGTGCTTGTATGAAGCATTTATTTCTGGCAATATGTTTAGGGCAGGTTGACATGTGCATATTCATCGCACATGTGAGCTCTCAGGACAAAGAGAGAACCAAGACAGAAACAGCGTCGATGTTTGACGCTGCCTTGAAGGTTTAAAGCGTCTGTAGAGGAGAGAGCGTCCTTGTATATGTGGGGACTCTCCTGAGTTTATTATTTTAGTCGATTTTCCTTGACATCAACCTATGACTTTCTCTAAGTGACAAGAAAATTGCAACTGGCCCTTGACAGTTGGGCATAAATTGACTGAACAAAACAAAATCAAATGGCAAAGTAATCCCCAAGCAAACGTAATAAACCCAAAGTCCCAGAGGGCAGCATTCTTCTGCAGGCAGTGGTCTTATTGAATAAATTCTACCCTGCTCTTTGTTTGAGCACTGTGTTTACCAAGACAAATGTAATTCATCGGTTTACATTTCCTCTTCCCTTAGCTTGTCTGCCAGGCACATATGGAGAGAACTGTAACCAAGTATGTCAGTGCTCTGGAAAGAATGAAGAGTGCCACCTTGTCACCGGCAAGTGTGGCTGCCTGCCAGGTTACTATGGATTCCGCTGCAACCTTCGTAAGTGTTCGTTTTGCTTCTTCTTCATCTCTATTAAGCAGGCAGTTGATTGGTTGGGACCACATTCCAAAATGCTTTGTTTTTAATAGAAGCTTTCATCTTTATTGTCTTGACAATGGTGGAATGGTTGACTTTCCAAAGTGATGCCAAATAGTTTTTTTGTTTTTGTTTTCTGAGATATTTTGGCTGCAATCCTTTACACACCCTATCAGAAAGTAAGGCTCATTGAACACAATGGGACTTCTGTGTTTTTACTTCTCACTTCTCGCTCGTAAAAATATAAGAAAAGCCCTGCTGGAACCAGGCCCATCTAGTCCAGCATCCTATTTTTCACCAGTTGCTTCTTGGAAGCCCACAAGCAAGAGAGAAAGACATACCTCTCTCACCACTGCTCTCCTGCAACTTGAAACTCAGTTACATACTGATGAACCTAGAGGTAGTGCATATTCATCACTAATAGCCATCAATAGACCTGTCCTCCATGATGTATAGCCCAATCCCCTTTTCAAGCCATCCAGACTGGTGGTCACCATCACCAGTGGTGGGGAATTTCACAAACTGTTTATGTGCTTTGGGAAAAAGATTCTCATTCTATCCATCTTAAATCTCCTGCTAGTCAGTTTCATTGGGTTGGTTTCCCAGTGGTTTCCCCTGGTTTTATTTTGTAAGAAATGAAGAAAAACTTTTAGTAGACATGTATATAGGATTTCGGTGTGAGTGCCTGGAGTTATTTTGGTCATATGCTTATGTTTGTAGCATGCATAATTCAATATAATGAGTGTTGGAGCCTTTGGTTCAATAAGCAGTGGGCTTCTATGATAATAGGCTTAACAATGGGCTTCTATGATAATCTGGGATGTATTGCTTCATTTCCAGCCTTAGTTCTCTGTCTGTAAAATGGCAATATTCAGCCCATGTTTTTGATGTGATACAACCATCACTGAATGATTTTTCTCTGTGTTGTAAATGGTTTTTCTGTTCATGAATCAACTACTCCATGGTGACAGCTGGTACTGATCAACTCAGGTAACCAGTTCTTTGTTAGTCCTGGAATGCTTGTATGTATGTTGACATGATAAATACCAGCTGTCACCATGCAGAGCAGCATTTATCAAAACAGTGTTTGTCATGCGAAATCAGAGACGTAAAATCATCTTAGGAAGACTCCATCACCATGCCAGAGACGGAACATAAGAACCTTATCCATCAAGGGCAATCTGCACATGGAAGATGCTTGGATTGGAAATTGCATATGCAGACTGGATATACATCCTGATACATCCCAGATACTTTTGTACTACAAAATATGGATGTCTTGGGCTACATAGTGGCATCAAATACAACTGGTCTTGGTCCACGTGAAGCACTTATATGGCAATCCTATGTCCACTTTCAATGAGGCGTAAGCCTAATTAAACTAATGGGACTTACTTCTGATTAAATGAGCATTAGACTGTTGGTACATGAAAAATTCTGCAGAAATGCTACGAAAAAATCATCTGTACATCCAAGAGGGGTAGAAATTTATTATTCTGGAATTATCAGGGTTAATAGCAAAGAGTTATCAGGATTTAAGAGAGTTACAAGCTGCAAGTTACCAAACTCTAGTTTTCATATAGACATAAATATATACTATACTACAAGCATCTTTTATCGCTTGAAGGTGCTCTAAACCACACAAAGCCTATGAGAGACAGTGAGATATAAATTTAAACACAAGACTGGATTTATAGTCCAGAAGAATTTATTGCAAAGCACATGCTGCTGGAGGGTGGGGTGAATTCCTTCCCAATTATCCATTAACAGTTGTATTAGTGCTAAAAGTATCAATTGATGGAGCAGGATGATTAATCAAATGGTGCATTTTTCATAGTCTTTAAAAGGTGTACATTTGGGGGGGGGGGGAAGAAGGTCTGTAATTTATTATGTCCCCTGTAAAATGGTGTTCAGTAACATGCAAAACAAGCTGGGCTCATTAGGGCCTGATCCCATACTACTTTCCAGCACTGATGCAACGGGGCATTTACTGCATCCTGCAGCGGAGGGAGAGTCACAGAGGTCTCCTCCAGATAAGGGAACTCAGGGCTGCGGCTACATTAGCACTGGAAAGTTGAATAGGATTGGGCCCTAAGGCAAGATTCTTCATATTGGCAACCTTCAGTCTCGAAAGACTATGGTATCGCGCTCTGAAAGGTGGTTCTGGCACAGCGTCTAGTGTGGCTGAAAAGGCCGATTCGGGAGTGACAATCCCTTCCACACCAGGAGCAAGTGCAGTCTGTCCCTGGTCTGTCTCCCTGGCTATGGGCCTTCCTTCTTTGCCTCTTTGCCTCAGACTGTTGGTCAAGTGTCTCTTCAAACTGGGAAAGGCCATACTGCACAGCCTGCCCCCAAGCGGGCCGCTCTGAGGCCAGGGTTTCCCACCTGTTGAGGTCCACTCCTAAGGCCTTCAGATCCCTCTTGCAGATGTCCTTGTATCGCAGCTGTGGTCTACCTGTAGGGCGCTTTCCTTGCACGAGTTCTCCATAGAGGAGATCCTTTGGGATCATTCTTCATATGCTTTTTGCAAGTGAACTACTCAATTGGGGGGGGGGGGAGGTTATGGTGATGATAATCATTTTAATTATTGAAATTATTGAACCTTCTCCCACATGGCATTGCCTGTTGACCCTAGGCAGGTTGGCCACTAGAGATAGGGCCTTCCTTGTACAAACAAATAGTTCTAGATATATGAAGCTACAATATGGTGAATCAGACAAGGGTCCTGACTCCTCCCTCTGGTGACAGAAGTATATTGATTTTAGGTCTAGACAGTACTTTTCCATCATAAATATTGGCAAAGTTTGAACATGCAAAACAGAGTCTTCTGTTCCCTTCTATTTAGGGTTGGCACAGGAAGTCTTGAGGAATGGGTCATGTGAAAGAATATTTCATTGTCCAAGTGACCCAAAATTTTACTCTGAATCCTAGAACCATTTTATACGAAGAGTTCCCAACCTGCTCCTTACTGACAACTGCACATCCCCCTCCCCCAGATAGTTTCCCCAAAGCCCAGCACATTAAACTGAGCATGAATGGTGGTTATAAAGAAGCCATGCTGGAATTGACAATAAATCAAAAGCAATCTGTAAAGTCAGCTTTCCATTGCAGAGCCTTCGTAAGAGCAATCAAATTAAAACAAATTGCTATCCTCAGTTGATGAATGGAGACTAACTTGAAGGACATGCCACCAGTTGACTGAGCCTTGTTTAATCATCAGTTTAAAAAAAAAATTGCAAAGCCACATGCCTGATGGTTACTTTTTAAAGACTCCGTAAAATGGTTTGTGGAGTGGAGCAAAGTGGTGGCTGATAAGAAACATGCACTGATGTGGCAAAAAAGAAAAGAAAGATAAGTCATTTACCTTTTAATTTACAGCTTTAATTTTGTGTTTGCTTCTCATAGTTCATATCCTCTTGTAAGAATAACCATAAAATGGCTTATCTTCCTTCCTGTCCCAGATTCTGGCAGATTCTATGGCTTGATTTCTTCTTGGGTTGAGTACAACAGACAGGCTATTTTGCTCTGCTGCATTTTTTCAGCACTGATGCCGCAGAACTGCACAGAGTTTCAGCCCAGGGTTGAAGACATTAGGCAAGTTCACACGTGTGCACATCAATTGCTTACTCAGTGTTTGATGGCTTTGCAATTGCTGAACTTGTGAGTGGATTCCAGTATAAAGCTGTCAGTGAAGAGGTTGGGGAGAAAGCAGACTGACCAAAGAGAGTATCACCTAGAGCACCTTTTAGCACCGGGACCCACTTTTTAGAATGACAATCTGTCGGGACTCACCAGAAGTAATGTCATTGACCTGGAAATGTTGTCATGGCTAGAAGCAACATCATCAAGCAGGAAAATTTTAACATTCCCCATACAACCAAATCAAATCAATCAATAAATCAAGAAATTAAAAGGTTACAATAAGCATGTTTAAAATATAAAGAAGAAACCTCCTAATCCTCCTAGTCAGTTGCTTATCTGTTTAAAACAGGGGTGCTCAATAGGTGGATCGTGATCTACCAGTAGATCGCGAGGCAAAATAAGTAGATCGCGAAGTGCCGACCCCCTCCTTCAGGTGCCTCTGAGAGGAAACGCCGGGAGTAAGGCCCATTGTACTCAATGGGGCTTACTCCCAGTTAAGTGTGGCTAGGATTGCAGCCTCACAGCCTAATCTTAGGCATGTCTACTCAGGAGTAAGTACTGTTATACTCAGTGGGGCTCAAGGTACACCAACATACATTGTACACATAAATGTTATATGTTATGATGGCGCGAACATTGTAAAAAAAACTCTGGTAGATCTCCGGGCCTTGCTGGGTTTCAAAGTAGCTCTCGAGCCAAAAAAGTGTGAGCACCCCTGGTTTAAAAAAAATTCCCCAAACATCCCAAAGGCTGCAATCCTATCCATATTTTAAAAATAAAATACACATTGAAATGAATGGGGACTCACCTAAAATTGGCTCACAACCCACCTAATTGGGTTCTGAACCGTAGTTTGAGAAACACTGACCTAGTGGTTACTGTGCACACACACACACACACACACACACACACACACACACACACACACCCCTTCCTGCTACCTGCTTTTTCTTGACTAGACCAGCAGCTGAACAGGCGAGAACCTTGGTAGTTTTTATCTACTGCCTCCATTTTAAGCTACAGAGACCAGGCAGAGGGGGGCTATCTGTGAAGAAAAAAACTCTCTAAGAAGAGCACTGAACCTCTGGAGTTCTAATTAACAATCAAACCTACAGTAGAATCTGCAGGGTGAAAAGATATGGCAACACACTAAAGTACCCATGAACATGGTGTAGGCAAGCATAGAATCAAAATGTAACTAGTTTATGAAATGTCCAGTAGAAAATAAATAAAACAAAATGAGTAAAGAAAGGTGGTTAGTAAAAGTGCAAGCAAGTTGATGGAAAATGCCTGGAAGCTGGATGAGCACAGAGAAAAGACTTGATCAAATAGATACCATAAATATTAAAGTTCGTTGCTGGAATGGAACACCCACTGGCCCCCTTCCAACACTCTGCATTAAACTTGGTGAAGTTGTCATGCTGGGCTTGGAGAGAAAATAGCAAGCAAGGCATTTCAGAGTTTGTATAATTGATACCTTTCCTGTAGCTACATTGATGGATACAATCCTAGGTTCTTGAACTATAGGGTTGCCCCCAAAGAGGGTAAGGGAAAACATCTACAAGAGGGCATGGCTGGGGTTCCCTCTGAACACAGGTGATTGGCTTTCCCGTCCCCTTGCCTGGCATCAGTACCAGTCCAATCAGTTTTCTTTTCTTTCATCTTCCTAAGCTAGGCTTCAAAGACTCCCAGTGAATAGGAAATGAGCTAGTTGGGAGAAAAGAGGGGGGAAAGTGGAAGAATTCTTGCAAGCAGTTGCAAGATGCATGCAGAAAGTTGTACATGAGTATGTCTGTGGGTTTCTCCATCAAATTTGGGGGCGGGGGAGAATGGCTTTACATACATAATATCCCAGGTTCAACCCATAACATGCTGTACTGAAGGAGCTCAGTTAGCAGAGTTGGGAAAACCCCGTCAGAAGTTTATGGCAGTCACTGCATGTCAGGACCAATTCAGCAATTGAGAGTCTGTACAGGAGACACATGAACAGCCTTCCAACATTGTGCAAAAAAAAATGGTTTACCAATAAAAAAACCCCAGCTTCAGAAGCTTCAATGAGGACTATAAGATCAGCTGGAGGAGGTCAGAGCTGTAGTCCTTCCCTCCTGCTCCATTTTTTTCTGCTCATGTGGTTCCAGTATCTGTTCCTCTGCAGGAATAAAAACAGCTTGTGGATAACAGTTTTAAGTGGACATATTGAAAGAGGGGTCCCCTGTTCATTTCATCATGTATTTTATTTTTAATATATTAGACGATGCTATCATGGTGACTACATTTGGAAACATGATATGGATCTTTACTTTTAACAGGCTACTATGTATATGCTTTAAGTTTAAACAATGATAGTCAATGGGGCTTATTTCTGGGTCAGTGTGGATAGGATTGCAACCTTTGGGATGTTTGGGGATATTTTTTTAACTGTTCAGCAACTGCTCGGAAGCGTTAGGAGGGTTCTTTTTTATTTTAAATATTTTTTTTAACTTATGCTTATTGTAAACTTTTAATTAACTTTATTAATTGATTGATTTGGTTTGGTTGTATGGGGGTGTCAAAAATTTTCCTGCTTGATGATGTCAGTTCTGGTCATGACATCACTTTCAGGTTCATGACATCACTGCCAGTGGGTCCCGACAGACTGTTATTCTAAAAAGTGGGTCCTGGTGCTATGTTCTCGTAAAACATTTGAGAACCACTGCAGTATTCAGTGGTTCACACTGGTAGCCTCCCACAGCTGTTTCTCATTTAGGCAAAAAACGAACCGGAGGCTATTGGTCTATGTCCTGTTTAATGTCTTGTTTGTCTGTCATAGTAGAGAATATGTAGAGAATTACCCCTGCTAATTGGGTAAGAGGCACTTTTTCAAGTGGGTGCTCCTTTTTTAGCAGGGGGAGAGTAACTGGCCCACCTCACCCCAGCACTGTCTGTTCTAGTGGCTGTCTGCTGGTATTCGTTTGCATCTCTTTAGATTGTGAGCCCTTTTGGGACAGGGAGCCATTTAGTTATTTGATTTTTCTCTGTAAACCGCTTTGTGAACTTTTAGTTGAAAAGCGGTATATAAATACTGTTAATAATAATAATAATAATAATAATAATAATAATAATAATAATAATAATACTGGGCTAGATAGGACAGTTCCTTTTAAGGCAGTTTCATATATCGAAGGGTTGATGTTTGTGGTGGTGGAGGGGGAAATATAGCAGAAAGAAGTGTCCTTACCTATATTCAAGCCACTTGAGAAGCACTGTTCCAACAAAGGGCAGAACTGGGCTCAGATCAGGGAGCTTCCAGTATAACAGCATACAAAAACAGGTTCAGCCTACAAAGCCTCTCCCAAAGAACTTGAGCTGGGCTGAGTCCAGCCGGCATGTGGTTGGATATGGTTGGAAGCCCTTCCTGGCAACAATTGCTTAAGTATAGTACTGTGGGGGGGGGGGGGGAGAGGCACAAGAAATTATCCATAAAAGGTGTAGCTGGCTGGTAAGCAGAGGCTTTCAGCTGCCAAGAGCAACTGGGCTTTCATGTTCTCAAATTTTGGAGTGAAGAATTGAAATAGTATCTTGGCAGAGACCAAAGGAAGCAGATAGCCTAGCAATAAGAATCACTTTATTCACCCATAAATCAGTGCAAGGGCATATATGCCTGATATGTTATAGTTTAAAAAAAAAAAAAAAAAGCCTTAGCAGGAACTTAGAGCACAATCCTAAGATTGCACTGGGCCAGCATAAGATCCCTTCACCAGCCTGGGAGTGTCGCAAATGTGCTGTAAAGCATGTGTGCGACGACTTGTGAGCAAGCCATGCTGGCAGAAGGATGCACACCAGCCTGCTCCCACCAGATGCAGTGGCAGAGGAGGAAAGGAAGTGCTGATTTGGGGAGGATGGGGAAAGAGCATTTTGGGGCAGGGGAGTGTGGGCGGCATGCGGGCCATTGAGCAGACCAGGCCCAGGAGGGGAGTGGGTTCGGCCTCTGGCGCTTAGGCAGGATCCTACCCTCCTCCCTTTTGGGAAGCCTGGAATTACACCAGGCTGCACGAGCAATTTAACTGGCACAGATCCAAGAGCCCCATTGAGGCGGCTGCCACACAACACCGGGTAAGGGGAAATACATCCCCTTAATCTGAGTTGCGCGGGATCCACATCAAACTCTGCTCTGGGTTACAGCACAGGCCGGCCAGCCTTCCTGTTCCAACAGAGGTTAGGACTGGGCTGTAAGTTGAATAGTTAATTTCATGGTATCTCTTATCCATGTCATGATATAAAAGACTCATCGGGGCTGTTCACTTGTGCCCTCCCCAGATATGTTCCAAGGATGTGTGAGGGAGAAACAGAGCGTGTGTACTGGCCACACACCCTTATGGCAAGGCAAATGTTTGCACTGCTCCTAATCTCTAATGTGTTGGGCTAGTGGTCCACATGTTGGGCTAGTGGGGCCCATAGGCAAGGCTGCTTCCACTGTCTGTGTGGGTTGTGTGATTCAGAAATCTCTCTCTCTCTCTCACACACACACACACACACACACACACACACACACACAGAGTCAGAAATTTCCCTGATTCCTCTCCCACTCCCTCCACCCACACTGACTTGGCCAGGAGGTCCTCTGAGGAACTTCAGTGTGTTTATTATCCAATATATGCATGTACTCATTACACTTGATACCTCAGTCTATTCCCCAAAAACTCAGAAAAACGTATGTGAGGTTTTCAGGTGGTCCTCCAGCCAGCATGTGCTCAGGGCCAAACTGCTTGGCTTTGACAGAACTGCATTGTGGGCCTTCAGACAGTTTTCTGGACTTCAGAAAGAAGCTGCTGCTGGGAAAGGAAACAGATAGTTGAGATGGAGGGAGAGACTTGGGAGCTGTAGAGGGGAAAAATGCTTCTCTTCCCTCTTCATTCTGTCACTGCTAGTATCTCTAAGCTTAGCCAAGCACGGGATGTACTTTGTGAGGCTCCCTGCCACAAATGCACTTGGCAGTCCTAAAGGGGAAGCTTCAGCTCCCGAAAGAGACACTGCTTGGGTCCCAACACTGATTGTCTCTGCTTCGAGTTGGAAGTACAGGGACATTTCTAATCTGCTTTTCTGTTTTGGTTTGGTTCTCATAAGGCAGCTAAAAAAACGTTGGTAAGGAAGCCTCGCTACATGCTACTGCTGTGAAAGGATTTAGGAACTGTTGGTCATGGCAGGACTAATCCAGGCCAGGAGGAAGAAATCAGGAAATGACTTAGAGGGCTGGCTGCCATTCCTGCAGTTCCCAGAAAAAACATAACACAGATACACAGGAAACTGTTAAATTAGAAAATGACTTTATTAGATAAATGGCAGTTGGAAGCTGAAAACCTCTTTTTTATTGATGCTCAGCCTGCAAAAGTGGTAGCAGAGTGTGTGAATTGGTCCCGCTGTCTGTAGACAGCCCATTTTGGGCAAAGTAGGAACAGACGAGAACATTGTGCTGATGATGATTGGGTGAAATGTTGCCACAGACATGTATGACCCACAAGCTTTGCTCCCAATTGAACTGCAACAAATAAGTTAGGAGGGTAAGTCTACTGGTAAGAGGAAGGATTACATGAATTACCACAACCGCTTCCAGTCATGGAACAACAATTGTGTCAGCTCAAACTGGAAAACAATTCTACAGGCTTTGCCAGGCAAGGAGGGAGTGCTGGGGGTGGGGGGAGACTAGGGGAGAGAGATGCATATTCAGGTGTCTGAAGCAGACTAAAGAGCAAGCTATTTCAACAAAAGCCAACCAGTGACCATAAAGGAAGTTGGGTGGGGGAGAGAGACGTTCATAGAAAGACAAGCCAAATGAGGTCATTATATTGAGGGTGTGTTCTATCCGCTTGATAGATATTAAAAGGATGCTGGAGTGATTCACTCCTCTTTGCCAGGAACTGAGATTTATATACACAAGAACTGCAGAATTGATGGCTTGGTTTCTTATAGCCTATCCAAAGAAAGAGGCAAACCAGTCCACTCAGATTGGTTGCTTGAGTGCAGATAATATCTTGCAGTGAAAAACCATTTATAGCAAAGAAACTTATGTTACAGTTACTCAAGAATACTTTCAAAAGGTGTTTGCAAGCACACACAAAAGCAAGTGTTGACTCACGTCTATTTGAGTCTTACATTTTTAGGGTAAAACCCCATAGTGCCAAATCAGTGCCCAAGTTTTTGACATGCCTGACCTGTGTCTGTATGAGTGTCTGTATGAAAAACAAGTGTTTTTCACAACTAGAGTCATCCGAGTTGCAGACCATCCCTGGGAGATCCCGTTTGTCATGACCAAGTATGAAACATTCAGGATCTGGGCATGCAAGCAGTTGCCATATAGAGAGGGAACACACATCTAGATCTGGCCAGAGCCCATGGGGTCCGATGATGACCACACAGTCATTTAGGAAGATGGCAACTGCCAAAAAGTTGGTGCTGTTCTTGGAACCAAGAATGTCTCATGGGATCTTGCGATGGACTGAAATTTTTTTGTGTTCTGGCTTACATGAGGCAAAAGGAAATCTATTGAACATTTGGACTGGCAGCATTAAAAAAAAATCTTTCTATTTTGCCTGTACCACTGGATTAAAAACTAAGGACCAAACTTAACATGATGGAGGAAAACCCAAGTTGTCTAATCCTGGGTCTCTGCCCATCACACATTAAGTGGATAGTACAATGTCCCCCACCCTTACCTGACCTTGTAGTTTGCACACTCCACCAAGTTGTTTTTTTTTTTTTTCCTAAACAGAGCTCTGATACTAGAAGTGAACTTTTCCAAATGTAAAAGCAGTTGTGGGGAGAAACTATGGTGGGTCCAAGGCAGGCTCAACTCCCTTCATCTTTGCTCCAAAAAATCAGACCCATGGCCACCCCCTGCTTTATACATGAGTACGACAGAGTCAGGCCCTGCACTACTACTGCTGCTGCTGCTGTATATATAGTTTGGCTAAATTCAGATCTGCCATCATCACCTTTAACTTGGCCAAGTGGTTACATTCCTTTACAGCTGTTTACTTTATTTAAGCAGGATGTCCACTAGGTACTTATGGTCCATACTGCTGGAAAAGATGCAAATGCCTGAATGGTGGACATTGTGACCCTGAGACAGGAGCCTGTGACTGTCCTCCTGGCTTCATTGGTGCAGACTGCGGGAAAAGTGAGTAAGCTCCCTAAATTATCATTACTACATCTGCTGGCAATCTTGCTTTAGACTCTGTTTCCAGTGAAATTTCTACATACAGGCTTTCATATACAGGATGGAGGTCTGACTCTGTTTCTGCCGTACTGTAGAATCTCATCTAGAAGACCCCCTGCCCCCTGGAAGGGCTGGGCACCCCTAGCAAAAATGACTCCAAGTAATTCAGAAACCAAAAGAATTTGTTTCATTGGTCCACCCTATAGCAGGGTGTCTGAGGTCCGCATATAAGAGAGCCAGCACTTAGAAGGGGCCAGAGTGTTGGATTCAGATGTGGAAAACTGTGAAGCTCACTGGCTGGTTCAAGGGTAGTTACTCTCTCTCAGCCCAATACAGTAGTTCCCAAACTTACCCTGGGTCACAACACCCCTGCTTCCAATTCTCCATTGCTCAGCCTTCTTGGATCTCACAAGATTTCTCAAGATGGTGGCCCCCAGGGGAATAGGTAGGAGGGTTAACCAGGGACATCTCGTGGCACCCCTGAGTGTGCTGCAATGCACGACGGGTCACAATACACATTTTGGGAACCCTGGCCAAATGCTTCATGGTGTTTGGACATTTTACAGTATTACTCAGTGAAAGGTAACAGAAAACCCTAGTTTTTACCCTCAGCTTTGAGAAGAACTGAGGACTGATTGTGAGGGGTTTGGTTCTGATGCCTGAGGATGGCTTAAGGCAGAAACATAGAGGTTTGTTTTTTTTTTTCCTGCTAGGTGCTTCACACCACAAAACCAAATGCATGAATGAAGGAGGAGCCGCACATCTGTTTTGAGTCACTGGCCTCTGTTTAGAGCAACAGTGCAAAATAGGAGTGGGGCTAGTTTTCTGTGGTGTGGGAAGCAGATGTGTGCTGCTAAAACCAGACACGATATCCTCCCATGTGCCTCTTTCTATTGTGAGGACAATCATGAAAGGAAAAAAAGCACCTAAAATGTGTTGTGAAAATCTCTGGTGGACATGTATGTAATCCTATATGGTAATGCTAGTTTAATACTAGTTTTATATACTAGACTTACACTCTTCCTGGAAACCTCTGGGAACTGTGATGGGAAGGGCTAGGGATTTCCAACATACTGTTTTCAACACATGACCAAACTACAAGATTCTTTGGACAGTTACCTGTAGGGCAGCCCAATCCTATCCCCTGCAAGTCTATTGCATGCAGTGCCGCTGACAGAGTTTGCAGTGTATGCTATGGTGGGGTGGGGGGTGACCAGGTGCCCTGGGAGAAGTAAGTAAAAATATTTTACACTTACCTCTCCACCGGCCGTCTGCCTGTCAGTGGATCTCATCAATCCCATGGCTGCTCTTTTGCTGCCATAAGTATGAGGAGAGTCAAGGGAAGGGTCTGGGCTGGGAAAGGGGGATAGGATTTGGTGTGTGCTGCTGCCACCAAGATCTACCTTCAAATTACTCCCAGTTCTTCCTGCAGACTGCTCTGATTCTCCCCAAACTACCCATGATCCACTCCTGCTGCCACCTTACCTGCTCCAGAGCGTCCTTGGTCGTCAAATGGTGGATTCATGAAACCTCTGGCTTTTGCACTGGCAGCTCTGGAACACCCAAAGGTGGCATGCTTTTCTTGCTGCCATAACTGAATTTATGGCAGCAGATTGCAGAAGCCACTGCCATAGACCCTCAGTAGGATTAGGGCCTAAGAGCAGTATAAATTTATATATAGATGCGTTCATTTCCGGTAAGATAGGATTACAGCCCAACACAGTGGGCTGAGTAAAATAAATTAACTCCATTTTCATAAACCTCTATTTATGATGTAGAATTTATCTCGGGTTGCTTGCTTGAGGGCTATTCATTTTGTAAGATACTTTCAAGGAAATGTTTTGTGCTTTTCGTTTTTTTAACTTCAAACGCAAAACCAGGGTGAAGGTCAGAAAGTCTGAGTAAAAAGAACTCTTGACAAAGGACACTGTGGATTCATCTTTCCAAGATCCTCTGACAAGCTGGGCTTTGTTTCTTTTAGCTTGCGCAGAGCATCACTATGGGAAGGACTGCACCTTATTCTGCTCCTGTGGTAAAGGACGTTGTGATCCAGTGACTGGGAAGTGTTACTGTCCACCAGGCCAAATTGGACCAAGCTGTTTTCAAGGTGAGGGAGCGAACAGCAATTAATTTATAACAGCCAGAAAAATATGGAAAGTGTCATCGGTGGCTTGTGTCTGTAGTCCATCAAAAGAGTTTTTCCAGAATTTGTGGCTGTGCCCAGTGCTGCATACAAGAATTGTAATGTGATCACAAGCAACTTTTCCTTATTGGTGCTACTTGTGTCTCACAACTGCTCCCATCCTTGACACTTATCTTCTCTGCCAGTGATTCCCAAACGTTTTCAACTGGTGGCTTCCTTGACCTACTGGGCCATTAGCTGTGACTCCCATTGGCACTGCAATGTATAGCCCTATATTGTATGTGGCATAGGGTATTTTGCTAGGATTCCTCTGCTTCCCTGGCTGGTTTCTGCAGATCCCCGGGAGCCACGGCTCACAGTTTGGGAACCACTATCCTATGCCCTCCTCTCCCTATTTTGTTGTTACCGCACACACCCAAATTCTGGCCATCCCATTGTGACATGTCCATGGAGAAATTATCCTCATAAAAAATGTTTATATTAAGTATACCCTTCCACACCAATCCTTAAAAATTTTAGTAAAATTCTTCCCTGTTTTGGAAGGATCATACTGGAAGGGTGGTTCCTTGTATCAGCATTTCTGTTTAGGGATGCAATTGCTCAGTCCATGTCATTCCAAAAATAAATTGGGCTGCTTGGGTCTTAAAAAAAAAAATTTAAAGGATTTTGAAAGCATTTGATATGAACACTCCCCATTAAACAACAATTAATTGGTCACTTTCCCTTCCTGCTAGCTCCCTCCTTTCTTAAGTCAAAGAACCCTAAACAAGGGGGAGGAACAGAGGGTTCCTGTCAACACAAGAGGAGCCTGCAGGGAGCCCTTTTCACCCCTTTCCCCAAGATAAATCTGTTGTGGCTCACGGAAGGGGTGTGGGCTAGCAGGAAGGGTGTGGTAGAAGTGGAGGTGGGGTGCAATCCCAATTCAAGCTTAAGTCCAGCTTGAAGCACTGTAATAGCTCAGTGGTAGAGTACACGTTTTGCATATAGAAAGGTCCAAGTTCACTCACCTGTGACTGGCACCTTGAGGCTCAGCTGACAAGACTGCAACCCTCGAAAGCTGCTGCCAGTTCAGTGTAGGCAATACTGAGTTAAAGCCCCATATATGGCACTTCTTATTCCTGTTCTTTGGTAATTTCCCTTGAGAAATCTTAATCTCTTTCTCAGATTTTTTGTCCCTTTGTGGTGACACAACTGCATTCCAATCTCCCATCAAACAATAACTTGGGTATGAGTAATTTAAGAGTACATCCAATAGTTGTCTAAAAAAACCTCCTCTTTCTTGATTTGGAGCATACAAACCCAAAAGTAAAGTTCTTACTCCCAAAATTGTAACTTCCACAGCCAACCACCTGCCTTTTTCATCTGCAAACACAGGTTTTGGTTTTAAATAATCTTTAACATACATAACCACTCCATTTTTCTTCTTTGAATTTGTTGAAAAAAATTCTTGTCCTAACTTTTCTGTATTAAGTAATTTGTATGACCTTTTTTAATGTGCGTCTCTAAAAGGTAAATCACACCTTTTTTAAGTTTCTTCAAATAATAAAATACTTTTTTCCTCTTATTCCTGTTCTTTGAAGGCAGCTGAAAATGTCTCTAACTGAGACTGGGCTATTGGAGTGAGAAAAGTTTGCATCTCAGACTCCATCCATTTTCTAATACTTGCTATGTGAATAGACTGTTATCAATCTCTTCACTGAGGTTCAGCTTTTCCAGAGGAAGAATGTTTATTGCTTGTTATATTTTATAGCCTGTCTTTCTTCCATGCAAGTGGTATACCTGGAGTTCCCATGTGGCCTCCCATCTAGACACTTACCACACCAACCTCAACTTGACTTCAGCATGGTTGCTACATCATAGAATCGTAGAGATGTGAGGAACCCACAAGGTCATCTGGCCAACCCCCTGCTTGTAGCAGTTAGTCCTCCTAGACCTAGAGTATCTCCAGCAGGCACCTGTCGAGCCTCTGCTTGAAGTGAAGGAGAATCCACCACCTCCCTCGGCATTCTGTTCCACTGCCGAACCACCCTTACCATCTAGAATTTCTTCCTGATGTCCAATCAGCATCTCCTCTCTTGTAGTTTGCACCCATGCAATCTAGTCCTACTCTCAGAGGCAAATTAGTTCCATTTTCCATTTGGCAGCCCTTTAGGTACTTGAAGAGCACTATCGTGCCCCTTCTCAGCCTTCTTCAGACAGAACATACCAAGTTCTCTTAACTGTTCCTCGTAGGGCTTATTTGCCAGTCCTCTGATCATCCCTGTTGCTCTTCTCACTCCCGTTTGACTGCTTCATTCCTAAAGTGCCCTGCCCAAAATTGTACACAGCACTCCAGGTGAGGTCTGATCAACGTGGAGTAAACTGCAACCGCTCCTTCTCATGACTTGGAAGCTACAGTTCTGCTAATGCAGTCAATTAATTTGGTTCTACTAATTCATCAGTTCTACTAATGCATTATGTGCCTTCAAACCAGCATAGCCCAGAACTGAAGTGATTTATCATCAGAATGTACTGGGAACCTCTGGAAATAATCTTTTCAATAAACCTGTTTTGCACCATTAGTTTTGCCCTCTATTTGTTCTTTTGTAATGCAGCCCCTTTCTCTGGTTTAAAACATGGACTTGCTCACCAGGCAGTAAAACTCGCTTGGGCCTCTGGAGCAAAATGACTGTATTCTATAACACTTTATAGTGAGGAACTGTTCATGTTATCTTCTTATTGCATTTTTTCCCCCATTTTTGGTTATACAATTTTTTATCTTCTTTAAAAAAAGCTTTGTTAATTTACTTTAGTGTGTCCTGAGGGAAGATATGGCCTCCACTGTCAGCTACAATGTATGTGTAAGAACAGTGGTATCTGTGATCCTGTCAATGGGACATGTACCTGTGGACTTGGCTGGACAGGAACTTTTTGTGAGAAAGGTAATGTCTGTCTTCATTTTCCTTCTTTACAGATGGCCAACTTTCCACATACCTGCATGTGATGTTCAGTAAAACTCACCTCTCCAAATAGGAGGTCAGGCGTGCTTCACATAATAACCTTCCGTTTAATGACGGATCGCTTATACAACAGTGGTCAAAACACAACAAAGAGGCTCTTAATGAGGCAATTGTGTCTTCCATAACCTGCAGCAGAAAGTCTATTTACACAACAAAGAGGCTCTTAATGCAAAGAAAAGGCAATCAGTCTCCAGTAGCCTGCGCAGCCAGTGAGTGTCTGGCAGGGAGAGTCTGTTTACACAACAAAGTCACTGGATTGGGCTGAATGTTCACATAATGACCTAACTGCATAACAACAAGGACAGGAGAACATATCCTCATCATTAAGTGATGCACATCTGTGCTAATTTACTCTGAGGTGAGAGACAGAGAGAGGTCATCTGTGTAGGTTCATTGTCAGAACTTCTGAGAACATTCAATGTAAAGACACAAATCCGCTACCATAAAACCACATGATAAAATAGATGGGATAATTATTCAATTTAAAAAACCTCCACATACCTGAATTTTTTTTTTAGATGCTCTCAGGCTGAAATCCTATGCATACTTTCCTGGGAGTAAGTCTCTTTGAACATAATGGGACTTACTTTTGAGTAGACATGCATAGACTTGTGCTGCATCAGGTTTCTTAACAGGGAGTACAACAATATTGTCATATCTTCACATTATCTTGTGACTTTTGCAAGGGTGTGTACATCTTAGTTGGTTTTTGGTTAAGGCGAGTAAGATTATTGTAACTCTTTTTTCAGAGTGTGCTCCTGAGAAATATGGTTCTAATTGTCAGCTTGATTGCTCCTGTCAGAATTATGGAACTTGCGACAGGTTTACTGGCTGTTGTCAGTGCACAGATGGTTATTATGGACATTCCTGTGAACACAGTAAGTAGACAGTCTGTGGGTATGAGAGCGGAAGCCATTGGCTTGGCTGTGCAACACGAATGCAGTATCAACACCCTGAGAACTGATTCAAAAGGCAAAACTATGTACTGTAGGTGAGAACAGCATCCCAGTGTCAAGTTCTTTCCTATATTGTATAGGATACTTTCTCTGTATTGTGCTGTGACCTCATTGTTCATCTACCGGGGATCCATGGATACTGGGCCACCCCTTTAAAACATAGGGAAAATGAAGGGTAATGTTAAAAATAGCTATGTTTACCTTGGAGCAGCAGAATGGCTGTGTTTTCAGGGCTGCCGGAAGCCTTCCAAGCTGCCTGCAGCCTCTTCTTGGTTACTGCAGGCGCCTTCTTGCTGCCCCAGAATGCATCGCGATGTATTCTCTTCCTGGTCACGATGCATTCTGGGGTGACATTGGGGGAAAGGAGGATACTGGGGTGCACCTGTATTTGAATTTGCACAAGTAAAATGCGCATAAGATGCAACGTGACTGTATGTACATGTCCAACTATCAAGGGGAGAAAACATGGAATGATGCACATGCATTTGTGACCCACTACAGAGTTCAGACTCAGATCATTCTGAGCCCTGTTCAGTCATTCATTCTCCACAAAATGGAGCAGCTCTTACTGTGTGAAACCCAGAGACGGGTTCCCTGTGATCCAGTACCTGCCCCCTGTATAACCTTGTTACATTTACTGTTTGGGAGTAGTTGTGTCCCCAGGGTCTGAGATAGGAATGGATATGCACTGGTTGTCCAACATTTCAACTTTATGATTACCATAGCAGATTGCAAGGCTGTGTCCCATGAGTATTGTGGATCCTCTGAAATAATGTAACCATTTTGTTTTCAGCCTGCCCTTCTGGATTTTATGGCCACAATTGCCTTTACTGGTGCAAGTGTAAAAATGGAGCTACCTGCCTCCCTGCAACTGGACAGTGCATTTGTCCTCCTGGTTTCCAAGGTTTACAGTGTGAAAGGAGTAAGAGTACCAACATCCATTCATTCATTCATATCCATCTTTCACTATTCTAACAGAAGTACAAAACATAAAATCAATTTACAGTAAAATCAAATTCAGCAATTTAAAATAATAATTTAAAATAGTCAAAAAAATAAAATTCTCCAGCAGCAGCAGACCCAGGAACAGCTCATAAGCCAGAAGCTCAGCCAGACAAGTGAGTTTGGAAAACTTAGGGCACAATCCTAACCCCTTATGTCAGTGCTTTCCAGCACTGACATAGGGGCAATGCAGCTCTGAGGTAAGGCAACAAACATTCCCTTACTTTGATGAAAGGGTCGACTCAATGTGCGGCGGCAATAAAGAAGGCCAATTCTATGCTTGGGATCATTAGAAAAGGTATTGAGAACAAAACAGCTAATATTATAATGCCGTTGTACAAATTGATGGTAAGGCCGCGCCTGGAGTATTGTGTCCAGTTCTGGTCGCCGCATCTCAAAAAAGACATAGTGGAAATGGAAAAGGTGCAAAAGAGAGTGACTAAGATGATTACGGGGCTGGGGCACCTTCCTTATGAGGAAAGGCTACGGCATTTGGGCCTCTTCAGCCTAGAAAAGAGGCGCCTGAAGGGGGACATGATGGAGACATACAAAATTATGCAGGGGATGGACAAGGTGGATAGAGAGATGCTCTTTACACTCTCACATAACACCAGAACCAGGGGACATCCACTAAAATTGAGTGTTAGGAGAGTTAGAACAGACAAAAGAAAATATTTCTTTACTCAGCGTGTGGTTGGTCTGTGGAACTCCTTGCCACAGGATGTGGTGATGGCGACTGGCCTGGACGCCTTTAAAAGGGGATTGGACAAGTTTCTGGAGGAAAAATCCATTACGGGTTACAAGCCATGATGTGTATGCGCAACCTCCTGGTTTTAGAAATGGGCTATGTCAGAATGCCAGATGCAAGGGATGAGCTATGTCAGAATGCCAGATGCACCAGGATGAGCTCTCTTGTTATCTGGTGTGCTCCCTGGGGCATTTGGTGGGCTGCTGTGAGATACAGGAAGCTGGACTAGATGGGCCTATGGCCTGATCCAGTGGGGCTGTTCTTATGTTCTTATGAGGCCTAAGTGGGTGCCACCCAACTGCAGGATGCAGCACACGTCCCATTGGCACCACTATGCCAGTGCTGGAAAGCACTGACATAAGGGGTTAGGATTGCGCCCTTAGTAAAAGTAATAAGATAGGAGGCCTCCCAAACTCAGTTAGGCAGGGAGTTCCACATCTGGGGAGTTATCATAGAGAAAGCTCTGCCATGTGGATTTCAATTTAGTCTAGTGGCATGTTATTAAAAATCAAAAGGATATAAGAATATTACAAGCACTTTGAAGCATTTGAAGCTCGTTTATCTATGCTGCAGATTCTTAAATCCATATTTTGCATACAGATGTTTACTAGTCAAAGACTTCTATGGTTGTACGAAGTAGTTTCCTTACCATGGGAGGCAGCATGCATTATAGATCCTACGTACCAACAGTAGCAGTATTGACTAAATGTCCTTTCAGTGCAAATTCTTTAATGACAGTGCATGGTCCTTTTTGACCCCATCTGTTAATGTTTCAGGTTGTACTATTGGGACATTTGGGGACAAATGTCAGCACCAGTGTGAGTGTGAAGGATCAGCTCATTGCAATCCAGTTACTGGAAAGTGCCTGTGTCCACCTGGTAGAACTGGGGACAGGTGTGATGTGGGTAAGAACACAAAACAACAGATAATTTTGTTCTCCCTCTATTTTCACTGATATGTGCTTAGAATGATGTCATAATGGGAGAGGGGACTGTGTTACTTCAGGTGGGAGATGACATTTTCATGTAAAACTACTCCCAGACATAAAACTACTCCCAGACATAAAACTACTCCCATCCCTTACGGATACCAAACTCATGGATTACAAGATCCACAGGGGGATCCCTTAGAGGACCTCCGGACATGACTGGAAGTCATGGAAGTCTTCTGGTCATTTCTGGAAATATTCTGAGGTGCAGGGAGGCTGCACATGACTTCTGCATGTCTCAGAACATGAACTGGACATGACCACAAGGCACTTCCAGTCGCATCCAGGAGGTTTGGTGAAGCCCTCCACGCACTAGTTTGGAACCCATGGTGAATCAAATCTGTGGGTTCTGAACCCATAGATTTGGGTTCAAAGGGCCCTCTGTAATCATATATTCTTTTTCAGTCTTCCTTCCCTGCATCCACTTCCTTTCTTTTGTCTGTTGTCTCCCTTGTGATTCTTTGCCATTCGGGATAGAGACCAGTCTTCTCATGGTCTCTAAAGCTCCATGCACACAGATGGTGCCAATTATATAAATAAGTTATAGTTTGCTATAAAATGTGTAGGCACTTAAGAATAGCAGTGCATGTATATTTTGAACCAAACTGTTGAATTGCAAAGCTGATGAAAACCCCGGCTTCTCGTCTAAACTCAGTATATTGAACTCAAAATAGAGTCAGCCAACCCTTTTTATAATATTTATAGAGCCGCTTTTTGTACACATGTATAAATCTCTGTGTGCATTCACGTACTATCGCCATCAGTGATGTGGCTCTTTGAATTAAGTGGTTCTTTGAATTAATTAGCGAGAATCCAAGGAGTTCATAATTGTGATTTATTCCCAAGAAGATTTTTTTTTTCATTCTGACATTAATTATAGTCAGGAAATAGATTACCGAGGGTAGCTGAACAGAAATTGTTTATGCTGGTGAAAACTCAGATGGTCTCCACTTGGAGGGAATGAAAAGCAACAATATGGTGTTGAAATGTGGTCTTGAGTATCAAGAACTGGAAGCAGTTCGTTGTTTACGAGTTCAAGATTCCCAACCCACAAGGGAAATGGTGCGAAATGCTTTTCAGTGCAACCAGTGTGAATGAGATGCCCCAGAATGCTGAAAACACAGAAGCTGATGCAGCCCAAAAACTAAAGGAAAGAATCTTTTTCCTAGCTTGTACTGTCCTGTGGTTGGGATTCCAACTAGCTTAATCTTTCAGTCTTGGCAGTTTTAACAGGGACCACACCACAAAAGTGAGAAAGGCTGTATGCTTCCAGACGACTTTTCTAGCTATATTTTATCTTGTTTAGACAAATGGGGAACACAAGGGGGAAGCTTAGTACAAAAAATAAGAGGAAAGTTTTCTGCTCCATTTAGAGGGGGGGAAAAAAGAAGAGGAAAAAGTAAGAGTCACTTTTATTTTCTTCAAAACAGCCAGTGCAACCCCCAAAGCTTAAAAAGCTGTTACAGGGCTGGTTTTATTTGCATTTTTATTTTCAATTAGGCCTAGTTCATCTGTGATATAACCATGAGCAGCTGTGGCTGTGCAGCAACTATAAAGATAAAAGGCCTGATTTTAATTTGAACTCTGGTAAAGCACCCATTAAACAACCATAATGTTAATTAAAAATAAAAAAACCAGGAGAATATATAGCAGGCTTTTACTGGGTTGCTTTTTTTCTGCTAAATTAACATTGCAGACTTTCAAACAGATGTCTTAAATACACATTGTTATGAACATGAAAATGTGGTTATTACTTAAATTAAAATCAGGCCCAGAGGTGTTTTGCGAGAGCCTGTCTCATAACATTCCCTTAATTGAAAGAGCTAAAGTGTCTGAATCTGACTAAAGAATTCTCCCACACGTGGGGGTGGTGGATCTCACTGCCCAGGGAACCAGTTTTAGTTATATAATAGTTGGGATGGTGGAAAGAAACCATCTTTTATGTTCCTCACAGTTCAGGCAAGGAAGGGTGGCTATGGGGCTAGGATGAGATGGAGCAGGAGAATCCACCCCAAATTGAATCAGTAATTTATTTATTTCTCACATTTATGTACTGCCCTTCCTCCAAGCCACTCAGGGTGGTGTACATAGTTCCTTCCCTCCTTTTTCCTCACAACAACCCTATGAGGTAGGTTAGGCTGAGATGAAAAACTATGATTAAAACCCAATTGTCTGATTGCCCAGGTGACATAGTAATCACAAAGACAAAAAAAAACCAAATGCTTCCCTATGGTTTAATCCATGTGATGTGAAATCGCCTTGTATCAGAGGTGCCAAACATCATTCATGGTGCCTGCTAAGGGCTGAAAGTGATGTCATTAAGCAGAAACTGACTTAGGGCACAATCCTAACCAGGTCTACTTAGAAATAAGTCCTATTTTGTTCAATGGGGCTTACTCATAGGAAAGTATGGTTAGGATTGCAGCCTTAATTAAGGTTTTTGGTGCAGCTGTACCAGGAATATGATTGGACCTTTTTGTGTATGGGACTCATGAAAGCTTTTGCAAAGGGAATCCATCTTTAAGCATCATAAGAATCTTTGTTGTTTTTGCTGCAGCAGACTTACACAACGGTCCCTCTGGAAATGGAATTGGAAATCTCATCTTTCACTCTAAAGTACATCTGTTAAAGCTTTATATTAAAAATCCATAAAATAAACATTTGCTGAACTGTTTTTGTCCCTTTTAGAATGCAGAACAAATGAATATGGCCCTAATTGTTCTCAGCCGTGCCAGTGTGCCAACAAATCCCAGTGCAATGCACGCAATGGGAGATGCACTTGTCTCAACAAATGGATGGGGCCAACTTGTGGAGAAGGTAATGCAAGACCCCGAAACAAACAGCAATGCTTTACTGAATGTTTGTATGTGATCACTTCAGCTAAGGATGCTGTACCTGAAGGACAATTTACACCAATGGAATCCAAAAAAGGAGAAATGTGTGGTTGGCCTCTAGTTTTTCTAGAATGGTTCTAATTTTCATGCCTTATAATGGCTTGTTGACAATAGTGGCATAGCTAGAGGGGGTGCAAAGCACTAAGTTTTGCAGGGAGCCACACCACAGCATGCAAGGGACCCCCTCCCCTTCAGAGCCATTCAAGGTGGGGGGAGAAAAATGGGGGCACGAAGGGAGGGGGCCCCTTGGATGCTGCGGTGAGGCTCCCTGCAAAACTTAATGCTTTACACCCCCTTTAGCTACACTACTGGTTGGCAAATTCCATTGCAACAGCTCTCATTTCTCCCACACCCTTCTTTTCCAACTAGATTGATAGTGGGGTCAGGCATCGCTAGTCAAGGTGACATTTAACCCAGAAACCACCAGTTGTTGATGATTGCTACAGCGGTAGTATTGTTTTTATTCACATTTCTATCCTGCTACCCTGCCAGGGAGGTCAGTGCAGTGGACAAGATTATCTGCCTGTCGAGAAGCAATACACTTCTCAGTGCCAAATGCTGAGGACAAACAGTGGAGAAGGTGATTGCCTTCATCCTCTGCTTCTGTGGGTTTTCTCATGGTATGTGAGACTGCCCTATTTTGGGAAAAGGATGCCAAATTAGAAGGTCTCTTGATCTATTCCCTCAGGTCTCATTTTAATGCTCAGTACCCACTTTGTGAATTTACACTTTATTAGATTACTAAAGTGTAACCTTGGTAATCTGTGGGAGATCTCATAGATTATGCTTTATGGCTTCCTAAATATATTTCTCTGTAATTCTCTAGGTGGCCCTCCAAGACTTCCTTCTTATGAAGAACAAACTCTGAAAAGAGGGATTGCATTATCAAGATTGCCACAACAGGAACACTTGGACTAATAAATGAACTGTTTTATATGCACAGATGGTACTTAACTTTGGAAATGAGAGCTGCTATTCATTTTAGCTTGAACTCTACTGAAAACTTCTCACTTCTTCATGCTAGTGCACAGTGTCTATTAAGCTCGCTCTGACAACTTTTAAACTCTGTTCTGTTTGTTTATTCTTGGAATGACTGCTTCCTCATGATTAATCCACTCTCACCATCCTTTCCAAGTGTCAGTTCTCTGTTTGTGTAACCACAAAACACTGAAATGTTCTCATCTTTGTCATCAACCAAATTACAGGGATTCTAATTTGAATGAAAAGATGCGAGACCCTTGCTTGCTAAGGAAACTGTAGCAAGTAGGACCTTTTTAAAAAAAATTTACTGTTATTTAGTGGGCTTATCTTTGTACCTTATCTGTACCTTATCTTTGTACCTTAATCTTATCAAGCCAGATTATGCAAGCTATGTTTAAAGAAGCAGTATATTTTCAGAACAAATAGCCATTGTTTCAACAGGACCAGATATTTGGCAGATGTAAAATATTCATGCCTCAGTCCAACATGGGATTTCTGCATGCAGAAGCGAACTTCCTCAAATACAACAAATTAGAATGTGCTTAGTCACTCAAGCCCCATCAAACTGTCCAGATGAAATTTTGATATAAATGGGAATGCACATCTCTGACAGAACCACTGTTCAGTGAAGCCATCTGCAGGTAGACATAGATCAAGATCTTGATAAAATGATGCCTCGCAAGACGAATGCCTCGCGCAACGAAAAACTCGCAAGACGAAAGCGTTTTGTGGTTTTTTTGGTGACTCGCAAGACAAATTTTTCTATGGCCGTGCTTCGCAAGATGAATTTTTTTCCTTTTTTTTTTTGGTTTGTTTTAAATCGCACTTCGCAAGACGAAAATTTTGCAAAACGAAACGACTCACGGAACGAATTAATTTCGTCTTGCGAAGCACCACTGTAGTTAAATTTTGGAAAAACATGAATGAGGATATATTTTCTAAATAAGATTTGTAAAGGATACATACGAGCCCAGTGGTTCTCACACTTTTAGCACCAGGGCCCACTTTTTAGAATGAGAATCTATCGGGAACCACCGGAAGTGATGTCATGACCAGAAGTGACAACATCAAGCAGGGAAATTTTTAACAATCCTAGGCTGTAATCCTACCCCCACTTACCCAGGAGTAAAAAGCATAAACATAGTAGCCTATTCAAAGTACAGATCTGTCACATTTCCCCAAATGCAGTCACATACCATGGTAGCATCAAATCTAATGTATTTAAAAAAATATTGAAATGAATGGGGACCCACTGAAATTGGCCTGCAACCCACCTAGTGAGTCCCGACCCACAGTTTGAGAAACACTGTTAACTAGCCAATTGGGTTAAGGTCTGAATTATGTTCTGAAGTTACCATTTTTCATATTTTTAAGGAAAATATCTCTTGATGAGTTATTCCAAAATCCAAAGGCTCACTCAAGCTTGTGACCTAACATTTCACCTTTCAATCTACTAATCAGTCTCCATTGATGAGAAAGCTCCTTAATGCTAATAAGAGTATCTACTCATTCACATCTTGTACCATGCTCTATTTAGATCTTATGTCCACAAAGGATTGGCTTGTTCAGGAACTGCCGTGCCTTGCAATGAATGCAGCTAAGGAACTTAAAATATAGACATGCAATCCAACCCCTGCTTCTCACATTACTTATTGGGGTCCTTAGGTCATTGCAGGTGTGTTTACTACGTTCATTTCAGTAGGGAGAAGTAATGAACAGATTCATGTGGTAGAAACAGGTAGTGACCACAATGGAACAAACCACTGAAACTCACTAGTAGAGATGTTTGTTTCTGGGGAGTAACAAGAAGCCTGAGTTTTACTGAACACAGTGGACTATTTATTTATTTATTTATAAAATAAATAACACCATTTTCAAACACCTCTACCCAATAGTCATCCTAATACAGTAAATACCAGGTTGCACCACATGGGGGCACATTCTGACAATATAGCCAGTCTACACAGTTAACATAGTAAAATATATATATATTTTGTACTATATATATATATATATATATATATATATATATATATATATATATATATATATATATATATATATAGTAAAATAATATATATATTTTGTGGACAGACCCTTAGTACTTGGGTATACCAAGCTAAATTGGATAAAAGAGTCAGTGGTACTGTCTACATCCCACAATGTGCTCCATCTGGTTTCATAGACTGCAAACTGTCAGTGCCCCTGAAAGCTGTAATTTTAAAAGAGGCCTAGCCCATTTTAACTATTCCTTTGACATTTCAGTTCCTCTCATCTGCACTTTAATTGCTTCGGCAACTTTAATCCCCTATTTGCAGGTTTTTCAGATTAGTCCAGCACGTAGTTTATGGTTAATGCTTAGCTATGGGAGTAGTTCCTTTTTTTTCATAGACTTCCATTCAGTGTTCCAATCAGAATAAAAATAGACACAGTGGAACAAGTAAGTTGCACACCTTAAGCATGACTGATTTTTTTCTGAATTGGGGCCAGTGTCATTTTCTCCTGTATGTGACAAGGAAAAGCTATCTCTATGCAGAGAAGATCAAAACCTCCAAAACCTCCAAAGGTCCAGATACTTGCTAGATCTTATATGAAAGCTTCTTCCAATGTCACTGAGCTCAAGTTGGATTTTAAGAGCTGAATCCAACATAAATCCCCATGTGGCAATGCAGAAGCGCCATTACAGGCTATGCTGTATCCCATGGGGGATTTTTGAATGTTGGAGGTCTCCTCGAGTAAGGGGACATTTGGGACATTGCCCCTGCCCCTGGGCAAGCCCTAGCAGCTTCAACAGGTCAACTGTTTCACTGCAACGTTTAGTAAGAGGAACGTGTAGGTGCTTTTCTATGAAATTCTACTTTTGCCTTGCCTTCCTTGCACATTATTAGTGAGCAGTAGAGTTGGAGAATCATACAAGAAGATTGTGTATTGCGTCATACAGCTTACCTTACTAAACATTATGGGAAAAGAAGGGTAAACTGTACACAGGGTTGCTAGTCTCTGAGCAATGTCATGTCTAGTTCCATCTTAATAGAGATATGGCAGCTGTTCTTCATCCAGATCTATTAAGGATTATTAAAAATCCATTAGAGTACTTTTTGATAAGATTTTAGCAAAACAAATTTGATTTTGTCTGTAGCAAGTGACAGTTTTTACTCTGCAGTGGGAATACATAGGGCAAGATCTTATACAGTCTATTTTGCAATGGAACTTACTTTAATTGTGTGTACCATATATATATTTCTTGAAATGTCTTTTTCAGTAACTCCTTGACAAAAACAAATGCCCTGAATCCTAGTGAATTTCCATTATTAGTTCGGATCTTACTTTTTGTATTTTTCGCAATGTATTTGACTTTTGGGTTGTAAATATATACTGTAAATGGGATAAATAATTTTGGATTTACAATTTCACAAATTATACATACAAGGAGGAAGAGTATTTTGGTGATAATATGATTCATATGGACCAAAGGTGAAGGAAAATGGGTTACATTAACTTCTTCAGGGCTCTTTTCCTCTGTTGGTCAGGATAAAATACCAAAGAATAAGAATGTATACCTCAAAACAATGTTTTGTATGTTACATGTACATTTTACCATGAGGATTCTGCCCAGGTAGATTTTATGCATATTTTATGTATATGGGGAATATATAATGTATATTTTTTTTTATTTCATAACCATGCCATAGATATTAACAGACTTGTTTATAATCTGTTTTATAGAACTGAATTATGAATTCGCTTCTAACATAATCTTATCACAGTGCCAAGTAGGAAAACAGTAAAAAATATTTCAAGTGTGTCTGGATAAAATCGTTCTGCTTACTGATTAGTTTTGAAAGTCTCTTGAAATTAACAAATTCACAGTGGTCTCTTTTGTAAAATCAGTACTGAAGTACTGAAACATTGTCTTATAGTTCAGAGCTGAAGGACTATAGTTCAGAACTATAGTTCATCTCAGTGCAGAGGTTGGACCACATTTTTACTGATGCTCTTAAATTTTGTTTCAAATTGTGGTGTTCTAAAAACAGGTGTTCACCGGCCTGCTGCCGCTTTAGTTGAAGGTTCTCTATATAGGCTATCGACCACATGACTAATAGCCATGTACAAGACCTGCCTCCCCATGAATTCCCATCATGTGCTTCCCTTTATTGTAAGACTTCACTGAAACATCTCAGGGCTGATTTGTTTCCTTGCTGCTCATGGCATAAGTCTGCATTTTCCATTATTTTTGTGTCCTTTGTAGGTTTTTGAATTTGAAATGCAATTGTATGTCATATGTATATATCCATACTGCGACCCAACTCAAGAATACCATAACTTCCATCCGTTTTCGAGAGACAGCTCTGGCTCTTCCACCATTTAGCAGCATAATTAATGATTACGACGGTTAAAAGGCGTCCCTCCCATTGGTGCTTCCTGAAAGTGTGCAGTGACATAGGTGGAGAGCACTTGGTTCAACAACTGAGTGAAGGCGCAACAAGATGAAAGGGCTGTTCTTCCTGGGTTTTGGCTTTCAACCATGAGAAGGAGCCAAGTGGTGGGAGAAAGAAGGGCTGAGTGGAGTGACTAAGCAAAGTGCCAGCTTACTACATGTGACCATTTGTATGAGGAGGATTGGAAAGAGGAAAGAATGGATGCAACCCTTGCCCTCTGGTTCAAAGTTCTTGAGGGCACCCAAATTCCTCTCCCCTCACTATGACAAATAGCTTCTGCCCAGTAAATAAGGAGAACCACAGAGAATTGATGTGACACCTGAAAGAGACAGTACCATTGTTTGAAATATTTTTTACTTGGGTCCATTTGAGCTCCTGGGAACAGAACTGCATGTTTTAGGTTCGACTTCAGTAATTATAATGTTAACCTCATAGGAAAACAATCAGAATTTTAAATATTCCCTGTTTCTCCCTGCCAGAAATTATTATTCCATTTTTATCCTTTTTATGTTGAAGAACCAGAGCTATTAAACTTTGCCCAGTTTTCCTGCCAAGCATATTATTTTGATTGGCTGCAGGTTTCTGTTTGCCCAAGTAATAACCAACACAGTATTTGAAGTTGCCAGTGGGACAAACAGAGGAAATTGTACCTCCTATTCCTTCCATAAGAGCCAAAGAAATGTTTTAGAAGCATCCATGGTTCTAATGTTGCTAGTTTATCCCACAGGAGAAAACAGCCTGATGCTCTTCTACACAAGCCCTGTTGGAATAAATGAAAGCTGGCACAAGAGCCCTATAACAAATTTCACCAAACTTTAAGGACTTCACCAAGAATGTTGTATTTTGCCAAACACTTCCCTTTTTGTGAAGGAGTTTATACCTTGCCTCAAGTCTTGTTGACCATCTATTGCAGCAATTTTCAACTTTTTTCATCTCATGGCACACTGACAAGGCATTAAAATTGTCAAGGCGCACAATGCTGCTGGTGGGGGGGCTCACACCCACACATGCCCTGCTAATTAGTGACCCTCCCCCACAGTCCCACAGCACACCTGCACACCATTTGAGAGACACCAGTGTGCTGTGACACACTGGTTGAAAATTGCTAATCTATTGAGATTGTCCTTGCTCTTGTTCTGGTAGTGCATTAAATGATACTGGGAGGGGTCTGGATTCTATTGGGCAAAGATAGCTCTGTGTGTGTCTGCAACTGTACATATTTAAACACATATATACACCCTATTATTGTTTCATGGGAATATTATTCGTCAGCCCAGTTCAACATTTGCTTCTTCCTGTTGATGCACACCTTGCACTCCACACCTTTTTAACAATGCCTGCTTGTTCCACATACTTTTTCCTGCTCTCTTTCCATTCCTTTCTCCTGTTTTCTACATTCCCAGTAAGGGGTCACGCTTTGCATCTAAGGGAAAATACCACATTGGTCTTCCTCACCCAAGGCTTACTGCTTTTGCTCCCTGATTACTCTCTTCAACATCTGGTCACATGGAATTGTTCTGATTTCAACACTAATTGTTCATGATAGACTGAAATAGAAGTACTATTGAGGCATTCATTTTGAGTAGGAATTGAACATGTAGAAGGGTAACAAGAGATCCCCCCCCCATCTCAATGCATTCATTGAAATTGAAGCCTCATCTACAGAACTTTGATGTGTAGGCTCCTGTACATGTGATCCATACCCTGGAAAATTTGAGGTTATATACTGTGTGTTTAGGAGTATAGGTTCTGATGAATGTGTAGCAAACAGAATTAGGACCAGCAGGTACATTCCCAGTTACCTCCCATCTTATACATTCCCTCCTTTCTGGAATAGATATATCAGCCAGGACTCTGAAGATGAATGATTGTTGGAATACATTTAAATATCCCCTTGTGGCTATGTTCAGGCAGAGCAGGAGGAAGAGGTACAGGTGAGAAAAGGGAGGGAGGGCTCAGGTGGCCAGCATTATAACCCTCCCAGGGAGGAAGGGGCAGGGCCTATGGGATTTGTTCCCCAGCATAAAGCCCAGCCCAGGATGAAGGAATTACTGGATAGAGCAGATACTGGCCAGCCCATGAGCTAAAGTAGCCTGGGGCTGTGAGAGTCCCAGACAGTGGGGAGAAGGACCTGGGTGGTGCAACCCTCTTCCCCCACAATCCTACTGAGGCCAGGTTGCTGAGGCTAGACTCTGACGTGCCCTGCTGCTGTCTCCTGTGACCCAGTGTGTCCCTGGCCTCATAGTAACTTAAAATCAAGTCTATGTATATTCTAACTTGAACTCTCTCAGCGCAAATCTCTGTGGTCAAGTTCTGCCCAACTCACCTGGACTGGAGAAGTGTTATGGGGTGCCCAGCTGATGCCTGGTTGTAAGTACAGAAACTGTTCATCCAAACTGTATTGTGTTTCTTTTGGTACAAATATTATTGTGGCAACTGCTCACTTTTTTGATAAACGCAATCATGGGTCTTCTAAGTGTGTTTCTTCTTTATCAACCATTTGTGGCTGAAGCGAAACTTGTTTTTGGAAATGCAAACTATTCTAAATTCTACAGATCAGTCCTGATATAGGTTGTAGGATGTGCATCCCAACTTCCTTATTCATTGGCATAAGCACAATGGGCACAATCCATTCAAATTTAAATACTCTCAAGTCTTAGCCTTAGTCTCAACGTACCTGTGATGACAATGATTTCCCCTCATTTGTGCAATAATTTTCACCTTTTTTCAACCTTTCTAGTGCCCCAGAGGTTTTAGTGATGCCTGAGTGCCCTAGAGAGCTGCTGAGTCATCCAGATGAGCATGTCCTTTATTGTTGCGCATTGTTTGAGCAACTCCCCCAAACGGGTGCTAAACAAAGGATCTGGCTCTGAGTTGTTATTGACCCTAAAACCCACCTAATTGCCAAGAGTCGGAAATTCAAGACCTCTGATTTCTCACCCCCACCTCCCCACCCCCACACACAGAGAAAGGTAAAGCATAATTAAAACATACAGGCTATACAAAGAAAAGTCATATGTACCCTTTGTCCATTTGCCCAGGTCCAACATTGGAAGCATGATCTTTCACAGGGGGCTTGCATGCTACCTTCTGCAAATGTGGGTGCCAGGACCTAGAATAACATGAGTAAATAGAGTAGGATGCATCCTCGGCATCACCTGGCAGGACAAAGTTCCAACAGTCCTGGAACGAGCTGGAATCCCTAGCATGTATGCACTGCTGAAACAGAGACGCCTGCGTTGGCTCGGTCATGTTGTGAGACTGGATGATGGCCAGATCTCCTCTATGGAGAACTCATGCAAGGAAAGCGCCCTACAGGTAGACCACAGCTGCGATACAAGGACATCTGCAAGAGGGATCTGAAGGCCTTAGGAATGGACCTCAACAAGTGGGAAACCCTGGCCTCTAAGCAGCCCGCTTGGAGGCAGGCTGTGCAGAACGGCCTCCCCCAGTTTGAACAGACACTTGCCCAACAGAGTGAGGCAAAGAGGCAAAGAAGGAAGGCCCATAGCCAGGGGGACAGACCAGGGACAGACGGCACTTGCTCCCAACGTGGAAGGGATTGTCACTCCCGAACCGGCCTTTTCAGCCACACTAGATGCTATTCCAGAACCACCATTCAGAGTGCGATACCATAGTCTTTCGAGACTGAGGGTTGCCAACATGAAAGTAGGAATCTTATGGCCCAATCCTATCCAATTTTCCAGCCCCGGTGCAACTACAATGCAGCCCCATAGTAAGGGAACAAATGTTCCCATACCTTAAGGAGGCCTTTGTGACTGCTGCCCTACTACAAGATGCAGTGCATGCCCCATTAGCACAGTTGCACCAGCACTGGATAATTGGATAGGATTGGGCCCATACTTGGTTAATCACATCAGGGTTTGTGTGTTATTTTCTGCTTGCCTTGCTAACCTCTACCACCAGACCCAAGCACTTCTTTCCTTCTGCTAGTTTACCAGTGTTTGGTTTCTATCCTTTGCGTTTCTCCCTCAATTATTTTGACTTCTCATCCTTTTAAATACATTACTTTTACTGTTATTGTTGACCTACTTGGTGTGTGTTTATACGGGAGGAACTGGGTTGCAAGATCTGCTGCAATGGACCCTCAATAGGATTGGGCCATTAATCTGTTCTTTTTCTCTAGAGTTGACATCTTCACTCCCAAACGAAACTCATGATTGTATCGTAATGCTCAGAAAACTACAGCTTTTGGCAGAGTTTTGAATTCTTTTTCCATCAGTATCCAGTCCTTGTGATGCGAAGACATCTCATCCACCCATGGGGCTCTGCCAAAGTCAACCACTACCATCAACCTCTTATTTTCCCCAACCCTAAAATACTTTTACACCCACATCCCGACGTGAAAAGCTGTCCAGGAAAATAGTGAGCAATTCAGAAAGCATTATCTTCAGAGTGGTGCAAGTGTTTGCCACCAATTCATATTTTTCCCCCTTCCATTCACATTTGGTAATCAAAGTGGACGATGCCGCTAGCTTGCAAGATGTTTTATTTATGAGCAAAGGCTTTGCCAGCAACTAATAATGTGTGTGCCCTTGCAATTTGACAGCAGTAGAATTTATCTGCATGTGCACTCTCGTTGAAGATTTATCTCCTAGAAATCCAATGACGCTGATATAATCTACATTTCCTTAAGAGACTCTAAGATGATTAGTAAAATGATCCTGGGATGAGTTGTGCCTATCAATGAGACTCCATGGTTACAAAGTCCATCAGCAGTTGGCCATCTTGCAGTGATAAGGAAAGGAAAAAGTAACTACTGTACCTTTCGATCTTGCTTATAGGCAAAGTCCATCAATGGTCACCTACCTTGCAGGTGAGAGAAAGGGGAGGAAAGGGGGAAAACTCTTATTTTTGGTAATCAACTAGGAATTAAGGGTGAAATCATCTGTGAAGCCAATGATTCTGTTCACCTCAAGAAGCAGGATGGGGGAAAGCAGCAAACAGAGACCCCCTGCCACTGATGGAGCCAGTGTCACCTGCCTCGGTGTGGGCTCTTTAATTGAACCAGGGAATGCAGAGCGCACTAGGATTGCTCCCAGCATGCTCTGCATTTCCTGCTTTCTTTAAGTCATTTCTGCCCAACGTTACATATACGCAACAGGGATTAAATGTGTACACCTGTCGGCTGGGCAGAAATGGGTTAAAGAGACCACACGAGTTTTCTGATCCTCAAGAGTGCAGCAGTCTGGCCGCTTGCCTTCTTGACTTGCTCCTTCCTCCACTAGTTTACTCCACTGGGAGTGTTTCTAGCGTGCTTTCAATTTGTTTAAAGAGCCCGTGCAGAGGAAGGAATTCCAAGTCAGCTGGTAGCAGCTGTGGCAGCAGAGGGGGGTGGCATTTGGGACTGCCTCAGGAAGCCCATTAGCTTCAACCAGCCCTGGTTGGAATGAATAGTTCTTGAAGGCCAGTGTGCTATAATTGACATGAACCTACTATTAGGGTGGGTACAAGAATATAAAGAGCCGCCTTTGAGTAATTATTTTATGACAAAAGTCATGCTTATCACAACCTGTGGGCAAAATCGTGTGCGGCAAACCATTTAAGCCGCTTTATCACTGCTGTGCACAGATGGGGTTCCTTTATCTGCGGATTCGGCACGTACGAATTTGACTCAGTGTGGGAGCTGGACCTCTGTTGGAGGCTCTCGCCTGATCTCCAGGACACAACTGGAAGTGCCTTCCAGTTGTGGCCTGGAGACTTTCTGAGGCCCAGGGAGGCAGTGTGTGGCCTCTCCAGGCCTCAGAACATCTCTGGATGCAACCGGAAGGCGCTTCTGATCACGTCTGGAGGTCCTTGCATGGACCCCACCAGCAGATTCCATTATTGGTGGGTTTTGGTCTCTGCAGATGTCTGGGAACAGACCTCCCCATGGATACCAAGGCCCACCCATACTTTCAAACTGCCATCCTGGAGAAATTAAACTAGTTTCTCATCCATTTCCAGATCCAATTCATCATCTTTAAAGTCCTATATAGTTTGGGGCCTCCATACTTGAAGGTCTAGTTTCTGCCATATGAATCTACCAGTCCACTAAAATCTTCAGGGAAGGCTTTTCTGTGACAATCACCTGGTTGTGGAATTCCTTCCTCATGGAGTTCAAGATGCCACCCCTCTCTCTGCTCTTAAGATCCACCTGTTCCACCAAGCTTTTTGCTTAGGAACTGCTGTTGAAGTGTGTGTGTGTGTGTGTTGTTAATTATTTTAATGATTTTATTGTGATTTTTTTTATTTTTAATTGTGAAAAACAGGATGTAAAAAGAAAACAAAAACAAATGCAGGTGATGTGGAATGTTCCTGATGGAGAACACAAACAAACCATTATTGGCCAAATCGTGTTTGAAGACAACCAAGAGAATTTTCTCCTAGAACCACCTGTTAACAATCAGGAACTTATAAATGATTTGTGACTGTTTTCCATGTATGCTATTGCCATACCAACCTTCCCCTTCCCACTACAAAAGGATGGAAATTTTGATCAACCTAAAACATACATAAGATTGAAAGTCATGAAGTACTTAGAACTCTTGTTCGGTCTCTATGATTAGTTTCTGTAACAAGCCAAGATTGGGACTGTACCCAACAGACATGAGATGACTTCCAGAATGATTCCCAAGACTGGATACATATGCAAACGCACTATGTGAGTTGGCCATGCATGTGACAGAATGCCTGAAAATCCTGCAAACTGTAACACTGCAGAATGCAGCCTTCACCTCCTGGAATCATCTGGGAACAATTCATGTACACAACCCATTTGCACAGCACATGTTAACGTGTGTCCAGAGGCAAAATTGCTCTGTCAGGTCACTACTAGGGCCAGTTGGACCTGGGTTGATTGATTACATAGGAACAGCCCCACTGGATAAGGCTATAGGCCCATCTAGTCCAGCTTCCTGTATCTCATGCGGCCCACCAAATGCCCCAGGGAGCACACCAGATAACAAGAGACCTGCATCCTGATGCCCACCCTTACATCTGGCATTCTGACATAGCCCATTTCTAAAATCAGGAGGTTGTACATACACATCATGACTTGTAACCCGTGATGGCTTTTTCCTCCAGAAATTTGTCCAATCCCCTTTCAAGGGCATCTAGGCCAGATGCCATCACCATATCCTGTGGCAAGGAGTTCCACAGTCCAACCACATGCTGAGTAAAGAAATATTTTCTTTTGTCTGTTCTAACTGTCCCAACACTCAATTTTAGTGGATGTCCCCTGGTTCTGGTGTTATGTGAGAGTGTAAAGAGCATCTCTCTATCCACTCTGTCCATCCCCTGCATAATTTTGTATGTCTCCATCATGTCCCCCCTCAGGCGCCTCTTTTCTAGGCTGAAGAGACCCAAACGCCGTAGCCTTTCCTCATAAGGAAGGTGCCCCAGCCCCGTAATCATCTTAGTCGTTCTCTTTTGCACCTTTTCCATTTCCACTATGTCCTTTTTGAGATGTGGCGACCAGACACAATACTCCAGGTGTAGCCTTACCATTGATTTGTACAATGACATATTAGCTGTTTTGTTCTCAATACCTTTTCTAATGATCCCAAGCATAGAATTGGCCTTCTTCACTGCCGCTGCACATTGGGTCAACACTTTCATCGATCTGTCCACTACCACCCCAAGATCTCTCTCCTGATCTGTCACAGACAGCTCAGAACCCATTAGCCTATATGTGAAGTTTTGATTTTTTGTCCCAATGTGCATGACTTTACACTTACTTACATTGAAAAGTTACATTGAAAATTAACTTACACTTACAAGCTTACTTACAATGATTGATTGATTGATGCCAATAAAGGTCTCAGTCAATCCATTTCCAGGAAATAGAAGCAGTCAAGTTTTAAGTAATCTGAACATTTTAACAATTCTGGAGTATTTTGCACATTGTCTTCCCCTTTGCCCATGTTTGCACCCATAAGCTTTGCCACTGAAGAAGTAGCACCACAAAATAGTGTGGAGGAGGATGATGTCATGCAGCCCAATCCTAACCTGAACTGGAACAGGCAGACTGAGTGGCTTGTGCTGTATCCAGCACGCATTAGGAGAGCAATTTGGCTGGAGAACAATTTGAAGGGGATATTTTTACCCTGTGTTTAGCCCCTTTACCCTGTGTTAAGCCCCACCCACCCCTATGGGGCTACCCAGATCTGTGCCAGCGATTTTGCTAGTGCAAATCCAAACAGCCCATATAAGGCTGATTGGGTTGGGAGAAGGGGTTAGGACTCAGCATGTGCTGCTGCAGTCAGTCCGCCCTCCCCCGCCCCAAATACCCCACCCCTGCCTCCGTTGTGCTTTCCTGCCATCCTCTCCCACTCCCCATGCTGGCCTGCCCGGACCAATGCGAACCTGCCCACTCCAAGGTTAGAGGCAGTCTCCCGGGCCTTGAGTAGCCATGACTGTGCTTTAATGCATGCTTAACACACCTGGCCTTTCGCAGACTCTGGATTGCACTGTCAACCTACTATGGCTGACCCCATCCAAACGGCTTTGAAATCAAATGGAGGTAGTTTGAGTTCAGGGCCCAATGCAAAAGTGTGCATTGGATGTGCACCAGTTCTTCAGGTATATATTTATTGTACGCAATAGTGAAAGGCAGTGGTGAAATAAACCTATTCCCAGTAAGTCTCTTGTCTCCATTTTGGGGTTCAACTGATGTCTCTGTGTGGCACCCAGCCATATTTGAGTTTGGTTTGTGACTTTTCAAAGTTAAAATTTTGCAACATCTGCTATTTGATATGTAATGGTACTTGATAGTATTGACAGCTGATAATGGCTTACAAGCTTTCTGTCTTCAGAGAATACAGACTGGTGTCTGCCAAAGAGCTTCTGTTTGACAGAAACTTCTCCATGTTTCAGACATGTTCTGGGGGATACACTTACACTGTGAAAGCCACTTATTTAATTTTTTTTATTGCTGAAAAGCATTATATAAATATTCTTAATAATAATAAAATAGGATGCCAGAGTGAAATAAGACTGTTCCTTAGAACAGATCACGTATTCTACAATGCCTACTGCAGGGGAAGATAAGTAGCAGTTGGTAGGCTGACTTAAAAGCACTCCAAGAATTAAAGGATCCCTGGACAATGACTGGAAAACCATACAAAGAATTTCAGAACATTTAACAGTTGACAGGTAAAGTTAGATTAGCTGTTTTGGGTGTTGCTGAAAAGTGGAGTGAATATCAAAATAATATTTCAAAACCCGCTTCTTGTTTTTATAAACCCAAAGGGCTTTCAAAGTGACTTACAAAAGTTCTTGCAATGAAATCACTTTAAAGAAATTGACTGCAATGGTTCCTTCAGATGCTTCCTCCAGAAGGAAGCATCCCCCAAATGAACTGAATCTCTAGACCCAACCTCATTATAAATAATAGCATTTAATCAATGACATGTAATAGTATTTTTATCTTATAGCATAAACAGCCCAATCCTATTCTTTTCCTCACCACAGCATGCAGTAGTGCCAAAATGGGTTGTGTTATGGGCGGTGGGGGATCAAGAGGCTTGGAAGGGGAAAGGAAAAATATTTTGGCTTATCCCTCCGTAAGCCCTTCAACCATCAGTGGGTCTCCTTGGACCTGCAGCTGCCAGAAAGTGTGCAGTCTGCTCGTTCCAGCAGCAATGGTGGCCCATAAGATTGGGCTGTTAATAGATATCATGAGGCGGTAATTAGGATTATGAAATTTCATATCTGAAGCCTACCAATATCACAACCACCAAATGCCATTGAATAATAAAAATAAAATTTCAAACGGTCTATGAAAATCACATTCAAGATGTGAATTTGAATTTTACTCCAAATATCCTCATCCAAAATGAGAATTGGTTAAATTTCAAATATTTCTGTATATCTGATTCTCCTGATTAAGCTTCCATCATTTGGCAATTGCTTATGTGTTTTGTGAGGAATCTTTGTTTTTACACTCGTTTATTTGAGAAAGAGCTACATTTTTTTCCCCAACTGCAAACATATTTAAGCAGTACAGGTTGTCCCTTGTTATCCACTGGGCTTCCATTCCAGAACCCCAGGTGGATTTAAAAAAAAAAAAAACAACAGTGGAAAAATAGATTTAAAGACCCACTTCCAGGTTTCTTGCCCCTTCATTGCTCCTAATGCAGTGGTTTTCAAACTCCTCCAGGAGTTTGAAAACCGCTCTAAGTTCTTGTGGGGGGGGGGAGCTTTAGAAGTGATAGTGGAGCAATTGTGCTCCACTTCCGGTTTAGCGGAGGTGGGGCATGATTACTCAGTTTTCACTTTCAAAGCTTCCGGGAGCCCTGCATATGGTCGTGCAGGGCTCCCCACACCCCCGCCCCGGAGGCTGCAGGAGGCTCTGGTAAGCGTAGCCAAGCTCCTGCAGCCCCCTGAGTGGCACGATCCTGGGGATCGTACCACTGCCTCCTACCTGCCTCCTCGCTGCCCCCTGCCCCTTAGGGGGAAACAGGCCAGGACCCTCAGGCTGGGGCGTCACGATGCCCCAGTTTGAAAACCCCTGTCCTAATGGAATAAACCCAACATCTGTAAGGGAAATGAGGAAACAGATCAGGGAGGTGACAAGGAGGGACAGGGTTGTAATCATGGGGGACTTCAATTATCCTCATATTGACTGGGTCAATTTGTGTTCTGGTCATGATAAGGAAACCAGATTTCTTGACGTGCTAAATGACTGTGGCTTAGAGCAGCTAGTCACGGAGCCCACCAGAGGACAGGTGACTCTGGATTTAATATTGTGCGGTACGCAGGACCTGGTTAGAGATGTAAATGTTACTGAGCCATTGGGGAACAGTGATCATGCTGCGATCCGTTTTGACATGCACGTTGGGGGAAGAATGCCAGGCAAATCTCTAACAAAAACCCTTGACTTCCGACGGGCGGACTTCCCCCAAATGAGGAGGCTGGTTAGAAGGAGGTTGAAAGGGAGGGTAAAAAGAGTCCAATCTCTCCAGAGTGCATGGAGGCTGCTTAAAACAACAGTAATAGAGGCCCAGCAGAGGTGTATAACGCAAAGAAAGAAGGGTTCCACTAAATCCAGGAGGGTGCCCGCATGGCTAACCAGCCAAGTTAGAGAGGCTGTGAAGGACAAGGAAGCTTCCTTCCGTAAATGGAAGTCTTGCCCTAATGAGGAGAATAAAAAGGAACATAAACTGTGGCAAAAGAAATGTAAGAAGGTGATACGGGAGGCCAAGCGAGACTATGAGGAACGCATGGCCAGAAACATTAAGGGGAATAATAAAAGCTTCTTCAAATATGTTAGAAGCAGGAAACCCGCCAGAGAAGTGGTTGGCCCTCTGGATGGTGAGGAAGGGAAAGGGGAGATAAAAGGAGACTTAGAGATGGCAGAGAAATTAAATGAGTTCTTTGCATCTGTCTTCACGGCAGAAGACCTCGGGCAGATACCGCTGCCCGAACGGCCCCTCCTGACTGAGGAGTTAAGTCATATGGAGGTTAAAAGAGAAAATGTTTCAGACCTCATTGATAAATTAAAGATCAATAAGTCACCGGGCCCTGATGGCATCCACCCAAGAGTTATTAAGGAATTGAAGAATGAAGTTGCAGATCTCTTGACTAAGGTATGCAACTTGTCCCTCAAAACGGCCACGGTGCCAGAAGATTGGAGGATAGCAAATGTCACATCTATTTTTAAAAAGGGAAAGAGGGGGGACCCGGGAAACTATAGGCCGGTCAGCCTAACATCCATACCGGGTAAGATGGTGGAATGCCTCATCAAAGATAGGATCTCAAAACACATAGACGAACAGGCCTTGCTGAGGGAGAGTCAGCATGGCTTCTGTAAGGGTAAGTCTTGCCTCACGAACCTTATAGAATTCTTTGAAAAGGTCAACAGGCATGTGGTTGTGGGAGAACCCGTGGACATTATATATCTGGACTTTCAGAAGGCGTTTGACATGGTCCCTCACCAAAGGCTACTGAAAAAACTCCACAGTCAGGGAATTAGAGGACAGGTCCTCTCATGGATTGAGAACTGGTTGGAGGCCAGGAAGCAGAGAGTGGGTGTCAATGGGCAATTTTCACAATGGAGAGAGGTGAAAAGCAGTGTGCCCCAAGGATCTGTCCTGGGACCGGTGCTTTTCAGCCTCTTCATAAATGACCTGGAGACAGGGTTGAGCAGTGAAGTGGCTAAGTTTGCAGACGACACCAAACTTTTCCGAGTGGTGAAGACCCGAAGTGATTGTGAGGAGCTCCAGAAGGATCTCTCCAGACTGGCAGAATGGGCAGCAAAATGGCAGATGCGCTTCAATGTCAGTAAGTGTAAAGTCATTGGGGCAAAAAATCAAAACTTTAGATATAGGCTGATGGGTTCTGAGCTGTCTGTGACAGATCAGGAGAGAGATCTTGGGGTGGTGGTGGACAGGTCGATGAAAGTGTCGACCCAATGTGCGGCGACAGTGAAGAAGGCCAATTCTATGCTTGGGATCATTAGGAAGGGTATTGAGAACAAAACGGTTAGTATTATAATGCCGTTGTACAAATCGATGGTAAGGCCACACCTGGAGTATTGTGTCCAGTTCTGGTCACCGCATCTCAAAAAAGACATAGTGGAAATGGAAAAGGTGCAAAAGAGAGCGACTAAGATGGTTACGGGGCTGGGGCACCTTCCTTATGAGGAAAGGCTACGGCGTTTGGGCCTCTTCAGCCTAGAAAAGAGATGCCTGAGGGGGGGACATGATTGAGACATACAAAATTATGCAGGGGATGGACAGAGTGGATAGGGAGATGCTCTTTACACTCTCACATAATACCAGAACCAGGGGACATCCACTAAAATTGAGTGTTGGGCGGGTTAGGACAGACAAAAGAAAATATTTCTTTACTCAGCGTGTGGTCGGTCTGTGGAACTCCTTGCCACAGGATGTGGTGCTGGCGTCTAGCCTAGATGCCTTTAAAAGGGGATTGGACAAGTTTCTGGAGGAAAAATCCATTATGGGGTACAAGCCATGATGTGTATGCACAACCTCCTGATTTTAGAAATGGGTTATGTCAGAATGCCAGATGCAAGGGAGGGCACCAGGATGAGGTCTCTTGTTATCTGGTGTGCTCCCTGGGGCATTTGGTGGGCCGCTGTGAGATACAGGAAGCTGGACTAGATGGGCCCATGGCCTGATCCAGTGGGGCTGTTCTTATGTTCTTATGTTCTTAAGGGTTTGATTCTTGGACTCTTTGATGATACCATAAAATTGTGTTAAATAAAAGCAGTTTAAAAACATTAAAAAGTGCATCCCTTTACAATTGTGGTTTAAAAACAGTTTTCCTTACTGTTGTAGAGAGGCAGTCAGCAATTAGAAATGCAAAGGACCCCTCCACTTTTGCCTGGCTCAGCTGAAGAATGGAAAGTTCGTTTGCATGACTGTCTCTCTACAACAGTAAGAAAAGCGGGGGGGGGGGGGGGGTGTGTGTTGTTTTTTTAAACTGCTTTTAAAGGGATGCATTTTTCCAGGATCAGCACATTCCTTCTCATTTGCCATGGCCATTCATTCTGAGTCAAATCAGTGTATAAAAAATCCATGTATATCAAAGTTGGACCTGTATACAGTAACTGGCAGGGAAAAATTGGCTGCAGGAACTACATGCCGTTTTGACTGCATTGTACGTACAACTTGCAAGTGCAGGCATGCCGCCATATCCAAGGGGGTTCCGTTTCCCCCCTGCAGATACAGGAACCACGGATATGACCTGTGCGTACAGCACCCCTCTTGCCCCCCTCATCCATCATTGTACCCGATACAGTGTGAATCTGATTTCCTTTCCACTCCACAGTTCTTTGGAAATGTCTTGGTGTATCAAAGCTGAAAGCACAATTTTTGATTTGTATTCCCGGCCTGGCCTAATGAAAATATCTGGCTAGTGGCCGAAAGACTTGGCTGTTTCCAGCAGAATTAGCTCATTTGGAAGCGAGGGGTGCAAGATATCTGTGGCATCTGGTTCATCTGCCTTTTTGTGACTGGTTTCCTTGCAGTTTTCCATAAATTTTAGTCACTACGTTCCATACCTTCCCAGGTTGATAACTTCCTGTATAAGGTTGCATTTCATCAAACTAAGTTATGCACGAGAGACAGTTACCAGCTGCCCACCTCAGGCCTGGGGTTTGAAAATCAGGATCACGTTAGATATGAGGCCAGCATACAGTGTCTTCATCCAACTCCCCTTCTCCCTGTCTCTTATATATTGCACCTAGCCAAATAAGAGCATAAGCAAATGCTCCTTGTTCACCACAAGCTATAGCAAAAACTTGCTTCTTTCCAACATTCTTGTGGTCTGTTTAGACTTGCAGGCGACATTTTTCATTGTTGACTAGTAATGAGGATATTCTTCTTGCTATATACACGTTGTTTTATTAATCCTGACTGTCAGGGTTTTAGTGAAAAATTCTGCAGGAGTATTTTATTTAAACAGCTCCTCAGATCAAACTTGCTAAAGTTGCTAAAAGCTGCTTGTGTTTTCTTGACAGAGATCGAAACAAGACAAGCATGTTCTCATGTTCAAGCAGGTCATCAAAACTGGGCTCTGCGACAGATTTTATTTACCTCTTGGCATAATGTGGGCACATCTTCACCAAATTTCATTCACCTGAATTCAAGACAAATGCAGGTTCCCAAATACACTTATCACGGTGACACTGCAAAACACTTTCTTTTCGCCGTATTTTTTGCATTAAAACTATGTGTATGAATCAGTGTTTCTCAATGTTTGTCCCCCACCCTACCACTTGATATGGTCCACATGTTGGAAATACCACCACCAGGATTGGGAGGCCAGATGCAGCACAACAAAGGGCACAATCCTAACCAGGTCTACTCAGAAGTAAGTCCTATTGTGTTCAATGGAACTTACTCCCAGGAAAGTGAGGTTAGGATTGCAGCCAAACACTGCTAAGAAGCTCAAGCAGAAGGGAGGGCTCTTTGAGCATTCAAAAACGCATGCTGGAGCTCTGCCTGGCAAGTTGAGCCCTCCTACGGCTGCTTTTCATGTTGCAATGTTGGTCTCACTGCCAGGCAGTGGGGGTTGGGAGGGGGTCTTGTGAGTCCCATTGGGCACACCACAAGTACCACTGGAGTACAAGTATCACTGGTTGAGAAACACTGGTATAAATTATGGGTGTGGGTGGTGAAGAGCTTTCCACGTTTCAGTGCAAGACCTTCAGGCTAGTCCTTGAAAGCCATTTCCTCTCATGTGTTCTGTTATAAATCCTAAGCAGAGGGTGAAGACCTCCAAAATGGTCTTTCCAAATGAGGTGGATGAGAATGGCAAGTGAGCATCATTTTTTTTTTTTTTTTTTTTGGTGGGGCAAAATTTTGTGGGGACAATCACAACAGTCATTCAGGGCCGATGTCGAGAAGGCAGACAGCACTCCAAGAATTTCCTGGGAAGTAGCAATTTCTCACAACATGCAAGACTGATACAAACACTCCACCTAGTTTCATGAGTTCTGAAGTACAGAAAAAGCTCACATATAAGTGGGCGGTCCAGATAAATACTGCTTTTTGTTGACCAGCAACCAGCATTTGCTGAATAGAACCAGAAAGATGATGTTCTAAGCAGTGCTTTTTTTGTTTAAAAAAAAAAGGTGCAGGAACTCACAACTTGTTAATCTTTTATTTATTTATTTATTTATTTATTTATTTATTTATTTGCCATTTTTTATTGGAGAAATAAAATATTTTTTATGTGCTTCCCCCCTAAAGATGAACTTACTTCTGAGTAGACATGCATAGGATCTCCACATCCCCTTCCCCCTAGCTACTTTTTCTACACGTGGGGAAAAATACTGTACAGGTGCACTTGTAGCATGTAGTATGTAGTGTGGCACTACTTTGAGGAGAGGAAGCAGTGAATGGATTCTGAAAAATGGCTTACATGAGTTCCATGTAGTAAAATTACTCTAAGCAACTATGGGAGTAAGAACATAAAAGGAATTCTTACATGAGAGGGGTCCTTAGGTGCATATAGAAACAGCTACGTTTGCAAACAAGGGATTAAATATGGTTTAATTCAGGTATCAGAATACTCTGTGTCTTTGGGAAGGCGCTTGGCATGCAATTGTATGTTCTCTGCTGCCCTGAGCAGCTGCTGTGCATTGCTGGAGAGGAGCTGCAAACGCTGGCTGGCGGACAGCATGCTTGTGGGGGAAGGACGAGGAAAATCTCTGGCAAGGCTGGACAGCACGTTGTACACACGTAGAATCCCTTTTCACCTGCCCTTAGCATGTGAAAACAGGTGCAGATATATATCTCTGCCAGGATTAAGAGCCCAATCCTAGGTATGTCTACTCTGAAGTAAGTCTTGTTCTAGTCAATGGAGCTTACCCCCAGGAAAGTGCCTAGGATTGCAGCCTAAGAGCCCAATCCTATGCATGTCTACTCAGAAGTCCACTTTAGTGAATGGGGCTTACTGTGGTTAGGATGGCAGCCTTAGAGTCCAATCCTGTGCCTGTCTACTCTGCCTCTGTTTTGCTCCCCCCCTCCTGGTATGCCTCCGAAGGGGAGGGGCCCCTGCAAAAAGGTGCCAGAACTCCACCCCCCCCCCCCACGTTCCATTAGAAAAAAAGCCCTGGTTCTAAGTATGAGATTCTGAAAGAGCAATTCTGACGACCCAAAAGAAGCTTTCCCACCTTGTCTTGCTACCCCTACAATGGCAAATGAGATGGTGTACAAGTGGTAGATCCTGAGAAATAAAGCTTTTTGAAGAGCAGTGTTCATATTTTGATGTACCTGGAGCTGAGACACTGTTTTAGGCTTGAAGTCCTGACATACAGTAAGTAGGCACATGAGACTGACAGAAGCTTTGAAGCTTTGGTCTGTGGGCATGCCAGTAGCATCCGGATGCTCCACTAGTGTTTGTAAGGTGGTGGAGGGGAGTGGTTTGGGGAGGAAAGGATCCTGTCCTATCCCCCTTCCCAGCCTTGACCCACCTTCCCAGATCCAAGTAGACCTAGTGGGGCAACGAGGCTTACCCCGGGGCCAGAGAACAAATGTTCCTTTACCTTGAGGAGGTCTTTGCCTCTGCACCCCATATCATGTGGGATTCATTGCATTCCCTGATGGCACAGCTGCACCAGGGCTTTAGGTTGGATGGGGCTGCCTCTTGATGAACTGCTCATAGTATGTGTTTCTATGCAATGCTGTTTTGTTCTCCGGATGTCCACAGGCCCACTCAATAAGTCGCTGGGAACAGCGGTTGAATCAACCACATGACGGCTGCTGCAGTTCACTAAGAAACAGGGCATAAGTCAGACAGGAAATTGGCACTTCTCTAGAAAGTGGCACAAAGGGTTAATCAAAGTGGACAATATTTATTTGCTGAAAGGATGCCGAATCGACTCCCTCTCGCACCTCACCTCTGAAGAGTGGCAACAGTTTGATCAAAGGCAGGCCGTCGGCACCATTCTCCAGAGGGAGACCAAGGCAGTGGGTCAAACTGGGGTGACATAAAACATCTCAGATTGCCACAAGTGAGATTCAAAAGAACATCCATACTGCCTGCCTTCCCCTTGGCATTGCAGGGCTGCATATCTTTCTGTTGTTCCTGGAACTACTCAGGCATATAATGAATGGAGGCCCACTGACTGGAAACATTTGTCTTCAGCTGATGTTTCCATAACCTGTTTTCCTATGTGAACTTTTAAATGGGTTTTTCAAGTGCTGACAGACGGGCTTTAGTGTCTCCCTGCTTCCTGGACTACTGTCCTCCTTGCCAGCACGCCACCAGCACTGCTCTGGGTAATGAATAAAATGTTCACCATCATATGTATATGTTCTCAGAACACAGTATCTGTATTTTTAAAAAGAATCTCCACACGGAGGAGGAAAGTGAGTATATATTATGTACTGGGCCAACTTCTGTGTATTGAGGGGATAACTGACACATCTGATGGATTTCTGTATCTCACACTCATGACATGCTTGGATGATGGACAAATACCAACCCACCCCACCCCCCACTGATTTATTTCTTTACCATATTTCTATCCTGACTCTCTCTCCTGGAGGGGACACTTATACCCTGCCTTTCCAAAAGCTCAGGTTGGCTTACAATACTTGCTAAATAGATAAAATACAATGTTGGCAACCTTCAGTCTCGAAAGAGTATGGTATCGCGCTCTGAATGGTGGTTCTGGTACAGCGTCTAGTGTGGCTGAAAAGGCCAATCCGGGAGTGACAATCCCTTCCACACTGGAAGCAAGTGCAGTCTGTCCCTGGTCTGTCTCCCTGGCTATGGGCCTTCCTTCTTTGCCTCTTAGCCTCAGACTGTTGGTCAAGTGTCTCTTCAAACTGGGAAAGGCCATGCTGCACAGCCTGCCTCCAAGCAGGCCGCTCAGAGGCCAGGGTTTCCCGCTTGTTGAGGTCCACTCCTAAGGCCTTCAGATCCCTCTTGCAGATGTCCTTGTATCGCAGCTGTGGTCTACCTGTAGGGCGCTTTCCTTGCACGAGTTCTCCATAGAGGAGATCCTTTGGGATCCGGCCATCATCCATTCTCACGACATGACCGAGCCAACGCAGGCGTCTCTGTTTCAGCAATGCATACATGCTAGGGATTCCAGCACGTTCCAGGACTGTGTTGTTTGGACATTTTCTCTGGAATATAGCTCAGAGTAAAATACAATATTCTAGATATAATACAATCGTTTCGGGGTTATTCTTTTGTTGACTTGCTTGAGCCCAGTGGCAGCCCATTACCACGTGCTGCCTCAATGCCCTACGCCAATTTTGCCACCTCTCTGTTCACTTGCACACCAAATCCCATGGTTGAGTGGGGACAGCAGGTGGGCAGGCCAGCAAGCAAGTAGGTGGGGACGGGGACAACAAGAGTTCATGGCTTGGGGAAAACAGAGGGAAGAATTGCACTCCCACCTCATTTTAGTTTACTTATCAGAGGTCCATGTGCAGCCACTTTCACTCCACTGTTCTGCCTTTGTCTGAAATGAACAGGAGGTATGCATGCTGGGAAGCACGTGTGGGATGTTGACTATTACGATTAAGGGCCCAATCCTATCCAATTTTCCAGTGCCAGGGCAGCCGTGCCAATGGGGTGTGCACTGCATCCTGTGGTGGGGAGACAGCCACTGAGTCCTCCTCAAAGCAAGGGAGCATTTGCTCCCTTACCTTGGGGCAACATTGCAGCTGCACAGGTGCTGGAAATTTGGATAGGATTGTGCCCCAAGTTTCTCTTTCAATGTCATTTTTATGGAATTAGACAAAGTATCAATATTTTATTCACAACCAGAGATTTGAATTTCTGTTTGAATTTATCAATACTTGATAAATAGATAAAATACAATATAAAATTCAAAAAAATAAACATTTAAAATCTAGAACTCAACTTAAAAAACAGCACAGCAAATGGTATAACAATTCTAAAAACCCGTAGATGGTGGTAAGTAAAAAAGCAACACATAAAAAGCTAAAAACACTGACAGCCCAATCCTGAGCTGCCCGGGGCGCGCTTCAGTCTGAGCATCCTGTGTGCCTCGGGAGAAGGGAACTTTCATCCTCTTCTCCCAGGTAAGGGAAGCAGCCCCTCAATGGGGCTACTCTCACTTTACCGGCGACCAAATTAAATGCTTTTTAATTTATTTAAAAAAACACACACATACGCACAAAAATTTTTTTAAAAATCACAAGTTGTATGACAAATGTGGAAGAGCTCAAACGACATTTCTTATTCTACTACAAAATCATACAAAAAATTATCAAACTTATAATAGGTGTAGACTGTTAAATACATTTTCCACACAAATAGAAAAATTAAAAAAACAGAAAAGGAAAGCTATCTGAACTTTTTAGTTAATAAAATAAAATGTCAGCATCTAACTGCTAAGAATTGCATTCAAAATGTCATTGTGCATGTGCTCATCCACTCCTTTATAATCAAAACTAACTTTCCTTCTTTTGGCCAAAAAATAAAAATAAAAGACTTGATCCTGTGACTAGGTGTAAGTATTGGACCATGATATTTTATGAACTTATTTTATGTGGAAAGAATGCAATTGTGCAATGCTTGCTTAGTGATAATATGAAAAGAAAATGACAGGCATCAAGAGACAGCCAGCACTAATTGATAGGCTTCCAGACAAGCACCAACCCAAGCCACCAGACCCATTATTTGTGTCCTGAAATGCAGACAATCACCTATTCTGTAGGTTCACACTTTTTTATGAGATTTAAAAATAGCAATATAAACACATGGCTAAATACAACCATACGCTTATCCCTGGTTGCTGGCAGCCTTGCCAAATAGAAATGTCTCCTAAATGCTCTCTCTTGATTAGTGCTTGACCAGATGTCCAAGAAGGAAGAAATTCCAGGGTACTCATCAGAAATGCCTCTGCTGTTCATACCTGACCGTTGGAAAGCGTCATCAGGAAGAAACTCTTCAATACCCATGGAAATTTTGATGGTATTATAGGGAATGAGGAGGTTGTGCTGGAGTTATTGAAAAACTGAAGCTTCACCCTAGTGAAGTGTTACAAAGCAGTTCAGAGGATCAGGTACCAGAGTCCCAGTGCTAGCGCACCTAGACAAGTACAGGGACCATCTATACATTTCAAAATGTTCAAACACTGTATGTATGGTAGCGTCTCCTTACTACTACAGGTGGAACAGAATATGTGCATTGGGTATGTATGCATACATCCACATCTCAAGAAAAGGTGCAGGGATTACAGGAATTTCGTGCAGAGCATTCCTTGATGAATGCATTGCATTGTGCTATGGCACTAATGGCCAAACATGCTACTGCTGCACAAAAAGTGGCCCCCGTTTGAACCCCGTTTGAAACCCCATTTCTATTCTACCCAGGTGCTACATGTAGTCCTCCATGATTGGGGTACAGGGACGCTCTGGGCAGTCACGTGCAATTGCCCAGAGCATCCTTGTCCCACAATCATGGAGGATTACATGGTACAGGGACGCTCTGGGCAGTCACGTGCAACTGCCCAGAGCATCCTTGTCCCGCAATCATGGAGGATTACATGCAATGCCCAGGTGGAACGATAAGGTCCACTCACCGGGTGGACAGATTCATTGGAACCCTGGATCTAGTCCTCAGGCCAGGGTCTGAGCAGCCCTGTGCAATGGTGATGAATTTCCAGCTGCGTGAATTGGCTCATAGTTTGCATGAATTCCTATAATCACAGTAGTGACAAGAATGGTGTTGCAATCCTGACCGACTGCATCCTTGATGGCTTGGTTCGAAGATGTTTGTCCATGTGCAGCAACATGGATGAAGTAACAACAGAGCTGATCCATCCCTGCTTACAGCTGCTGCTTCCAGGTAAGAATGGAGAGTACATTTTCAGTTGCCACACTTGTTATGGGTAAATCTCTCCTCCTTTTGCTCCTTTATTTTTCTTTCTGTTCCTCGTTATGTTATATCCCCCATAATGTAAAAATGGGCAATATGGACTCTGATACCAAGTTACCACAATTTCATATGCCAACCCACATCAATGGATGCCTGTGTGCAAGATGAACTGTTTCCCCAAAACTTCTCTGCACAAAATGGACAGTAAAGTCCCTCTAATCTTGGGCACAGGACATTTTTCTAAAGAACTGTGGTCAAGCCACAAATTCTTTGTGTGTGTGATCTCCTCCCCCCCCCACACACACATACACACATAGCTGCACATCCTAGGAGGAAGGAGATAGTTTCACTTTGTATCTCCAGTTGAATCCAACTTTGCTATCTTTCTTCTGTTTTTACATTTTGTATTTGCCCTGTGTGAATCAGTAATCCCTGTACTTTGTATCAAAACATTGGCATTTTATTGTACCTGCATTTTGTACTAACCTTTCTAAACCTCATTTCAAGATTCTAGACATCCCTCTGGCATCACTGTGGTGATCTGCATTGTAGCTGACACAACAAACCCTTTGTTTGTTGGACAAGGACAAAACCTTGTCTACCTACATCTTGGTTAGAAAGAATCCCCTTACACATTAAAACAGTACACCCCAACCTCCCCTTACCACTCAGATATCACCATCAGCATGTAGCGGCAAACCCCAAATTTCTAAAATAGTAAGGGATTTCAACCAGCAAGTTCTCACTCTACCTGGTACAACACGCCCATGTTGTTGTGTCAGGACAGGGTTCTCACACACTGTTCAAAGGACCTCCTGATCCCAGCAATACAATACAGGTAGCAATACAGGTGGAGCCTGATTATCAGGCAATACAGGTGGAGCCTGATTTTACATCTGTGGATCTGGGTCAACACAGGTCCTGTGGACCTGTTTTGGACCAGGCTCGACCCCATATGAACCCTCCAAGGGGGACCGGAGCTGCCCTTCCCCAGAGGCCTCCCCGGGCCTCAGAATACCTTAAAAGGCATTAAAACATCACTTCCAGTTTCCCTTAATAACCAGAAGTCACATTTTTTTTGTCTCTAGGAGTCAGTCTGAAGCATGCAGAGGCAGCGGGCAAATGCTTTGGAGGGCAAAAGGGGCCGAAAATCAAGAATTTGTTTATCTGCAATTTTCAGTGTCTGCGGCGGGGGGGGGGGGGTCCGAGAATGGATCTACCTCGGATACCAAGGCCCCACCTGAATTACGCTTTCAATCCCCCCCTTTCCCCCTTCTCCCTCCCTGTCTGTAGTTACAAGAAGGTGGAGCAGAAGAGCTGGAATTATTTAAATGAATGCCCACTGCCAAATACACTTTCACTACACTGCACTCACCACTATAAGACACTCTGGTTAGGGTACTACAATAGTTCTCCGTCAACTCTTTTGGGTGAAACGTGTATTTGTTTATTTTGTACTAATAAAGTTACAAGCTTTTGTTGGAAATTTTTTCTCTGACAGCACAGTAATAAGTGCTGGCTCTGTGACAGCCTAGAGTGTCACAAATGTGCCATAAGGTACATTTGCAATGACTCTAGAGCAGTGTTTCTCAAACTGTGGATCGGGACCCACTAGGTGGGTTGTGAGCCCATTTCAGGTGGGTCCCCATTCATTTCAATATTTTATTTTTAATATATTAGACTTGATGCTACCTTTGTGTGTGACTGCATTTGGGGAAATGTTATGGACCTGTACTCTTAACAAGCTACTATGTATATTCTTTTAATAATGATAGTCAATGGAACTTACTCCTGGGTAAGTGTGGGTAGGATTGCGGCCTAGGATTGTTAAAAATGTTCCTGCTTGATGATGGCACTTCTGGTCACGACATCGCTTCCGGGGGGTCCAGACAAATTCTCATTCTTAAAAGTGGGTCCTGGTGCTAAATGTGTGAGAATCACTGCTCTAGAGTAAACAGCACTGACAGAAAGGCCTGCACCAGCACTGCATCCAAGCCCCCAGCTGCCAGTGGAGGTAAGAAAAGTACAGAGCCATGACTGGGCTTGGGAAGGGTGTATGGAGATGGCATTTGGGGGCAGGGGGTGGATCAGACCTGGGAGAGGAGGCAAGATTGGCAGAGGAGACCTCCACTGTATCCAATCCTCCCTCCTGGGCCCAAACACCCTACAATGGGCTGCTCAGACTTTGGCCAGCGAATTAGCTGGTGCAGATCCAACTAGAAGAAAAGGCTGTAGAAGGGCAAGTAGATTGGGCAGGCTGGAGCATTACTTGGGGTAAGGGGAAAACATATCCCCTTACTCCGAGGAGACCTTCAGCCTGTTCCTTACCTGCCCTAGATCCAGCATGGGCTACTCAGCCTAGCTACACCAGCTCAGGCTAGGATTGGGCTGCCCTTCTCTTCTTTGAGAGAAAGGGAATTTCTGCATTGCGCTGATTTGCTTATCCAGTCTTAAGATCCCATGCTTGACTAGTGCTGTGCAAATTCCCCTAAAACCAGCTGTTTTGGCAACACACTGACACAACACGCTTCTCGGAAGACATGCTATGTAGAAGTAGCTCACTTATTAATTGACCCTCAGGAACATGTGACCAAAAAGTCCTCATGATCTCGCCACATGTTTGGGGCATGATTACAAAAAGTGTTTTTAAAAAAAAACAACTCTGCTGTAGGAAAGCCTCATTTTGAACTGAAAGCCAATTTTGGCTATGTGAATGTTATCCAAGAAATGGGAATGTCACCATATCCAACTGTCAAACAGACAGAGTAAAGCCAGATCAAAACACAGTACGCTACGAGCCTTGTGAAACAAAGGGTTAACCTTATTTCTCAAGCAAGTGTCCAACTTTACAGGGGGGGAAAAAAACACCACTTTCCTTAAAAAAACAAAAACAAGAAGAAAAAAAAAAGTATGCCATAGCTAATAACTTTTGAAAAACTTTGGGGACTGGCACTTTCATGCACTTGGCAAGTTAAAAAGCCCGTTTTTATTTAGTCCACTTTAAGTGTTGGAGGGCCTGCAAGTCCCAACTGTTTCACATCAGAGAAGGAAAACAACTTGAGCACAGCCAAGACCACATTGGGGACTGCCAGCCTCTTTATGTGCCAAACATAAAAGGAACAAGTCCAGATGCTTTGATCTTCACATTTTTGGATTTCGTCCAGATTTGGAAAAGAAGGAGGGGGGGAAATAAAACAGGCATGCAAACCCTCACCCCCTCCTTATGTTAGGACAGCGTACATTGTAGCTAGAAATCAATCAATCAATAGTGCTGTGACCTTCAAACAGAGTGAACGTTTGGAGTTAATTTCTGAGCATGAAATCTAAATGGGGAATTGGAAGTTGGACAGGATCCTAATGTCAAAGAGAAACGGTATATCGAGCTTCCATTTTTACACAAATCTGAAGTTTCCAGGAAGCAACAAATGAACAAGTAATTTAAATATTTTGCAAAAATTTGAAACAGGTTTACGGCCAGTGGCATAAGGGCAGGGCAGTTGGGGTGCCTTCCCCGGGGGCAATCTGGAAGTTTGCTGGGCTCTCTGATGAAGAAGTGTGCAGTGCTCGCCACCTGAGTGATCTGGAGCATTGGAGCATTGGACTGGTGATTGGAGCATTGGAGGGCCCTTCTGCCCACCAACACCTTTGTTCGGATCCAAATTGGAGCCATTCCATAGGCAAGTAGGTGGTGATGGGGTGATGTGGGGAGGGGGGTGACATGACAGTGTCATCACCCCATTTTGGGCACCAGCTGGCCAGGCGACATCACTGCTATGGCTCATATTCCTGCAGGATGGAAACAAATCAACACAGCATCGAACCATCCCTTTTGTTCTAGGCTTCACACTTGTCCTGTACTGCGCTTGTGCGGTGATGCTTTGCCATCAGTAGCACATCTGTTGGAGACAAGGTTGTGAGATAGACCGAACAGCATAGATATCAGGAAATAGGAAGAACATAAGAAAATAAGAACAGCCCTACATCAGGCCATAGGCCCATCTAGTCCAGCTTCCTGTATCTCACAGCAGCCCACCAAATGCCCCAGGGAGCATGCCTCAGGTCTCAGGTCAAAAGCCTCAGGTCTTTTGCCTCAGGTCAAAGGTGATGCTTTGCCATCAGTAGCTCATCTGTTGGAGACAAGATTGTGAGAGGGACCGAACAGCATAGACATCAGGAAATAGGAAGGAGTGACAGAGTCAGATGGAGGGTGGCAGAAGGAACAAGAAGGGGGGCTAAGATTATGTGCTCTCCCCACTCCTGCTACTGAGCCATTACCTGCAGAATTCCAAAGTATTCTCCACCGGAGGGAGGTAGGAATTACCTGGTTCTGAAGATGTTTGTCATGATGGTTCAGGCAGAAGGCTTTCTATATCACCCATGAACTTAAGGAAGGAAGGCAGGTAGGCTTATTGAGATTGAAAGGAGTGAGGGTCAAGGCCAGTTCTTTCTCACCATTCACTTCTTCCTCTATGTCCGTTGGTATGGCAGTACATCTCTTCTACCACATATAAGAACGTAGCAAAGAGCCCTGCTAGATCAGGCCAAATGCCCATCCTGTACCAACAGTAACCCACTAGATGCCTCAGGGAGCCCACAAGACAAAAAGAGACCTGCATCCTGGTGCCCTCCCTTGCATCTGGCATTCTGAGATAACCTATTTCTAAAACCAGGATGTTGCATATACCCATCATGGCTTGTAACCTGTGGTGAACTTTTCCTCCAGAAATCTGTCCAATCCCCCTTTAGTAACATCTAGGCCAGGTACCATCACCACATCCTGCGGCAAGGAGGACCCAAAGGTGGCACTGGGGCTTTCCAGGAGGTAGGTATAGATGTTTTTTTATACTTGCATCCCAGCCCCAGCCTCCACAGGATGCAGTACAAGAATCTGTGTCATGGTTGCATCAGCTGGGGGTGGGGAGAATAGGATTGCACTTTTAATAAATCACTAGCTTTCCATTTCTACGAAACCATAGTGCTCTTGTTCAAATGAGTGTGTGTGTTTTTTCTGATCTGATATTTGTTCTCATAGGGTCAATTAGGACCAAGATTGAGCGCGTGGGCTGGAGAAAGGGCCAAGTGTTTACTTGTAAAACAATCAACCACCTTGGGTGCCCTTTGAGGAAAAAGGTGGGGTAAAAACAAAATTGAATAAAATAAGTGAATAATAGACTACTGAACAAAAGCTATGTGTCAAGATACACTGCTGTCAATAGGGTAATCACTAGTGGGCAAGGTTGCCATTTTATTTTATTAGCCTAATTGCCTTCTGAAGATATGTCTTGGCAACTTGTTCCTGTGTAACAAATTTTGCAGCTCAGGATGCAGTGATTCAGGACAGAGCAAGTCTGTGAACGTGCACATTTTTGAGTAATCATCTTCATACTCAGTTTAGATGTTTCCAAAAGCACATGGCTTTCTGCTTTTGGAAACAGGACAATAGATTTTGGAAACAGGACAATGGATTTTGGTTTGAGACAAAAAGGCAATATCTTAAGTTTTGTTGGAATAGGTTCCTAGCTAGTCAGCAGCTTCCCTTTCCTAGGCTGGTTCTGTAATGGAAGAACAGAAAATGTCTGGAACCCTTTTCCAAGGGTGGTAGATGTACATTGTGCTGCGGTCTCGCATTGCTATCTGTGGTGCGGACTAAATGGAGAGGATCTGTGTGGGTTGAAGCATTCTGCTATTCCCTACTGTGGGGAATTGAAATGCGAAAATGATGTATCCAATCATCTGAATTAGACAATCAGCAGTATATCCTGAAGTGCTCACACAATTTGATTATAAAAAGAGTCCATGGAAGGTGTCTAATTCAATCCTATCTCAGAGCAAGCTGCCCATCCGCATGTACAAAATGAGCAGTCTGGATGCTATAAAAACCACAGGTTGTGGTAGGGCAGTATGTAAGACAGCATCTACAGTGGGTAGACGCTGGGCAAAATGTATGTTGGTTATATCAGAAGAAAAGAGAGAGACAGAGCAATGGCACTTGCATCATCTTTTAAAACATCTAGTTTTGCTCTAAAGCAGTGCTTCCTAAACTCCGACAAGGGAATTGGGAGCACTGTAAGTATGCTCAGAGGAAGGGCCATGGCAGCAACATGATCCCCATTATCACACTGCTGTGGGGGGGGGGGGAGTTTTTACACTTACCTGAGGGAGTGCTGGCCTCCAGGGGGTGCAAGCCTCTATATGCTACGGAAGACCACTTTCTGTTTTTGATCAAGAACCTATATTCACTTCCCCCAAGGAGACCTTCAGCAGCTTCCCTGGATACAGCAGCCCACAGGATACAGCGGTGGCAATTTTGGTGCTGCTGTACCGCCAGGCACTGGGGAACCTTGGGATTGGGTTGTTAGACAGCAAGGGCAACCCACTTTCTTCCCAAAGAAGCCATTGTAAAATCCGTCTACCTCTCGAATGTTAGCACAAGCTGATTGCTTGTACTCATTCTCTTTACCCAAACAAGGTCAGTAGCCAACAAAGGTTAAGCATCTCACTAGAGATTCTGAAAGAAGTGCTTTCTGTGGGCTGGGGTGGCACAGCTGATGACTGTATTTCCTTTTTTTTTTTTAAATTTTTCCAGAAGGTCATGGAGAAGCCGGCATACCTGCCAAAAGGAATAACTATTTTGGTCCTATTCCTAATGGTCCCAGGGAACACCCAGTGCATTCTGGGATACAATCCAGTTATTCATGAGTGTGAGAAAACAGCCTCTTAAGCAAACCGCTAGAACAACACTACCAAGTGAAAAAGACCATCTGAGCAGCTTTGCCATGAAAACAAGACTGTTCGCTTGAATGCTGGATGACTCTTCCATATCAAATAAAACCTGCTTTTTTTTCTAATCAGTGATATTTTGTGCACATAGACCAGAGCATTGCCTGTTATGTTTTGAAGACCTGACACAAGAAATAGATCTGAATCTACTTGGAGATGATGCAGATGGTTGGTTGGCAACCTTCAGTCTCGAAAGACTATGGTATAAGCCTACAGCACCCGGTATTCCCAGGCGGTCTCCCATCCAAGTACTATCCAGGCTTGACCCTGCTTAGCTTCCAAGATCAGGCATGTGCAGGGTAACAGCTGAAATGCCACCCAACTTACCTACACAAAGAATGGTTTATCCTTCTTTGTCATTGCCAGCATATCCATGAGGGCACCTGACGCAGGTTGCGTCGGCAGCAGATGGCTAGAGTCCAAAGCGGGAGCAGGTTCAGGATGACTTCCATGTTTTAATTTGAGATTTTAGTTAAGATTGGGCTGTTAGATTTGAACTGGTTTACATGTATTGTGGCAGAACCAAGACTTGGTATGGACTGTATTGCTCCAAGTGGTGTAGCTAGAGGGGCTGCAAAGCACTAAGTTTTGCAGGGAGCCTCACCGCAGCATGCAAGTGGCCCATCCCCATCGGAGCCATTCTGGGTGGTGGGAACAAACCTGAGGTGAATGCTCCCCCTGCCCAGAGTGGCTCCAAAGGGGAAGGGGCTGCTTGCACGCTGCAGTGAGGCTCCCTGCAAGACCCCTTTACACCCCTTAATGCTCCCTGCTTTACACCCCTTAATGCTTTACAGTCCTTCTAGCTACGCCACTGGCTCCTCCATAATCACATAACCACCAAGTGCCCTGTGAGGAGGAGAAGAAAAGATACAAGTAAGACATATCTCTTGCCCAAAACATACACACACACACACACACACACACACACACACACACACACACACACATCTTTTTTTCTCTTGTAAAAATTTCCCACTGTGTGTTTGTATGTAAACTGCTCTGGGAGACATCTTGGCTGGAAGGTAGGTTACAAATACTTTAAGAAAATAATAGTCATAACAGATTTTCCAGAATTTAGTCCTTCATTCAGGATGTAATTTGGACAAAACCCAGGAGGTACCAGGAGGTACATGGGGCAGGAGGTCTAGAGGGTAGAGCCTCCGTTTGCCTGAAGATAACATCCATAGGCCACCGGCAACGTGATTGGTGAGACCTTGAAGCAGCCGATAAGCCAAGCTGAGTTATTCTACCTGCTCTTTGGTGTGAGCAAAGAAGCATCTTGGTTGCCCTTTGAGTGAGAGATGAAGGAGCTGCTTGTCAGCTTGCATGGGAGGAAATAGGAGGCCAGAATGTGATACCAGACCACAAAAGATCCATCTGAAATGTTGTGTGGTTCTTGAAAGATAGAACTTTCTTCAACTGCAAAATTCCTATGGGAATTTAGAACAGCCTGCCTATGTAAACTGCCTTGAATTAAAGTCTGAGGAGAAATCTGATGACCAAGAAAGGCGGTATATAAATACCTGTATTATTATTATTATTATTATTATTATTATTATTATTATTATTATTATTATTATTATTACCAATGAAAGTTAACTTTTTAGAATTTATTGCAATTGTATCATTGGCAGCACAATCCTATGCATGTTTACTCAGAAAAAAAGTCTCATGATTTTCAATGGGGCTTACTCTCAGGAAAGGGAATGTAGGATTTCAGTCAGAGCCCAATCCTACTCAGCCTACTCCAAAGTAAGTCCCATTAGAATCAATGAGGCTTACTCCCAGGAAAGTGTGAATAGGATTGGGCTGTTATTCAGCCAACTTTTTCCCCAGCTGATATCTAATATTGTTTGAGGATGCCATAGACACTGCATCTATTATTGTGGTAATACAGATACTGACCACAATTCCTTTGGTAGGGTGTTTACTTATTATTAGCCCATGTCAGTTGGCGGGTGGTCTTTTGATATTTGCAAATCACTCTTTATGGAAGGGATGGCCCTGGCTCTGATTCAGCCATCTGATGATGATGTCACCACCAAGTAACAAGGGGAATGATGCTTGGAGAAAGCCCTGGCCAGCTTCTGCCATGGAAGGGGGTGGGACTGTGATAAGGTGGGAGCCTTCAAGAGTAAAAGAGGAGACTGGAAAAGTGAGGTGGAGGGGCAGAGGAAGGGACTAGAGATGGAGGAGTTGGATAGGAAAAAGGAGACAGGAGGCAAAAGGGTTCAGGAACAAGTGGGGAGAGACATAAAAAGCAGAGAGAACAGTAATGGAAATGCACAAGATCCCTTGCTTGCTTGCCAGAGCAAGGGGCCACTGTTAACACCACACCCTATCTCCTCAAGGGATCTTGTGCATTTCCATAGGGTTAACCCCAGGGCTCTAACTAGCAGGTCCTTAAGGGATAAAAGCAGGACCTGAAGAAGGGAGAGTTTGGTGGTTGAAGAAGGGAAGGAGTTTGGAGAGATTGAGAGAGTAGAAGGAAGGAGTTTGGAGGAGGAGAGAACTAAACTGGTGGATTGATGGACTGGCTGATGGACTACTGGACCTGCTGACTGGCTGATGGACTAACTGACTAATGGACAGATGGGTGAATGAACTTCTGAGGATTGCTGGAACAGGGACTGCTGGAGACACTGGACATTGGTGTGTGGCTGCCACTCCCAAGACCTGCTGAGGACCAATTTGTTGCTGTGGTGGCTGGAGAAGCTGCTGGCAGGAGAGAGAAGGAAGGAAGGAAGAAGGCAGGTTGAACAGGCAAGCTACCCTGGTGGTGGGGTCCAGCAGTGCTGCGTTGCAGAACTAAGACCATTGCTGGGGAACACAGGGGAGCTAATTAGCTTAAAGTGGGCATAGATTATCTAGATCAGTGGTTCTCACACTTTTAGCACCAGGATTCACTTTTTAGAATGAGAATCTGTCAGGGCCCAACAGAAGTGATGTCATGAGCAGAAGTGACATAATCAAGCAGGAAACTTTTTTAACAATCCTAGGCTGCAATCCTACCCACATTTACCCACGAGTAAGTTCCATTAACTATCATTGTTAAAAGAATATACATAGTAGTTTGTTAAAAGTACAGGTCTGTAACATTTCCCCAAATGCAGTCACATACCACGGTAGCATCTAATGTATTAAAAATAAAATATTGAAATGAATGGGGACCCTCCTGAAATTGGTTTGCGACCCACCTTGTGGGTCCTGACTCACACTTTGCGAAACACTGCTCTATATGAAGCTTGGACTGGGGATTTGGCAAAACAAGGACTGGTTCAGGAGAGCCCTGATGTGAAGAGATGGAGTGGGGTGAAGGGTGAAAAAGCAAAGATGAGGAAGGACTGAAGAAAAGAGGGGCAGGGAGAAGAAAGTAGCTAAGGCCTTGGGGTGGAGCAAGAGCCCCCCTCTGCTCCTGGATAGGGCTGGTCCCTAAGATAACATTAGCATGCCACTGCACACCACTTTCCCCCTTGGGAACCCAATATACAGCCACACTCTCTGAGCAAAACAAGAAGACCCCAACCAGGTGCAGGGGCAGTACAACCAGGCACTAATTTCCCCCTCACTAGCCAGTTGTCTAAAGAGGTACGTAGTTCAATGTGATGTTCTGGCTCCTTCCCTTCCAGAGCTACTCCTAGATCAGACTTCCCCATTACCAGGATATTGGAGGGAGTTCTGTCACAACTTCCCTGCAGCCAGCAGGATCCTGTGGCAACTCTCAGTTATTGTTTCAAGAGCAGCATTTCCTGCCTTCAGGGTGTACCATCCAGGGTCAGGGACTAGGAGAGGGGGGTAAAGGGGGTAACTTGTACCTGGGCCCAGGGTAAAAAGGGGGGCCCAGGAGCCAAAGGAGGGACCCAGAAATTTCCTGAAATCTGAGATATGTTTTCCTGTCTACTCAGACTTGTTGCACGTATGGGATGCTGGGGACACTACTGATGCCACATGGGTGGCTAGACCTGGGCTCCAAAGACTTTTCTAGCTGTCTCTACCCTCCACTCACCCTGCTTTGCCCCTCCCTGCCCCTATTCTGCTCACTGATCACCTCCCCCCCCCCTTGCAAAGGGGCCCAAAAGAAATTTTGTACCCTCCAGGCTGGATTGTCCCATTGTCTGGGGCAAACCCAGACAAAACAATTTTGTATCTATGAGTTAAAAGCAATGAGGTCCTAGGGAATTTCTACAAGAAGTTATGATGGTCCTTTCCTTCCTGGGAACAACTTATTGCCTTTATCAGAGACACAAAGCCTTTCCCGTGGCAGGAGAATATATGTTAGTTCATTCAGAAGCACTGGCAAAGGTAGGCCACATGCTGGCAAGAAAATGGGATCAAATCTGTTAGTTCTTCCTTCTGCTCCTCCTCTTTCAGCTGAATGGCTTTCACAGCTCCTTGGACTTCTAAAATGAGAAGCTGTTGTTTATATTAAGGATGCTTCTTATGTTTAGAGAAAGGAAAGCATTTGTAAATGAAGCTGAAGAACTGTTAGTATCTCCAAACATTTGACAGAAAGGCTCTCCAAGTGAGCATTTGGTATGCATTGTTTGGCTTAACTTTATTTTGTCTATTTTTTTTAAGCATCTTGGTGGTTTTGATCAACTCTTGCTGGTGGAATTCCATTAATACGTCTGTTGGTATGTTGTTGTTGTTTTAAAGATAAGCAGGCAGCATGGTAGATGAGCCTCCAAAGAGACTGGTGCTTGTATATTTATTTTTAGCCTTTTATCCTTATGTCTAATTGAGGATGACATGCAATCATGAGGTTTTATTTCAGAATGCCGTCTCTTTCCTCTCTCTTATTAAGTGGTAGAGCTGACTTTGGCTGATGTCCACAAACCACTTATGTGAGCGTATTTGGACATTCTAGATGAATCATATTGATTTAGGCACAAGCAAACCAAAGCAAGTAGCTTGTTGACTGTGTATCATCAGGAGTTTGGTGGAACAAAACCTTTAAGGGCTTACCGGTGCAGGAGTTTTGTTGAGGTTTGGTTCTTGCAGAAGAAAGGCTCCTCTATGGTTATGTAAAATAGTGTAAACTCTCAATTCTTTTACAAATTTTACTTATTTTAGCATTTATCTAATGTAATCCTTTTTGAAAGAAACAACTCAGGGTGCAGTCCTAACTTGCACTGGAAATAGGCAGGCCAGCCGGCCTGCGCTACATCCAGCACACATTTTGGACAGTCTGTGGCTTGCCCCAAGGCAAGGGGAAACTTTTTCCCTTACACCCCCCCCCCCGGAGAGCCATTGCAGCCCTAATGGGGCAACTTGGATCTGTGCCACCTAAACTGGTGCTGCAAATCCGAGCAGCCCAGGACTGCTCCAGGTTGCCTGGGAACGGGGTCAGGATCCAGTATAAGTGCTGGATCCTGGCCCCTCCTCCCGCTCCCTGCCCGTCCACCCATGGTCCCACCCACCGCCCACCTCCCGCTGCTCCAAAATGCCACCCTCCCACCTCCTCCCTGCTCCCAGGCTCTTCCCAGCCCCCCCCAGACCCCTGCAACAGCTGAGTTCACAGTTGTGTCACAGTTTACCCAGGGCCCGCAGTGGCACAGGGAGGCTGGCGCACATCTGTGTGCAAGCCTATCTGCCCTCAGAGTGGAGCAAAAGTGCTTTATGGCACTTTTGTGACACTCTCAGGCTGATGCAAGGGACTTGTGTCAGCCCAAGCGCGGGGTCTGGATTGCACCTTTAATGACCAACATAGGCAGATCAGTGCTGTATATGGCTTTTTTTTTTAAGCCCAAGTATTTAAATATTTTCCAGTGCAATCCTATACATACTTACTCAGAAGTTCCACTATATTCAGGGGAGTTTACATCCAGGAAAGTATGTATAGGATTGAAACCTTTGTCTCACCGAGGTCAGCTTTTGATTCAGATTACGGGGTACTTGAGTTTAACTAGGTTCCTTCTGGTAACCCTAATTAGGGATGCCACTTTTCATCTTGGTGAAGTCATAAGAACATAAGAAGAGCCCTGCTGGGTCAGGCCAAAGGCCCATCTAGCCCAACTTCCAGCTTTGGCAAATGTCCAAATGATGATGAAACCCAAGTACAACCCCAAGGGGCTTACTGCAAATGGGTATCCAATAAAGTTTTATTTTCATTATTAAATGTTGGGAAATAAGGTGTTAATATCTAATAGCCTCCTATTTTCCTACATTAAATTTCACTTTTTGGAATGAATACAACAAAGAAAAACCACAATACCACTATGTATTATATTTCTAGAAAACTTCTTGTCCTTCTTAAGCTGAAATCTTAAACATCCTTACCAGGGAGTAAGCCCCACTGAGCTGAATAGACCTTACTTCTGAGCAGATATGCCTAGGCTTGTATAGTTAGTTATTTGAAGACCACATTTTTCATATGCTTTGATATTTGCATCTGCAAAACCCTTTTTCTCCCCACGAACAAATGTATTTGAAATTCTTTTGTAAAATTATAAGCCGCCTGGGTGTTAACAAAACACTCAGGCACTACTGATGGGATACACAAATCCCACCATGATGGGTTTTGGCTATTTGCTGTGGACAAAATTCTCAAAATATGAAAAGTCTGTAACAATTATGAGCAGAACTTAAGAAGAGTCTTCACCCATCAGTCCAGTGTTTTCTTAAAGCCCATCCCATACCTGCAAAGTCCATGAGAAGAGCATGAAAGGAGAATTCTCTTCTCTAGTGCTGCTTGCTTCAGTGACCACTTTCCTTCAATCTTAATTCTTTTCTTCAGTCCTCCCAAGTTCCCCACATCCTTTTGTCGGTGGCATTGCTAGAGGGGGTGCAAAACCCAGAAGGAACTAAGTTTTGCAGGGAGATGCACTGCAGTGTGCAAGGGGCCCCTCCCCTTTGGAGCCATTTCAGGCGGGAGGGAGCAAAACGGAGGTGTGCTTCTCCCACAAAAGAATTCCTTGCATATAGAAAACTAGATACTAAGGAGGTTTCTAGTCCAGCCTTCTCCCTGACCTGTTAGATGTCTACATGCAGGGATTTTTTTCTTTTCTTTTCCCTATGAAGGTACTTCCAGCCATGTAAACTTTCCTGCAAAGTGACGTGGGGCGGCCCATACACCTGATTTGCTGTCTCAGTGGAAAGCCTTTGTTCCTCAGGCTGGTGACTAGCTTCTTCAGCGGTTCTGTGCTTGGCCTCTGGAAAACCCTGCTGGAGGACTAGCAACGTCTTAGTTGCTCCGCCATGTTTTGGCTACAGGGTCTTTCAGCTGCAGCCAGATGCTAGTGGGCGAGAAGGCATCGGTTGCCAAGCACTTGGGCCAGCATGCAGTGCTACAGTGTAGATGCTGGCTGTGTCAGAAACATCTGCTATGTCAGCCTTCCAGGCAAGTTAGACAGATTGTGTGGTAAGTATCCCCCTCAGCTGTCGCCAGCTGATCTTTGTTTTAAAAGATAGATTGACTCTCGTGTCAGCTGAGCATGCCACAGCCTTTGCTTTTGGTTTTGCCTTGCTAGAAGTGGTTTTGCCCTGAAATGCAAAATATGTGCTAGAAACTGGAAGGGAAACATTTGTTTAAATATCTTTTTAATTAAATGTGGCCCACATTGGAGAGAGCCTGTGCATCCTACTTGGTGGGATTTACTCTCAGCCCACCAATTAGTCATGGGATGGCATGGAGGAAATTTTAATCTACAAGAAAAGCTTGAGCCGCTTAATTGCCTAAATCAGTAGACTGAAGCTTGCAGGCCTATTTAGTACTAATTTTGCAAATTACCTAATTATGTTCTTTGGTTTCGTTCACCCACAAATTTGCTGGATAACCAAACCACAAGGACTTAAAACACACACGCACACCAGGCTGTCCATTCCAGGCTAGGAGCTGGTATCCTCTTGGAGCTGGTGGTGAGATATACTGTCCCCTAGTGGTCCTGAAAAGCTTTTGTAAATGACAAGGAAGAAAGCCACGCTGCTCAGACGCTGCAAGTTTCATAAGTCAGGCTGGTTATTGCACTAAACATGCCATGTTCACAATGACTGATAAGGTCACTTGCTTCCTGTGGTACAAGCAGGTGAAGATTTTTCCTAGTATGGAAACTGCAGTGGAAGCAAAACTTCAGCTACTATCTGTGTGTGTCCAGCTGCTGCTCAAGGCAATGAGGACCTCTACAACTGTACCATTCTAGCTATTGCATACAGACTGGGTTCCTCAATGCTCTACAGAAAGCGGCGCGCGCACACAGCTAGATGTTTTGCTCAGCGTACCTCTGTGCCTTTTTGTCAGACTGTCCTTGATGTGAACCTAGATTTAAAAAAAAAAAAAACAAAAGCTGTCCCACTATAAGTTGCAATCATTTCCACCAGGAATTCATTTTCTTGCTTTCCCACAATCCAAGAAATTAGGAATATCCAGTAAAATTAATTGATCTTGGGTTCAGAACTGACACAAGGAAGTGTTCCTTTGCACAACTTGTAATGAATTTGTGGAATTCTGTACCACAAGATGTGGTAGGTTGGAGCCAAACTACATATAACAAAGAACTTAAGAATTTTGACTTCTTTTTTTTCTTTAATAGTTAATAGTACTGAGAGGACTCTGAAACAGGGCCAAATGCAGCAGGGCTAGGAAGCTTTAGCACTTTTCTCTGTTGTGATTCGAATCCTCACAAACACACACCCTGTGCACTGGTTGGCAACCTTCAGTCTCGAAAGACTATGGTATAAGCCTACAGTACCCGGTATTCCCAGGCAGTCTCCCATCCAAGTACTAACCCCTGCTAACTGGGTAAGAGGCACTTTTTTCAAGTGGGTGCTCCTTTTTTCAGCAGGGGGAGAGTAACTGGCCCACCTCACCCAAGCACTGTCTGTTCTAGTGGCTGTCTGCTGGTATTCCTTGGCATCTTTTTAGACTGTGAGCCCTTTTGGGACAGGGAGCCATTTAGTTATTTGATTTTTCTCTGTAAACCGCTTTGTGAACTTTTAGTTGAAAAGCGGTATATAAATACTGTTAATAATAATAATAATAATAATAATAATAATAATAATAATAATAATAATAATAATAACCAGGCCTGACCCTGCTTAGCTTCCAAGATCAGGCAACATTGAGCACATGCAGGGTAACAGTTGCTACACTAGTTCAGTTAGAAATAAAGACTCCATTGGCTTTCAGTAGAAGCTTTTTTCCTAATTAAAAAAAGGACAGTCTCGTTAGGATTGAAATTGCTATGGGGTGAAGTGCTAAAGCTGAACCCCCACAGTTTCACTCTGTTCTGGGCACTTGTATGTGCTGTTTAAAAGGAAAAAAAAAAGGTCATACAAAGAAACTCTTTGGAATATATATTCTGGTCCTTAGCTTTAAAAAAAATGATCAGACAAATTCATGGGAGATTATCAACAGTTATTAGCCATGATAGCTAAACTGAGCTTCCATGTTTAGATAAAGTATAATTCTGAATAGCAGGTGCTCAAACAAACAACAGAACCCAAGGGCATCTGGATGGCCACTGCCTTGAAAGGCCCCTAAGCACATCTGGATTATTTTTTGACCAGGTCTGTAAACTCTGATAGAGAGTTCTTAAAAAAACAACCACTCAACTGCCATGAGTTGCCTCCTTGTCTAGAGGGTGTCTATTTCTTGATAGTTCTGTCACATTCAAATGCGAGTGGACAAAAATCATGCTGATGAACTGACTATAGAAACCTTCTGGACGTTCATCAGCCACAAGTCTTGCCAGGGCTCAGAGTAATTTCCAAACTGTGAATCAACCTGCAGACGGCAAATCGCATACTGCAAGAAAATGCCAAGCAAAACAAACCATTGCAAATCGCTTATATAAAGCGGCCTGTGGAAGGATCTTGGATTCACTCTGCCGAAACTGCAACAGCGATGAAAGTTTTGAAAGAGGGAAGTTTAAGAATCCCAAACTATTTCTGAGTGTGGTGTCATTTAAGCTTAATAAAGATAAAAGAAATCAAGTCAAAGCAAGATGCTTCTTGTAAGGAGACATCTTAATGGGGAGGGCAGCAGTAGGGGGATCTTTTCACTCAGATCTTCTTAAGGGTATTTTGTGGAATTCTCTGAGGGGGGGGGGGAGTCAAGCATGGACTTTCAGGGAAGAAAGGAAATCCTGTTTTAAACAGAGGTTGCTTGCTTTAAATCAAACTCAGGCTGAGGGAAACAAGCCCTCACTGATAAAAATCCTACAGTCACTTGGGATTCTGGTTTTGCCATTCTCACAAGTATCTTTATCACAAACCATTAAATAAATTCTACATGTTCTTCATTCCCATTACACATGATAGTCATCAGAGGACATTAGGTGATGCTGTTGCAATTGATGTGGAGTCTAGATCACTTTGAAGAGGGAGAGAAAGTGATGTGGACCGGCTTCTAAACCCACATGCAGAAAATGAAGAGCTACTCTCATGTCAGTCTTGAACTCGGTTGGATAACCCACATTCAAATTCTTCTCCTATGAATCCAGTAGACCGCCTAAGGGCTCAATCCTATCCAATTTTCCAGTGCTGGTGAAGCTGTGCCAGTTGGGCATGCACTGCATCCTGTGGTGGGAGGCAGTCACAGAGGCCTCTTCAAGGTATAGGAACATTTGTTCCCTTACCTTGGGGCTGTGTTGAAGCTGCACCAGTGCTGAAAAGTTGGATAGGATAGGGCTCTAAGGTAAGCTAACATAGACCCAGACCCTCCTGCCTGCAATACAGGGATGGTAATAGTGGCCTACCTTACAGGATTGTTGTAAACATTATTTATATTTTTAAAGTGCTTTGTGTGCTGCCTTTCCCCCAATAGCGGAGGATCCAAGACAGCTTACAAAGCCCTCAAAATTATTATTTTATTATTATTTTATTAATTTATACCCCGCCTTTTTGCCCAATGGCAAAAATTTTGAGGGCTTTGTAAGCTGTCTTACAAAGGCAAAAATACAAAAAAAGGGCAAAAATACAAGGTAAAAACACAATTATCAATAAATAGCAAATAGAAAGCGGCACATATAAAAGATTATTGATAGAAAACTTGTGTCATAAAAGCACAATGAATTAAAACCTTTAAAACGCAGTACTCCTTTAAAAAGCAGATTTGGGGCATAATGCCTGTGAAATAAATCAAACACTCCAAAGGTTGCTTATATTCTCAGTGTTTAGATCATTTATTTGTGTGAATTTACTGGTCATAGGTGGTCTTCATATGGCAAGTCACCTTATTGAAAAAGTATGCATCTCAGAATTTTGTATCTCTCCTTGAGACATTATGATGTTTGTTGAGTGGAAATGGTACCTGTTTAAGGCAGATGTCCTGAATACATCTTCCCACATGAGCACCTTCTGCCTTTAAATTCTTAAGGAATAGTCTGATTGTCGCCTACCCTTCCCACAGGTAAAGTTCACTGCAGAAAGTACGCAAAAGGGTCTTCCCAGGCTTGGCACTTGCCTTTTGCAGAGTTTAGGATGTTGCCTGATCTTATATGCATTTTGATATTTATTCAGGCCACTGAATAAATTCAGGGGGACAACTGAATCTCCCTTCTGCCCAGCAATGATTGTTAGGGGAAGGAGAAAAGTGGTGCTGAGAGGATAAACCAAGAGGTTCAGCTGATGGGAGAGGGTTGTTAAACATCTCCCAGTGTTCCATCATAAGACCCACACCCAAATGCTATAGAAAGAGGGATGGCTTATGGGCTGGTTTTGCCACAAGCTATGCAGCCGGTTCTCAATGTGAGTACTACAATGGGGCAGAGAGGTTCCTCATCTCCTTCCTTTACTATCTGAGAAAAAAAATCTCTTTTTATTCCCTGCTGCAGCCACTCAAAATGTGTATCCCCCCTACCCTGTTTTTCTACACACCTATTCTAGGATAATTTAAGCTGTTAGGACAGCGACCCCTTGATAGCTGAAAGCGCTCTTGGTGGGGAAGTGCTTTTCTCCAGTTCTAATAAATGCCCCCAAACTCTCTTATTTTCAGAGAGATCAGAACCCTTTAAAGCTTAAGTCATCCTGAACATAGGGGAAGAATTAGATTTGGAGGATGTATGCCAGAAAGAGTGCTTTGCCTGACCCCAGTCCCCCTCCACAGTACTATAGATTTTGGGGTTCAAGCAGACCAATCCCCCTCTGCCCCACATTTTTCTTTTCTTCCTCTTTTTCTTCCTCAATTGTCATTCAGCTGTTCTCAACATTTCATAAGGACAAATGTGGTAGCCCTACATACCTATGAGGTGGCACAATCTGTAGTTCCCCTGAGTGACCACAAGAGAGCAATACGAAACAAAAACTGAGGATGCCGTACAAATTCCCTTTTGAGTATTGTGTGGAATCCTCTTGAGGAGCAAAAGCAAAATGCTGACAAGCTGTCAAGAAAGGACATCCTGCTTCAACCAGGGATTGCTTGCCTTAAATCAAATTCAGGCTAGAAAAACAACCCCTCACTGATAAAACGCAGCAGCCCCTTGGGATACTGGCTTTCCCATTACACAAGTATCTTTATTTCTCTGTTTATTTTTAGAAATTATTTTTCCAATGGAAGAGGCAGAGAGAGATGGAGAGAGTGATTAATTATACAAATAATGGTTGGCTCTGTGTGTTAACAGACATAAAATATTGTCCTATTGAGCAAAAATGAAGAATTTTGTTCAAAGACCTTTGACTTAATGTCAAAGGCTGTTTAATGAGGGTTAGTGGAGCAAGGAGGTAAGGATGCCTCAATACCGCAGCTCCATTCCTGAGAGACAGTATGAACTGGGAGGGTCATGAAAATTCCAAGCCTCCCTAAATGTTTGTGCCGTACTCCCTGCCTGTTTCTTGGCATGCTACACAAATGGGTGCATGCTACTGTGGCCTATGTGCCTGTTAATATTTGTTGTGGATTTATGCCTGTGTTTAATTCATAGAATTATAGAGTTGGAAGGTGCCCACGAGGTCATCTAGTCCAACCTCCTGCCTGTAGCAAGAAATTCTCCTAGGGCATCTCCAGCAGCACCTCCCCAGCCTCTGCTTGAAGATCTCCAGTGAGGGAGAATCCACCACCATACCACTCCTACTGTCAAGAATTTCTTCCTAACGTCCAACCAGAATCTCCTCTCTTGCAGTTTGTACCCATTGGTACTAGTTCTATTCTCGGAGGCAGTTGAGTACAAATTTGTTCCTTCTTCCATGTGACAGCCCTTCAGGCAATGCGCTAGGGGGACGCAGGCCACACCAGGTGACGTGCTCGGGGGTTACACTGCTACCGGCCAAAATGTTTAAAATCTTGATATTTTCCAATAAGTCGATCATGTTATATATCATTCGATGTGTGATTTCATGCAGCTTATTTTCCAGCAAGGAAAGAGTGATATGATTCAAGGGCACATGATTTGTTAAAGGAAGAAACAGATGAGTAAGAAGTCTGGCATGTTAGAAATGGGAAGCTAGGAGCACAACATGGAAAAATGGAGGAAACCTCATGTAAATCAGTGTGAGAATTCCTGGAGGACATGCTTTGCACAAGATGTCCCAGGTTCAATCCCTGGTGGCGTCTTCAGGTAGGACTGGGAAAATCCCATCTGAAACCCTGGAAAGCTGCTTCCAGTCAGTATAAACTCTGATCTAGGTGGTCCAGTGATCTGACTTGGTATAAGGCAGCTTCATATTTTTACAGCCCAGTCTTAATTCAGAGTTACAACAGCGGAACAGAGGTTCTGCTATCGCAAATGGCCTTATGGAGGCCATGTTGGAATTGCTATCATAAATAGGGTTTTATTTTTTTTTCCCATGAATATACGTTGGATAATTTTTTGGTAGTTTTGTGATGAATTGAGAGAAATACATTTCTCCTTTTAATGTCCTTTCAAGGTGGGCTATTGTTTTACAGATGGGAAATTGAGGCCGAGAGAGCAACCTGCCTCACGCCACTTGGTGAATCCACTAAGGGCGCAATCCTAACCCCTTATGTCAGTGCTTTCAGCACTGGCATAAGGGCAATGCAGCTCTGAAGTAAGGAACAAACATTCCCTTACTTTCAGGAGGCCTCCGTGAGTGACACCCAATTGCAGGGTTGCAGCACATGTCCCATTGGCATGCACATGTCCCAGTGCTGGAAAGCACTGACATAAGGGGTTAGGATTGCGCCCTAAATTGTCTAAATCAGTGGTTCTCAAACTTTTTAGTGTCAGGACCCACTTTTTAGAATGACAATCTGTTGGGACCCATCAGAAGTGATGTCTTTAACCTGGAAGTGATATCATGGTCAGTAATTACATCATCAGTGTAGGCTTCAAACCTAAGCCATGATCAGCCAAACGTCCCATTCCACAGCATGCTTGTGCTGTTATTTTGCATAGTTTGGAATTCAAACATTCCAGCTTGGAAGTCAAACAGAACATGGATACTTCTCCAACCACAAAGACCTCCCCCCTTTCCAGCATCCCATCTGCCCACCTGTTCAAGACAAAATACTATGCCTTTTTCCCACCAGGAGCCTGCCCTTCCCGGCTACTCTGTACCCTGTATATTCAGCTCTGTATTTTCAATGGTGGTTGAGTTAGGGGCTTCATGATCCACCTGAAATTGGCTTGTGACTCACCTAGTGGGTCCTGACCCACAGTTTGAAAAACACTGGTCTGAGTGAAATTGGAATGTCCCTGCTAAATAAGAACATAGCTCCAACATTGAAAGGATAGTTGGGGAGGGGGGAGGTTGCTGTCATTGGCTGTTGTCAGAGGTTTACTGTGATAATTTTGCATGTGTGCATGCATGCGGTTTTGCTTTTCCAGAAGGACCCGACTAAGTAAATGTTTAGCAATGTTTAGAAGGAGAATCATTTATATGTGAGCTCAGTGGTTCAGCTGGGCTTTTCCCCTTCAAAAACACGGCCAGACAGTGTTAATGATACAGCAACCAACTCATAAAAGACAGGTCACATACTGAAAATACCCATTCATAGGCAGAAGTTTGCTTATGTGGTCCGCGGCTTTCATATTTTACCAATCATGTAAAAACAAAAACCAGGCCAGATGTAGGGAGGATGATGGAAAAGTACACGTAAGCAAGCAACAATCTCAAAGAAAGATGCCCATGGCACTTAACGAAAAGTGACCTGATTTTCAGAGTCTTCTGGCCTGATTCACAAAGGCTCTTTTTGTATTCTTGTGCTCAGGCTTAATCCAAGCTGCTGGTTCTTACTCAGACCCCAAGCCATTTAGGATTTTAAATGAAGGGCAAAGTTCTCTCATATGGACTGTTGAAATCACAGGAGAAGGGCTTCCCCCTGCTATTGCGTTCTGGCCCTTTAAACGCTGTTTTTAGAAGGTTATAGGGAATAACATGGCTCAGTTGGGAATTACTGGAAGAAGCCAGGGCTTGTGGATTTAAATAAGGTCCCTCCAGGGCTGGTTGAACCAATAGGCAGCCCAATAGAACCACCCTCTGCAATGCCAATGCCCTCACCAACTCATATCTGGCTCCTTCCTCCATGCAGGCTGTTTAAATGAAGTAGAAGATCTGAAGTGCTCTTTCGGGCCCAGTGAAGAAACAAGCAAGATGAGAAGGCAGGGGGCCAGATCACTACACTTTGAGGACCGGAATGCAGCAGACTTGCTCTTTCTGCTGCGCTGGCTCTTTAAATGAAGCAGGAAATGTGGAGCGTCTTTGCAGTGCTCCCAGTTCAAGCAGCAGTTCCTGCTTTGTTTAAAGGGCCCGTGCAGAGGAAGGGGCAGATACGGAGGCCAGCAGTGTCCCTGGCAGACTAGAAGAAGGCTACGAGCATCTGATCATTGCTGCCCTCAGCCTGCTGTGGATGCAAACAGCATTGTTCACTTCACAGACGGGCTGGTCATGGGGACCCCTATATATTCCCCTGTCTATTGAGGATGGCCCCATGTGCCCTCAGGCTGTGCTCCAGGTGCCTTTGCCCTCTGAGATGCATGATTAGACCTTTACATGCAGCAGGGCCTTTTTGGTGGCTGCATCATTGCTATAGAATGCACTGTGGAATCTCAGTGGAGGCCAATTTGATCCCTGTGATATATAGTTCAGGGATGTCAAACTTGTTTCATACAGAGGGCCAAAGTTTATTTTATTTATTTATTTTTCACATTTTTATACCGCCCTTCCTCCAAAGAGCTCAGGGCGGTTTACACAGCTGCTCCTCCCCTCTTTCTCGTCCTCACAACAACCCTGTGAGGTAGGTGAGGCTGAGAGAAAGTGACTGGCCCAAGGTCACCCAGGAAGCTTTGTGGCTGAGGGGGGATTTGAACCTGGATCATCCAGGTCTAAGTCCACCTCCCAAATCACTACACCACCCTGGTGCCTATTGAGGGCCGGAAGTGACATCATTAAGCAGAAAGCGAAAGCGTTAAGCAGATGATGGCCTGAATTAGCTGAGATGAGATGAAAATATTTTCAAGAGACGAGATAGTCCAATTATCAAGCTGGGAGAGCCCAATTATAACAGGGGCTGGCTAAGGGGCTACTGGGGGCCACATTCAGTCCTTGGGCCTTGAACCTCCCTGCTGTTGTACTTTAGGTGCCAGGCAAGGCTGTGAGTTTTCTAGAAAGCTTTGGATTTTGTTTAGTGTTTTTTTATGGCTGCAAATGGGTGTGCTTTGACAACTTTAGCTTTATGCTACTACTTTTAGGATGGCAATTCTTGTTACGGTTACTGTTTTTGTTTTTCCCATCAATTTTTTTTGTTAAGAAGTTTGTTTTTACTGATTGTTGGGGGGGGGGAGCTGCATTTTGCAAGGAGAGTGGGATACGCTTTGTGAAGAAATAAAAATAACATTACTGTTGGAGCTGGTCTAGCATTACTCAAATTTCACATTAGCAAAGGAAATTGACTGTTTACGTGCATTGGAATGGAAGGCCAAAAGCAATTAAAAGCACTGTGATCTAACCATATAGTGGGGGGTAAACCAGTAGCATAGCTAGAGCATTAATTTTTGCAAGGAGCCTCCCTGCGGTGCGCAAATGGCCATCCTTTTCCCCTTTGCAACCATTCCTGGTGGGGGAGCAAAACAGGCGTACATCTCTGTTTTGCTCCCCCTGCCTGGAATGGTTCCGAAGGGGAGGGCTGCGAGGAGGATCCCTGCAAAACTTAGTGCTTTACACCCCCTCTAACAACATTGCTGGGCTAAACTATAAGGGAAGACCATCCCCTTCATATGCTTAGTGCTTCGGAGCACCGAAGGCATTTACTTAGCCACTACGAGAAGCAAAATGTATTTTGGGTTAACTGAGTGGCCTGAGACGGATCACTCTCAGCCTCAATTCCCATCTGCAAACCAGGTAACTTAGCTTATAAGCGCATTGCATTTTTCTCAATCCATCATCAAATCCATCACAAACTAGGAATGGGGAGTTTGTACTTCCTTTCTGGGGAGGGCCTTGATTAGGATGTAGAGAGTCTCCGTTTTGTGAGGCCCTTGTGAGGAATGAAGGCGGGCAGAGCAACACTGGAGAACCAAGCCCTTTCTGGTTGGCAAGGGAGGGGGCTGGCAGGTGGAGTGTTATCGAGGTTAGTGCCTGTAAAATACGGAGTTAACGGCACCCACCATTATCCTTGGATGTTGGTTAACAAAGCTTTTACTTCATTTAAGGCTGCAGTTCTTTACAGTACACACTTGCTAGGGAGTAATTCTCATTAAATAATAGAGCTTACTTTTGAGTAGATATGAGTAGAATTTTACTCCCAATCGCTTGTATATTCTTAACTAACTGAGAGCCCAATCCTGAGCTTGTACCGTTGGCGGTGAGTGTCGCAAACATGCTGTAAGGCATGTTCGCAGCCCTCAACACCAGCCCAGTGCCAGAGGTAGCTCAGGGCCAGCAGGCGTTGGGCTACCTCTGGTGGATCACCGGTGCTCCAGCGGTAACGTGGACTGCCTGGCGGCAGGGAGGTGGGTGGGGGCGTGGGGAGAGTCGGGGAAGAGGTGTTCCAGGGCTCGGGAAGGCGGGGAGAGGGCAGGGAGGAGGCATGCCAGGGGGAGAGAGCAGGGCAGGAGGAAGGCAGGATTGGTGGAGCTCTGCTCTGCTGCATCCAGAGCTCCAAGTTGGGCCATGAGGCCCAACACGGAAGCTCTTGATTCTGCACCATCCTTGGGCTTCTGCAGAATTGATTAGCTCCATTGCAGGGCCCCTTCCCCTGAGGATGCCGCAGCAGCCGTTTCGGTGCTGTGGCAGTTCCGGTGCAACGGGCAGCTCAGGATTGGGCTGCCAATCTGTTCCCTTGACATCCAGAAGGTAGCCTTACGTTGCTGTACCTTAGTTCCAAAATCTGTGGTTAAGCAAATAATTTCATCTAATGATTCAATTTGCTGATATCTCCCACATCTCTTACACCATGGAACTCAAGGGTGATCCCATGGGACCTCCTATCCAAGCCTTGAGCAAACTCAGATCTGCTTACCACACACTGGGACCTGTGTGGTCTAAATTAACTATGAGTGCCCAAATTGCAATAAATAGATACACTCAGCATTTGCCTCTGAACCACTTATGTCTCCATGTGTTTCTGGCTTGGTCTGTATGTTTGCACTGTGCAAGAGATGTGTGGCAAACTGTTCATAGTTCTCATGTGGTTCTATATACCTGTATTATAGTTCTCAGGTGTATTATAAATAAGCTCATTAAAATTCATTCATTCATTCATATAAGTTCAGTCTCTAATGCATCCATTTATGTAAATTTATTCAAACCTGAAATGTAAAAAATTTTTTCCCAGCCCCCGACACAGTGTCAGAGAGATGATGTGGCCCTCTTGCCAAAATGTTTGCCCACTCCTGCTCTAGAACTCTTCCTGCACCCCGAGGCTGCATCGGACACTCATTCTCAAGCTTGTCCCCATCTTTTTAAGGTCTAGGACCTTTTGTTTAAAAATTGAAAGGTGAGCTTTTCAGGAGGCTGGCGACTGGGCCTAATGCTAATTTCTTCAGTTGTACAGTTTGCTTGTTGGAAATGCCAAATGTGTACGACCCTGGTTATACATCCAGTCAACAGAATTGGTCCCGGAATTTGGCTGGACCTAATCTGCAAGCAAATCTTGTGGACAACCAGTTTTCATAAAATGCTTTCTCATGGACAAAGCCCCAAGAGTCACTGCAGAAGTTTATCGCATATCCCCCCAAAATGCTGTCATTGGCTATCAGATAAGAGACTGTACAATGCTATTCAAATAGTTGGTTTTCTTTGACTGGAAGCAGAACCCCAGGGATGATGGGAGGAGGGCAGTGATGATGATGGAAACTCCTGTGTTAGAAGCCTGGTGGCCTATTCTCATTGACCTTCAGTGAGAGGTGGGTGACTATTGAAACCCCCTTTGCAGCTTTTTTCTTCTTCTTCTTCTTCTTCTTCTTCTTCTTCTTCTTTTTGAAACCCTAGCAATCTATTCTCAAGGCCTGTCAATCGCAAACCTTTCCATTGCAATAAAAGTCATTTTAGAAACAACAAACAAATTAAACACCCCCATGTCCCCCGTGTGCTTTTGTTTTAGGCAGCCCACTGTTGAGACTCTCTGGCTCCAGGAACGCATATGAGCAGTTTCCTATGATTTGACGGCAAGATGAAACAAAAACCGTCAACACTTGCTTGACCAAATCAAGAGGCAACTGCAAGAACTGAAAGTAAAACACAAATAGCTTTTTCACTGTGGGGTCTAAAATATCAATGCATGTTATTTTTGAGAGAGGTTTCTCTCTATTGCCTGAATCATTTAAAAAAAGGGGGGGGGATTCCAGAAATAGACATCTGTAGGACATCCTGCATGGTAGGTCCATTGAAATGTTGAATGATAGTTTCATTCATTTTAGGTTGGATGAGTGGTATACAGTATAAGGGGGTGGGATTCTGCCGCCTTTCAATGATTCCATAGGCAATGGTGAATGAAGAGCAATATACAACATTGCTGCCATATCTTTTTGTTGCATTAAAAGTGTGCCCAACCTTTTTTTTAAATTAAGACAACTAAAATTGTTGTCTTAAATTTTTTTTTTTAGTTAAGACAGCTAAAATTAACAGACACAAACCCAGAAAACCTTGAACACAAAATAACACAGTTACCAAGTCTAAAACATAGAACGAAGAGACAAGGAAAGAAAAAAGATAAAATCAAAAGAAGATAAAAATAAAAACAGATGTTGAAAGCAATGTAGCAAGTGCAGGGTACTCGTAAATCTAAATTACTTTCTGTATAGAAAGTGCTCAGCTACTTTCTATACAGGGGAAATATGATGAGAATGGAAATTAAACACATTCTCGCACAAACTGGTATCCGTTCTGAATGGCTGAATTTGCAGGCTGAATGACCAAAATTGAGTTGTTTTGGAATTGATTGATATCCGTCAGGTCAAGCACAAGTCCATCAGACGTGGCTGTTTCAAAATGAACTATGGAAATTCCAATGCATATTAAAGATAGGGAAGAGATAGCTTTCCTATGTTATCTTTTTGCAACAGTTTTCAGTAGGCAAATGAATTGTTTCCAATGTAGGTCTTCAAGCAGCAGGAGGAGCTCCTCATCTTCACAGCCACTGGCCTTGATGACTGAAGCAGAGTGAAAACAAATTTTATCATCCCCAACACTTGAACATTAAACGTGACTCAAACCCTATTACAATAGTGTTGGATTTAAATTCAGTTTCGTTTATTTTGTGTGTTGTTGTTGTTGTTTTTTTACAAATAAATATTGCATTTTTATTTTGAAAGGTAATATAAGAAATTCAGAATCACCATGTGAACTCTGAAGTTCTTAAATACAAGATTTCAGTTATAGTTATGAGACTGGGGTGTTTGTAAGGCAAGACTGAGGAAGATCGAGCCCTGCAGATATTCTGATGGATTACATCTGGGCAATTAATATTATATATTATATGTATGTGGTATAGTATTCATTTAAAATGTATCAACACTTAGAGTCAGAGTGGCCTAGTGAAAAAAAATATGCTGAAGTATATATATTAAAATACTGATAAAACAAGTCTATGCCCAGCAAGGGCTGTAGACTTTCTAAACACATCAACAACTTAGTTTTTAGGTGTGGATCATAAATCAGGACCAAAATGGAAATTGAAGCAACATACCTGGATTAAAAACTAGGCTGGCTTGGATCTAACACTGTTGTTGATCAAGCAGCCATGATGATGAGTTAAACCCGAACTTCAAAGCAGAATTATGGCCCAATCCTGTTGGGCCTGCGCTGGTGGAGTAAATGTTCCACCAGTCTGCAGTGTTCAAAAAGCATCCTTCCTTCCCACTGGAGCCAGTGGTCATCAGGAGGCCCGCCACAACAGTTAAGCCAAGCACAGGGATGGGGTGAGATTGGGGAGGGGGTTGAATGGGGTGAGGAGAGGATGGAACAAGGTGGTGAGGGGCAGAATCAGCACTGCTGGCACTTGCCAAATCCAAACCCCCTTCCTGGATCAGATCTGCCTGCATGAATCAATGTGGACTTGTGTCAGTGTTATCGCTAGCACAGGTCTGAGTTGACCCATTGTTGCTGCTGGCACTTACCCCAGGGCAAGGGGACAAATGTCCACCTACTCCTATGAGACCTCCAACAGCCGAAAATCCCTCATGGGATACAGCGTAGCCCATGCTGGAACTGAAACATCACCATGCAGGGATTTACACTGAATTGGGCTGTTCTGTTTCAAAGTAATTGTATTCATAGGAACACATGAACAGGATATAGGAGTCCTGGAGACCTATACGAATAGGTCATAGGAGTCCTGCTGGGTCAAGTCAAAGGTCCTTCAAGTCCAGGATCCTGTTACCCATATTGGCCAACCAGATACTTCCAGGAAGGCCAAATGGCTTTCTTAGATCAGGGATGGGGTTGTAGCTCAGTGGAAGAACACAAGCCTTTCATACAGAAGGTCCCAGGTTCCAGGGGTGTAGCTAGAGGGGGTGCAAAGCACTAAGTTTTGTAGGGACTCTCCTCATGTACACCTCCATTTTGCTCCCCCCCCCCTTGGAATGGCTCTGAAAGGGAGGAGGAGGGGCTGCTTGCATGTTGTGGAGGAGGCTCCCTGCAAAACTTAGTGCTTTGCACTCCCTCTAGCTATGCTACTACCAGGTTCAGTTTGTGACATCTACAGGCAGTAGGGATGGGAAATACCTTGTTTGAAATTCCTGAGAGCTGCTGGCAATCAGCATGGGCAATACTGAGCTAGATGGACCAGCTCAATATAAGACATTTCACAAGTTCGATTCGATCGATTTCCAGAACCTTTATTGGCATTAAAGAAAATAATTTCACAAGTTTATTTGAAGCTGTCTAATAGCCCTGATTATAATGGGGGTAAGGCATAATACCCTGTCTGGTCTTCCTGCACCAGTGTTGAACAGGCAAGGCCAAACTTACAAAGTGAATACAAGTTAGGGGTGGTGGTGGATTGAATTGAAAAGCCGATTCCTGCACTAAATGAGATGTATTTTTCAGAGTTTCAAAACTGGATAGCTGTACATTCCTTTGAATCTGTTTGCATTGGCCTCAGTGGATTTCATTCCAATTGGCTTAAATTTTATTCAAATTACTGTTTGAGCAGGTCCAGTGATTGTGCCTGTACTTTTTTTTATTAAACAAGCCAAAGGGCAGGAGAAAAAAAAAAAAACTATACTTTTAATGTGCAAAGAATATGTAAATGTATTCAGCTGGCCTAGCTGAAATGTTACGATCTGCACCAGATGCCAAAAATAAGGTGCTTTGAAGGTCTTTGAAAGAGTCAAGTGATTGGGGAGGGGGGGAGGTTAATTCCTAAGTGAAATATTTTATACTTTGGAGTTCCTGCATAATGGGGTCTCTATTTCTTTAAACAAGCTTCAGTTCATTGACGAGTGCTAAGGAGTGCTGTGTCGAAGCCCTAGAGAGAGAACAAAGTTGATGGCCTGACAGTTGAGTCAAAATTTCCCCTCCCCAGATTATTAGCCCATTCCACGTGTTTGATCATCTTTAAGTGTTTTCAGAAGTTGAAACTTTCCTCTTCTGATCTTCCTCTCCACTCAGTACACTGTGTTTATGTCAAATGTAAACAGAGCTTGGCAAATCTATAAAATTAATGCGTTGGCACAGCCGAACAAAAATAATCACTGCATAGGGTATTGTTGGCGAAAGTGCGATAGGGTTGCAAGCTCCAGGCATCAAGCTTACTTGGGAGATGGCAGCTGACACTCAAGCTGCTAAAGATACCTTCTGGATCTGTTTTTAAAAGTGCATATTAACTGCTACAACAATAAACGCAGAGATTAAGAGCCTGCAGTAAAAAGGAGTATTTCATTTTGCGTTACCAGTCATGACACATTTATTTTACTCACCATAGTTGATTCTGTAACACAATTCAACATTTAGTTCCAAGGTAATGACTTTTTTCGGCATCTTTTGCTTACAATATTATATAATACAGTTCTTTAAAAAGACTGTTTTTTTAAAAAAAAATGATTGCTTAATTAAAAAAAAAGATTGTCAAAGTGTTGCTTAATCTCCTCACATTTTGGAAAAGGAGTTTAAGATAATGGAAACCTGAGCACAATTAAACTGAGCCCAGCCTGCAGTAGCCTTAATTTCCTCAAATGTTGTTTTAAGTGCAAGACTAAGTATTTGCAGAAACAGGTCTAAAAATAGGGACCCCATGTACGCAGGCAATGAGGGCTATGGTTACTGATAGGATCTTCTATTATTATTTTTTAACTGCCCACAAAATACATATTTACACTTTTGGATCCTACAAGGAAGCGTCACTGTGAATATTATGTGCTTGACAGTCAGTTAACTGCAGGGTTTCCCAAATAACACTGCTGGGGAAATTTGCCTCTGATTAACTATCTGTCAAGGCCACAAACTGGCTACACGTTTTGTTGGGAGAGGCAAATAGAGATGACATCAGGATAAAAGAAGGCAGCAGCCCTCAGGATATTCTGGAGTGTCCATGGCAGACTGAGATCTTAGCCTCTCACTTGGAGGCTATTTGGAGGTGTTACCTGATGACTGAGGTTTGGTCCATGCAGTAGAATGGGGTGGTAGAATTCTGAATACCAGTACAGTCTGCAGTGGTGGTATCCTATATTTGAATGCTCTAGCACAGCAGGGAATGATCTTCCCTACCCCATATTTTTTTTTTAACCTGAAGAATTTAGATTAAAAAAAAAAAAAGAATGAGGGAGCATTAAAAAAATATTATCCCATTAAAAAAATCCCACACCTTGGTATGGTAGGCTCTGTATTTGAAGACTCTACCGTTTCATTCTGCTGTATTGTATAGACCTGGCCTAAAATTCCAGTGGGTTCTAGGGTTGTGAAGATTCTGGATAGGTGGTCTCTTTCGGAGCTCATAGCCTTCCCTCGAGATCTGTGCGATTCAGTGCGTGCTGCCCTCCCCATGTTACCACCCCCTGCTTGCCAAGCATACTGTAGAAAGGGCAAAAGGAGTTCACGTTGTACAAAAGATTTAGATTAGCATTAGAAAATGCTGCCTAATTATCAGATGAACAAGTGATGAATGAGTTGGGTAACTGAACTACTGCCACAGTCTCTGTGTTTTCATTGTGTAAAATCAGCTCTTGGAATCCTTGCACTTTTTTTCCCCCTTCTTTGTTTTTACAAAGTTTTTTTTTCAAATTCATATTCCACTGATTCCCCTTTTGTGATCGAACAGCCCCCCAAAGCACAGGGTATTCCTACAAGATTGCCCTTGAATTTTGCCTAAAATGTGGTGGCTTCTGTTACAACTTCGTTGATGGGGCGTGAATAGCATTTCAGTCAAACTTGTGAACATTGCTCAGTGCCCTCAACAGACACTTGATTCCCATAACAATTACAAACTCTACCCTTGTGTTAATTTTTTCCTAGCTCAAGACCTCATTTCCCTTAATAGGTACCAGTGGTCAGACTGCACGGATTTTTGAAGGGTATACCAATTGTTGACTAACAATATGCCGTTTATTTAAAAAATCAGGATAGAGAAACAAATTGTTTGTGCTGAGATATATTTAGAGAGCATTCTTATTGTTCAGGGTCTCAAGGAACATTTTAGAACAATCATCAGAAGCATGTCATTCGGGCATTGTTAGCGCAGCCCTTTTCTATTGAATTTTCAAGATGTTGTAAAATGAGATTATGCGAGTAGCACCTCTGGACACTTTTTTCCCATCATTGTGTTGGTATCAATCGCTGACTTCCACTGTTTCTCCTGGTATTAAATAGAAATGTTGTTTCCCAGTGCTCTGATTGGATCATTTATAATGCATGACATAACTGATAACCCTTCGGAGACCAGGCATTGTGGGGCTCTCCGAGAAATCTGGACAACAGGCTTGGCCTGAGAGGCACACTTGGAGAGGAATTATTGAAATAAATCTTTCTGTTCAAAAGGCACGAAGCAGACTGAAATGATCTTATTCACACAGCTCTGGTTGTGGTGGGTGGGCAGGAAAAGGGGAGTGCTATCTTTGAGTTTTGTCGTGGGGAAATTGGGTAGGTTATCCCCTCAGCCAACAAGATTTGCTTGGCTTGTTTCCTAAACTCCTCTCCTTTTGGCAAAGCTGGATCGCAGTTGGCTCTCTCACTCCTTGGAAGACCTTAGATATTTTCCTGTGATAGACCTGAGGTGAAAAAAAATAAAATGTTTTGCCCGGGCAAGCAACAGCAGTGTGAGAAGGCGAGATTTTGATCTGAGATATACAATGCGAACAATGAGTAGTTTTCTACTTAATTTTGTTTTATCTGAAATATCAGAGTATGTGGGATGTGAAGGCCAGCAAAGGGTGATTCTTGAGCTTTCCCTGGAAGGCGTGAGACAGGATGGACTTTACCCTTCTTGACCCAGCTTGTCCATTGTGCCATCAGAGTCTCATTCACTCATTCCACTACCGTCTCCTGATCTGGCCTAGTGTGGAGCAAAGTTCCATGTTTTTTTCCCCCCTTTTTAAAGAATCTTACCCATGTGCTTCTATCGCATTTCGACTGAAGAAGTCCTCTTAAAAAGAATGCATTCACTGTACATTCCCTGTTTATCTCAGCCTCTGTTGTATCCCTGCATTGAATAGTTGATCCTCAGCTCCTTGGGGCAGAGAATCAAATAGACACCTGTCTTCTTTGTACTCTGGAAAACATGACACACATTTATGGTGTGATGTTAATTGATTATAGGAAAGAGATGGTGTATAGCAAGAGCCTCCAAAGTCTTTTTTTGAAGCATTATGTGGCCTTCCTATTTAGGTTAACTTTCATGGGTTGGGATTAAGCTAGTAATGAAGAATCCAATCAGCGAAGTCCCTGAAAAAGCATGACATTGGGTCACTGGTATTCCTGCGGGGGCAGGGGGAGGGTCAGTGGGAACAAGTGACTCTGGGCAGCACACCTATGGGGTGGCGCAAGCGGTGCAAGGCGGTCACTTCTAGGTTCTTCCCAGAGGAGGAGATGCTGGCGGTTTTGCACCCCTTCTTCTGTGGAGGCTCCCCTTCAATGAGAGCCTCCACAGGAGAAGGAATGGGGTTGGGAAGCAGCCACAGTGAGTGCCCTTCCTCCACGGAAAACCCAGAAGTGACTGCCTTGCATTGCAAGTGGCACAAGGCAGTCACTTCTAGGTTCTCCCCAGAGGAGGAGATGCTGGCAGTTTTGAGCCCCCTGTTCCTTCTTCTGTGGAGGCTCCCCTTCTAGGAAGCCACCGCAGTGAGCACCTCATCCTCTGGGGAGAAGCTGGAAGTGACGTCACGTGACACAATGTCAAGTGACATAACATCAGTGCCCTGGGTGCCAGGCAGTGCATTATGCCTCTGAGGGAGACTAAGAGCCCAGTCCTGGGCTCAGCACATCAGCCCTCACCAGCACTGGGTGTTGCAAATGTGCTGTAATGCATGCCTGTGACACTCAGCACCAGGTCAGTGCTGGCTCCGGCCCAGCACCAGTCCGCATTGAGCCCAGTGCCAGCCACAGCACACCCCCCCCCCCAGGGCAGGGGATGGTTTGTTGGCATGGGGGGCATTCTGGGGTGGGGGATGGGGAGGGAAGGGGAGGGAGTAGGGGCAGAGGAGGAAGCGGGGCAGGAGGGGGGCAGGACCGGCAGAGCTCTGCTCTGCCAGATCCTAACCTCCATGTCAGGCCGAAAAGCCTGACACGAAGCTCCTCTAGTCTGCACTGGCAAAATAGCCAGCGCAGGATGAAGGAGATCCATTGAGGCCCCTCCACCTTTATTCAAGGGAAGGGGACGAAAGTTCTCTTCCCCTGAGGTGGCCTTCAGCAGCCCCGGGAGTGCTGCTGGATGCAGCAGTAGCCACTTTGGTGCCGCTGCACCTGGCAGAGCTGCCAGGGATAGGATCTGACTATAACTCTGTGTTATCAGGAAGCACTTCCTGTTAATGTTCAGTTAGGCTCCATCTAGCATGTAGGTTGGTTCAGTCACTCTTCATTTCAGCAACAATTTCACTCTGTTTAAGGAAGAACCACTAGCGCTTCTAACTTCTAGCGCTAGTGCACAAAAAGTGAGGTAATGGAACCAGCGCAGAGGACACAGGCCCCCCATCCATGGATAATTGACATGTTTAATGTACGTTGTGGTATTGAACTTAAAATAAAGTGTGTGTGTGTGTGTGTGTGTGTGTGTGTGTGTGTGTGTGTGTGTGTGTGTTTTTATTGCATTTTTTCAGTTGCATTTTTGCAGTTGTGTTTTTCTCATGGGTTAAAAAACTAATCTGTGTAACACTGTGCCCCTCAGAGGTCAATACAGTGCCCCCTGAGGTCTGCTCCCTAGGCCAGGGGTCAGGGAACTTTTTTACCTCTTACCCCCCAAAAAATTTATAAACGCAGACGTTACCCCCTTGATTTGAAAGTAAGGAAATCATACATCCAATAACATTTTGAATTCAAATACTGTATTTAAAATTACTTTGAAAGCTTCAACTTACTTGAAAACTTCAGGTTTTGGAGAAATGATGTTGCTTCATCTTGGATACGAGATCATCAATATTGGGACATTTTGATGTCAGAGCAATATGGATACAGTCTTCCGGGTCCAATCGATTTCTTGTCTTTGTTTTTATGTTCGTAAGAGTGGAAAATCCTTGTTCGCAAAGGTAGGCGGGAGACACTGACGGCCCGGCGCTGTGTGATGACATCATCACTACAGCGCCGGGCAGCTCCAGTCTCCCGCACAGAGCGGAGAGAGCGGGCGGCTGCGATACACGCAGGCTGTGGATACAGCCTGAGTGTATCGCCTGCTCCCTTCCGCTCACCGCATCTGAAGGTGAGCGGAAGGGAGCAGGGCAGCGGGCGGTGTGCACACAGCGCGCCAGCCCGCTGCCGGCCCCCTGGAGCGGGTGGAGAGCGGGTGCGCTGACTCCCTCCGCTACCTCCCCGCCCGGCGCCCGCACACAGTTAGGTAAGGCAACCTTACCTATCGCTTCTTCGTCTGACACTCCTCGCAGGCAGACTGAAGATGGCGGCTCTGGATCAGGTGGTACCCGCTCTCTCTACAGCGCTTGCGCCATACACGTAAACGCTGGAGCAGTCCACTGAGAGAGCGGGGGGGGGAGCAGAGCAGAGAAGGAGGATGCGGTGACACTGACACACACTGACACTGGCCGTCCGTGCTATAATGGACCGTAATAACTGCTGCTATGCCGATAGTTCCGCCATTGGCCAGCGCAACCTCCTCATTACCCCCAGATTTTCACTTTTACCCCATTTGGGGTAATTTACCCCTGTTCCCTGACCACTGCCCTAGGCAGTGCCTAGTTGTCCTAATGATAGCACTGACTGTGGTCACACTGTGCACATTTTTCCTCATTTATGGCAGACACAGCACATTTTCAGCTAAGGAGCCTCTGACAAGGACAAGGAAGCAAACAAAAGAACACCCTCTGAAATCCAGGGCTTTCATCACAGTGGAAGCCATGCCAATCCCTTTTCCTGCACTACCAGTCAACCTCTGGCAGACTTCCTGACCCTGTAGGAATCCTCTGTAGGAATCCCTTGTTGTGAACAGTGCAGGAGCTTTCCTCAGAGGCTTTGTCCTTATGAGGGCAGGAAACTAATGATGGTACCCATACCATATGATTCCCTACTCCAGTTCACAGGGAAGTTCTTCCCCATGTTCTGCACCTCTGGTTTTCCACCAAGGGATTCTCCTAACAGGAAACATTTTTTTGATAGGATGTATTTCCCAACCCTGGTTTCTTACAAAGATGTCTTCAAAGAATAAAGTGAAGTTGGGGGTCTCACTGTCTCAATCCACTGAACAAATCAATCACTGCGGACAATATTAGCCAGCACTCGCCTCTGCTTCTCAACGCCTACATAGGGTTGGAGTGGAGGATCTTGAAGTCCCTTCCAACTCTATGATTCTGTGGAATGGTTTTGAAAGGAAATCTGCAGTTTGAATTCTGACCTCACAAACAGAAAAGGAGACTGTTTTGAACCTCTGCTCATCGCACACACCATCCACAATTGTATAAACCTCTTATCATTTCCCACCCTCTACCCCCGGCAATCTTTTCTAAACTTCTGAGCGCTCCTTAATTCTTCATCTGAGGAATGCCACGGCCTACAAGACAATGCAGCTTGCTGCAGTCCAACAGGTTTGCTCCCTGCTCCCTTTCAGTTACTTGGCAGAGTGTCTTCTAATCAGGGATTCTGTAACCAGTCAAATGGAAGAAAACAGTCCCCTGTCATTCCCCCCACCCACCCCAAACCAAAACATGTGCCAGGAGATCTCAGAAAGTGGATGGCTGCCATTATCCTTTTCCTAGAACAAAGACAGGCACTTCATCCCTCACATACAAGCCTTTTCAAGGGCTACAGTTTTGCTAAATGGCTGCATTATGTTGCTGCGTAGCGCCCAACAATTAGTGTACCTTTCTGGGGATTCAAATTGGGCCTGACAAACGCCCGTTTGAAGAGGTTCCCCGGGAATTAAAGAGCTACTTCCATCAGTTGACTTGGCTGGCCATAGGTAACTTGATGCGATGTTGAGAATTTTCTGCACTTAACCATGAAACGAATCTGCCACAGGTATCAAGTGGGCTTTTGTTTTGGGGGTGTTTTTTTTCTGGTGCTGTAATCAGATTACAGATTGAACATTTCCATATGTGCATGCCGGCAGGTCTATTGCCAGCTATCTAATCTTTGGCTGTCCTCAAGTGCCGGGCCGTGGTGGGAGTAGGGGAAGGGGGGCTGACATGGGATAATGGAGATGTGAATACGGTTTCCACGTGTGAACATATGTTAATGAACGGAGCACTGGCAAAGAAGCAGCTGTTCAGAATTTTTTTTCTGCACTTTTTGGAAATGAGCTTCTTAATTACTGATAATTTAACTGAACGCCCATTCCCAGTCAACTCCCTGCTCCTTTAAAGGTTAGGAGCACGGAGATGGAAAGAGAATGTAGCGTTGCACTGCAGATCATTCAGTTTCATGGAATTAATTTGCATTAAAAGTAGCAAGGAAAGCCTAGTAGAGGGAATTGTTGCCGTGTTGGTCGCACAGAATGAAATGCAAAACAAATAAAGTGGAAGCTGTTTCTACTCAAGGAACAGCATGTTTCATCAGTCAGGGAGTCGTGTGCAACTTAACACCTTGATACCCTAACCTAGCAGTCTGGTTTCTCCAGTGTGGTCCACCACCATCAATTTCAACTTTTTCAGGTCTGTTGTTTTCCCCAAGAATGCTGAAATCTTTCAAGGACGTCCTGTTTGGAGTTCCAGGCTTCTCACCCAAGGGCCAGTGGCTACAAGTAATGGAGCCTTTTCAGTGGTTGCCAGCTCATTGTGGAACTCAGTGAATGAACAAAGGAACCTGATTTGGGTCTTGCTGCTATGGTTGGGACAGAATGAACTCAGAATTGCACTCTGTTATTTTCATCCATTCAGTGAGGTATCTGAATTCTCTAACTGTCAAATGAGCAATAGTTCTGCCATTCAGGTTTGCTGTGAGCATAAATGGGTTGATTCTTAGCCTTTTCCAGGGCAGTACAGATCCTTTGGGATACTCTCCCCCTAGAAGCCCATCTGGCCACTATAGTTTTTAGATAAATAGGTGTATGGCTTATGTGCTGATCAACCTAATAAACTTGACTTGGCTGTTTTGTTTTCCTTTGAAAGGGAGGTTTTGGTGGAGGTGGGGAGTGGTTTGCTTCACTGGTTAGCAGTGTTTGCTGCTGGTTGCTCCTTTATTTATTGATTTATTGTAATTTGTTATTGTTTTTTTTTTTTTATGAACCAGCTTGGATGGCTGTTGGTGAAAAGAAAGCATAAAAACAGTTTAAAGCAGCATTTCTGTGGGTCAGGACCCTACTAAGTGGGTTGTGAGCCAATTTTCAGGTGGGTTGTGTAGCACTTAGGTCAGCCACCATTGAAAATATGATGGTGGGAGAGAGGCATGGCTTTGCCCTGAATAGGTGGGAAGATGGGCCACTGGAAAGGGGAGAGGGCTGTGTGGTTGGAGAAGGATCCAATTCTTTGGTCTTATTTGACTTCCAAACTGGAATGTTTGAATTTCAAACTATGCAAAATAACAGCACAAGTGTGTTGTGTAATGGGACCTTTGGCTGATCGCAGCTTAGGTTTGAAGCCTAAATTGATGGTGTCACTTCAGCATCACTTCCAGGTTAATGACATCACTCCCAGAGGGTCCCGACAGCTTGTCATTCTAAAAAGTGGGCCCTGGTGCTAAAATGTTTAAGAATCATTGGTTTAAGCCACTTCTGCTCAATGTTGCATATACACAACAGGAATCAAATGTGTACACCTGTGGGCTGGACAAAAGTGGGTTAAAGTAAATACATCTTATAATGTGCTTTAATGTGCATGGATGATGGCCGGATCCCAAAGGATCTCCTCTATGGAGAACTCGTGCAAGGAAAGCGGCTTACAGGTAGACCACAGCTGCGATACAAGGACATCTGCAAGAGGGATCTGAAGGCCTTAGGAATGGACCTCAACAAGTGGGAAACCCTGGCCTCTGAGCGGCCCGCTTGGAGGCAGGCTGTGCAACATGGCCTTTCCCAGTTTGAAGAGACACTTTGCCAACAGTCTGAGGCTAAGAGGCAAAGAAGGAAGGCCCATAGCCAGGGAGACAGGCCAGGGACAGACTGCACTTGCTCCCAGTGTGGAAGGGATTGTCACTCCTGAATCGGCCTTTTCAGCCACACTAGACGCTGTTCCAGAACCACCTTTCAGAGCGCGATACCATAGTCTTTTGAGACTGAAGGTTGCCAACTAAATGTGCTTTAAACACTAAAAATTGCAACTCATAGGTACTTCTATTGGCACTTTCTGAAATGTCTCTATAGACACTCCCCCTAATCAATTTCTTCTTGGAAAGCATCTCCTCTTACTGGAGGATCTGAAAAAGTAAAACATAAACTTGTGACGTAGGCCTCGGATGAGTTCCCTCAGGTGAAAGCTTTTATGTCATTCTGGCTAGATGCCCAGGATATTAAGGTCACGGCTTTCAAAGTATGTTTCTGAGGATCTTGTCTGGTGTAACCAATGTTGCACTGTAATATGAACACCCCAAGGAAGTGTAGGGGGTGTTCTTAACCACAGCCCCCACACAGGGCAATGAGACCCTGTTTCTCCTCTATGCAATGTAAGGCATACGTTCAGGAGTTTCTTGGCAGACAAGGTCATGTAGCAAGCATTCTCTGATGCCATGAAATTACGTAGAAAGCGAATACCTCAAGTGGCGAGGACATGCGCACCACAGAGCTGCACCTTTTCTTCCTATCTTCCAGGTCTGTCTAACTCCCAAACCACTCCATCATCCTGGATATCTGGTAACAGATTTATTGTTTCTCCTGTGCAAAAGGAGGATACTGTTGACTGCCATCGTTATGAGACCATAAAGAGTCATCTTTGGCTCTTGAAGGCAGTATCTAACCAACCACTTAGGAGTGCCACTCTTTTCTTAACAAAATTAATTAGATGGTAGAAAGCATATCATAGAACCTCGTCTGGCAAAGAAATATTTTTATGGCTTTATGAGCAGTGTGTCTCTGAGCATGTGCAGAGTGCATTTCTGGGTTGGGGACAAGCTTTCTACTAAGTATAAAAAGGAAAAGTGCCAGTATGCTTCACATTCATGTTCAAGGGGAGGGGTTACTTGCATGCTATGGTGAGGCTCCCTGCAAAACGTATTGCTTTGTACCCCCCTCTAGCTATGCCACTACTTTGCAACTGGTGCTCTGGCTGCAATAACACACATTCTGAAGTAGAGATGCTCACCCCTTTGGTGCAAGCCGTGGTTACAGACTTGTCATATTCAAGTTACCCATGAATGAAGCCACCAGAAATTAATTTCTATTTCTCCAGCACTTCACCACAGCTGTCTGAAGCATTCCTTTTCATTTTAAATAGCTTTCCTGTTGCTCTTAAATATGGGCCCTTTAAGACATCAAATATTCTGGCTAAAGGAAGCCATTGATTACATGTCCTGTCATGCTAAAGGGAGCATAGTCCCCAGCTGATGTATTGGATGGTAATACACAAGTCTTTACTTTGGCTTTTTTTTATATATCACTCTGCTTGCTTGCTGCCACATGAAAAAACCTTTAATAGCATACATTAGAAGTAACTTGAGGGCACACTTTGTCTTTCTAAATGACAGATAGGAGAAAGTGAAGGTTAAGAATACCTTTGTTTTCAGGGCATGTACCCCTTCCTGCCTAGCTGGTGGGCTCCATTAAGACATCATATTTATTTATTTTTTGGTGCTGGGGAAAGCTTTATTCAAATGAGCAACTGTGACTAAATCCAATATGCTTATGAGTTTGTTTTTACAATCAGTTATTCCAAGATAACTTCTGACTACGTTTTGATCTCTGATCGTTAATCAAAGGATGAAGAGAGGGTATGATTAAGAGAACATAGCATAATTAGGAGTGCTTGAGTTGCCTCTACTTCAGACAGTGAGTAACTGTGCACATAACTAATATTGTCATGAATATTCAGAAGTGGAAAGAGCTCAGAATACGTCAGGAGTTACACCAGCCCAGCATCAGCGTTCAGTGTTGCAGATGTGCTGTAAGGCAGCCCTGTGGTACTCACCACCAGGCCAGCAATGGAGCTGGCTCAGAGGACAGCCGAACACTGCCTAGAGCAGTGCAAGCGCTGGGCAGTGGAGCAGTAAGCTGGGGTGAAGGGAGGCGTTCCGGGGCAATGGGAGGGCAGGAGAAGGTGGGGCAGGGGGGTGGGAGCAGGTAGAGACTGCAGCAGGACCTGCTACCATATCCTGACCCTGCCCTTCCTGGCCCAGGAGAGCCAACACGGTTTTCCTCAGATCTGCACCCACTCAATAGCAGGCTCAGATCTAAGGAGACCCATTGGGACTGTCTGGGTCTTACATGGGGTAAGGGAGCATAAGCTCCCTTACTCAGAGAAGTCCTGGTGCTGCTTCCCAGCCCCGCTGGATGCAGCAGTCTCCATTTTAGCACCGCTGTAGCCCCGGGTGCTGGGAAGCATTGGATTGGGCCCACAGGTGGTTGTCTGGCAAAAATTTACATGGACAGCATTTCCTGTCCATGTAAATATCCTTTCAGGATAGCAGCATTGAATTAACAAATCCTGAAGTGACTCCTCTTACTCCCAGTGGCAGTGGTATAGCGAAGGGGGTGCAGGGAGTGGCAATATCACTGGGCTACACGCTTTAGGGTGGCAAAAAGCTGAGCTTGACACTAGTGGCCAAAACTGTGAAAACCTTGGTATGTACAAATTATACCATCATGTTACACATCGTTGGAAAGCTAAGTTAATGCTGAATGCAATGACGTGAACCACGTTGGAATATCTGTATTCTACCAAATGTTATGACCAATTAACCAGAAATTGTTATTTATTTATTTAATAAATTAAGGGTGCAATCCTAACTGTGCCTTGGGCCGATGTAAGTCCCTTGCGTTGGCCTGGGAGGATTGCAAACATGCTGTAAAGCACGTTTTTGCCTTCTTACGAGGAAGCCATATCAGTGCAAGGAGACACGCCGACACACGGAGGCTGAATCCAGCCACCGTGGCGGCTTCCCTGCCGAGTCTTGCGTTGGCCTGGAGTAAAAGGTAGGCATGGGGAGGAGGCAGGAGGGAGGTGGGGGGGCCAGGCAGTGGGTGGTCCCGGGGGTGGGCAGGCAGGGAGAGGGAGGCAGGGCTGGGAGCGTGCAGTTATGCCAGATCCCAACCCCCGTTCCTGGGGAGAACGGAGCAGCTTGAAGCCGCTCCGGTCTCCTTGAACTTCTGCCACTCCCAGTGCTTTGTGCCACCTTCCTTGCCTTTGGCTAAGCCGCTTCTGGCCACAATCCTGCGCTGGATACAGTGCAAGCCTCCTGGCTTGCCTGTTCCAGTGCAGGATAGGATTGCATCCTAAATTGGATTTCATTGTGGAGGAGAGGGGCTACAAAATCTTCTTTGACCCTGCAGCAGAGGAAGGGACCCTGAGATCCATTGAAATTTGTAGTAGCATCAGGAGAAAGTTTCTGCATAATGTAAAATTTATGGAATTCATTACCACAAAAAACGGCTATTGCTAAGATAGGTTTGTTTTTTTTAAAGATTAGACACATTCATGGGGAACAGGTTTACTAGGGCCTAACAGCTGTGATAACTAAATGGAACCTTCTTATTCTGAGCCAGTTTCCTTCTGATGCTGGGACATACATCTAAAAGGTGATGGTTACCACCAACATGACTTGTTTGTTAATTTCTTCAAGGCATATAGCTGGGTCCTGTTGGAAACAGAATGATGGGATGGGATCTTTGGTCTGATCCAGCAAGACACTTCGTGCTTAGAAAGAAGAGAGACTTTCACAAAGAGAGAGTGCTTAAGCATCATCTAATCAGTTTTATTTGGAGTTTTCTTTTCATGTATTTGCATATCTACACTGGATGCATAGAAGTCTGACAAAGCACTAGAGTAGGGGAAGATTTATGCAATGCCAAAACATTAACTATCAAGGTGCTTCTAAGGTAGCAAGAAATTGGAACAAATGCAATGTTATGATTAGCACTTGCTAATCATAGCAGAATGAACTGGGTGAATGAATGAATTCAACGCATTGATGGTCTCAGACTGGAATGATATTGGGCCAACATGACTGAGAACTTGCTTTCGCAAGAGAGGAGTCTACTGTGCTATGCTTATTGTTAGACAGGGAGTTGTCACAAGGGAAAAAAGACAGAGTTGAAAAATGAAGCTAATTGGCTAATCTATTTTATAGCAAAAGAAATCCCCAAAAGGCCAGTGAAAATGATCCCTTCATTTTTGTAATCCTTTATTTTTTTTTTATTTGATCCTCCCATAGTAATGTACTGAAATGCATAACAGTTACATTGTACAAAGCATTTAAAGAAAGTACCTCGACTTGCTGGTTATTTCAAAATGAGATAATAAACAAAAGGAAAATTAAAATCTGGTCCCTCACCAAAAGGGCAAAATACCCCCCTCCCTCCCCTGACCCCCAATAATAGAATACAGTTCATTCTTTATTTATTGGGGGTTTTCTTTTTAAACATAAGTTTGGAACACTTCATTTTACAAATAGGATTAACATGAACATAACATCACACAAGCTCGCAGACAACCGGCATAAAATATTGGGTACAGTTTTCTTTTCTTTTTTTAATCAGAAGAATCATGCTTTCATGAAGAAAAAATTAGAATGCTTTATACGTTTGAATCATTTTGTTGTATTACAAAAAAAATTCTCTAAATCACCTCTATTCATTATTTAGTTTCATTAAAAGGAAAAAAAAAGATAGTAAAAGAGGAATGTAAGAATTTTTCTTTCAAACACTGTTTGCACGCCCATCTATGAAGATCCATTTGCCTCCCTTTTTTTTTTCTTTTGAAGTCTATGGATGCCCAGAAAAATAACACAGGGGAGAGGGACTGGAACAGTGCTATTCATTTCATTAGAACAGTGCTACATTTAGCAAGAGTGCTTTTTTTTTCTTTCTTAATCCACAAACAATTGCCAACAAATAAATACATGGTACACGCAACACCCAAAAAGGAAGCAATCAAGAGCAAAAAATGAACGACACCAACAAAATAAACAAAATAAAACAGTGACATGATTGTCTAAAATTAAAATGTCATTACATTGATCAGGGAAACATTGAACTATAGTGGTATGTTGGATAACTATGGTTTTTTCCAATTAAGATGCTGAAAGACTCACCTCCTTGAACTGCTGCATGTTCCCAGTTGTTTTTTTTTTTACAATATACACAGACGTCTCACTTTAATGTCTCATGTGGTCCTCTCATTTTTATTTTTTTTTACAATGCAGTTCAAAAGGCAAAAGTTAAGGAGGGGGATTCTAAGTCATTGGATTCTAAGTTAATTGCTGATGTACATTCGAGGGAATTGTTTTGTCTTCCTTCAATGGTTTCAAATGCATAAAGCATAAACGAAGAGGATTTGTACAGAAAACCATCTGTTCCTAATCCTGCCTCCAGTTCAACTACACAACAATCAAAACAAAAATGAAAAAAGAACAATTCTGTTTTAAAAGAGAGAGAATGCATGTGTGTGTGAATGTATCAATACAAGTCTTAGCCCATTAGTCCCTCCCCAATCAGGTGGAGTGGAAGACGCATATTCCCCATCGAGATATATTTGATCCATGTACGCTGAAAGTCGCATTGATCCTCAAAATGTCAGCAGCTGCCTTTGCTGTGCAAAACAAAATATTGAGAATAAATAGTTTTTTTTTCTTTCTTTCAAATCATTCAGTTTAAGGTCACCTGACTTTAGATGTGACCCATCAAATTTCTAAGGCATTCTGCTCTGCAGTCTTTTAAATAGTCTTCTAGGAAAGAGCCATGTTGCTAGTTTGGACTTGGTCCCAATCCGATTGCATTTGATGGTGTCATACATGACTAATGGACTGAATAGCACCAGATTCTGCAGCAGCTCTTGCCATACTGTGCCACATATTGGAGGAATTGTGGGATGCAGTGTGGAGGGAGTCCTTGTCAGACAGCGAAAGCATCATAGCGTAGGCCTGTGGTCCAAGAAGAAACAAAAAGAGGTGAAGATTAGATGTTTAGCAAAATTATTTGGATCCTTAGTTCCATTGTGGAAGAATTATTCACTTAATGGATTTGCAGGTTAGCTCACTTGGGAACCATTTTGAAGCACATCTTATTATGTACTACGAACCCATCTTCTACCAGGTATATGAAACATTGTGGCTTCAAGGTGAAACATGCACCACTGTAGTGTTTATCAAAGTGGCTGAACTCAGCCTGGCTCAGAATGTGCTTTCCTTTCTGGATGCCTAATACAAGGCAGGATCTATAGAACTGCATACAAAACTCCACACATGGATCAAGGCTTCCATGGACCTCCTTAGTTGGCCAGTTAAAACTTCTCAGAGCAGTATATCACACCAGGGACAGATCCACTATTTGTGTTTGGGTGGGGAGGGGGGGTCCATTTACACTACCTTAACTCTAGAGCCCAGGTCAACCAGGCAGGTAGACTTGGGCTCCAGTCCAGACTTGGAGCCCAGATCTAGCTGCTGTGTAGACCTGGGCTACTGGTTGAGTTTATGGCCTCCATGGCAATTTGCTTTGTGGGTAGACGTGGGTTCCCGCTTGGACTTGGCGCCCAGATCTAGGTAGACCTGGGCTCCTATTCCAACTCAGCTCCGTCAGTCACCAAAGTCCCGCCTAGTGGGCATTCTCCTGGCTCCCAACTTTGCTCCCCACTGGTGCAACAGATTGGGGTGGGCCACACACCCTTGATTCCACCCACGTATCACACTTGGACATCACTAGCACGGTCACTTGCATTCTCCAAGGGATCATATATTTTACCTGGGATTTGGACTTGCGATACAATGGCTGCTTTAAGTCTTCTGGCAGATGAGATGTGCTGAATGCTGCCAGTTCAGCTTCACTGAACTGACTTTCTTCCATCTTCCTCACTTTGAGGCTATCGGTGAAATGCCTTATATGGTCCAAAGCAGAAAGTCCAGCTTTGTTAAACTCATCCTCCTTATACCTACAAAAAGTCTGTAGATTAGGGTATTGAATTGGTTCTGAAAAGATCACTGTTGATTACTTTTGTAACCAAGGCTCTTAGTCTGAACTTTTCTGATGTTCATAACAGACATTGGACAAAATTCAAGTATATTAGTCATGCTTCTTTTTTTAAATTAATGGGACTTTTAACCATGGTGACTTCTGTGCAATGCCTTAGAAGCACTACCAAAGCATCTTTATTTGACCTAGTGATGGTTGATGAGTACTAATTATAACCACTTAATATCTATAAAGTGCACTGCACTCACCCCCCACCCCCACCCCACATCCTTGTAAATTGGTCACCGAGGCTTGGACTGAAGGTGCAGCTGTGATCATATATTTAGGACCCAATCCTATAGGTGCCTTGCACTGACAGATCTAGTGTTCCATCAGCAGAAGACCCTCTCTGTTGGTGCTGCAGATGTAGCATGGCTACCAGAGAACAATATGGCTACCAGCATGAATGGCCCCAGGTAAGGGGCCCATGTGCATGCTGCCCAGGTAAGTTGGAGGTAAGTTGATGGTGGAGATGGACAGTGAGCAGGAGTAATGGGGCATGTTGGGGGAGGAACCAGAAGCATGTTAGGGGGGATGGCTCCGATGGCAGTCATGCATGCTGGATCTTATCCCTCACTTTTCTGCCCCCTAGCTCTCCTTGGACTTATGCCAGCTATATACAGTAGCTGCCATAGGTCTGAGGAGACCCATAGGGGGTTTATGCAGAGGTAAGGGAAAAATATAAATATTTTCCCTTACCTGTCACAGACTTCCTGATTGCCACCCCACCATAACATGCAGTGCTATGTTATGCTTCAGGGTACAGCATGGTGAGGGATAGGATTGGGCAGTTCATGATCCCATAATTCAGTAGGAGATGAACCAAGGGGAAACAAATGGGAAAAGCAAGGAAGAATCTGGCAGGGGGTTTGGATCCTTGAGCCACAACATGGCATTAACATGCTACAGTTAGCAAGAGGTGAGAAAAGAGTGACTCCTTCCTCTATGATACAATCTTATGAACAGGCTTGAGGTTACAATGCAATGTTTCTCTCTTATCCAAATGCCCTAAGGGTACTGGAAGATGAGTTTGGTTCTTCCATACTATTGACAATACAACTGAGACAAGAACTGACCTGCCAGGAGAAGATTTGCAATTCATTTCCAAAGCATTCCCTTCTTCATAGTCACCCTCAGTGGCCTCTTCACATATGTTGCTTACTGAAGCTTCTTTGACTGACTTCCCTGTTATCTCACTGTCTTCGTCTTCTTCATCCATCATTACTTCATCTTCTGCTTCTTCATCCTCCAACAAGTCTGAGTTCTGGCTTGCCACCAAAATCTTTTCATTCTTAAAGTGACTTCCATTCATCCTTTACAAAAAATGCCAATCAACACATAATCAGATGGTGTTGAAACAGAGGCAACCCATTCAGAGGAGGTCTTTATTTTCTGTACCTTGTTTTGCACTGATTATCCCATGGGTCATAATACTGCTATAATTAAAATCAATACTACTCCATCCAGTTCACTAAGCTTCTAATACTCCTTTGAAATTCAATTCATGGCCTGATAGAAGTATGACAATAGGTTTTCTCTAATAATGCTACATTTCATTATTCTTGGGAGTAGAATTCACAGTCACCACTGGCCTAAGAGAAAAAGGATTTACATTAGCAGCTGCCTCTTAGTGCAATATGTCCCATAAAGATACACAACTGTCTGCAAATATTTTCTGCTTCCTAGTAGAGACTAAGCTACCTCACAGGGCTGTTGTGAGAATAAAATGGAATCACTTTTATGTATACTGCCCTGAACTTCTTAGAGGAAGGGCAGGTTACAACAGTCATAAAGAAAAACTACAAAATAACGTGCACAAGAGTGGTTTTCATTGAGATCTTGGCACACAGGAACTGGAATTGCAGTCTTACAAGAGCAGTGAAGCCCATACTAGTTTAAAAGTGGGCTTAAGCACTTTAGAATGGGATAAGTGCATTTAACTCCATGATGAACTGTGGCCTTTGTGGTGGAGAAAGAGTTATGTTTTATACTGTATACCAGAAATTTTGTCCAATCTGGTTTTATGAATCATACACGCTCATTCAGTTAAGCCAAATTGCCCCTTTCTAACTACAAATCAGTTATCTGATTGCTTTTACATTTTCCAATAAATTATCCAGCGGTTAAATAATATGAAACCACACCTGAAATTATCCCAATATTGTCTAAATTATGTAGCATTGCCCACAAACAATTATCTTTTGCATCTTTTTTTAAAAAATGTGCTTACACTGGTCAACTTGTTTATATTCTTTTGGGAGGAGAGAAATAGAAATCATCCACTTACTATTAAAGCCTAGAGGATCCATTAAACACAAGGAAGTAATCTTGGAAAGAGCATCCAGAAAATGATTATGTTGCAATGATATTAAACTGATGGGTATCTTTGGAAACTTCTATCAGGGTGCCCTGATGGTACTTTGGACAAGTGCCCAAAGGCTTAGAAACTCACATGGGCAGCCTATTACTGAAAGGAATGAATGATTCCAATCTCTCACCATTTGGGGTAAATGTAAGCTTGCCTATGCCATGTCAGGCACATCTTAAGAACATAAGAACAGTCCCACTGGATCAGGCCATAGGCCCATCTAGTCCAGCTTCCTGTATCTCACAGTGGCCCACAACCAGGGAGCACACCAGATAACAAGAGACCTCATCCTGGTGCCCTCCCTTGCATCTGGCCTTCTGACATAGCCCATTTCTAAAATCAGGAGGTTGCGCCTGATTGTTGATATTGCTTGTTGATATCTTGTTGATATCGCTAAATCTGAATGGTTGAAACTTGCTAATCAATGGGACATTCCTAGTCAAAACATAAGATCTATAGTTTAATATAGTTTTGACTTGCTTACTTTGGCTGTATTCACCTCAGCACATGTTAAAGTGTTAGTTGTCGGGAAGCCCAAGCAAACTACACTTTGAAAAGAGTGTTATGAACAAGCCATCTGAGTATGTTTCTTTGGCTGTGTAGAAAACAGAAGGCTTAAGCATAGTTGCTCAGCTTATTTGAAAGAAGGACTGACGAAATGTTTTAAGGAAATCTGAACTGAATTTGGGATTGAAAGAAAGATTAAGATGGAAGCAGTAAAGAAGTGAAGCCAACCAAACCAAGCAGAAGTCATATCTCACCTTTCTTCTGAATTGTTGTGGTTGCTATTCCCAATGAAATTCCGGATTTCTGTAAAGTACGAGTCCTCTTTATCATCTAGGATAGCCCCTGTGCCTTCCAGTTCAGAGTGTGGTGAAGATGTAGCAGTACCTTTACAATAATGCAGAAGTTTCTCCTTTAATCTATTTGTATACATTTGGTCATTATACAATCTATCTTATCTATTTGCACACTTCGTCTAAGAGCCCAATCCTATGCATGCCTACTCAGGAGTTAGTCTCATTATAGTCAATGGGGTTTAGTCTCATAGATAGGATTTCAACTTGAGAGCCCAATCCTGTTCAGTGTGCGCTGCTCACGGCCAGCGCGCACTGTTACAAACATGCCGTAAGGCACATTTGCGGGCCCTAGCACCAGTGCTCCTGGCTGGCACTGGGCTAGCACTGGTGGAGCACTGGAGCTCTGCCACTCAGTGATTGCGCAGACCATCGGGCACCGGAGATGTAGGTGGGGGCGTAGAGGGATGTGGGGAGGAGGCATTCCGGGGCGGGGGAGGCAGAGGGAGGGCAGGGAAAGGGCGGGGAGGAGGCGTGCCGGGGGAGGGAATGGGACGGGAGGGAGGCAGGACTGGTGGAGCTCCACCAGATCCAGACCTCCATATTGGGCTGGCCGCCTGACACAGAGGCTCTTCATTCTACGCCAACCTTCAGGTCGTCGCAGAATCGAGTAGCCCCACTTCAGGGCTACTTGGTTTACCTGGGGAAAGGGGACAAAAGTCCCTTTTTCCTGAGCAGGAGGCGAGTGAGCTGGATGCAGTGGCAGCCATATTTGGTGCCACTGCAGCCCTGTGTGCCAGGCAGCTCAGGACTAAATTGTAAATTATTAAAGTTACCTGCATTGCTTTAGATGGTGTTCAGGTATAAAGTTCCACCTACAGGTTTGAAAGTATGTAAGTTATCTTATGTTTAAGTAAAGAAAACATAAGATAACATATGTTTTCATATGTGTGTTATCTGGGTTCAGTAATATCCTCTGTATATATTGGCCACCATACTCATGCATTTTCTGATTGAACTGAACATAAGGTCTAAGCCAGTGGTTCCCAAAGTTGTAGGTCATGACCCACTATTGGGAGCCAAACTCAGCCCATTCCCCCCTAAGGGGAGTAGACCAGGAATGAGTCCCCAACAGCGCCGTAGCAATCATGGCACTGCAGGGACCCAGAGACATCCTCACATACCTGGGGGTGTCCTGTAGCCTCCCGGGAGTTGTGGAGGTTTGCAGCCGCTTCTACAACTCTCCGCACGGCTGCAATGAGCTCTGATCTGCAGTGAGCTCTGATCTGCTATTGGAGCTCACTTCGCACAATCGCTGTGGTGCTGTTGGGGTAATCCCCCTGCTCCCACCCTACGCCTGCAATGACTTAGAGCAGTCCCAATGTCCGAGTAGGGTTTTGGAAACGCTAGTCTAAGCTGTACATTAGTGAAGCTTAAGTAACAAATTGGTCTCACAACAGTCTCTTGGATGATCTCATGAACTTTGCCTCCTTGAAGTTTATGAGCTAGTCAGCAAGAAGAAAGCAAGGAGACAAATAGACAGACCATCTTTTCAGATGCTGGTCACAGAAGGGCAAAGCAAACTGCATCAATTCTATGAAGTCGGCACAAGGAAAAGTATAGCTGAATATTTTGATATGTAAAGGGGAGATGGACTCGTACCAGACATGTTGCCATTCTCATGTTTTTTTAAGTGTCGGTCTAAGTTGGTTTGTTGACCAAAGCACCTGTCACATAAGTGGCATTTGAAGGGCTTCTCCTTATTGTGGATATTTCGAACGTGTCTCTGCAGGTTAGATGATATGCTAAAAGACCTGTCACAGTATTTGCATCTGAAAACAGACATGAAAGAAGTACATGAAATATAATGAAAATTGGTAACATCCTTTTCAGTCACGCAAAAGAGATGTTTCAGTCAAGCTGCAATACCAATACACAATGCAACTCTTTCACTAAAAATTCCATGCTGTTCCCTCCTCACACTCTCAACTTATCCGGCCTCCTTTTTGAACAAGCCTGAAGTCTTGGATTTATCTTTGAGTCCTCTCACTTTGATGTCTCTCATTCTAACATCAAATCATGCCACATCTTCCTTTAAATATTGCAAGAATATAGCTGATCCATTCTACTCCCTCTGCAAAAACTGTAGTTCATGTGCTGATCATCTCTTGCTTTGACTACTGCAGCCAGTTCCTCACTGGTGTTCCAATGGTTTGTCTCGGTTCTCTCACCTCCAGCCAGCACTCTGGATGCACTCTATTGCCAAAATCATTCACCTCTCTCATTGTTTCATCCATGCCACCACCACGATCACACACCCCAATTAAATCTTGTCCTGTTTGCTCCCAGATCCAGAACAAACTCCTTATTCTTAACATTTGAGCCTGTCATCATCTTGCCCCTTCCGGTGTCAGATTTCATATTCCATTACACTCCTGTCTGTAATGGACCTTCCTGTTCTGTCTGTGACCTTTGGTCCTCCAGTTCCACCATCCTACCTGTCCAAAGGTCTCCTGCACTGTCACATGACTCCATCCTTTCTCTCTCATTGTCCTTTATGTTTTATTTATTTATTTATATTTATACAGGTATTTATATACCACCTTTCTTTGGTCGTCAGATTTCTCCTCAGACTTTAATCCAAGGCGGTTTACACAGGCAGGCTGTTCTAAACCCTGGTAGGGATTTTTACAATTGAATAGTTCTAGTCTTTCATAGAACTCCTCCTTCCAGCGGGATTCCTTCCCAGTCTGGCCTCTCTCTGGCCCTTTGCCTCCCACGCTCCACTTGACGGCAGCTTCTCTCTGCCACCGAGGGTCAGCTCATCAGCATGTTGTCAGTTCTCAGGTACTTCTGGTTGTCTCGAACTGGCAGCCTCAGGTCTTCAGGCATACAAGGCGGCAGCTCTACCAACTGAGCCAGACCTCCTGCCCCAGACCTCCTGCCCCTCCTGACCTCCAGCAGTTTTAAACTGCTTCTCAGAAAATCTGCATAATGCCTTTTCTCTTACTTCCTTCAAATCCCTTCTTAAAACTCACCTTTTCTGAGAAACCTCTGGCACAGTCCTCTACCCTGTTGTAAGTAAATTTGAATAAATGCAGTTGGGAAGTGGATATTCTTCCCCTGCTTATCTCTGCCTCCATCCCCTTCCCGTTCCCCTGCTGTTTCCCTTATGTTTTTAGATTGCAAGTCCTCCGGACAAACTCCCGCCCCTCACTCTGTATCAAGCCCCATGTGTACATTGATGGTGATGCATAAATATGAACGATCATCGCAATAACGTGTAGTTAGCACACCTTTCAAAAAGAAATTTCAGAAAATTTTGTCTGAAATGTTTTTGGCATCTCTTGTGCATTTTATTTGGAGGTGACCGTCCAAAAACACAATGGCTTCTACCCCTTGTGAGTTCCCCTTTGTTTCCTTGTTAGAAAATGATTTGTAATCTAATTACAAAAGTAATTCCTCAGCAAAGGTAACATACATTTTGTCCCGAAAATCCCCATCTTACTCTTTGGTATTAGGATAAAATTGCATATTATTAATGCAATAGAGAGTATTTATTTCCAAACACAGGGATGAATAATGGTAGGTTTGGGGTCTCTAATAACTGGTTTGGATGTGAGAATTGACAGGGAAAAGAGGGGGCATGATTCACTCACACTTTCTGCCACTCGCACTTCTTCATCTTGTCCAAAATTCATTTTGGAGAAGTGCAGGCCAATTGTACATCCTCTCCCTTTGGTACCTGCTACTTGGCTCTCAGTTATGCTTATCAGAAGGAAGCCAACATTTTATAGTTAGGACAGTTCATTCCCATATGTTAACAAGTACTGCACCAAAGTTAAGAGTGCGAGTAAAACACAAGGCTGTTGTTTCATGCTGTTGCCAATATGGTAGAATTAAGCACTTTGAGAAGAAGGAAAACATGAAACAAATTGCTTCTAAGGCTTGAATAAGGTAGAAAGGCCACTTCCTTTCCTATTCAAAATTGCACTGTGTGATTAAATCTTTTCTTGAGGAATTAGCTTGCTCGATTGCTAATCCTGGAGGAAATTCAGTTATCTTCCCAAACCCAGCAATAAACAACCCAAACCTTTAATACTGCGCCAACATGAGTAGTTTAGTCTATCACTCCGGTACCAGAGGCATCAATTTTCATACTCTAGTGAGTTGAAATCTCTGAAGCCTTTACTGTATTGCCCTTTAAGCCATTACTAAGACACACTATAACTATTCCAAATTCTCTGGCTGGCAGCTGGCCAACCGTCTTCATCACCATCATTTCTCCCCCCCCCCCAAACCCCCAATCATCTATTTCTCCTGAACTTCAAAACATGTCTGCTAGATTGTGTGCTAAGTCAATTATTTGGGAAAGAAATTATGCATTACATTGCTAATTGTTTCTGGCTGTTATGCAGTAGAAGAGCATAACATGTTCAAGATACCCCATAAAACATGAATTAAATTACATGCAAGCACACTTCCCAAATAAATTCAGGACTGGGAAGAAAATCTATCCCAAACAATGAGCTTTTTCTCGTTTCTTTGCAAGCCATAAAATGTACCCATTTGTGTTTGTTTTGTTAGAACATGAGCTGAGTTCCTTCCAACTGATTTCATTAAAGGAAAGTTCCATTTTGTATGATTCAATGTCTTTTCTCATTTCAGTATGTGAATTGTTCTCAGAGGCTTTGTTCCTAAAGGACATCCTGGTTAAGTCCCTTGGAGATAAAATGGAACTTACCTCTTTGGAAGTGAGGTAACTAATACTTGTAGGAATTAAAGAGCGCTTCACAAATAAGTAAAATGAGGTGAGAAGTGAAACAGCTTGTATCACTTCTGCACTTTGAATAAATGCTGAAATCAAACCCAACAGAAAATAACCAACAATTACTTGTTTAGGATCCGATTTTCAGATAACGTGAGCATTTTAATATTATTGCTAACAGAATTCAAATTTGGTAAGCATACTGAAGTCCAAATGGAATTGTTTCCATCTGTGGTTTATGAACTTTTCAGCACTGCCGACCTCATCCTCTGCGGTGGATTGTGACGCTCCCAGTGGTGCCTTAGAGCCCAATCCTGAGCTTGGTGCAGCGGCTTTGTGCCACCGTGCACTGTTGCAAGCATGCCGTAAGGCATGTCTGTGAGTCCTACGGCTGGGCTACCGCCCATGCCAACCCAGCGCTGGCCGGTACTGGGTTAGTGCCGGGCTAGAGCCGGGCAGAGGCCCAGCCTACGCTGCTCAGCCACCTCAAGACAGCTGAGCTGTGGCACAGTAAGCGGGGGCAGGGAGTGGGGCAGGGAGGAGACATTCCGGGAAGGGGGGAGGTGGGCAGAGAGGGGCAGGGAGGAGGCGTGTCGGGGGAGGGATGCCGAGAGGCAGGTCCGTTGGAGCTCCACTCTACCAGATTCTGTGTAGGGCTCGGCACCCCACATGAATAGCTTTACCTTACCGCTGACCTTTTGGTTGCTTCCCTTACCTGGGAGAAGGGGATCAAAAGTCCCCCTCTCCTGAGGCGCCACCCGCGGCAGGCTGAGGCGTGCAGGGTGCGGCAGCACCCGTTCTCGGCGTCGCTGCAGCAGTGTGCCCTGGGCAGCTCAGGATTGGGCTGCCCCACAGCCCAAGAAAGCCTCTAGAGGTTTCCTCTGGGTTGCACCAGACTGCAGGCCCACTGTATTGGCCTCCGTGGGCCTCATAATGGCCCGCAGAAGCCTTTAGAAGCCACTTCCAGTTTTAGGAAGCAAACTGGAAGTGGCTTCCAAAACCGAAAGTGGCTACCAAAAACCAGAAGTGGCTTCTGGAGGATTTTGTGGGCCATCCACAAAAGGCTTCCAATCCACAGGCCATCCAAAGGCTTCCAATAAGTCATCCTATTTGGATGCAAGGTCATTTAGGAGCAAGGTCAAGTGTGGGAGGGGGCCAGCCCATGACCCACACCACATGGACTCATGACCCTCTAGTAGGTTGTGACCCACTGTTTGGGAACTCCTGCATTAGTTCATTCCTTAAATAGATTAAATCCCAGGCTATGGTTAGGGATGCTCATTTCACCCAACAGATGATAATGTGCACCTCCATAAGTAGACGCTGAGACAAAAAACAAAAACAAAACAATGTTGATTGGAAAGTCTCCTTTGAGGTTGTGTACTGGCTTGCAGTAGCTCTTGGGAAGACAATACTTTCCAAGGGTATACTGGCAACCTTCAGTCTCGAAAGACTATGGTATCGCGCTCTGAAAGGTGGTTCTGGCACAGCGTCTAGTGTGGCTGAAAAGGCCAATCCGGGAGTGACAATCCCTTCCACACTGGGGGCAAGTGCAGTCTGTCCCTGGTCTGTCTCCCTGGCTATGGGCTTTCCTTCTTTGCCTCTTTGCCTCAGACTGTTGGCAAAGTGTCTCTTCAAACTGGGAAAGGCCATGCTGCACAGCCTGCCTCCAAGCGGGCCGCTCGGAGGCCAGGGTTTCCCACTTGTTGAGGTCCATTCCTAAGGCCTTCAGATCCCTCTTGCAGATGTCCTTGTATCGCAGCTGTGGTCTACCTGTAGGGTGCTTTCCTTGCATGAGTTCTCCATAGAGGAGATCCTTTGGGATCCGCCCATCATCCATTCTCACGACATGACCGAGCCAACGCAGGCATCTCTGTTTCAGCAGTGCATACATGCTAGGGATTCCAGCACGTTCCAGGACTGTGTTGTTAGGAACTTTGTCCTGCCAGGTGATGCCGAGAATGCATCAGAGGCAGCGCGTGTGGAAAGTGTTCAGTTTCCTCTCCTGTTGTGAGCGGAGAGTCCATGACTCGCTGCAGTACAGAAGTGTACTCAGGACACAAGCTCTGTAGACCTGGATCTTGGTATGTTCCGTCAGCTTCTCGTTGGACCAGACTCTCTTTGTGAGTCTGGAAAACGTGGTAACTGCTTTACCGAAGCGTTTGTTTAGCTCGGTATCGAGAGAAAGAGTGTCGGAGATCGTTGAGCCAAGGTACACAAAGTCATGGACAACCTCCAGTTCATGCGCAGAGATTGTAATGCAGGGAGGTGAGTCCACATCCTGAACCATGACCTGTGTTTTCTTTAGGCTGATCGTCAGTCCAAAATCTTGGCAGGCCTTGCTAAAACGATCCATGAGCTGCTGGAGATCTTTGGCAGAGTGGGTAGTGACAGCTGCATCGTCAGCAAAGAGGAAGTCACACAGACATTTCAGCTGGACTTTGGACTTTGCTCTCAGTCTGGAGAGGTTGAAGAGCTTTCCGTCTGATCTGGTCCGGAGATAGATGCCTTCTGTTGCAGTTCCAAAGGCATGCTTCAGCAGGACAGCAAAGAAAATCCCAAACAAGGTTGGTGCAAGAACACAGCCCTGCTTCACGCCACTTCGGATGTCAAAGGGGTCTGATGTGGAGCCATCGAAGACAACAGTGCCCTTCATGTCCTTGTGGAAGGATCTGATGATGCTGAGGAGCCTGGGTGGACATCCGATCTTGGGGAGAATCTTGAAGAGGCCGTCCCTGCTGACCAGGTCGAAAGTCTTCGTGAGATCTATGAAGGCTATAAGGAGTGGCTGTCGTTGTTCCCTGCATTTCTCCTGCAGTTGTCTAAGGGAGAATACCATATCAGTGGTGGACCTGCTGGCTCGGAATCCACACTGCGATTCTGGATAGACGCTCTCTGCAAGTACCTGGAGCCTCTTTAGTGCAACTCGGGCAAACAACTTTCCTACAACGCTAAGGAGAGAGATGCCACGGTAGTTGTTGCAGTCACCCCTGTCACCTTTGTTCTTGTACAGCGTGATGATGTTTGCATCCCTCATGTCTTGAGGTACTCCACCTTCTCTCCAGCAGAGACAGAGGATTTCATGCAGCTCAGTGACGATGATCTCTTTGCAGCACTTTAGGACTTCAGCAGGGATGCTGTCTTTTCCTGGTGCCTTGCCAAAGGCAAGGGAGTCCAGGGCCATGTGAAGTTCTTCTAGGGTTGGATCACTGTCAAGCTCCTCCAACACAGGCAGGCACTCAATGTTGTTCAGCGCTTCGGTGACTACATTTTCTCTGGAATATAGCTCAGAGTAGTGCTGCACCCAGCGTTCCATCTGCTGTGCCCGATCCTGGATGACCTCGCCTGCTGCAGACTTCAGAGAGGCAATTTTCTTCTGTGTTGGACCTAGGGCCTGCTTGATACCATCATACATCCCCTTGATGTTGCCCGTGTCAGCTGCTATCTGTATCTGGGAACAGAGTTGGAGCCAGTAGTCGTTAGCACATCTCCTGGCAGCCTGCTGGACTTTGCTGCGAGTAGCTCGGAGGACCTGCAGGTTGCGCTCACTGGGACAGGCCTTGTATGCTGCTTGAGCTCTCCTCTTTTCCTCAATGACTGGTGTCAACTCCTCAGAGTGGGCTTCAAACCAGTCTGCCGTCTTGTTGGTCTTCTTGCCGAATATGGACAAGGTGGTGTTGTAAACGGTATTTTTGAAATGTTCCCATCTGTTGGATGCGTTTGCGTCGGCCGGGCCTGGAAGAGATTCCTCAAGTGCTCGTGCAAATTCCTCCACTTTTCTCTGATCCCGGGTCTTGCTGGTATCAATGCGAGGTCTTCCTTCCTTTTTCGTGTGATACAGTCACTTTGCTTGCAGTTTCACTCTGCTGCACACCAGGGAGTGGTCAGTGTCGCAGGCAGCACCGTGATAACTGTGTGTGTGATCTTGATGCTGGGAAGGCTGGAGCGTCTGGAGAGAATCAGGTCGAGCTGGTGCCAGTGCTTTGATCTTGGGTGTCTCCAAGAGACTCTATGTTGGGGCTTCGTGTTGAAGAACGTGTTGCTGACACAGAGACTGTGATGACAGCTAAACTCTAGCAGGCGTTGGCCATTTTTGTTCATCTTCCCAGTGCCGAACTGACCTAAGCAAGTGGGCCATGAACTGTTATCAGCACCAACTCTAGCACTGAAATCGCCGAGGATGAACAATAACTCTTTTACAGGGATCTTCTTGATAGTGGTGGCCAGGTCATCGTAGAATTTGTCTTTGGCTTCTGCTGGAGACGACAGAGTCGGTGCATAAGCACTGATGAGTGTGACAGGTCCTACTGATGAGTGGAGCTGCAGGGACAGAATTCTTTCACTTCCCACAGTAGGTGGGATGATGGATTCCAGCAGGGTATTTCTGACTGCAAAGCCAACGCCATGTTCCCTGGTTTCGTTTGGTGGTTTTCCCTGCCAGAAAAATGAGAAATTTCTCTCCTTGACAGATCTGGAATCTGGCAGCCTTGTCTCTTGAAGGGCGACGATGTCCATCTGCAGTCTGCTCAGCTCCATGTCGATGACAGCTGTTTTGCGTGCATCGTCTATTTCTTGCAGGTCATCAGAGAAGCCAGGTGTCATTGTCCTTATGTTCCAGGTGCCCAGTTTTAGGGCAGGAGTTTTCTGTTTTCTGTTGCATGGTGCAGAGTTGTTGATCCGCTTGTCGGTTTTCACTCTAAACCCCATGCACCCCATGAGGTTAACGGACCGTGGCGAGGCAACACCTTACTGGCTGGGGACTGCCCAGCTTAAGGCGGGCAGTAGCTGCCCAATGAGATGCAATGATCTCTCCCACCGTTAGAAGCAGCCCCTGGCGTCACGCTGTACGCCAATCGAGCGAAGACTTATAACCGGTAAACTGCTGCTTCCCGTGTTGTGCCGACGCCGTATGGCGAAGTTGGAGTGTCCTCTCCAGTGCGCGAAGCCTGGGTAAGAAGGTATGGAGGATAGGCTGTTACCCATGCAGCAAATCCCCCCTCTCCACGTCGCTGAAATGGTCCAATGGAAAGGCAGAAGCCAATACGGTTGGTTCCAGCGGCGTCGCAGGAGTTGCCAGAACGTGACTGTGTTCAGCCATGAACTGCCTCAGGGACTCCAGCTCCTGATTTTGCCTCGAGGTTGACTCCTGAAGCCTTTTCCATAATTGGATGTAGCCACAAGGCAGTGGAGGTTTGGGATCAGAGTTTTCCTTCTCTCAGATGAGCTGCCTTCCCAGGCTGACCAGTCCCATCTACCTGGTGGCTGTTTAGTCGCCTCTAACAGCGGCTGTTTAGTCGCTGTTTAGTCGTACAGCCAAACTGAGGGCCTGTTCTTATCCCCGGCCCCTGGGGGATGACGCAGGAGTGGAGGGGCAGAAAGGAAGGTTGTGGAAGCAGGGATGGGGCTAATGGAGGATTGCAGAGAGAGAGGAAGCAGGGGTGGGGCTAATGTAGGATTGCAGAGAGAGGGAGCAGGGATGGGGCTAATGGACGATTGCAGAGAGAGAGGGAGCAGGGATGGGGCTAATGGACGATTGCAGAGAGAGAGGGAGCAGGGATGGGGCTAATGGACGATTGCAGAGAGAGAGGGAGCAGGGATGGGGCTAATGGACGATTGCAGAGAGAGAGGGAGCAGGGATGGGGCTAATGGACGATTGCAGAGAGAGAGGGAGCAGGGATGGGGCTAATGGACGATTGCAGAGAGAGAGGGAGCAGGGATGGGGCTAATGGACGATTGCAGAGAGAGAGGGAGCAGGGGTGGGGCTAATGGACGATTGCAGAGAGAGAGGGAGCAGGGGTGGGGCTAATGGACGATTGCAGAGAGAGAGGGAGCAGGGATGGGGCTAATGGACGATTGCAGAGAGAGAGGAAGCAGGGATGGGGCTAATGGACGATTGCAGAGAGAGAGGGAGCAGGGATGGGGCTAATGGATGATTGCAGAGAGAGAGGAAGCAGGGGCACTTTCCAAGGGACACTAGCGCTTATTGTCCTGGTGCACCAGCAATACACCAAAGAGTAGAGGTAGCGCAAGATCCTCTTGTCCTGCTGCACCATTCTGGTCAGTGTTTAAAGGAGAGGGAGTGCTGGGTGTGGGTGATGAACTTGGATCAGAGTGGGTTTTAGGAAATAACTCAACTGATTTCCAAGAATCCAATGCGAGCCAACAGGCATGTGTGTGTGCTCATCTCTTAAGAACAATTTGCCTCTTAGTATCCTGAACATTCTGCTGCCTCTGACAGGTTTTGTGAGCATTCAACAGAGATTCTTCAGAAGCCCTATCGCCATGTATCCCCATACAGTTATCACCAAGTATTACCAGTTGCGCTTCACACAGCACATTGTAAAGCTTCATTTCATTGTAATAAGTCAAAGCTTCATATGGCAGCCTTTGACTGCCAAAAGGTCTTTGGTGGTCAAATGCTGCTGTAGCAACTCCAGCATGGATTGCCAATAGCAACAGCCCTTTAATAGATTCCTTCAGTCTGACAAACAACCCATACTTGCCACCCAGAAGACAAATTCATCTGTACCTGTAAGGCTGTTCTCCAGTGTGTGTCCTCAGGTGACGGGTTAGATTTGCAGATCTTGGGAAAATCTTGCCACAGTATCTGTTATTAAAAAGTGGTTTAGAAGGATAGCTTTTACTTTACACTGCATACAGAAATCACAGAACTAGTCCTAATTTTGAACCAATCTTGCAAAGGGTCTCTGTTTCTTTGATATTTAAATATTTCTGAAAAAGCATTCAATAGATGTATTGAATCAAAACCTTACATATCAAGGTGGTGATGTCTGGGGTTTCCAATGCACCCATAAACAATGTATGAGAGCTGACTATCATTTTAATATTTATCCAGAGATCCCACTCTTATTAACTTTGTCACTTCCCCAGCTAAGAGCTTGTGGGGGAAAACACTGTTTTATCAAAGGCTTGGAATCCTGGCTTGATGGAAACAGGTTTTAAATTGTTCAGCTTATTCAATGTGTCAGCAAATGTGGCATCGTTCCATCTGCTGAAGATCAGACCAGACACAATTCAAGAGACCTAATCCATCAAGGTACGTTTCTATAATGGCGTGCCTTGAAAGTAAGCAACGTTTTTTTTCAGAATGATCAGATAAATTGATATGCCCGATATCAAAGACGAACACTCTGAAAATGAGATACGGACATAAATGGCAGGTTTGAAGGAGAGACAGAAAACCAGAACTACAACAGCAGATTATTCTACCAAATCAGGGGCATTTCCCAGAAAAAGATGAATCCAAAATGTAAATCCTAACTGGTGTTTCCGCAGGATTGTGGGTCAACGTGGTCATTAGATTTTGACCAGGTAAAGACATTCTAAGATTTCCTTTTGTTGAACGTGCATGGCAAATCTGTTGTATGAATGTGCCTCCACATGGAGCTAGCCAATATTTACTTCATCAGGGGAAAAACCAACTAACATATGCCCTCAGGTAGTAAGTGCTAGAAGTAGCATAGCTAGAGGGGGGCAAAACAGTAAGTACTGCACGTGCAGCAATATGCCATGTAAGCAGCCCCTCCCACTCACCGTCAGAGCCATTCCAGAGAGCAATGGCAACACACACGAGACACCGTCTCATTCAGTGAGTGCCCGTATGTTGCCTTTGCTGCCTGAAATGGCTATAATGGTGAGTGGGAAGGGGCGCTTACATGGCGCATTGAGGCACCTGAAGTGTTTACCATTTCCCCCGCTCTGGCTACGCTACTGAGTGCGAGCTATGTGCCATATGTACCTAATAAGGGGAAATTATTGTACGACTTGAAGATGCTAAGGAAGACAAGCATGTGAATTGGATTGAAGTTCTGGACTATGAAGGATCATTGACTTCATGTTCATGGTATCAAACAGCCTTAGCTCTGAGGATGCTATGAAACAGAATACTCAGTTTAAGGTTAAAATGCCTGTAAGATACTAATTGCATGCATAATCCTTGTTGAGTTAAGTACTGCTGAAGCACAGCTCTCATTATAGTGGGGTTTTGTGAGGAGGTTCGTACTTTTTTTAAAAAAAATTTGGAGTCGTAAATTTGACATGTGGAAGCGTTTCGGAGTTCCAGAGTATGCAGAGAGCTCCATCATTGGCCATTTTGGAAGTGATTCTGCAAGAAGTGGAAGTGCTCCCTATCTGTTGCCAGTCCCTGCCACAGCCACCAGAGTAGGTAAAGCAGCGGCGGGGGCAGGGAAGGGTGATACTGGGCAGGGAGGGGGGAGAATGGTGTGGGGAGGCTGCAGGAGGGGTGGGTCTGGCAGCAACGGCTGGAGGGGGTGGCTCGGACAGCAGCCAGATCCTATCTCCTCCATTAGAAGCCTCCTTTCTCTCCTTGGACAGCTAAAGAGATAGAGCAGGCTCAAGGGGACCCATTTAAGAGTGGGAGGCTTATATGGGGGTAAGGGGATTTAAATCTCCTTTCCCCTTTGCACCAGCAGGGACGGAAAGGATAGAATTCGGTCCAGGCAGCCCATTCCATTGTGGCTCCCTGGGCAGTGATGCTGCAGCAAGGAATCCCACAGCTCCAGAAGCCTTCTCAGGGTAAGGAAACACAGTGGTCAGAATGTTGTATGAGAGCAGACAAGACTTTGATTCAAATCCCTACTTGGTCATGAAGTTCACTGGATAACCCCGGGCGAGATGCTCTCTCTCCATCTCTTAAAGGTTTATTAAACTGTGGAAAGTGGGAGAACTTTGTACATCACCCTGAGCTCCTTGGAGGATAATAATTATCAAAACATAGCAGAAGGAATAGAATATTGCTGTAATATGAAGGAATAGGCCGATTTGCTATATTTTCATAATTCCAGATAGTCTCTAGTCTCCATACAAAGAAAGAAGGTAGCAAAATTGACTAGCCCAGATTACAAGCAGCTTCTAGTCTAGTCTAGTCTAGTCTAGTCTAGTTCATTACTGTGAGAGACTTAATTCCATTGGGGAGGGGGACTTTCATGTATCTGAAAGGGGGCAGCGTCCTTTTTAAAAGGCTACATGAGTGCTTATCTGGATAAGCACCCACTGAAACTGTAATAAAAAAAAATTAAGAGTAACCTTCAGAATATTTTCAGACATTGGCAGGTAGGAACACCATTACTTGTCAAAGATGTGATGCAGAACACTTGCTATTTAAATTCTGACAAATTTTCAAATTCAAATTTGCACCATAATGATGTGTGAAATCAATCAGATTTGGAGGTCAAGAAAAGGTTCCCTTTAAGTCTAACAAATGGTCTTCCACTTAGAACCTGAAAGACCACAGATGTCTATGTGCTTGATCCAACTCTGAGACAAAACTTCCATTGATTTCTTTAGGAAGATGTTGATTGGAGCCAAATATTTGCAGTGATGACGCCGATGTTTTAACACATCTCCTAATCACTTGCAGATTTTGTGAAATTTCCTTTCTGGCATTATCAAAGGAAAGACCAAGGGAGAAAGAGTTCTTACAGTTCATGATCAGAAAAAAATTACAGGAGGAAAGATCATGCATTAATATAAAGGTGATGAGGAAATTTTGGAAAAAGCTTGTGTATGTAATTTTTTGGCCTCATTTATCAAACTCAAGGTAATGTAGGACAAATTCCTCTTGTAATTACAAACAAACACAAAATCAAACACTGTGCCCATGTCATGCTGAATAAAGAACCTTTTTAAATGCCAGTGACCCACCATAATCCCTATTAATCATCCAATCTTGGGTAATTTCTAAAGTAAACAGCAGCCACTCGCAAGAGAAGAGAGATGTTAGGAGAGCCTGTTGTGGATAATTAGCTTGGGGAGTTTACCTGCAGGTATAGCGTTCTTTGCCCTTTCGTAGAAGGTTCTCTGGCAGCGTGCTGGGAGGGGCTCTGAAGTTGAACATGGAAGGGACAGATTGTATGAGGTCACTGGCTTCTGGTTTCAGGGCACTAAAACTCTCTAATTTTTCAGCCATGTTTTCTATAGCTGACATCTGCAAGAAGGTAAAAACAAAAGAGAAACCATTGTGAGGATATTCTTGCACTGCAGAGAGTAAGGACATCGAGAAGTCAACAAGAAGGCTCCATTTTAAAAAGCATCTATCTAGTCACCGTTACTGAAAAAAACCCTCAAACTTTTTGTCCAGACCAGAGTACAGAGTAACAGAATTGCTCAGGTTTTGATTTAAGTTTCTTTTGCAAACTTTATCCTGATACAGGGAAGAATACAATGATGTGTCTGTACAGACAAACTGTTTTCATAGCGTCATGAAATCTCCAACAAACCTAGGAGCTGTAATTTTGTTAGAAATTTTCAGTTTCCTAACAGAACAATTACCAAGAGTCCTAGAAAGAAAGCTATAACACCTCAATCAGTTATAAGGTTTGTGGCCCATCAGACAACTGCAGCAACTGTTACCCTGCACATGCCTGATCTCGTCTGATCTCAGAAGCTAAGCAGGGTCAGGCCTGGTTAGTACTTGGATGGGAGACCACCTGGGAATACCGGGTGCTGTAGGCTTATACCATAGTCTTTCGAGACTGAAGGTTGCCAACCAACCAGACAACTATATAGCTGCCATCTTGCCCCATGAAAATCTGCTCTAAATCTCCATCCTGGGTGAATTCACTCCCCCCCCCCCTTTATGATCGAACATATGATAATCTTTGCATGTTCCCACACATCAGAAAGTCTTCCTATGCCTTATTTCATTCCTTAAATTATTTGAAACAGCAGAATGCCCAATAGTCCAATCCTACCTAGCTCTGCGTTTGGTGATGGATCCCCCACAAGGCTACAAACTGCCAGAAATGCAATTCGGTGGTGAACACGAGGACACTATCACATCACCACTGAGCCACTTCTGGATGCTATGTGTTGCTTCCTGTGCATACGGGGGGGGGGGATCGCATGGTGTCAGGGTGGCACCCATGCTGGCCACACCACTGGGCCCAATTGCTGCCTTCCAATCTGCTTCCTGGTTGCTTTTAGTGAGTGGAAGTGGATTGGAGTGGTTCTGTCTGCAACAAGCGGGAGGGAAGTGATGGCAGCAAGAAAGGCACACTGAGTTTGTTCACTGCAGCCTGCCATTCAACTGGTCACATCATCAGTGGGCCAGCCCTGTTGACTGGCATACCACATCCAGTAAAGTTGGCTTTTTCCTAACTAAATGCACGTATGTATAAAACACAGTATGAATTTAGACAGAGGAATGATGTGTTACAACTGCTGCAGCAGTTATTTTACACCTACTGAATGTCAACTGTGTGCTATGTGCTGTACAAGAACCAAGTAACTCAGACCCCAATCCTAAGTTCTTTAGTGCCACTGTTGGGTGTTGCTGAGATGGCTGAGCACTAGCAGGTGGTAAGTAGTATCAGGGCGGGGGGGGGGGTTGAAGTCTGAGTGGAACAGGGAGGGGGGAAGGGCGGGGCAGGGAGAGGAACTGGGGTGGGAGGGGGATGGGACCAGGCGGGCTGTGCTCCACCAGAACCCAAACTCCAAGGCCCGACACAGAGCGTCTCAACTCTATGCCTGCAAAATAGCCGGCAAAGACTTGAAAAGCCCCATTGTGGAACTTGAGACTTTCCCTGGGGAAAGAGAACAAAAATCCCCTTCCCCCAAGGAGATCTTTGGCTGCTGCCGAGGGGCTGCAGGATGCAGCGGTAGCCACTTTTGCGCTCCTGCACCTGGCAGCAGTGCCACCTTTAGGATTGGGCTACCTGTCCCTAAGGACAAGACAGTGGTGGAAGTCAGGGATTGACCAAAGGACAGGGGAGGATTCAGATGGTGGCAGAGATGCAGTCCCAGAAGGTCCTGAAGAACTTTATGGTTATGTAATCACACTACTAGAAGCAGTTGTTAATGAAGTTGTAAATAATGTTCCATTCCACTTAACTAGTTGCTCTGCTTCCAACAAAATTGATCAAAACAGATAAAACCTTACAACTTGTTTCTTTTATCAGTGCTGATTTGAAAAATACTGAATGTACTACTCAGCTAGAAAGAAGTATGCAGAATCACCCCCTTTGCTCTGAATGCCCTGGAGAAAGTCTGCAGCCTTAGTCCTATGCATGGCCATTTTGAAGAAGACCCCAATAGAGCCAATGAAGCTCAAAGGGCATATGTAGACCTGATTTGCCTCTGTAATTGTACCAAAGTTGCTCCATTAAGCTCAGTATTACTCATCAGTCCTAAAAAGGTACATGGAAGAAGGCTGGTGGTTTGGCTTATATTTTTCATATTAAAATGTAGAATAATTTCATCTGTGCCTGCTCTTTTGGGTCCAAAATAAATGCCTGCTTGTTTAGTTTGAAATGACTATTCATGTTCTGCTTAGCACTGGTATTTTTCTCCCCTTCCGCCCGTAGCCTGCCCTCTCATTTCATGCTCAGATTCCTAATGCTCACTACAAATTGCAATGTACAGGGTACCACTGCCAATTTGCGAAATGTCTTTCATCAAGCACGGTGCAAAAAAAAGAAGAAAAAATCTCAGAGGGAAGTCAAGATACATTTACTTGTCAGGAGACAAATGGGAAAGCAGAGGGAAGCAGTAAGGGCTGGAAGCTCTGGGGTTTGATTCATAATCACTCAGCTGCTAAAACATTCTCCACAGATGCAAGTGGACAGGGCATTTGTCAATATGAAGGGTTTTGACGGGTACTGATCGCAGGGCCAAGATATGTAATGATGATGCTGGTTGGGATAGGAGGTAATTCCATCCTAGTACAGCAATGTCATTATCGGCCCACAGAGTTCAGCATTATTGTAGCATTTATTTTTCACCCCTTCCGGTTCTCCTTTCCCCAGAATCAGCCTGTTGTCGTTATTTCCCATTGTTCTTAATTTCTCCTAATTGTTCCTTGAGAGAAATTATTGTGACAAAGACCAAAAACTGGCTTCTGACCTTTTGGTTGATTAGTGGTGAAATGTGGGTAAGGATAACGTCTATTTCTGGAGAGGGGAACAAGACATGCAATGGGGGGGGGGGATGAGAAATACCTTCCATATTTAAATTGTTGATTCAGGACCCAATCCTATCCAACTTTCCAGCACTGGTGTAGCCGTAATGCAGCCCCAAGGTAAGGGAACAAATGTTCCCATATCCTGAGGGGGCCTCTGTGACTGCCTCTCCAACACAGGATGCAGTGCACGCCCCATTGGCACTGCTACACAGGCATTGGAAAACTGGATAGGATTGGGCCCTCAGTTTTATTACCAAGCGCTTTTTAAAATCTGTGCTTACATTGTTGTCCTCATTCCCATGGATCCCAGCAATAACAGAGCAACTTGTGCTCCCCTCCCTTTTAAATAGCTTCATCAACCCATTACACAATAGTTTGTGCAGCTTCAGAGCTTGGTTCTGATCTATCCTAAGACATGTCTGCATGGCTTTACCACAAATCAGCACAGATTTGACAATTCAGGGCCCAATCCGCTCCAATTTTCCAGTGCTGGTGCAACCATACCAATGGGGTGTGTGCTGCATCCTGCAGTGGAGGGACAGTCATTGAGGCCTCCTCAAGGTACGAGAACATGTCTTCATTTTTATCTTGGGGCTGCATTGTGACTGCATCAGTGCTGGAAATTTGGATAGAATTGGGCCCTCAGGCATCTAACTTGTCCTTCTGCACATGTGGCTTGCAAGTCCTATACTGGCAATTAGGACTACAAGCTTTACAGCCCAATCCTACATCCCACTGATGATGATGCAGCTGTGCTAACTGAGCACTCACTGCATCCAATAGTGTGTGTGTGTGGGGGGGGGGAGTAGAACAGAAGGCCAAACTTTTTTTACTTATCTCTGGGTAGGTCTTCAGGCCACCTATGGGTCTTGGACTAATGCCAGCTATGTAGCTGGCTTAAGTCTGAGAAGAGGTAGGGCAGGCTGAAAAATGGGGATAAAATCTGTCCTGAGCCTTTGAGACTTTGGGTGGGGAGGCAGCAGTGATGAGAGGCGGAGATTGGAGGATCAGGCTCAGGAAGGAGGCAGGATCGATTGAGGCACTGATATCCTATCCCCCTTCCCAGACCCAATTCCATGGGAGGGGTCAACACGGACCCACACCAGTTATTTAACTGGCTCCACACTTCCTGCTTGGTTGGCACAAGCATCCTGTGCCAGCCAGGGAGTGCTGTAAAAGTGCCGTAAAGCACATTCATGACTACTCTCAAGCCAGCTAGGCTAGTGCAAGGACATGCGCTTGCCTGCTAGTGCTAATCTAAGCTAGGGGAGAGTGAGTTCCTGCCAAGGGAGGCTGGTGCAGGGGGTGGGGGTGGGAGGGTGGATCGGAGGTGGGGAGGGGGCATTTTTGGATGGGGGAGGGTGGTCCAGGAAGCAGATCGGGTCTGGTAGGGGGGCAGGATCGGCCCTGGTAGCACAGGCAAAATCCCACTCCCCATTCCCGGCCTTATTGGCTTTAACTGGGCCACTAGGATTTGTGCCAGCAAATTCACTGGCACAGATCCAAGCAGCCCCATGGGTGACTGCGATGTTGCTCAGGGTAAGAGGAAAAATGTTCCCTTACTCCGAGTTGCACTCCAGCCAGTACATACCTTGTGCGGGATATAGCCCAAGCCACTTGGCCTGCCCGTTACAGTGCAAGTTAGGACTGGGCTGTGAAAGAATCACGTATAATTCTCCTCTTCCCCCTGCCTTCTTATCTCCTACCCCACTTTGTTATCTCTGTTGCTTAAAAATCGAGATCATAAACTCCTTGGCACAGGGCGTAGAGTGCCATGCATATTAATATATTGGCATCCTATAAATAACTCTGTATCAAACTGAAATACAGTGGTGCCTTGCAAGACAAAATTAATTCGTTCCACGAGTCGTTTCGTCTTGCGAGGCATCACTGCAAACTGCAAACAAACAAACAAACAAAAATTTGCAAAAAAAATTCGTCTTGCGAAGCACGGCCATAGAAAAATTAGTCTTGCCAGTCACCAAAAAAATCGCAAAACGCTTTCGTCTTGCGAGTTTTTCGTTGCGCGAGGCATTCGTCTTGCGAGGCACCACTGTAGCTAACTTAATTCTCAGTTTGAAAGCCAGTCCAAACATGTAGGTACTAAGCTGCCCAGGGGACTTTGCAATCTATATTACCAATACAAGAAAGCAGTATATTGACATGATATTCTAATTAAACTATCTGTCAAATATAATTGATGTGTGGTGTTTATGCTAGATTAATTCAGCTGAACAGAAGAGTGCAATGTTTTAAAGAAAGATCTTAAAGAAGTGAAAGAGCTGAGGCTGGAGTGAATCCTTTCAAGGAACACAATGCTGCTGCTGAAAATAACAGTTCCACATTGAGTTCCCCTATCCCCCTCTGTGGCATCTAGTCCAATTACACCATGTTGTGAAGTACAATGCTGTAGGTTTGCTCTACGTAACTGGCTACCACTGAAGGGGTGGGGAAATACATCATGATAAGATGTTATCATTAACATTAAGAACATAAGAACAGCCCCACTGGATCAGGCCATAGGCCCATCTAGTCCAGCTTCCTGTATCTCACAGCGGCCCACCAAATGCCCCAAGGAGCACACCAGATAACAAGAGACCTGCATCCTGGTGCCCTCCCTTGCATCTGGCATTCTGACATAACCCATTTCTAAAATCAGGAGGTTGCGCATACACATCATGGCTTGTACCCCGTAATGGATTTTTCCTCCAGAAACTTGTCCAATCCCCTTTTAAAGGCATCCAGGCCAGTTGCCATCACCACATCCTGTGGCAAAGAGTTTCACAGACCACAGATAGTACAACATTGTGATAGTTGTACTAGACATGGGGGCTGAGGAGCAAACTTGAGATGAGCTGCCATTTTCAGTGGCAGCCCCGAGCCTACCTAAGTGACTCTATTGAAATGAATTACTTTCTCCTTTACTTTTGAATCAAACATCCCTGGAAAAAAAAATACAGATATAATGAAGTGAGATAAAAATGAAGGGGAATTCTTAGCCCCCTTTGTCTCTTTTGCACACAGTCCTTTTGCCCATTTGTATTCTCTTCTCTGACTGATGAAAACCACTGGAGCAGCAGGGAAGATATCAGTGCAGCTTTTCTTTCCCCTTTTTAATGCTTGCTACGGTAGCTCTTTGCCTCAGCTGAGGCAAAAAAAAAAGGTCATTTGTTTGTCTGTCCAAACAGATGTTCCTAGACAAAGAAAACCATGGAAAGGTTGCTGAAGCAGAATTCAAGTCTCGAGGACATGGCAGTAAAGGGAAGGAAGCCCTAGAAGAATGTCATAGTCATAACAATGACGACTAGCAAAAACTGGAGAGTGGGAATGTCTTGCTGTTTTGGTTCTAAAAATAAAGGTGCAGAGGGCTAGAAGTCATCCCCTCTGACCTGGAATAATAATACTGAATGATAGCAATTTATAAAATTATGCACGGCATGGAGATAGTGAATAGGGAGACATTTTTCTCCCTTTCCCATAATACTAGAATTCAGAGTCCTCTAATAAAATGGATGGGGAGTAGGTTCGGGACAGGCAAAAGAAAACAGTTCCCACAATGCTATTTCTTCACAAATTCCAGGGCTAAGTTTTGGGCTTGATAACAGAGCAAAAGCTGATGATTCCAGTGACCACTGGTACAAATAGCACCCTTTTGGGTCTGCAGCAGTATAAAAAGTTGCCTTAACTTGGGTGAGCCTGTTCTCCATCTATCCCCTCTGGCAGTTCTCCAGGGACTCTGGAAGGGGTTCTTCCCTAGAACCCCTTTTTGCTATAAATCTCAGGAATTGGCCCTGGGAATTTTACTTACAAAACATGCGCTCTGTTAAACAGTTGGAATTTTTTGGCCTGGAAAGACATGTGATGGATACTTCTGAATCTATGGAACACAGTGATGAAGTATGAATGGAAGGAAATTTATTATTCTCCTTTTTCCTCCCAACAAGGTTAGGAATACCTCCTATGTAACTTTTAAGGAGAAGCAGTATTTTTTAAAAAATGCAACACCCCAATCCTATCCCCCATCAGTCCAGAGCATGCAGCTCTGCCGACAAGTCCACACTGTATGCTGTGGTAGGAAGGGGCAACCAGACGTTCCAGGAGAGGTAAATAAAAACATTTAATATAAACCGCCTGGCCACCAATGAATTTCATCAGAGCTCCAGCAGCTGTTTTGCTGGCCTAAGTCTGAGGAGAGTCAAGGGCAGGTCCAGGCTGAGAAAGATGGTTAGGATCCAGTGCACACTGCTGCCACCAAGATCCGCCCTAAACCATCTGCCCAACCTGCCCCATCCCCATTTTACCCTTCCCTTCCCCATTCAACCTCCTCCCCACCCTCCCCTGCCCCATTCCACCACCCGCGCAGGGCTGACCTGCTCCAGTAGGCCCCCACTGCTCTGCTGATGTGCAGGAAAGGCTCTGGTCTCCCTGCTGGCGCACCAGCTCTCTGTGCTGCCACAAAGCACTTTATTGTGCTTATGTGGCAACCAGTGCCAGCGGAACACATGTTCCGTTGGCACTGCCTTTAGTGTGGATCGGGCCATTACAAAAGAAATACAGAATAGTATATGTTACACAGAATGACAGTTTTGATTTACATACATAGTTGATTCTATCTGCATCCAGAAGTTTAGAAAAGGAAGTGGCTTGTATCCTCTACCTCCCTTTTGGTCCCTAAGAGGCCATAAACCGCTGGGTGACGCAAACCTGTCTGTACTCCCAATTCCCCCAGCTCAAACCCAAAATGTAGGCATTACCATAACTGGGAAAAAAGTATGTATTTATAAATATCAGATGGGCTTGATACCATCAACAAGGCCATGGACATTCCTGTTAGAATTTATTAGCTAGGAACAGAAAAACAGTAAATGACAGAAAGGGGAAAGAGTCTGTTAAGAATAAATAATGTAAATGCAATAGCCTGAGATAGTTTAGTAGGCAGTGCCCTGGATTATATGCCTCAACCAAATTTATAATTTAGGTCAATATATCCAAGCAGAAAATGGCTGACCTTAAGAACTCATAATTCATGGGAAAGAAAAATCTTTACAGAAGTATGTCTTCCATTTTTATTAGGCTGTTTTAAAGAGATATACAAATCTGGATGAATGGAGTTCACCATCTTCTTTCTTCATCAAATTAACCTAACATCCATCCAAGTTACTCTGGAGCTTTTGTTGGGGTAGAACCTCAAGAAGAGTATGGCTAGTTGAAGGAGCAAGAGTTTGGAAAAGAAAAAAGCAGGAGAAGGAACACTAGGAAGGGCATCTGTTTGCATTTCTTTTCCAAATCTACCAGTGCAGAAAAGGATTTAGATAAAGCAAAGGAGAGGAAATGTTAAAATAGTTTAAACTGCCCTAAAGCATGCAGATGATAGCAAGGTTTGGAACACAGAACTGTAAAGTAACTGAATAGTTCTCCTTGCATAGAAACTCTTCAACCAGCTGTGGTTGTTTAGGTACCTGTAATATTTCTAAAAGATAAAGGAATTCCCTGTAAGTAAAATAAGCATAAGTTGAGGGTGAGGATCTGAACATATGTGTTCAAGTTCTAGAAGATGCCAAATGCAGCTCTGACTAAGTCAGTGAGACAAGATCCAGGGGACAGGGCAAGACACAGTAAGAATAGCATAAGTGTGGGGCAGGGAACAGCAGCAAATTTAAACTCAGGTTGCATGTGACTAAGATGGAGTCATGTAGTTAACTAAATCCTCTCTAGTGTGCCTCTCCCAAAGTGGTTTTCATTCAGCCAGGTTCAATACTGGAGCCAGGCTGAAGGAAAAGTGATTACATAGGATGCACTGAAGGAAGGTAAACTGGGGGAATGAGTGTGACACCTCTTACGTCTGCACTCATTAAATCAGACTTTCCTATCCCTCCATTTCTAGGTATTTGGGGCAAATCAGTTTTTAAAAATATGGATTGTCCACCTTCATGTGACCTAGAGCTTCCATATTGGTCAAAGAAGCAAGTTTGAGCTTTTATAGTGGTTCAGCCTTGTCGTATGACCCTACTGTGCCACAATCAAGTTCAAGAGGCTGGGCCTAGCTGATCATCTTGTCATTTCATCCTTTGGCCAGTGTTCCGTGGTCGTGTGCAGACTAACAGCCCAATCCTGAGCTCCCAGCACGCAGCTTCAGAGGCACCGAAAACGGCTGCCACCAGATCCTGTGTGCCACGGGCTACCATGGGCAGCACCTCAGGAGAAGGGGACTTTTGTTCCCTTCTCCCGGGTAAGGGAAATACCCTGCAATGGGGCTACTCAAGTTACGGCCAACCAAAAGGTCGGCGGGAAGGTAAAGGCATTCGTGTAGGGCGCCGAGCATCACACAAACCGACAGGATCCGGTGGAGCAGAGCTCCACTGGACCCACCTTCCTCCCTCCCCCGGCATGCCTCCCACCTGCCCTCTCCCCGCCTCCCACCTCTCTGTCATGCTTCCTTCCTCTGCCTGCCTCCCCCCTCCCCGGAATGCCTCCTCCCTGCCCCTCTCCCCACCCCCGTTTACCGTGCCACAGCTCGGCAGTCCATGCGACTGCCGAGCGGTGGATAATGGGTGCTTGCCCAGCTCTAGCCCAGCGCCAACCAGCGCTGAGCTAGCACAGGTGCTGGCCCGGCAGTAAGGCTTGCAAATGTGCCTTATGACGTGTTTGCGACAGTGCACACCAATGGTAAGCCGCTGAGCACTGTTCAGGCTTGGGCTCCCAATCCCTGCACAAACCCAAGCACTGGGTTCAGGCCTCAGTAAGAACCAACACTCACAACATGCCTGCTTGAGTAGCTGCTTTGTTTCTTAGCTCCTGGAAGTTCCTACCATCTAATTTGCAAGCAGAGGTATAGCTAGACATTACGCAGAATGTAAAGCATGGTTTTACTTTTTATATATAATAGCGCATGTGGGGGCATGAAATGGGGTGAATCTGTGGCAAGGGGTGGAAGGACAATGGAAACTTTTTTTCCCAAAACTAAAATAGTGTGCAACTGGGATTAGAACTGCAACAAGAGCAAGGTACTCATTCCTACCCAAATTTCTAGTGCTGATGCAGCCACGCCCATAGGGCAAGCGCTGCATCCTATGGTGGAGATCTCAGGATAAGGGAGCATTTGTTCCCTTACCTTGGGGCTGCACTACGACTACACTGGTGCTAAAAAGTTGGATAGATTGGGCCCTAAAGCCTCCTGCGCCCACTGCAGTGGCTTCCCACCATTTCCACAACAAAAAGGGAAAGATACTTATGTTACTCATTACACATCATTTTTTTTTCCATTCCAGAGTTCAATCTCCACGCTGGCAAAACAAATGTCTGAAGCAACATTAAGATCCCACTCATGAAATTTGATTCGGAAAAGTGACATGGAAGAGCTATTACCAATGGTGATTTTACTTGTGCTTCAAAAAGATATCCAGGGATCACCAGAAATTACATCAGAATGGGCTTGAGGTCCAAATTGTTAATTTAAGATAATGCACATTTTTCAGCCTTTAAGTTTCTTTGAAATGGTGAACAATTGCTGGAATACTGTACTTCTTAAAAGGAAATTAAAAGTTTTAAAATGCTGGCTTCAGTCTTTTTTTTTTTTTTTCCCAAAATATGTAAACATAGACTTTAATATTACTGTAGATACTCCCCTATAGTATGTGAAATTTTTGCCAAGTAATCAAACTCCAATTCTCACTTCGCCTTATCTCCGGGTCAATCAGAGGGAGAAGCCTTTCAACTCTGAAAAGTTTCGTTTCTCAAGGGCAGACAGGCGCCAAGTTTCTCAAGCAGCAGGCAGGCACAGCTCCTTAGAAGCAATTTGTTAACCTCTTATTCTCCTTCCTTCTGCTGCAGCCTGGTTCTGCTTTGCAAATGCTTGCAACGCAGGTCTGTTTTTTGAAACACCAGGATGGGACCCTCCTTCCCAGGCTACAATTCAGTGCACCATTACTTCAGAATAACCCCAATGGAAAGCAGTGGGTTTACTTCTGAGTAAAAAGGGTTGCAAATATATGCAACTGCATCTCTCTGCTGTGAATTGAATTGCACACTCCTAGTTACGTGTTATGGGTTGTATGTTGTACGTAGAGCTTCTGGCTTAACACACCAGACACCTTAAAGGTGGATTTGATTCATGGTTCAACCTTTTTCACTTGCATATCCCTTGGCAGCCCATTTCCATAAATTGTATCCTTCATATTAGCAAAATGTTTGTAATTAATAATACAAGCCCTCATCTCCTCTCTATGAAAGCCCAGACTTCATGTATTTATCACAGTATTTTCTCTTTTTATCTGTTTGAAGAAGACTCTGCCTTTGCACTGTTTTGCACCAGAAGTGTGCTGAAATTCTGGGTGACTGATCACTTTCCATATTATGTTTCAGTTTTTTTACTGTGCTGGTTTTCAATCACTGGTTCATACATGAATTGATGACCAAAAACTAGGTAGGTGGGGTTTTCACAGCCAACTAGCTACCTCCCTTCCTGCAAGGCCTTGTAAGGCATTCTGGAGCATGACCTGCCTTTTTCTACCATATTCCATTCTTTTTCAAGTACCCCTAAAGGTCCTGTTGAGTGTCCCTAGGAGTACATGAATACCAGGTTGGGAACCACTGTTCTACTGGTATGTTGTTTACAGTGCACTTACTCTGATAGTGCTTACAAAAAGATGATGAGGACCATAATTTAAAAAGAATAAAAATGTATCTTATTACTTTTACTTTTGTTATTAATCTTTTTACTATGTTTTTCCTTTGCTTTTTTTTTACTTTTACTTTTACTTTGTATTTACTTTGATCTTTTACTATGTTTTTAATAAATCAGAGACTACAGTTCTTAGGTAACAATTAGTGGTGGGTTATTTTTCAGGATCTGGCCTTGAGTAAAATCAGACAAAACTATAGTCAGGCACCCCCCTAAGTTTAACCCCTTATCCGAGGATAATAGAAAATTCCATGATTGTTCCATGATTGTTGGCTCAAAACCTGCCCTCGACTTATCTGTGGGGTCGACTTATAGGCAGGTATCTGCTGTGTGTTATGTGGATTTGCCTGCAAAGTATTGTTTTATCAGGACAGCTTCTGATTCATAGCAAATATTTGGCTAGTTTACATTTAAAATTACACTAGCATGTAAGAGGTGAATGTTCAGGGGCTTTTTGTTTATATCAGTGAGCACTTAAAGCTTTGGGTTCGCATACCTGTATAACAATTTTATGCCTCTAAAAACCTTAATAAAATTCTATGAAAGGGTTGTATGTGCAATCCTTTGTAGCAGGCTCTCATTCATTGTAAACAGTAATGGAGTAAATAAAGACGGCAGTATTTGTTTAATGAGAAGCAAAATAAGACACAACTATGATTTAGAAGAGCTAAATTAATTAGCGGGAAAAAGGTTGTCATGTTTCAGTGAAGTAGATTATTGTTCATGTCATGTTTTCTTCTTATGCAATTTCTTTTATAGTGTTTAAATTGAAAATATAAATAATAAACTTACCCAAGTTCTTTGATCAGGCAATTGGAACTGGGAGCAAAATTGAAACAAAAACAACACATTATTCCCGCATTTGGATCCCTTATTGCAATTAATGTATAGTTCATGCCACAATAAATTTGTCATTAAAATGCCACAAATCTTTGTTGCTTTTGCTACAAGAGATGAACATGGTTGCCCTGCCAGTAGTGGATTATTTGCATTTGAAGAGACACAAGGCCACTGCACATAACAGCAACAGCCTGTTAATGCTAGTGCTGACATTTCCCTTAAAGAAAGAAGGTTTGATCCAGGGAAAACAAGAAGGATGCAGACTATATTCCCAGGGTTGGCTGCCAACCATGGTTACAAGGGAGCCAGTGCAATGTCAGCATTGGCCCATCATCTCCAGAAATGCAGCTGTGCAGTCTGTGATTTTTACATTCCAAAATAGTCACTTTCAAAAACAAATGGAAGCCTGCTGGATTTTTTCCCCCCTTATAAGAGGATGCACATATTTTGATCCTATCATGGTTTCATAAAAGTGGACATTACAGGCAGTTTGGGGTGTTGTTTATAAATCATCTTCAGAAAGTTTGTCTTTGTGCAATCTGCCCATGTACGAACAAAGTTACTAAAATATAATAATATTAAAATAAATTACTATATATACGCGGGGCCAAATTCTGCCTTGGGGATCAAACCAGCGTTTATCTTACTGTGCTCTGATCCTGATTTGCCAACCACCTCTTTAGCAGGAAGAGAAATACAGTAGGAGGAGAGATATTTGAAGATAAACAGGGATGAACATTACTCGAACTGTGGTTCAAAATTTATACTACTTTAACTCATGATAACTTGATATCTGCCACATTTTGTTCTTCCTGTTCGGTGTTAACACACTTTGTTTTGGTTCCATCCCTTTCCACTTTAGCACTAAATATAAAATATGACATGTTGCTATTTTTATAACAAGTTATATTATGCCTTTTTACAAATGCATGTTATTCAGATGGTTGCTATGTCACAAGTATGTACGGTTAAGGATGGGTAATATGGGCCACTAGCAGTCTTAGGGGAGCTGTTTTTCCCCTGCAGACAGGCACATCTTGTGACACACCAAGCTAACGTATAGCCCAGTCCGAACCCACGCTTTAATGGGGAGGCTGATTGGCCTGCCCATATCCGGAGAAGGGTTGGGGCTGCCTGCGGCTTAACCCGGAGCAAGGGAAATGCATTCCCCTTACTCTGGGTCATACCGCAGCAGACCCAATGAGGCTATTTGGATCCCCAAATAGAGGTGACGCAGATCTGAGCAACCTGGAGCTGCTCCGCGTCGCCTGGACCTAGAGCTTTTCCATTGCCTGCCCAGACTGGCCCTACCCCTCACTAGGCTGTAGCCCACCCACAGGCCACAGGCCCTAGTGCAGGGCGAGTGCCCAGCCTCTGCTGGTCTCATGGACCCACAGGCTCACCTGTTGCCCACCTTCCCCTGCCCTGGAATAAGTCCTTCCTGCCCTCCCCAAGCTCCTGTGCCAGCCTGCCTTACAATTCCACCAGCGCTTCAGGGCTCATGTCAGCCCCCCTCCTCACATGGTGGCACGAAAGTGCCTTATGGCCCTTTCTCAGCACTTCTGGGCCAGCGCAAGTGACTTGCACCAGCCCATCTGCAGGTAAGGATTGTGCCCACAGTCCACTAGCCATGTATTAGAGCAGAGGTGTCCAAAGTTTTTGGCAGGAGGGCCACATCAGCTCTCTTGACACTGTGTCGGGGGCCGGGGGGAAAAAAGAATTTACATTTAAAATTTGAATAAATTTACATAAGTTTACATAAATGAATATGTTAAAGATGAACTTATGAATGAATGAAGGTCTTGCAATAGCTCAAGGCCTATAAAAGGGGTTGGCTTTTCCTTTGCTGCCGCTGCTGCATCACAGATGTGAAAGAGCAAGCAGTGGAGGGAGCTCTCATCCCACAGTTCACACGAGAGGTCAAACAGTCACCCTCTTGCTGAGAGAAGTTGCGTTGGGCCAGTGCGGGCTTCAACAAATCTCCTGAGGGCCAGAGGCTCATTGGAGACTGGGGGCTCCCTGAGGGCCGCATTGAGAGGCCTTGAGGGCCGCAAGTGGCCCCCGGGCCGGGGTTTGGGCACCCCTGTATTAGAGGATTAAGAGCCCAATTCTGAGCTCGGCGGCACCCATGTGCACTGTCACAAATGTGCCATAAGGCACATCAGCGACAGTTACTGCCGGGCTACTGGCCATGCTAGGCCAGCGCCAGCTGGTGCTGCGCTAGCGCTGGGCAACTAGTGCATAAGGCATGTCAGCGACAGTTACTGCTGGGCTATTGCCTATGCTAGCACTAGCGCTGGGCTAGTGTGGGGTGGTTAGTGCATAAGGCAAATCAGCGACAGTTACTGCCGGGCTACTGCCCATGCTAGCCCAGCGCCGGCTAGTGCTGGGCTAGCGCTAGGCTAGTGCAGGGCGGGCACCCAGCCTCTGCTGTTTGGTGGTCTCATGGACCGCTGAGCCACGGCACAGTAAGTGGGGGCGGGGAGAAGGCGTTCCAAGGAGGGGAAAGGACGGCGGGGGCGGGGAGAGGGCGGGCAGGAGGCGTGACGGGGAGGCAGGGGAGGAGAGAGGGTGGACAGGAGGCATGCCAGGGGAGGGAGTAGCAGGGCAGGAGGTGGGTGGAGCTCTGCTCCACCGTATCCTGTTCGTTCGTGCAGACTTTACCCTACCCAAACGGCTTTACCTTACTGCTGACCTTTTGGTCAGCAGTAAAGTGAGTAGCCCCATTGCGGGGCTGCTTCCCTTACCAGGGAGAAGGGGATGAAAGTTACCCAGGAGAAGGTTGAGGCGCGCAGGATGCGGCAGGAGCCGTTCTTGTCGCCGCTGCAGCCGCGCGCCCTGGGCAGCTCAAGATTGGGCTGTGAGTCTACAATAAAATCACATCTGGAGGACACAAGACAGAGAAATTAAAGGGCAGAGGAAAGACACAAGTATTCCAAGGCACACCAAGGGAACCAGCAAGAGAGAAGACAGAAAGGTAAGACTGCAAACAGTAACTCCGGGGAGGCATCAGGATCACAGTCATGTTTATATTTCACAGCTGCCACATGAACAATTTGAAATCACTCTAGGAGGCAGCTGTTTTAGCATGTGATAAGCTGTTCATATAGAGAAACTCACCACATAACAAGGGCAATTGTTTTTCAATCTGCACAGACCTTTGTTTCACACAGTAAGTTTCTCCACATAAACGGTTTCACCATGTGATAATACCCATTGCTGGGAGTCCTTTAAAGCAGCCTCCGAGTGGTGGCTGTAATGGAGAAACAGGCCCTGTAGAAATGCTCCCACATGAGATAGGGTAGGGAGAGGCAGAGATCCAAGGGCAGGCAGGTGGGACTCAGCCATCTGAGATACCATCTCTTGGAGTTACACCCATTGAGCCAAGGATCGTAGCTGCACTGTGGAAAAGCAGGTTTGTGCATCCTCAACAAATGCGTACAATGGTGTTTGATGCTGCTACCCTATGCAAACAAGACTAGATTTGCACAACTCCGTGAAAAAAGGGAGAGGAAGATAGCACAAATCAAGTTTATGTATCCCATCTTATCTCACATATTGCTTGATATGTGTGGGGTGGCGGTGTTCCTGGGGGAATGGGGGGGGCAAAAACCCTAGGCGCCACACCTGCAAGGCCTGTGGGGGTGGTACCACAGCCGCCTGCCCTCTGGAACTCTTCTGAGGGCCAGTGAGGCTTTGGGCAGCATCCTCTAGACCTCTGAAAACCTAATGAGGTCTCTGGAGGGCCGTTAAACTGATGAACCGTTAAACCATTTTCTGATGAAAACCGGAAGTAATGCTTAAAGGCACTCTGGAGGCCTCAGAAGGCTTTCAGGGGGCCAGAAAGTACAGTGCAAGGCTCTGGACTGACCAGTACGGAGGGGAACGGCAATCTACTGGGGAAGGGGCAGCATTCTGCGGCCCTGGCCCTAAGTGGCACATGGGCCAAGATCATGTGGTGTGGAGTATGCCTGGAAGAGGATTCTCAGCTGGGTCAGTGTGCCAGTTGTGAAAATGAGACACAGGGCACAATCCTAACCAGGTCTACTCAGAAGTAAGTCCTATTTTGTTCAATGGGGCTTACTCTCAGGAAAGTGTGGTTAGGACTGCAGACAGAGTCACATCATTGGGAGGCAGACCTGTTGACCAACCTGCCATTAACCTCTTACAGGGGCTACTGGGATATTGGAACTGCTGCAACCCAGGCAACCATATTTATTTCAGCTGCACCTTAGGGCAGGTCAGTGGGAGTGCTTTGCAGAATTCAGAAGAATTTCCTACATAAAATAATAAAATTGACAGCACAATTCTCTGCATATCTACTCAAAGGTAAGTGTGTTCAATGAGATATAGTCCCAGGAAAGTGACAGCCTTAAGGAGTGTAGGCTGGATATTGGGGCTGCTTCCATCCTCTCTGATAAGTAGCACTGCTCTGGGCTGGAATCCCCCCATTTACGTCCCAGTAGGTAACTGTACCTGACAAATACCTATAAATGTAGCGTTAGCAGCCAAAAATAAAGAGTCAACAGGTTTGTACAAATATTATTCTTTACAAACAGTTCAAACCAAAGCTGGAAGGTGATTGGATTTATTTGGAATGAGGAAAGGAAAGTTCATACAAGAGAGTTCACTTTCTCTATGTTGCATCAGGCTTTCAATAAAATGTTGGTTATTGAATTATCTAAATTATTTGAGCTCAGTGCCTGTCATCACTACTTAGGTCATGATATGCCATGAAAACAGCTCTCTCACTTTTCCAACAACTAAGAGGGCCATTTGGGTAGAACATGAAAGTTCCTATCGGAGAACTTTACCATCCCAGAAATACCATCCCACTCCTATCAGGCTTGTTATGATAGCAGAGGAACAGAATTCTGCTACAGCAACAGGCCAAACAGCAGCAGATGTCGCTGGCAGCCAAATCGCAGTGGTGATGGCCCACTGGCAACCTGATCTTGCTGGCTGTGAGCCAGCAAGGGGGACAGTGCAGGGGGAAGATAGTGGGCAGGGTGGAACTGGGTGTCCCAGGGGAAGAATGGAGGTGTGTGTGGATCCAGTAGCAACAGCACACATCACATCTTATCCCTTCTTTCAAAAACCTTTCCACAACTTTTTCCTTTGTGGACACCCACCCACCCACCAAAATAGGTGGTGTATGTCTGAGGAGACCAATAGGCAGGAGGGGAGAACAAGAGGAAAGTAAGAACATAAGAACAGCCCCACTGGATCAGGCCATAGGCCCATCTAGTCCAGCTTCCCGTATCTCACAGTGGCCCACCAAATGCCCCAGGGAGCACACCTGATAACAAGAGACCTGCAAGGCTTCCTGGGAATTGTAGTTAAGAACATAAGAACAGCCCCACTGGATCAGGCCATAGGCCCATCTAGTCCAGCTTCCTGTGTCCCACAGTGGCCCACCAAATGCCCCAGGGAGCACACCAGATAACAGGAGACCTGCATCCTGGTGCCCTCCCTTGCATCTGGCATTCTGACATAGCCCATTTCAAAATCAGGAGGTTGCACATACCCATTATGGCTTGTAACGCGTAATGCATTATTCCTCCAGAAACTTGTCCAATCCCCTTTCAAAGGCATCCAGGCCAGATGCAGTCACCACATCCTGCGGTGTAAAGAGCATCTCTCTATCCACTTTATCCTTCCCATGCATAATTTTGTATGTCTCAAACATGTTCCCCTCAGGCGTCTCTTTTCTAGGCTGAAGAGGCCCAAACACTGCTTTTCCTTTCTATCCTTTCTTTCAGATAGGTTTTGCTCCTGGTTCCTTTTCATTACTTGCTTATTATGTACATATCCTGAGTTTTCTCCACATAGCTCAAAGCAGTATTTTAACCTCATGCCAACCCTGTGCCAAAACTCAGCCTTTACAGCTGGGTGGGGAACAGACCAAGCACACTGGAGAGCCAACATACACATTGCATTTGCCACGGAGGTGATGATAAAAGTCTTTTCCCAGACTGCTGTATCATTCAGAAGTATCCATCACATAAGACTGGGGTCATCACACTGTGAGTCTCCCCACTTTTCACCATGTGTGAAGGCATGGGGAGTGCTACAGATTATTAATATGTGATGCTGCCTTATATTCAGTTAGACCAGGGGTGCCCAGACCCCGGCCCTGGGGCCACACGTGGCCCTCGAGGCTTCTCAATGCAGCCCTCAGGGAGCCCCCAGTCTCCAATGAGCATCTGGCCCTCCAGAGATTTACTGGAGCCTGCACTGGCCCAACGCAACTGCTCTCAGCGTGAGAGCAACTGTTTGACCTCTCGCATGAGCTGTGGGATGAGGGCTCCCTCCACTGCTTGCTGTTTCATGTCTGTGATGCAGCAGAGGCAGCAAAGGAAAGGCCAGCCTTGCTTTGTGCAAGGACTTTTATAGGCCTTGAGCTATTGCAAGACCTTCATTCATTCATATAAGTTCATCTTTAATATATTCATTTATGTAAACTTATGCAAATTTATTCAAATTTTAAATGTAAATTAATTCTTTTTTTCCCCAGCCCCCGACAGAGTGTCAGAGAGATAATGTGGCCCTCCAGCCAAAAACTTTGGATACCCCTGAGTTAGACCATTGGTCCCTGAACCCAAAACTGTCTGCACTGACTGGAAGTAAAGGTTTTCAGACAAGGCTCTTTCCCAGCTCTACTGGGAGATGCCAGGAATTGAACCTGGGACCACGTGCATACAAGGTATGTGCCCTGCTGCTGACCTGTGGTCCCATTCCCAAGTAATAATGTGGTGAGAGCACTCAGTTTGCATGGGGAGGCCATATTGGAAACATAGCCATGGCAAAGCATAATTGGCGCCTGACCCTAAAAAATCTAGCCAGGGAAGGAACATGGCTCAGGCCTCAATCCTAACCAACTTTCCAGCACTGATATAAGGGCAACACAACCCCGAGGTAAAGGGAAAAACATTGCCTTACCTTTAGAAGGCCTCTATGACTGCCCCCCAACTGCAGGATGCAGCACATGCCCCACTGGCACAGCTATGCCAGTGCTGGAAAGTTAGTTAGGATTGCAACCTCAGTGGTACAACACATACTTTGCTTGTCCTAAGTTCAATTCTTAGCATCTCTAGGAAGGTGCTGGAAAATGGCAATTTGAAACCCTGGAGAGGTACTGCCAGGCAGAATAGACCATACTGAACTGGATGGACCAAAGGCCTGATTCAGCAAAAGGCAAGTGCTTTTGTTCAGTCTCTAGCCACTGCACCACACTGTCTCTAAAAATAAAAGAGGTGCTGGGACTGAACCTGGAACCTCACATGCAAAACTACTCCCTTCCTGGTGGTCTATTCCCTCCTCCCCTTTTGTCCTAAAATTAGTCAAAATCATATACCGTGTTTCCCTGGAAATAAGACACTGTCTTTTATATATATATATATATATATATATATAGGCTCAAAAAAACACACTAGGTCTTGTAGTAGTGTGTAGTAGTAGTGTAGTAGGGTAGGTCTTATTTTTTTCAGAAGTCAGTCCCTTTATAGTTAATGGGACTTGAAGGTGAGGAGAGGGTGCGGAGAGGGTGTCCCATCTCTGGAAGGTGTGGAGAGGGTGTCCCATCAGCGCCCAGGTGGATGCCTGCCTGCCTGCCTGTCTACTCAGAAGTCAGTCCCTTTATAGTTAATGGGTCTTACTCCCTGGAAAGTGTGGAGAGCCTCAGAGTCTGGTAGGCAGGGTTGCCTCGCTTCCTGCTTCCCACCTCAGCTCCTCCTCAGCGTCCTCTGCCCAAGGTAGCAGGCGCTTTCTAGGTGGCACGCACAGGAGTGCAGCGTTCCCGGTCATGTTGTCCACCCGCCCCCGCCTGAGGACGTCTTCTGGCCCCCCACCCCCGCCTATCCCGGCCCTGATCACAACTAGGTCTTATTTTCAGGGTAGGTCTTATATTTCAGCAATTCTCAAAAAACACACTAGATCTTTTTTGGGGAGAAACAGGGTATTTTCAACAGGTTTTCAACTGTTATATAAACTTTGCCTTAATTATCTGCTAAAAGCGAATTCACATCAAATAAAATCTTACTTGACTATCCGCCTAAACATTTTTTTTGCACTACTATGGGCTACCACTAACACAGTCCAAGCTATGCTTTTTGGCAACTCTCACAACCCTATCCTCTCACCCTGGTTATGCTGGAGCAATGAAAAAAAAAGCAGAGAATAAAAATCAATTCCAATAATAAAGTAGCTTTTTTCTAAGTGCTACAAACCATTATAGTAGCAAGGAGGATAATAATCACTTCTGTGTTTGCCCATAGCTTTCAAAATAAAACATTGTGTTCAGAAAACCTAGACCACTGCATAGGCCACTAGACTAACACAGACAGAAACTAACCTAAGTTGATAAAGTCACTAAGTGGAGGAAAGGAGGGATAGAAATATTTAAACTAATAATATTAAATAAAACAACAAAATGTATACAAGTGGCACAAGATTTACTGCCCAATGCAAGTTCTGGCAATGCAGGGCAACCATAGAAATTGGGCCCTAAATCTATAGCAGCCAAGAGTGGCACATAAAAACAGCAGTGGTCACATAGATTAAAGGTAGACCCACTCACTTGTGTGGCAAAGAAAAAGATCAATGGCCTTTTATGACCAATGGCCAATACGACTGATTAATCTATTTGTCATACAGTTGGGTCACACATTTTACCCTTTGGCAGGCATGAGACAGTCAAACACCAAAATTGGTTCCTAGAATCACAGAATATTAGAGTTGTAAGTGAAAGTCATCTAGTCCAATTCTCTAGTCCATCTAGTCCATTACAGCATTTCTAGGGTTCAGTGTTAACAGACACTGAGAATCTGGGAACAGGATATATGGCGCATCGCTTGTGACTCACCATATGTGCCAAAACGTGGTCTAATAATCCTTATGTGAGCACAGGCACATGGTTCTATGAACTGATCAAGCCTCCAAAGCCAAGGCTACACAGTTTAGCCTCGGCTTTGTACTTTAGGTGAGCCCCGAAGTTTGCTCATGTTCAGTGTGACTTTGAACTTTTTTCTTGGAATAACTAGCCTTCCTGCTATATCACAAACTGTTCTGGGGCACCTTTAAATTTAAACTATGATTTGTTTTGTAGCATGTGGATGGGTGGGGGAAGCTGCTATCTGAGACATGGGTAGTAAAAGACGGTTGTTCAGTTCTCTGGTAAGTGGCTCAAAGCCCAGTCCTATCCCACTTTCCAGCACTGGTGTAGCCACAATGCAGCCCCAAGATAAGAAAACAAATGTTCCCATACCTTGAGGAGGCCTCTGTGACTGCCTCCCCACCACAGGATGCAGTGTACGCCCTTTGGGCACAGTTGCACTGACACTGAAATATTGGATAGGATTGGGCCCTCAAATGTCTTCCTGAAAAACATCATAAAGATCAAAACAATGCTGTATGTGTTTTTTTTCCTTCTCTACTCGCTAAAAATTGTATGTTTTAGGAAATCCGATAGTGACTAAGGTTTCAGTCATTCCTCAGCACCTGTTTTTATGAATCAACATGTTTGTTTACAATCTCAACAGCTTGATTTTTTTAAAAAAAATACTTACTTGAGGATGGAATAAGAATCCTGGGGATGGTCTCAAGTACTTTTCCTTTAGAGCTTCAAGTGGGTCAGTTAACTTTCTTTTCTCTACTCTGTAAATGTTAAAATGAGAATTTACTTATGAGTCTCACATATGGGTAGCCTTTGAGCGATCTGGATTCAAAATGAATAATACACAAAGTTTCTCAGTCACAGCAAACACAGACAAGGATATGTAATTAATTCTTTCTCCGTTCAGGTGAGTCACATCCATTAATGCTAATGTGCCGGGTGAACATCAGGGAGAGTTTGAGCTGCTCTAAGTTCTTGCGGGGGTGGGGGGAAGGCAGTGGCACTGCAGGGGCTTGAGTCCACTCACCTGAGCCTCCTGCAGCCTCCCGGGGGTGCGGGGAGCCCTGCACAACCTTCCGCACGGCTCCCCACAGCTTCAGAAGTGAAAGTGGAGCGGTCATGCTCCACCACTGCTTTAGCGGAGGCGGGGCACGATCACTCCGCTTTTGCTTTCAAAGCTGCGGGGAGCCCTGCAGAAGGTCGCACAGGGCTCCCTGCACCCCGGGAGGCTGCAGGAGGCTTGGGTAAGTCGACTCAAACCCCTGTAGCCCCCCTGAGTGGCGCGATCCTGGGGATCGCGCCACTGCCTCCTCTCTGCCTCCAGGCTGCCCCCGCCCCTTAAGGGGAAACAGGCCAGGGCTTACAGGCTAGGGCGTTGTGATGCCCCAGTTTGAAAAGCCCTGCCTTAAGATATTATACCATTTACTTGGCCATTATACCTGGCATCTACATTGGAAGCATTCAATTTCAGCTATTTGCTATTACAAATAACTGGTAAGCAGCTGGAATGAGCATAGTTATCAAAAACATAACCATACTATCAAAAATATAGAGTTAAACTTGAAATATCTCTATGGTTGGTCGGCAACCTTCAGTCTCGAAAGACTATGGTATAAGCCTACAGCACCCGGTATTCCCAGGCAGTTTCCCATCCAAGTACTAACCAGGCCTGACCCTGCTTAGCTTCCGACATCAGACGAGATTGAGCATCTGCAGAAAATCAATCACTACAGGCAAAAGGAAGAATTTGGCCAAAAAAGTATCCATGAAACCTTTGTTACTCGTCTTCCTCTGTTTTCAGTTTAGCAGCAACAAGGCATTCAAAGTGAGCATTGACTTTGTCAGTAACAACATCCATAATTTCAAATCTAAAATAAATTTATTTCTAGACTCTTTTCCTTCAAAATACCCTAAGACAACTGCAAGTTTTGTTTTTTTTAATTCACATTTAAATCATGTCAGTTTCTGGCTAATTACTTACAGATGGACTTTTTTTTTTAAAGTTTAGAAACATACTTTAGAAACAGTTTAGAAACCGTTGATTACTTAACTTGTGCCAAATGACTGAGACAGCAAATTTCATAGCAGTGCCAGATCACAGAAACAAGCAATGTAGTTTAAAAAAAAACATTTTCACAGGGATATAATGTTGAATTTAGCTCTGAATCCCCTGAAATTGGACTAGCAGATTGAAAATTTGAAAACCACAAGTTCACATTGTTCAGCTCACTTGCTCAAAAGCTTTGACTAGTGTTTCCCAAGTTTCAAACAGCGGAGCTACATTTTGAAGGGGGAAAAAACTAAAGTTGGAGATATCCAAAAGCTCTGCTTTCAGAGTATATTAGAAGAGTTACCCATCCCTCCCCAAGATAGCTTACCCCCTGTATTTCTGTGTATACTCCCTGTGTGAGTCACAGATCTGGGCATGTCTCTTCATTGGAAGGTGGCAAGCCCAGAAGAGTGAGACAAACACACTGAAGGCTGCATCCCTGCCTTGGGAAGAGGCTGAATTCTCCAAATAATGCCCAAAGCAGAGATACAAGAGAATTATCCATAGTCAGAAGAGACTGACTAAAAGGAGGTTAAGCTATAGCAGAAAATCACATAAAACAGGCAGCCTACAAAACTCCCTTGTAGATTGGCAGCAGATGGCATCCAGTATCCTTTAAATAATAATGTATTGGTGTATGCTGCCATTTTTCTCATGGTACAGTTGTGTGAGTTGGCACACAATTTGGGAATCACTTGGCATCTGCACTATTACCCCTTGCCCAGTTTCACTTTCTTATTTTTGACCTGTCCCTCACAATTTGTCACCTGTTCCTATATTCTTTAGATACAATTTGTGTCTTTGAACACAAGGTCACAGCTCCAGTATATGAATAGCAAAGAACATCTGCAGCACTTCCTCATGAGCAGATCTGCCTAGGAAAATGCTCCAGCTGCCACATGACACAGCAGACTAATGCGTTTCTCAGGAGTATATGTCTGCTTTTGGATAGGGAATGAAAGCCTACAACCAGTAGGCCTGGCTTTTACAGATGAGCAAGTAAGGATGCTAGCATGCTACCATCTGAAGTTTGCAGGGGCAGTGTTCCTTGCTTTGTCTGTTCAGACGTCATAAGGAATATTGTGGGAAAGACCCTACCTTTTCAGTGTAGTAAACAAAGTTTTTTTTAATGAAAACTCAGGAATATCCCAAAGGTAGAGGTTCCCAAACTCTCTGGGAAAGTTTTAGCTGCTGTAAGTCCTTGCGGGGGAGGGAAGGGGTGTCACCAGTGCTCCTGCAATTGCACCAGTGCTGGGGCTAATATTAGACTTACCAAGGCCTGCAGATATCCTCTGGAGGGTGGGGGAAGCCTGCAGGGCTCTCGGCCAGCCTTCCAGCACCTTAGAATTGTTGAAAAATGCTCACCCCGCCTGCTTCCAGTCTAAAATGGAGGGAGGCTGCCGAGGGCCCCACAGGCTTCCCCAGCCTCCAAAGGGCACCTGCAGGACTTGATAAGTCTAATATCATCCTCAGTGTCTCCAGTGCCAACGCAACTGGTGCAGTGACAATGCTGCTGTCAAGGTAGCCTCACCCCTTAAAGGTGCAGGGTCAGAGTTTCTCAGGTTGGGGTGTCACGATGCCCCAGTTTGAGAACCTCTACCCAAAGGGATAGCAAATCAGTTGGATTATACCAACTCTTACTGGGATGTCCAGGGGGAAGTAGCTGAAGACATATCCAGAAGAAAGAACTTAGAAGAAGACATGTTCCAAATAAACATAGCAATCCAGGGCCTGTGAGATATGCCATTGCTGCAATTTGTAATTTAAAGGACAAATAGGGAACAGTTCACCTGCAGGACACTCACATTCTGTAAAAGAGGTTCCACATTTGCTTTTGAGATTTTCTTTACACTGTCTGTGAGTGAATATCTGTATGCTCTAAATAACATTTACTGTTAAGATTTTGAATTAGCTTTACCCTGCAGGTACCTGTAGTGTCATTTGTAACATTCTGCACAGCAGAGCGGTACAAGCATCTTCCAATGGCTAAAAACAAACCAGTAGATTACTCTATTGTAAATAAAGGCAGAATTTTACCCTTGAGTTCCACCTTGTGTTGCTATGGTACAACGTGTTTTGAGTTCTTGGGTGAAACACCTTTGATTGCAGTGAAGATCGACGTTCCTAGTTTGCAAACAAAAGCTGAATTTGACTGCCAATTTTTAAAATACATTTTTTTTTCTTTTTCTGAAGGGAAAACTGCTTCAACGATATCATTCATTTGTATTAAAAGAACACGACCAGAGCTGCATTCATTCCACTGTCAACAATCTGGGTAATTTTACCCCCAAAAAACGATTGAAAAGGATAGGCTCCAGGGCTTTATGATCCAAACGGGTCATCTGTACTTACTAATGAGACTTCGGAAAGTTATAGTTCATTACACCCGCATTACCTGTAAATGGGATCCATAAAGAAAGGTGTAGGTCTTGCATGTTGTAAAGACATGTCTGATGACTTCCTCGATTCAAGATCTTCTCCTTTCTTTCCTCCAAAGACGTGGTTTTTCCGAGGCTCAGTCTGTTTTGTGCCACTGGCTCGGCTCCTGCTTCCCATACTCAAATCTAGAGGCTGGTCCTGACTGGCTGCCAGTGGAGCTGATGGTTTTGAGGTTACAGGAGTAAGTGGTTTCTCCTCCTTACGTTTAGTGGTGAGGTCGAAGGGAGACTCGGAGTTTCCCTTTAAGATCTTCTTGACTTCTCCTGGCGAATGGGGTTCCATTTTCAAAGGTAACGGTCTCAAGTCTCTATCAGGAAATGGGTACATTGACTGAGAGAATGCTGGAAAAAATGGGAGGGGAAACATGGAAGGGTAAGGTAAGGCTCCAACTTTTTTGTCTTGTAGCCCCACAAGTCCTGTAGAACCAAAGTATTTTTCAGCAATAGAGGCAATGGCTTTTATAGAATCATTCACAGCTCCTGACACCGCAGTTTGCTCCTCTAAAGATGGTGAGAAGATGGAATGATTGCTGTATTCTTTCTTATTATTTACGGAAGCCAAATTCTGAAGAGAGCTTACTTTGTCTTTGAACATTTTACCATTTTCTTTACATTTCTCTTTATCACTTTCAATGTCACTTTCCAGATCAGAGCCAGAGGTGGTCTCCAGGTCACTCCCACTGGGGGTACTGACATCATCAAGGTCACTACTCTCTGATTGGTCACTGATCTTTTCATGTGGCCTCTCGTCGGAGGACCTCTCTGGTTGAAGTTCCACTGGCTTATTTTCACTTAGGTTAGGTGAGTGCTTATTTAGTGCCTTCAAAATGTCCTGGGTAGTTGGCAGTGCCTGTGGATCTGTCATGAGGGGACTTTGACTTTTGATTGTTTGGTCTGTGCTTGGAAGTCCTTTAACAGGAGAACTAGCAGGTATCAAAGGTGGCCTGTGGTACAAGCCTGAAGGAAACAAGCCAGGGAAGCTAAAAGAAAATCCAGGAGCTGTTGGAAAGGTAAGACCAGCAGGATGCCTATTGGCACCAAAATAGTCAGCAAGGCCCGGATTTGCATGATTCATATTAACCATGGAAGATTTATCCATAGCTGGGGTTCCAGGAAGTGATATGCCTTGGCCAAAAAATCCTCCTGCCGCAAAATGGTTCTTGCCCTCACAAAATCTCCTGTGTTTATTTAAGGAAGACGTAGTGCTGAACATTTGTCCACAGTCTTTGCACTTGATTTGGGTTCTGCAATCAGCATGCATGCGCTTATGACGGCAGAGGTTTGAAAACTGAGTATAGGATTTATGGCAGACCTCACCTGTGTGCAAACGACAACAACAACAACAACAAATCTCAGGATTGATGGAAATGTTTCTCTTCCCCTTCCCCCCCACCTTAATTCCACCCAGCTGCTATAAACCAAGCATCGGAAATATCTTGTACTTTGAGAAAAAGTCACTTAGACCTCAGCCCTAAACATTTATTTATGCTAAAAGACTTATAACTCATATTCAGACCCAAATAGCTAACAAATATAAACAATAAAACAGCACAATATAAACATTAACAATGTAAAACACTAAAAACAGCAGCAAATCATCAATAACTCAAAATTAGACATAAATCAGAGGAGGGGCCCATTGGAGCTCCACGGGGAGGTTGGTCAGTACCAAAAAGGTCGTGTTTCTAGTGGCTGCCTGCTGCACCTCAACTGGCAAAAGAATCTGAAGCAGGGCCACAGAGGATGAACGGAATGCCTGGGGAAGCACATGTGGGAGAAGAGAGATCTGCTCCCAAACCAAATAGGGTTTCAAAGGTATGAATTAGTGCTTTGAATTGATCCTGGAAACCAGAAGTCAGTCAGTGCGTATCAACAAAGTTGGAATAATTTGTTCCCAATGAACAGCCTGGCCAAGAGCCAGGCTGCTGCATTTTGCACCAGAGGATGTTTCTGAACATGTTTCAAGGGCAGCCTCATGTAGAGTGTGTTGCAATAATCTAGTCTGGAGGGGAGCAGAGCATGGATAGCTGTGGCCAGGCCAAAGTTTTCTAGAAAGAGCTGCTATCCTCGTACTGCTGAACATGGCAAAACATGTCACTCACTCACTACCACCTTTGGGCCTCCAAAAGAAGTTCCTGGATCAAGGAGCACCCATGGACTGTGAACCTGATTCTCCAGAGGGGATACAACCTCCTTCATCAAATCAAGTTGAAAATTTATACCCAGGTTGACCAATCCCCCAATCCAGGTTAAGTTGCAACATGTTCACCCATCAACTGCCAGGCAGCAGTTCAGGATTTCCCCTGCCTTCCTATGAACTGCTGAAAAGATGGAACTGGGTGTCATCAGTGTATTGATGACATATCAGTTCAAATCTCTGGACAACTTCACCCAGCAGATTCTTTGATTTTCCTGGTGGACAACTTGCACTGGGCAATATGTTGTGGTTCTTGAAAGACAGAACCTTTCTTCAATTGTAAAAATCCCTACGGGGATTTAGAACAGCCTGCCCATGTAAACCGCCTTGAATAAAGTCTGAGGAGAAATCTGACGAGCAAGAAAGGCGGTATATAAATACCTGTATTATTATTATTATTATTATTATTATTATGTGACCCTGATGATCTTTCAGGGCTTCTCGTTAGTCATCATGCCTCGATGTGCTCTAACATGAGATATTAGATACTGAGCAGTAATTACTATAGTCTAAGTGGTTCAAAGCTGGTTTTGTCAACAAAGAATGTGCAACTGCCTGCTTCAAAACCAATACTACATGCCCTTTCTTACAGCACAATCCCACACATGTTTACTCAGAAGTCAGCCTCATTGAGTTCAACAGGACTCACTCCCAGGTAAATGTGAATAGATCTGCAGCCTTAGAGAGACATGTATTTCCTGAGCTGTCCAGACAGGAAGTTCTGACCTAGCTGGTTTCATTAATCAGAATGGCCAAGGTTCAAATCTGCAAGTGTATGGTTGCACAGATCCAAGCATTCTGTTCATGCCCTCAAGCTGAATCAGCTGAAAGGTAGCCATCAAAATCTAACAAGAAGCTGCTTTCAAATTCTCACCACTTGCCACTGAATTTTTAACGTGTTTCCTTAGAAGTACCACCTCCTGAATTCAATGGAATTTACTTCCTAGTACATGCAGTTACGGTGGCAGCTGGGAAGAATCTGAGGTGTTGGTGCCATATAAAAAGTTAGACCAACCCTCCAAATTAAGGCATCCAGTTAGGCAGTTAGACAGCATAATAAGGAAATCTTCTTTGAAAATGAGGACCAGCATAGAAATATTTTATTTTCATAAATGTTTTGATATCCTTGAGGTTTACCTGCATTGGCCAGGACCCAGCAAAACTCTTAACACTACATCCATATCCCTGAAATGTATATGTCCTCTATAATTCAGCAACTCCCAACTTGAAAATTAAAACTTTTTTTAAAAGCATTATGGTGATGATAATTATTTGTGCTGGAGAGCTGAGCCCACTGATTGAGAAAGGATGCAAACACCTTACTTGGGCATGCTTATCTTTCACATAATATGAAACTCTGGATCACAGGCCTGTTTATAGTACTGAAAAGTACTGACATCTAGACAGCCTGATTAAGAACAGGCCATAGCAGTGCAATCCTGGCACACAGAACATTCGTGGGGGCAAGGGTTTGCTTCATATTGTTTTGTTAATATTATTTTGGATTAATCATGCGCATAGTTTGTTCTTATCCATCAATGCCTGCACTGTCTCCTCCATTTGAGTGTCCCTGGTTCGTGCTGTCATTATAGTTTAGCCGTGTCGCTATACCGGAGCACTCTGAGAAATAAAGGCAATGTTATTCTGCACACGCATTATGCTCAAGAAACACATTTGCTATTCTAATTGCTACAGACGGAACAATTGCTGCAGTAACTGTTGTTAAAACAAATTTGCATTCAGAAATCTAGGAAGTGCGATCCCTTTGTGCCTTACCAACACTGATACTTCAAAATCATTGTTAAGCAATATTAACCTTTTGCATTCGAACTCAACTTCCTCCCGCAAAGAAGTGTTCAGCAGCTTAATTTTTGCTCAGCTTGTGTTAAATCACAGGCTCTTGCCCTTCACACATCAAAGCCACACAACAATGCACATTGTGAATTCTGAGACCTTCTTAACAATTATTTTCATAGTTTCAGACAGACTGACATAATTTACAATGGATCTATTTTAAGCCTGCAAAGGAAACTGAATTGAATGTATCCCATCCTGCACTCTTGGTTCCCATGAACTATAATCACGTCCTCTGACTTCCACTCACACCACTGCCGAAGCTCACCTTCCTGCTCTTATAAAGCTTACTCTTGAGAACCTGCCTGTTTGTTGTCATGTCTTAAATGTTTACCCCTGCAGATATCATCACAACAAAGGCATCCATTGTTTGAGAAGGCCCCGATTCAACCTGTCTGGCTCACATGGGTCGCCTCACAGATATCTATCGGATAACAGATAGAGTAACAGTTGGAGGATTGGGTGCGAGCCAAGGAAATGTACCATACAGGAAAAATGCTATTGCTCTATATCAGCTGATGTTCCTGTATGATACTTTTCATTCACAAGGAATGCTCTACTAAAGAATTGTTTCTAAAAAAAAACTTTTTTTTAACTCACATGAGAACACAAGCAGGTTTGATTTCATCTTACAAAAGTGTGGAGGGATTTTTTTTATTTATTTGAGGCCAATATCATGCATGTCCAAGTTAGATGAAGCATTTCTGGAATGTTGTTTATATTACAGTTTATATTAAATTGGCAAATTTAATTTGGATCATTAATTGCTTTTGAACCCTAATGCTCAGTATGCTTCATACAAATGTTCTGCTTCTATCAACAGTAATCTGAACTTTCAATGGCAAAGTTGCTATTGATTTTTATGGCACTAATTCATGTCTATAAAGCCAAGCACTGGTTCTGGATTAGTTCCCAAAATGATCTGAAGGCACATGGTGAAGCTGTATTACTGATTCTAAATAGGTCTTGGCCAGCCAGGGCAATATCAGGGTGGGAAACTGGAAGCTTCAATATACAATGGATCCTACAGTAGTTCTACTTTATGCTGAGGTCCTCACTTGTCACCTTTCAAAATGATAGAAGCTGGTGCTTATTTGCATATGAAAATTCATTAGAGGTTTGGCAAATCTAAATTTGCAATGCCTAGCTAATTGGGGGCCCAGTCCTATCCAACTTTCCAGCACCGGTGCTGCCTCAATGCAGTTCCGAGGTAAGGGAACAAATGTCCCCACACCTTGAGGCGGCCTCTGTGACTGCCTTCCCATCACAGGAAGCAGTGCATAGCACTGGCATAGCAGCACCAGCACTGGAAAATTGGATAGGATTGGGCCCTATGGCAGGGCTGACAAATACTTAAAACTAATATCATTTGGGTGAACAGTCCTATCATAGCGAGGCAAAATCAACTGACATCAATTGATTTCCACCTGTATTCCAATACTTATTTGTAGAAGCATTCACTACTAAGTTCGTACTAAAAATCCTTAACAATTGCATATGGGGCAACCTACTTAACAGCACACAAGTACATGGATGCACTGGGAGAGAGGAAAGAAGGATCCTTTCAGATACCATAGGCAGTGGCGTCACTAGGGTTTGCGTCACCCGCTACAGGAGGCCAGTGCATCACCCCCCATAATGGACCTCCTCCCATGCAATGACCCTGAGGAGTGGGTGTGGTGATGCATCATTGCCCCACCCCCCACATCATTGCCCCACCCCCCACATCATTAAAATTGCAACTTTAAATTACAAAATCATACATACTGCCTAAATGTACACATTTTTGGAACTGAACTAGATTCAGCTTCAACAGGTTTATTTTACTGGCTTCAATAGGGAACACGCTTGTTCTATACACGCATATTCTGGTTCTCAGTGCTTTCTGTGTGAAATCATACTGTGTGAAATCATACTACAAGCAATGTTCAACATAATGTGAAGAGTCATCACAGGATGTCACATGGAGAATCATAGAAATCAGAGTTGGGACCTTCAAGATAATCAAGTTCAACCCTCTGCCAGTGCAGTGTCCACAGCTACAGCATTCCAGATAGAGGCTACCCAGCCTCTGCTTAAAGACATACTGGGTCACTCTCTTCTAAAGCCTCCAAAACTACAGCAGTTCTCAGCTCCAGTGCTCAGTTTAACCCCTGGGGGCTGGGGGATAAGAATAGGCCCTCAGTTTGGCTGTACTTGTCATAAGAGGCAACTGAACAGTCACCGGGTAGATGAGACTCGTTAGCCTGGGAAGGCAGCTCATCTGAGAGAAGGAAAACTCTGATCACAAATGTCCACTGACTTGTGGCTATATCTAGTTATGGAAAAGGCTTCAGGAGTCAACCTCCAGGCAAAATCCAGAGCCGGAGTCCTCGAGGCAGTTCATGGTTGAGCACAGTCACGTTCTGGCAGCTCCTGCAATGCCGCTGGAACCAACTGTATTGGCTTCTGCCTTTCCATTGGACCATTTCAGCGACGTGGAGAGGGGGGATTTGCTGCATGGGAAACAGTCTATCCTCCATATCTACTTTACCCAGGCTTCGTGCGCTGGAGAGGACACTGTTCCAGAACCACTATTCAGAGTGCGATACCATAGTCCTCCGAGACTGAAGGATACCAACAAGATCTCAGCTCCAGGAGATTTGAGTTCCTGTCTCATTATTTCCCTACCAATAGTACTAGCTTGAATAGCATCACTCCTTGTTCTTCCCTAGCTCTTCCCTCAACAAAACATAAATCAAAACATCTTGAATAATTCCCAGTTTTGCAATTGGAGCACAGTATGCAAATCCTGCAAAATATATATGCCATTGTGCAAATGCTGCTCTGTGATATACCCTACAACAACTTCCAGTGCTCAATTTCAATCAAAGGAGGAGACTGCAATCCCACACACCCTTACTTGGGAGTAAGTTCAGTTGAATGCATTGAGGTTAACTCCTGAGTAAGCATGGATTGAATTGCATTGTAACCCTTGTAGTACTGCCCTGACACTGATCCTGCTGGGATGCAATATTACAGAGAGGCAGGCATTTCCAGGCTTCCTCCCCTTCTCCAGCTTCTGACTCTCTTGCAACTCTGTCTACAGATATTCCCCCCCCCCTTTTTTTTTTGTTCTGTTCTATCTATCTGGGGTGGGAAATAACAGTGGAGGGGGAGCGAAAGGAAGTTTTAAAATGTAGAAAATGTTGGAGGGTGCAATAATCTTGAAAATGCACAGGCTGAGGGAGTGAGGGAAGAAGCCCAAGGATGAAGTAAATTTGCTGTGGGTTTTGCAAATGTAGCCCTGATGCTGTGTCTGGGACAACTAGCTCAGCCCTTTGCTCCCACCTTCCTGCAGTTGGTGAGCAACAGGGGAACTCCACCTCCCCTTCTACTTTTGCAGAGCATTATTTCAGATTTCCAGTGGCGGCCTTTTTTTGGGCAACAAACTTTTTTGCCCCTCTCCATGATCATTGGGGGGGGGGGAGGAAACCCTCACCTCCCCATCATCACTCTCCTTGTCCTCTCTCTGAGCTTCTGAGTGCAGCCTGCAGTCAGGTGCATCCAGCCACCCAGAGAAAGGGTAGTTCCAACCCCCCCCCCCCCAAAAAAAAAAAAACAGGGGGCAAAGGCAGAACTGACCACTCCCTTCCAAACAGGCAACTCACTGGGCGTGCAGGAAGCAGGCTTTGTTTATAAAGGGACAGGAGCCCTTCCATGCTTTCCTGGGAATAAGCCCCATTGACTGTAATGAGACTTACTTCTGAGTAGACATGCATAGATTGGGCTCTGGGGCTGCAATCCTATCTGCACTTTCCTGGGAGTAAGCCCCATTGACTGTGATGGGACTGACTTCTGAGTAGACATGCAGAGGATTGGGCTGGAAGGGCTGCTGTCCCTTTCAAAACAAAGCCTGCTTCTTGCCAGCCCAGTGAGTTGCAAAAAGCAATCATTTGCAAAAATAAAGCAAATGCCAGGCAGGATAGAGGAGCCTGTTTCCTGCAGGAAGCAGTAACTCCCCTTACCTGGTGCACAGAGAGGGAGGAGGGAATGCACAAAGCCCAGTTGGTGCTCCCAGGCTGCTGGGAGGAAGAGGGGAGGGCACAAGAGCGGCCCCAGTAACCTCCAGCCCTTCTTTTGCAGGGGCAAGCCCTTCCAAGCTGGAGCTGGAGGTTTCCACACATTGCCCGCAGGTTCACACATGCGTGCAGTGCCTCAGAAACCTCCAGAGTCTGGCAGGAGGCTCCTGCAGCATCACACACACTTGTGAGGCTTGCCTCAGAAGCCTCCGCCTGGCTGGATTTCAGAGCAGGAGGTTCCTTTGGAGGGTGGGGACAGGGTAGTTGGCATGCCACCCTCCCCCAGCACGTCACCTGGTGCGGCCCGCACCCCCTTAGAGATGCCACTGCCATCGGTAACCTTCTACTGTACCAGCGTAGTAGCAGCAACCACAAATCTGGCAATGTTTCCATGATGTACTCCAAATCAAGCTGGCCCAACTTCCTGAATAAGCTGTTACCTGGAGATAACAGTAAGAAACAGACTGATGTGGGAGTATTTGAGATACCTCAGTATAGTAACTCCTCCCATCTTGCAGGCCAGTCTGCCACTATAAAAACAATTGTCCCAATTCAGCAGCCTGGGGCATACAGGTTTCACACATTCACTTTCATGGATTGGGCAACTCTATATATGGTACCTTCTGCAGGCACAGGACCGTCTATCAGGAGTGCCTCAGCTATCAGGAGTGCAATAAAACTCTTGATTTCGAGCCTTAGGATCAGGTCTGCATTTCCTCCACCACCTGCTAGGACAGGAAACCAATGATATAAATGCCTAAGAATTGTTTTTCGGATATTTAATTTAGGACAAGGCAGGCAACCGCATGCCTCTTTGAAGGCCACAAGCAGGTACTGTGGCAATAGTCATGCCTGTTGCTTATGCCCAGCCAATAAGAAGCTTGAAATAAAATAGAAGTTTAAAAGAAGAAAATTAGGAATGCATCAACTCCAGTTCTTACGATTTAAAGCCAGTCTTGAAATGGAATTGCCTGTGTATTTGTGCAAATTGTTACAACGGAAGGGGACTGACCACAGGAAACAGCCTTCTACTGAGCTAGACCACGGATCCAGGCAGAGCCCTGCTATTTGGTATCCTTGTATTCTGCTTGCAAAGCATGTGCACTATCACTGCTCCCTCCTTGTAGCTGGGGTTTGTCATGTTTGGGAAAGTGTGTCATGTTTAGGGGGCAGATAAGGAAGACTGTGTAATGTATAGCAGGATGTGAGTAGTTCTGATCAACTCAAGAACTTTCCTTCCAAGGAATCCTAATCTAGCCCTGCCAGTCACTCTGTTTTTGAAACATTTGCTTTAAACCGAATCTAAAGCAGGAGATGAATGATTAAAGAAAGAGATTCTTTAATAAGTCCCTGTATTCAAGTGTCTTGACTTTATTTTGAATTTCCAGGCCAGAGCTTTCATTTCCCTGACTTTACATTTCTATCATGGTATATCAAAGTACCCCACAAACTTCTTTCCATTGCCTCCCCCCACAACCCACCTAAAATGTTTTAATCCATCAAATGTTTAGCTATTTACAAGCAAGACATTAGCTAGAAGTGACACTTGCATATTTTCTGCTTATTAAACAAATGACTGTTAAGTGCTATTTTCAATACATCCCAATCTCTTCCACCATGTGGTTTCTATTTGGGCAAGCTGGAGGTTTTATGAAGGCAGAGAGTGTGTAATTACCTTTCTGTTGGTGAGGTGGTGTTGGTGAGTTTTCTCCCAAGCTAGGGCGGCACAGTGTAATGAGAGACAGTTGCCATAAACAGACCAGGAAGGTACGGCATGGTGTGTGGCCTTTTTTGCTGGGAATCAGATATCTCTGCTCTAGGTGACCCTCTACCCCCAGCCACAAGCAGTCAGACAATCCTAGCCTGACATGCGATCTTTAAATTCTTTTGTTCTGTAATTACATGGCAATTATTCATAATTGTCCCATTTTTTTCTGTCCATCATCCTTTGCATTTGAAAAATCACAGTTGCTCTTTCGGGTTTTGCCGGCCAATTGCTGAAGGCACATTAATGCGAAAAAAGAAAGAAAAAGAAAGGCATGGGAGAAGCATTTTTCCTGTGATTTAATTTGAAAAGAATAGCAGAGCATCTGAATTTTCTTTAAAAAAAAAAGGAAAGAAAACCAACTAGAACCGCAGGGTATGAGTGGTCCCTCTATGGCTGGAAGCTATTGTTCACTAATTATTTTATTTTCACTAATATTAAAAAGACACCCTGTGATCTCAGGCAAGGGAACACAAATCTTTAAACAACGGTGGTAACTGGGTCTAGTTAATTATGTTTTTGCTAGCTTAAATAAGCCCCAACTCAAATAAATAAAAATATCAACCATTCCAAGGGCAGGCCCACAGCCCTCAGAGGGGTTCTTTTAAGCCATTAAAAATCATGTTGATATATTATTGAGACTCAAGGCTCATACAGATCCATTCAACCGCTCCCCTGATGAATGTATAGTGTACGTCTCGTATACTGAAGAAGTTAATCCGAGAGCTGCAGGAAGCTGATCCTTGGTTCTCAAGAGCTGGAACCACAAGTCCCCACGGGCTGATATGAAATTGCAGGTTGGCCCCTCTCTCCATTAAATTGGCTTCCTCTTTGACCCCACACCTTCATGCTGTGTATAGCTGGATTCTGTGGCCTGGCTACGCAATATAGCCAGTTTAAAATTTTGTTAACTGATCCTGCCCTGGAAGCTGTTTGTACATTCAGTAGGAACTCTTGAGCAATAAGTAAAGCCACAACATGCTGTTCAATTTGGTGTTGGAACAAGAGGGGCAAGGGAGGGAATTATGAAGGATTCATATGACATGGAAAGTGGCTTGAGCTTCCCCACAGTGACATGTGAGAGTTCTAGAATTGAAGAGATGTCACTCATCTCACTATGGGGGAGGTGTGAGTTCTCCAGCCTTTGGATATTACACCATAAGCACATGCAAGCATGTAAGATAATGATCTTACACAACCATTTCTTGACACTGTTTGTGACAATTGGACGTCATTCTCCACCAATGATCTATATTTCAACCTGCTTTCAGAGTCGCATAAACGGAACCATGGAATAGAGTAAATAATAATGAAAAAATTTACTTGGATGATGAGCTTAACAATCCAATACAGTGTTAACTACCCCCCTCCCAGGCGATGAAGTTGCACCAACTGGGGATGAGTTGCATCCTACGGGGGAAGTTTGAGCCCTGGAGGTCGCCTGCCCCAGGGCAAGCCTCCACTGCCCCAATGGTTCTACTTGGATCTGCGCCAGCTATTGCTGGTGCATGTCCAAGTGGACCCAGGTAGGTGGTTTGAGGCCAGGAAGGGGCATAGAATATTGCAGAGGTGCTACTACTGATAAGGCAGGAGGTCTGGTCTAGAGGGTAGAGCCTCCATTAGCCCGAAGATAAACATCAGAAGGTCGCCAGTTCGAGGACACCGGCAGCTCCCTGAACGGCTGAGAATGGCGAGAGCTTGAAGCAGCTGACAAGCCCAGTTGAGTGATTCCACCTGCTCTTGGTGTGAGCAAGAAGCGTCTTGGCTGCCCTCCATGTGAGAGATGGAGCTGCTGTCAGCCTGCATGGGAGAACTGGAGGCCAGAAGTGAGACCAAACCAGGAAGATCCATTCTGAAATGTTGTTGGTTCTTCAAAGAAAGAACCTGTATAATTGTAAAAATCCCCTTGAGGGATTTAGATATGCCTGCCTATGTAAACCGCCTTGAATAAAGTCAGGTCATCCTTTCCCATTCTGCACCCTCCTCTCCCCACCCCCACCCCCCATGTCTTCTAAGAGCATAAGGAAAGCCCTGCTGGATCAGACCAAAGGCCCATCTAGTCCAGCTACTTGTATCTCACAGTGGCCCACCAGATGCCTCAGGGAGCACACAAAACAACAAGATACCTGCATCCTAGTGCCCTCTCGTGCATCTGGCATTCTGAGGTAGCCTATTTCTAAAACCTGACTGCCACTGCTCATTGTTTGTGGTGTCAGCCAGGCTGTGCTCTGTGGTGCACTGTGTTTTGTAAGGCTGTAAAGCATGCTATGCCCCAAGTTCCAACCATGTAAAAGGCCTATAGGATTGGGTCATTAATCCAACGAATTTATTAAGGGCATAAAAACTGGATATTTTATTATTGTTGCTCTTCCTATTGAACGTGACTATGTTACTCATGAAAGCAAAGGACGAGCCAGGCTGGACTGTCCATGAGGACGAGTAAAGTAGAGCTGTGGGGGCAAAGTCAGAAGCAATTTGGGGTGGAGTCAGAGGCAGAGGCAGAGATTTTGTTATGTACTCCACAACCATGGGGTAAAGTGGCCGTTTCAAGCAGCAGTTATCTGACTGGGGTGTCCTGCATCTGCCCAGCTACTCCATCTTGTCACTGCCCCTGTCCCCTTTCACTTGCCAGTTGAAGTATTCTCTAAACTGGCTCTAGGAGCAATTGTTGATACATACTGAAGAGTAACAAGAAACAGAAACATGGACACTGAAGCCATGTGGTCAGCCAGTCTGCATGAAGCTCTTACAGCTCAAAAGATACATATGTTTACAAAATGTATATACATACAAAAGACTCATGTTCCACAGAAGGTTTATTATTATTTCTCCCTCCAAATGCTTAGAAATGTGTAGTTGCTTTTCAAAAGAATTATCTGTCCTGAGACCTGCAAAGACTTTCCCCTCTACTTTTTATCCTCATAACTTCCCTGCAAAGTAGCTGAGAGTGAAAGAGAATGACTGGCCCATAGTCAGCCGGTAAGCTTTCAGAGGTGCATGAGAATTTGAATCCAGGTCTCCTTAGTCCTAATCCATCACTGATTATGACACCCACAAAGGTGACAGCACTACTCAAGAGCCCTCCTCAATGACCTCCATGGAGTGGGCAGATTCGTGCAAGAAGGAATGGTCCATCAAATATTTAGGTCCCAAACCATTGAGGGTTTTATAGGTCATCATCAACACTTTGGACTGTGAACTGACACAAACAGGCAGCCAATAAAAATGATATAGTAGGGGTACAAAAGGGTTACAACCCCGAGCTCCAATCGACAGCCCCAAGGCTGCATTCTTTACTAAGTAACGTTTCTGAACAACCTTCACAGGAAGCCCCATGTACAGTGCATTACTGTACTCCAGTCACAGTGTCATCTGTATAGTAACCATAGCCAGGTTTGACTGATCCAAGGAAGGACACAGCTGGTGCATCAACCTGAGCCAGCTAAAGGGGCTCTAGGCCACAGCATCACCTGAGCCAGATGCAAGGGCATCCTTAGATTGAAAACCTGATGCTTTGATGGGAGTTCAACCTGATCCAGAACAAGATTACAATTCCATTCCTGGATCAGAGATCTCCTCACTAATAGCACCTTTGCCTTATCTTTCTTGTTGGCCCTCATCCAGCCCATCACCAGTTCCAGACATTGATTTATCACCTACAGCCTCTTTGGCTAAAGATGAGAAGGGTTTGCTTTACAACCACTTTGCCATGGAGGCACAGCATGTGGTGGTGGGAGCAGCAACAAGAGGGTAGGGGTTGGCAGGGGGGGGTGTGAAACTAGGTGGGAAGGAGGACAGATAGGGGCAGGAAGGAGGCAGGAGGGGTGAATCCAGGAGCAATGGCACATGCCAGATCCTATCCCCTCCTTTTCAGGGATGCCTGCCCCTTTCTTTTCCTCGGACTTGAACCAAGTAATGAACTGCAGCAGATCCAAGGAGACCTATTGGTGACTGAAGATCCAGGGAGGGTTAAGGGGAAATAATTCCCCTTTTCCCTTCTAAGTCTCCCAGTCCGCCCACCACTGGATACCACGTGCACCTTTTTGATGCGGCAGCATCAGCAGAGGAGGGGGAGGATAGGACTGACCTCTTAATAAGTATTCATTATGGTCTTCTGTATAATTGCTGTACTTCTGTGTAGCTCCTGAGCCCCCAAATTTGCACACCTCTTCTTTAGAGATTGAAACCATTTAGAAACCTTGTGTTATCTTTGGAGACATTCCGCTTTACATACATGCAACTCTTTTTTTAGGCTACAATCCTGTGCACTCTTACCTGGAAGTAAGTCCCATTTATCATAATGGGGCTTATTTCTGGGTAAGCATACAAAGGATTGTGTATTTAATGTCCTCTTGTTCTTCCCCAGACCCTCTCCCACACAAGTTTTGAGCAACACCAGTTATCTACAACTTATAGTGACTGGCAGCTGGGTATGTTATTGGTATTGTCACTGTCCCATTTGACTATAACTAATCAATAAACTTGATTTTGGTTATTTTTTACTCTCTGTCTGTCTGTCTGTCTGTCTGTCTGTCTCACTGCCTTATTCTTGATACCTGTTTGGGAGGTGGGTGCACCTTAGCCAAAGGTCCCTTAACTCGCATATCTACACACAATTGTGGAAACATAACCCAGAGATAGGACCGGCTTTAAGCCAATTGGACTGATTGCTCCCAATTGCACCTAAGGGCCTCCTGCACTAGGGCAATCTACTCTAATCTTGCCAAATACATACACATTGTAACGGACACCTAACACCACGTTGCAGGTTTTATGGAGAACAGCATTGATTTTAATTTTCTTCTGAATTCTTAAAAAGTCAGTAGTGTTTGTTTATACAGGTGGCCCTCATTAATGCAGGGGTTCTGTTCCCAGAACCCCCACGGATAAGGAAAACTGTGAGTATTCTAAACCCACGGTTTTCAGCACCCCCCAAACCCAACTGGAGCTGAACTCTGGTTGAGTCCAGAGGCTCTTCTGAAGGCCTCTGCAGGCCTCAAAAAGCTACCTGGAGTTGTTTAAAAGCTACTTCTGCTTTCGGTCAAAAATCAGAAGTTGCCTTTAAAAGGCTCCAGGCTTCATACTGAAGCCCAGAGAGGCCATGGGCAACACACGCAGCCTCTGCAGGCTTCAGAAGAGCCTCCAGTGGTGAGGTGAGCACAGCTCTGGAGGTTCCAGGTCAGCCTGTACAGCAGGTTTAGGAACCCATGGATGAGGAAACCCATGGGTACCAACCTCACAGATAACATGGGCTGCCTGTACTGTTTATATTTTGAAATTGGCTGTGAACCAGGGGCCCTGCAAAAAAATGTTTCCAATTGGGCCCTGTAGCTCCTAAAGATGGCCCTGCCTACAGAGTTCTCTAAAAAAAAAAAAAATCATAACCCATTTCTGAATCAAACTGAGGAAAACTCACCTACACTATTAATTTGAACACTATTGATGTTAATAACAATTAATTTTACCCAATCGTAAAGCAACCCTAACAAAAGCTTCAGAGAAAAGTAACAATAAACTTCCAGCCAATTCTCTCCTTTTCATCTGCATGTGTAATGCAGTAAGTTGTTGAGCAGCCTTGGCTTTCATATAGATAATTAGGAAGCTCCCAATTAGAAAGAAAGATGTTAAGCGATAAGGAATTTATTGCCTTAATTTTGAAAGAGGATAGCCATTTAAAGGCTCTCACATGATTAGGTCAGGAAAAATTCTAGGTAGAGGTTATCTATAAAGACTCCCCCACCACCCCCAACAGAGCAGCCAGAAACCTTTAAAGCCTTTTTTGAAATTAGCAGTGATCTCGAATGATTCCAAGTTTTTCAGTGGTTTGCTCAAGGGAAGGTCATTTGCTAGAATCTTCTTACACTTTATTAGTCACATCCACCAGTAGCTCTTCTTTACTTTCTAGGGCTACATTAAGAAAAAATAAATAAACTTACAAAAGGTTCAAAGCATAATTAGAGTTAGGCTTGGGGATGGTTGCCAGAGCATACAATATAAAATGAGGTTATAAAAGTATTTCCAGAATGGCCCATGGAGCCTTGGATACCAGGAAGGTTCTGAACTGAAACAGGCAGGAGAAATACCAGAGAGGGCTCTCCTATATGCACTGGTCTATACGTGAACCAAAAACAACATCCCTGTGGTGAGTTCTCACCTTCTTTCCACAAATTTTACAAGCTCGTACTGCAGCGAGGACCACCATCATGTTGTAAGCATTCCCAATGAAGCAGAGGTAGGGATATTTAGGACATGAGGAGTCTCCTTCATGGACAATATGCACTATGGTACAGTGGAAGAGACCTATCGTGAGGGTGCCTTTTTTGGTGGCATCTCAAAGCCAAACTCTGCGGAGACTGGTTCTGTGTCTGCAGCCTTCCTTCTGGTCAGTGCTCCTTCCCTTAACGTCAGCATGATTGTTACTCACTACTCCCTAAGAACCAAATAGCCTTTCTCCCTCCTTCTTACTCTTACTCGTCTTCACTGTTTCCACCCAATCAAGTCACTTGCCATAGTCATACTTCAGCTATAGCCCAAGTGGGCATCTGTTCAAAGGAGCGAGCATCAAGTTCAAAAGAGCAAGGATAAGTATGTTACAAATGACCCAGAACTGGTTGATGAGTGCACCTGGTAGCCAACCCCACTGGCATGCAGAAGTGCCTGAGGTCCTTCGTGATTCTTATAGGCCTCTTTAAGTCATGTTCGATTTTCAGCTACATGCCCATTCATTAGTAGGGTAGTAGTGTACATGGTTACACTACTACCCTACTAATTACAAGTTACCATGCAAGTTTAGCATGCAAAATGAAACTGAAAACCACAGGACTGATTTCCAAGAAAACACACATAGGATTACACTGTGAGGATTACATTCCAAGAGGAAGAAGCATGTTTGAACAAAACCATGTAAAGCAGTGAGACACAAAATTGAAATGAGATGTTGCCAAGGTACTGCTGATTCTATAAGGACACATGCACACATCCATGCGTACATTCTTAAACATGCACGCAAGTGGAATTTCAATCATCCAGGCCATATGTGACCACAGCCCTCTGTCACATCACGATGAAGCAGTCACCGCATTCACAGCTATGGACAATTTTGGAGAAACCCATTTCTTTCTGCACTAGGGAGAGATCTCAAATAATTCCATCATCCCAAGGGCCTCTGTGCATATGCAGAATTCTAAGTTAAATCATGCCCTGAAATCATATCCAAACTTCTACAATACTCCAATCCTGGAGAACGAATCTTCTTGGGGGGTGAAAAAAAATTGCTATATTCAGACTGCAAATTATACAGCTAACAATTCAGCAGCTGACTCCTCCACGAATGCTTCTTGAACACGTCACTGAACCACAGAGGACAACATGGGTAAGGAAATGTACTTGTCAGTGCAATGGATGGCTCCAGAAACACAATTCCCCACAAAAACAATGGCTGATTCTTTGGAACATGGGCACAATCCAGCCAAATCACTGTAAGCAGTGGCATAGCTAGAGGGGGTGCAAAGCACTAAGTTTTGCAGGTGCCTGAATATGTCATGCAAGCAGCCCCTCCCCCTCCCCTTCAGACCCATTTCGGGCTGTGGGAGCAAAACAGAGGCGTATGCCCAGAAGGCCTTCCTGGAATGCTCCCAGAAGACATACACCTCCATTTTGCTCCCACCTCTCGAAATGACTCTGAAGTGGAGGGGGAGAGGCTGCTTGCATGATGCATTCAGGCACCTACAAAACTTAGTGCTTTGCACCCCCTCTAGCTAAGGCCTTTTTAGACCCATTGGCTTCAAGGGAAGAGCAAATGTTTTGACAGGATATCTGATTGTACACCTTGCTTGAAAACAGAAAGACATGTAAGCTTAGCATTTAATTGGGAGACTTACATATAAAAGGCTTGACACTGCTGTGGATATGTTTGTGCTGTTTGAGGCCGGATGAAGTGGCAAAAGTTTTGCCACACTCTGGACAAGCGTGGGCACGTGCCCCAACGTGCTGTGAACGGATATGCCTCTGGAGGTTGCTGGGGTCCGTGAAAACCTGCTAGGAAATGAGTACTGATTAAACAAGAAACTATGAGGCAGACAAGGAAGAGACAACAGCAATTGCAAAAGAGTTTTCTGGAGTCAAGATGCACCGTATGAGAGAGATGAAGGGAAAACAATAGGGTTTTTTTTAAAGTACAGTTTATGTGAGTTCAGTTATGCCACTGAGTCAAAAAAGGTGACTTCTAGGGCAGTAGTTCTCAAACTTTTTAGCACCAGGACCCACTTCTCAGAATGACAATCTGTTGGGACCTGCCGGAAGTGATGTCATCAACCTGGAAGTGTTGTCATGGCCAGAAGTGACATCACCGAGCAGAAATTTTTTTTGACACTCCCATATGACAAAATCAAATTAAGTAAGTAAATTGAATGTTTGCAATAAGTGTAAGTTTAAAAATTTATTTAAAATAAAGAAGAACCTTCCTAACTCTCCCAAGCAGTTGCTGATCTGTTTAAAAAAAATTCTCCAAACATTCCAAAGGCTGCAATCCTATCCACACTTACCCGTCAGTAAGCCCCATTGACTATCATTGTTAAAAGCATATACATAGCAGCTTGTTAAAAGTACAGATCTTTCGCATTTTCCCAAATGCAGTCACATACCATGGTAGCATCAAACCTAATCTATAAAAAATAAAATACAGATTAAAATGAAAAGGGGACATACCTGAAATTGGCTTGTGACCCACCTAGTGGGCCCTGACCCACAGTTTGAGAAACACTATTCTAGGGCATATCTAAAGTACACATTTAAAGCAGTATTCAAATATATTTAAAGCAATATTTAAATATAGCTCACTTGAATGTCATGGCTCTCATCCAATGACTTTGGGAACTTAATTCCATGAAAGAATCTCAGACAACAAATTGTGTACTGTACATCCTCACAAAACTACAGCTCTCAGTGTTCTTTAGAAGATGTAAGGTAATAGCTAAGCTGTTTCCAAACGTGAAAATTTGTAGATGTACTAAATTGACTATCCAAATTCATTCCTTTCACATGGACAACTTAATAAAGGACAAATTAAACAGAAAAAAATTGTAGAATTTACAAATGTAATAAGAGTCACCACCATTCCTGCCATTAAAAAAAAATTCCTGTATGCTGATGGCAAGAATGACATAAAAATAATTTTGTAACTACCACTGTTATCTTTAGACTTCAGCATCACTATCCTAATAAAGTTCGCCAGACTATTCACTCCTTTCTTACAGTCCCTTATAGTCTGAAGTCCCTATTCCCGCCTGCTTCTGGGCACCAATCTAAATCAGGGCCCTGCACAGCAAGTACTCAAAGGTCAGATCATCTGACCTTCCGAGTTGGCTTTGATAAGCAGAAAAACTGGAAGATAAGATGGGGTTGTGGTGCAGTCATTCCTATCTTTGGGCTGTAGTTTCTGGGAGCATAACACAAAACAGGAAGACTTCATATGTGCTGCTAGGGCCCTAGGAATTGTTCCCCACTCACACCTCTCAAATTATCTCAAGTATCTAGTGATGGAAAAAACTGTTAGCAAGATAATTTATGCATCACCTGGCATGAAATTCAAAGCGCTTTAAAAAACTAATAGGCTATCAAAACAATCAGATCATCCAAGGAGATGTGATATCACCTTCTATGAAAGGGCTATCTTTCCCCTCAGTGTTTGCATTATGACCTAAATAATGGTACAGTATCTCATAAGCAGGGCTGTTAATCTTCCATAATCCCAGATATGCAGAATTTCATGCGTGATACGGTCCCAGATTCAAAATGTGCACATTGGACGATCCTGGCTTTACCCTTAATATTCACACATTATGGGTAATCAACATATTTTGGCTTCCTTAGTAGAGGCTTAATTCCTAGTTTCATTATTCCCTCAAGTGAAGTAGATGAAAGTTGATGTTCATCTTTAAGGTGCCAGAAGATTCTGTGCAATGCAATCCTATTGCGCTGGAACAGGCAGGCCAGGAGACTTGCACTGTATTCAGTGCAAGATTGGGGCCAGAAGTGTCTCAGCCGGAGGCAAGGGGAAACTCTTTCCCTTACCCCTGAGTAAGCCACCACAGCCCCAGACTTGTGCCACCTCAGGAGGTGGCATAAGGAGAGCCACTCTGCGCTGCTTGGGGAATGGGGTTGGGATCTGGCATAACAGCTGGGTCAAAGCCCTGCCTCTCACTCCCCAGTCGCCCATCCCCAGGACTGCCCTTCGCCTGCCCTCCCTCCACCAAAGAATACCTCTCTTTTTCCTGCCTCTTCCCTGCCCTCTTCAGACCCCTTCGTTGGCCAAGCTCGACCAACACAACCCTCCCTTCCCAAGTCAGCACGTAGGCTGGATACAGCCTCTGCAGGTTGGTGTGCATCCCTTAGCCAGCCTAGCCAACTCCTGAAGAGTTGCAAACGTGCTTTATGGCACGTTTGCAACCTTCCTTGGCTGGCACAAGGGACTTGCGCCGGCCTAAACAAAACTCAGGACTGCACCCTTAGTTACTTTTGATGTTGCAGACTAAACATGACTACCCTACTGGACGTGGTCTAGAACTAGCTACTGCAATCATACTGTGGGGTTTCCTGTTGGAATCTTAAGAGCTCAGTTATGTCATGGCAGAACTAATAGTCCATCTGCCCAAATACCCTCAACAGCTCTCACTTCCACTTCACTCACTGGATCTCAAGCAGAGGTTCTGTCAAAAGGCCGCTATTGCTAAGTATACCAACCACCCCATTCCAAACTTAAGAACAAGCTACTACTAGCAAACTCATGCAATCTATCTATTGCTGAACTGTACCACTTCATACAGCAAGCAGAATACTTCCCAGTTTACCCTCCCCACCCCAAATCTTCCCACAAAATTAGTGTGCAGAGGACTGGTTCTCTATTCTAACCTCCTTCTGAGCATCCAAGTTTATATGTGCTGGGAAGTATTTTTAAAATACAATATTCAAATATTTGAGCCCTTGCCTACAGTCTGAAGTGGTACACAAGATGCATACTGTGAGTTGCTGATTATGCACTTCAGTGTTAAAGGCTATGCCAAGATGCTCTAAATGTGATTATAGATCTCTTGAAACATGATGCACATGAAAAATCCCAGACACCCTACAAATTCACTGTACCTTGGCACAGTTTTCGCATTCGTAGTGCTTTCCACTGTCATGGGACATCTGGTGACGTATCAAATTAGACTTCCAGTTAAAGGCCTTGGGACACTGGTCGCACTTGTACTCCCGCTCTTCTGTGTGGGACAGCATGTGCTTTTCTAAGCTGTACAAACACAAAAAGATGGCGCTGTGAGATCTCAGCTGCACATGATCAGAAATACAGATACCTTTTCCTTTTAGTCCCAATAAATTAGGGGTGGATATATTTCCATTCCAAGAATCACAATAGTAAATGAATGGATAGACTCTCTCACCCTGCAGATTATAATCCTACATATGTAAGTCACTTTAAATATTCTAAGCAGCTAATACATTTATAAAAATAAATGAATAAGTCTTTCTTCATGACTCCTGCTCAAGTTAAAATATGGGAAATGTGCTGGAACAGTCACAAGAACCACAAAGTAAGGGGGGATTCCAAGTGTGCACATAAAAATTTTAAAAAATAAAATATCCTATTTATATTTAAAAGTAATGTTTTCTTTATAATTCTTTTTGAAATTGTAAAGAGACAGTACATTAGAATAAACAAGTATTCTTTATACATTATATAAACATTGTTTTAATTTGGTATATTTTGGATCTGAAGCAGTAGTTTTCAACTTTTTAATCTCACAGCACACTGACAAAGTGGTAAAATTGTCCAGGAACACCATTGGTTTTTAAAGGATATACTTTTTCATTTCAAAATCAAGTAGTAAGATATCAAGCTTACATGGAGTAACACACTCAGTCTGAACAATAGCTGACTGACACAAGTTCAGACTCCCCAATGACCCTACTAATAAATGACACCATCCCCCCCCCCCCAAAAAAAAACTCCTGCGGCACAGCTGTGGAGCATTCGTGTCACACCAATGTGCTGTAGCACAGTAATTGAAAATCGCTGATCTAAAGATTGGAAGTCCCATGGTTTTGTGTGTTGTGTTTGAAGAGTGTACAGGCTTCCAATGAAAGTTTTTTTGTGTTTAAAATAACACACGTGGAGGTGAGTTGGGTTTGCAACTACAGTAAGGCAAAGTCCTAAAACCCCCAGTGTTTGCTTGAAGAAGTTACTGAAACACATTCTGCTCAAAACACATCCACAATGGACGTTATACACTGGATAATCTATACGTATTTTTTTTAATGCACTCTTGGAAACTGTCCCTCCTTTTTGTTGCTGTTATATGGGGTACAGGTCCTTTTTTATTCTGGAATATTCGCAATACCAATTCAACATACCAAAGATTCTTACAATGTTATCGACATCTCCACATAGATAATGGCAGAGCATGTCTGTCTTTTCTGCAATGTGAAGTGGTCCTTAGGAAGAGGTGCCCAAGGACAGGTTGCCTTAGATGGCCACTGACCCAGTGGTGCATTCCCACTGACTTCTTACATGCAGATTCAAGATTCTCTTTCTTTAGATCTGTCACATTTACAGTTTGATGTGAATCATGTTTCTCATCTTATTTAATATTACTGTTGTTTTCTTTCCTAATATTTCATACAAGATTTACTGCTACTTTCTCCATTATTCCATGACAGAGATTTAAAGTAGTTTGGGGGAGGGGTCCTTATTAATTACATATGCCCACAAGCACACATATATGCTGACAATTCTGGCATCCACCTCAACTATTTTTTTTAACACAGAATATATATTTTTTTCTATATCCTTCTGTCCTGAACTGTTTCTGTCATGTACTGGCTTTTTAATAATTTAAATGTTTTTCAGCCAGGCTGTCTTGCTTTTCATTTTTCACCCGTTCTCCCTCAGTATAGCCAGGCAGCCAGCATAGCCAGAGAAATTTATGATTTCTCTTCTGCTGATGTTTTCTGGGTGTTTTTCTTTGTTTTGAGCCTTTAATACCCTTAGATGGCCCTCCCAAAAGATGAGTTTTTGCACGAGAAATGCACAGTTGTTATCCATTGGTTGGCAACCTTCAGTCTCAAAAGACTATGGCATAAGCCTACAGCATCTGGTATTCCTAAGCGGTCTCCCATCCAAGTACTAACCAGGCCTGACCCTGCTTAGCTTCTGAGATCAGACAAGATCAGGCATCTGCAGGGTAACAGTTGCTACACAGTTGTTATCCATCTGTTGCACAAACTCCAGACATCTTCCCCTCAAAGTTGTGGTTTTGTTGCAGAGATACTGCAGTTTCCCAGCACTTGCTGTGCTGGATGTACCTGAGAGCGAACTCTGAACTGGAGATCCATTTCATTTTATGCACTGACTCTTAAAACCAGATGCTTCCCTTATAAGTAGTGATCTGTACTTTCAATAATTCAGTTAATAATTCTAGCTAAAAATAGAGTCATGGGGCCTGAGAGTACATAGTGCAGGTATAGGCTTGGTCAGTGCCTAGATAGATTATTTCCTGAGAGCCCCATGTACTCTCCCTTGAGTTCCATGATTAGAAAAAAGCAGGGTAATTCAACCATGTCTAACTCCCTCTTGACATCACCAACACTAGTGGTTTACTGTATGAGGGGTCATTTGTGGTTGTGCTGAAACCACGTGACAGTTGATCTACCAGAGAACTCCCATTGCACTCACCTAGTTGGCCAAATGACATCTAGGAGTTCACATCTCCTGGTCATATGGAGCAGCCAGGATGCATGGCTGGATAAGAGATATAAAAAGGGAAGATTCCTCTGGCAGCCCAATCCTATCCCCTAGTTATGTCAGTGAAACATGTGATCCGTGACTGTAAGGGAAGTTATGGAGGCACTTTAGGTAAGGTACCATCAGACGATCCAGAGCCACTGGTGCAAGTGGGTACTAATTTTTGAGATTCTAACAGAAAAGGGTGGTGCTCAACATTCCACAGAACTGTGTTCAGAATGCAAGTTGTGAAAAAGTTGTTACCCTCTACTTTGAGCCCATACTTGTACATTAAACGCTTAGCCCAGTGCACCTAAATTCTAAACCTAGAAAAGTGGAATTCTATGTACATAATTTATTTGGCTTCTGCCTGCCAAGGGAACGGAGAAGAGCATTGCTCTGAAACGCCTCTTCCTGACCCCTGGAGATTCAACTTGGCCTGCTCCGTGGTGTTTGGCATTTGTCTAGGGGGCAACTGCAACTGTTCTCTTATAAGAAGCTGCCTTCAACTGTGCCAAAATATTTGTCCACCTGGCCCAGTACCATCTGGTCGACTGGCAGCAGTTCTCCAGTGTCTTTAGGCAGAAGTCTTTCCCAGCCTGGCTATTTAACAGGACTGAATTTGGGATCGTCTGGTACGCCATGCACAGGCTCTGCCACTTGGCTATAAGCCCTCCATTGCTTATACATTTTTAGGCAGCGCTGACATTCTTGGGATGCCCAGTCCTATACCAATGTGGATTTTAGCACTTCGAGAGTGCAGCTGAAGAACAGTCACAGCCCTGAGCAATGAGCATATTTTATATAAGAGTGCTTGATATTGCATTTAGAGCTTTCTTCCTCTTTTAAATGAATACATAATGATGGATCCAGATGATCAAAGGGCTTTTGGAAAAGTGAGATTTTTGTGCTTTTTTTTTTTTTCTTAAAGGCCTGTCTCTTACCTTTGCACATCAGAGAACACTTGATCACACTCTTTGCACTCTTGGATATCATGCATATCATGGAGGTCGTTCTCCTTGTCGAGCTTTGGCTGAAAATCATCCTCCACCATTGAAAATGCTGAGTGAGGTGTGCTGCATGGGAATTTCTGATGGTCCACCAGTTCCGCTTTGGACTCAAACAACTGGTCACAGTCTTCGCACCGATACTGACGTTCCTCTACAAAGCAAATTGACCATTACTCTCAGGGGTCTTCTACCAATACAAGAACAAGTTGCCCTCTGAACTCATTATTAGGGGGCTTCTTGTATAAAAATCTGCCTGTCCTTCCCAGTAGCCCAAGCCATGATATCAGGCAGGAAGGGGGAGTGGCCTGAGATCTCAGATCTGAGGTCCAGCAGTGACACCATCACTACAGATTGGCACCTGCTGAGACGGCAGACACTGCCCAGGTGTTGGCAGTCTCAGGCAGGGGCAGGGCCAAGGGTTGTGGGAGAATTCAAAGGCAGACAGGGACAGTACAGGGACAATGCAGATGGATAGACTGAAAGGCAAGAGAATAAGACATTGAGCAACACGGAGTAGGCTAAGAGAGAGGTGAAAAACTGGGTGGGGCAGTTGAAGCCTTGTTTACCAGGGTCAAGAGGGAGGAGGAAGAGGCAGAAAACAGGATGAGCTGGGCAACAAACAAGGGACATCTGGTGGTGGGGCCCTGACCTTGTAATGTCAATGGCAAGGCATGTCCCAGACAGAGTCCTTGGGAAGAAATTGCACCCCTCTAGCTGGGTGCTTCAAGACTCATGGAGAGACTATTTAATGGAGCAGAAACCATCAGCAAGAAATAATGTCAGGGTGTGTAGGGTGATGGCCACAAGGGAGTAAGCCATGAAGTAACATAAGTGTAACCCTTGTGAATAACAACCCCTGCAGTGCACTTCCTGGGGACTACTGCAACTTCTTTCCAACATTAGCCAGGACAGATGATGTTCCCCAAACCCCTATGAAGTGGATTTGCCTCCCTAGGAAGAGACTGTGGGGGGAGAGGTGGGCAATGGTACCACGCTGCCATAAGAAATTGCTGACCGTGAATATCTGGAGCCATGGTTTCATGGGAATAGTCTTCAGTCTTCATGAACAGAAGGAGCTCCTCTCCGGGTTCAGTGTCTCTCACCACTCTGTAATATATCTGAAACACAGAATTGCAAATAAGTGACAATGAGTACACAATAACCAAGAAGACATTCTCTATCAAAATTATTTATACTGGGGGGGGGGGGTTCCGGGGGAAAGAAGAAGTTTCTATATCCTGTTTCAAGCATAAATATTAGACCAAACCACCCACAACCAAAGCACATGGTCAAGAGCCACAGCTCAGTGGCAGAGCAAATGCATCCCTGTATATGCAGAGCCTCTCAGAATCACTACATGGCACCTCAAATCTCTGATAGAAGTGGATAGAAGTGGTCTCTGCTTGAGACCTTGACGAGCTGCTGCTAATTAAGAGTAAGCAATACCAGGCTAGTTTGACCAGTGGTTTGACTCAACAGAAGAGAGTGTTGTATGTTTACAGCATAGCTATGTGCAACCTCCTGCTTTTAGAAAGCTCCCTTGAAGCCTTGGTGGCCGACCTGGAGAAGCGCAGGCAGCCAGAGGAGGACCGTGGGGAGACTTCCGGGGACGATCAGGCTTCGTCCCAACCTCAGGCGTGCAGCTCCTCGGCTGCCCGGGTGGGAAGTCTCGGGACTGGAGGACGTCATCCTGGAGAGGAGGGAAACAATCCCCTAGGGGGGATCCCTTCTCCAGGGGATGGGCCCGTATCCGAGCGCACTCGGGATACTCCTCGGCGGGAGGGGGGTCGGGGGCTTCTTGTAGTGGGGGATTCGATTATTAGAAACATAGAGAGGGGGGTTTGCGACGGATGTGAGGACCGCATGGTGACTTGCCTGCCTGGTGCGAAGGTTGCGGACATCACTTCTCGTCTAGACAGGCTAGTAGACAGTGCTGGGGGAGAGGTAGCGGCTGTGGTGCATGTCGGCACCAACGACGTGGGCAAGTGTAGCTGGGAGGTCCTGGAGGCCAAATTTAGGCTTTTAGGCAGGAAGCTGAAAGCCAGGACCTCAAAGGTAGCGTTCTCTGAAGTGCTACCTGTTCCACGCGCAGGGCCAGCTAGGCAGGCGGAGATCAGGGGTCTCAATGCGTGGATGAGACGGTGGTGTAGGGAGGAGGGGTTTAGATTCGTTAGGCACTGGGGAACGTTTTGGGACAAGCGGGGCCTGTACAAGAGGGACGGGCTCCATTTGAACCAGAATGGAACCAGACTGCTGGCACATAACATTAAAAAGGTGGCAGAGCAGCTTTTAAACTGATCCCTGGGGGAAGGCCGACAGGAGCCGAGGGGCATCCGGTTCGGGACTCCTCATCCCTATGGGATGAGGATGGGGAGGTTAGAGAACAACAAGACAAAGGCAGGGTAGGAGAAGAAATTGGGAAAGGTAGGGTGATGGGATGTGATAGACGGTTTGGCACAATGAGAGGATGCGGGGACAAAGGAGCGAATAAGCAGCCCATCCTGGGGCATTCCGTGTATAAATGCTTTTATGCGAATGCCCGAAGTCTACGAGCAAAGGTGGGAGAACTGGAATGTCTGGTGACAAGGGAAAATATTGACATAGTGGGCATAACGGAAACCTGGTGGAATGCGGAGAATCAGTGGGATACCGCAATCCCGGGCTATAAACTCTACAGGAGGGACAGGCAGGGGCGTGTTGGAGGTGGGGTGGCCCTTTATGTTAAGGAAGGGATAGAATCCAGCAAAGTAGAGATTGAAGGTGGGTCCGACTCCACCGTAGAATCTCTGTGGGTTAAATTACCAGGCTTGTGCAGCAATGTAATACTGGGGGCGTGCTATCGTCCTCCAGACCAGAAATCTGATGGGGACCTTGAAATGAGGAAACAGATCAGGGAGGTGACAAGGAAGGACAGGGTTGTAATCATGGGGGACTTCAATTATCCTCATATTGACTGGGTCAATTTGTGTTCTGGTCACGATAAGGAAACCGGATTTCTTGACGTGCTGAATGACTGTGGCTTAGATCAGCTAGTCAAGGAGCCCACCAGAGGACAGGTGACTCTGGATTTAATTTTGTGCGGTACGCAGGACCTGGTTAGAGATGTAAACGTTACTGAGCCATTGGGGAACAGTGATCATGCTGCGATCCGTTTTGACGTGCACGTTGGGGGAAGAATACCAGGCAAATCTCTAACAAAAACCCTTGACTTCCGACGGGCGGACTTCCCTCAAATGAGGAGGCTGGTTAGAAGGAGGTTGAAAGGGAGGGTAAAAAGAGTCCAGTCTCTCCAGAGTGCATGGAGGCTGCTTAAAACAACAGTAATAGAGGCCCAGCAGAGGTGTATACCGCAAAGAAAGAAGGGTTCCACTAAATCCAGGAGAGTGCCCGCATGGCTAACCAGCCAAGTTAGAGAGGCTGTGAAGGGCAAGGAAGCTTCCTTCCGTAAATGGAAGTCTTGCCCTAATGAAGAGAATAAAAAGGAACATAAACTGTGGCAAAAGAAATGTAAGAAGGTGATAGGGGAGGCCAAGCGAGACTATGAGGAACGCATGGCCAGCAACATTAAGGGGAATAATAAAAGCTTCTTCAAATATGCTAGAAGCAGGAAACCCGCCAGAGAAGCGGTTGGCCCTCTGGATGGTGAGGGAGGGAAAGGGGAGATAAAAGGAGACTTAGAGATGGCAGAGAAATTAAATGAGTTCTTTGCATCTGTCTTCACGGCAGAAGACCTCGGGCAGATACCGCTGCCCGAACGGCCCCTCCTAACCGAGGAGTTAAGTCAGATAGAGGTTAAAAGAGAAGATGTTTCAGACCTCATTGATAAATTAAAGATCAATAAGTCACCGGGCCCTGATGGCATACACCCAAGGGTTATTAAGGAATTGAAGAATGAAGTTGCAGATCTCTTGACTAAGGTATGCAACTTGTCCCTCAAAACAGCCACGGTACCAGAAGATTGGAGGATAGCAAATGTCACGCCTATTTTTAAAAAGGGAAAGAGGGGGGACCCGGGAAACTATAGGCCGGTCAGCCTAACATCCATACCGGGTAAGATGGTGGAATGCCTCATCAAAGATAGGATCTCAAAACACATAGACGAACAGGCCTTGCTGAGGGAGAGTCAGCATGGCTTCTGTAAGGGTAAGTCTTGCCTCACGAACCTTATAGAATTCTTTGAAAAGGTCAACAGGCATGTGGATGCGGGAGAACCCGTGGACATTATATATCTGGACTTTCAGAAGGCATTTGACACGGTCCCTCACCAAAGGCTACTGAAAAAACTCCACAGTCAGGGAATTAGAGGACAGGTCCTCTCGTGGATTGAGAACTGGTTGGAGGCCAGGAAGCAGAGAGTGGGTGTCAATGGGCAATTTTCACAATGGAGAGAGGTGAAAAGCGGTGTGCCCCAAGGATCTGTCCTGGGACCGGTGCTTTTCAACCTCTTCATAAATGACCTGGAGACAGGGTTGAGCAGTGAAGTGGCTAAGTTTGCAGACGACACCAAACTTTTCCGAGTGGTAAAGACCAGAAGTGATTGTGAGGAGCTCCAGAAGGATCTCTCCAGACTGGCAGAATGGGCAGCAAAATGGCAGATGCGCTTCAATGTCAGTAAGTGTAAAGTCATGCACATTGGGGCAAAAAATCAAAACTTTAGATATAGGCTGATGGGTTCTGAGCTGTCTGTGACAGATCAGGAGAGAGATCTTGGGGTGGTGGTGGGACAGGTCGATGAAAGTGTCGACCCAATGTGCGGCGGCAGTGAAGAAGGCCAATTCTATGCTTGGGATCATTAGGAAGGGTATTGAGAACAAAACGGCTAATATTATAATGCCGTTGTACAAATCGATGGTAAGGCCACACCTGGAGTATTGTGTCCAGTTCTGGTCGCCGCATCTCAAAAAAGACATAGTGGAAATGGAAAAGGTGCAAAAGAGAGCGACTAAGATGATTACGGGGCTGGGGCACCTTCCTTATGAGGAAAGGCTACGGCGTTTGGGCCTCTTCAGCCTAGAAAAGAGACGCTTGAGGGGGGACATGATTGAGACATACAAAATTATGCAGGGGATGGACAGAGTGGATAGGGAGATGCTCTTTACACTCTCACATAATACCAGAACCAGGGGACATCCACTAAAATTGAGTGTTGGGCGGGTTAGGACAGACAAAAGAAAATATTTCTTTACTCAGCGCGTGGTCAGTCTGTGGAACTCCTTGCCACAGGATGTGGTGCTGGCGTCTAGCCTAGACGCCTTTAAAAGGGGATTGGACGAGTTTCTGGAGGAAAAATCCATTATGGGGTACAAGCCATGATGTGTATGCGCAACCTCCTGATTTTAGGAATGGGTTAAGTCAGAATGCCAGATGTAGGGGAGAGCACCAGGACGAGGTCTCTTGTTATCTGGTGTGCTCCCTGGGGCATTTGGTGGGCCGCTGTGAGATACAGGAAGCTGGACTAGATGGGCCTATGGCCTGATCCAGTGGGGCTGTTCTTATGTTCTTATGTTCTTATGTAAATGGGCTACGTCAGAATGCCAGATGCAAGGGAGGGCACCAGGATGCAGGTCTCTTGTTGTCTTGTGTGCTCCATGGGGCATTTGGTGGGCCACTGTGAGATACAGGAAGCTGGACTAGATGGGCCTATGGCCTGATCCAGCGGGGCTCTTCTTATGTTCTATGCCAGGGGTGCCCAAACCCCGGCCTTGGGTGCCCAAACTCCCAATCCGGCCCTCAGGGAGACCCCAGTCTCCAATGAGCCTCCGGCCCTCTGGAGACTTGCTGGAGCCTGTGCTGGCCTGATGCAATTGCTGTCAGCGTGATGGCCAACTGTTCGACCTCTTGCATGAGCTGTGGGACGAGGGCTCCCTCCACTGCTTGCTGTTTCATATCTGTGGTGCAGCAGTGGCACCAAAGGAAAAGCTGGCCTTGCTTTGTGCAAGGTCTTTTATAGGCCTTGAGCTATTGCAAGACCTTCATTCATTCATATAAGTTCCATCTCTAATATATTCATTTATGTAAATTTATTCAAATTTGAAATGTAAATTAATTCTTTTTTTTCCTGGCCCCCGACACAGTGTCAGAGAGTTGATGTGGCGCTCCTGCCAAAAAGTTTGGACACCCCTGTTCTATGCCAAAGCCACATTACAAAGTACAGGATTGTTCCCAATGACTGTCGTTCTTCAGGTCCTATGCAAAGAAAAATGTCTTCCCTCCAAGAAATATGCTGAGAAATGAGCTGTGTGACAAGCATAATGTTGTAAATGATATTTGACAATTCACAAATCTTCCTATAATATGGGCTGTACAGGTAATTCATTGAGAAATCAAATTCCTTCCTGAGCTGCCAATCAGAATATTCAAATATACGTAGCTTTCTCATATTGAAACCTCAGAAACAGAACTAGACTTTACTCCTCATTACACTGCCAGAGGTGAGTGGTAATTTGATGGAGTAAATTGGTGGGAAGCCGAGAGCGAGACACTTGCCTACATTATAAATATTGTGACACACTGTTTTATTTATAAAAACCTGAAACAGCAATCCTGACGAGAGTCAAATTTCTAGATGTCACTGAGCTGTCCAAACAACATGATCCATGTGGTTGTATCCCACAATTCAAAGACTTCCCTGCACTGAACATGGAGAGAAGATATGGTTTACACACACACACACACACACACACACACACACACACACACACACACACACACACACACACACACACTTTAAGCCTTCCTGACACTGCTTATTTCATTACATATTTAAATATATAACCCATCTCGTCCTGAAGGCTTAAGAGTCCAATCCTCTCCCCTCCCCCCCCCGAAAAAGAGCACATTGTATTCACACCAAAACATGAGCACAGTGTTTCCAGCAGGGAGGGGGGCTTCAGATAAGAAATAAATTCTCTTACCCCTTGATAAGTGTCCTCCACCACAGTGGGTCTCTTCAGAGCTCTGTACCTGGCACAGGTCTGAGGAAAGAAAGGGGATGGGGAGGCTGCTGATGGAGGGGATATGATCCAGCACATGCCATCAATGCCACTGGGATCCATCCCGTCCCATAGCCTCACCACCCCTGCTCTTCTCCTTCCCTGCCCAGTTTCGCCCCTTCTCACCCCTGCCACTGCCTTACCTACTCCGATAGCTGCGGTGGGATCCGGCAATAGACAGGGTGTTTCACCACCTCTTGGGGCAGTACTCCTAAAATGGCAGCTCATGGAACACTCTGTGTACTGTTGGTGAGCATTTTGCAACAGCAGAACTCCATTCTGCTGTTACAAAGCACTCCAGCCAACACCTCATAAGAACATAAGAACAGCCCTGCTGGATCAGGCCATAGGCCCATCTAGTCCAGCTTCCTGTATCTCACAGAGGCCCACCAAATGCCCCAGGGAGCACACCAGATAACAAGAGACCTCATCCTGGTGCCCTCCCTTGCATCTGGCATTCTGACATAACCCATTTCTAAAATCAGGAGGTTGCGCATACACATCATGGCTTGTACCCCGTAATGGATTTTTCCTCCAGAAACTTGTCCAATCCCCTTTTAAAGGCGTCTAGGCTAGATGCCAGCACCACATCCTGTGGCAAGGAGTTCCACAGACCGACCACACGCTGAGTAAAGAAATATTTTCTTTTGTCTGTCCTAACCTGCCCAACACTCAATTTTAGTGTTGGATTGGGCCCAATCCACCACTGGATTGGGCTGTCAGGTAACAAATGAAACAAGTAAATGCACTTCCAAATAAAATGGCATAACATTCCTCTATTGAAGAGGTTAACCTTGACTCTCAAAACCAAGTCCAAATTCATGGGCTATCTGTAGAGCAGCCACCATGAATGTCTCCCTACATGTGCTGGCTGCTGGACTTGGCATGCAGCACTCAGAGGATCTCTGAGGTATTCTTAGGGTCCATGAATAGCATGAGGCCTGACAGAAATCTGTGACTCATGGTTGGAAAAATAAATGTATAAAACCAAAGCTGGGAGAGATTTGTGCAGAGTACAGTCATGAAATAAAATGAGACTCCCTGCCCAATCCTAGGCATGTCTTCTCAGAAGTAAGTCCTGTCGAGTTCAATAGGACTTCCTCCCAGGTAACTGTGTATAGGACTGCAGTCTCGGGGTCCAAATCCTATTCAACTTTCCAGCATCAATGCAGACATAATGCAGCCCTGAGGTAAGGGAACAAATGTTCCTTTAGATTGAAGAGACCTCCATGACTGCCCCCCCCCCCAAGAGCAGGTTGCAGTGTGTGTTGGCATGGCTACAATTCAGTGGTATAGCTAGAGGGGGTGCAAAGCACTAAGTTTTGCAGGGAGCCTGACAACAGCGTGCAAACGTACACCTCTGTTTTGCTCCCACTGCCTGGAATGGCTCTGGAGGGGAGGGGCTCCTTGCATGCTGCCATAAAGCTCCCTGCAAAACCTAGTGCTTTGCACCCCCTCTAGCTACTCCATTGGCTACATCAGCACTGGAAAGTTGGAAAGGAGTGGGTTCTTAGTGTCCTTAGTATTGAACTTGAAGCAGAGAGATCTGCATTCAGATCCTTGCTAAACCACAAAACTCACAGGGTAGATTTGGTAAAGTTACCATCTCTCAGCCTAGTCTGCCTCATAAATAAAATGAGTTAACCCAACATATGCAATACTGATCTCCCGTGACCTCCTGCCATCAGACATACAGTGGCAAGGATGGAGGAAAGAGTCTTTCAGTTGAGGCGCCACAGTTTTGAAATGAACTCCTGAGTGAGGCCTGTTTGGCCCCCTGTGGCCAAAAAACTACCTAGACATGACTCTTTTGTTGGGGATTGGGGGGGGGGGAGTAGGCTTATTAATTGTTTTATCTGATTGAATCTTTTCTGAACATAAGAACATAAGAAGAGCCCCGCTGGATCAGGCCATAGGCCCATCTAGTCCAGCTTCCTGTATCTCACAGTGGCCCACCAAATGCCCCAGGAAGCACAGGACAGCAAGAGACCTGCATCCTGGTGCCCTCCCTTGCATCAGACATAGCACATTTCTGGCTTTGCTGTTCAACAGTTTTGATTGTTGATTTTGACTTTTTGTGATGTTTTAGTGCTTTCTTCACACTGCTGCTGCTGGAGCAGGGCTATTTTTGAAGACAGAAAGGCAGGGTATAAATACTTTTTATAAGTAAGCCATGCACTCAGGAGACAACTCTCAGTCTTGCCAAGGGCAGCTCTTTTTCTTTGAAAGTCCATTATGACCCATTTTTTTTTCTACAGTGTGATCTAGAACAAGATGTGTCCAGGACTTTGCTAATCATAAATGCTCAAGTATGATATTTATTTGATTAATGTGTTCCTGTTGGAAGGAAAAGGCATTTCTAAACGCAGTAGCGGTTTGCATTCACGTATTAAATTTGATGGACAGTAACAGCCCAATCCTATCCACACTTTCCTGGGAGTAAGCCCCATTGAATCTAATAGGACTTACTTCTGAGTAGACATGCATAGGATTGGGCTATTCCTCTCTGTTTTTTTAAGCATTTCTGCAACAATTACTAGAACTAGAAGGATAGCATATCTGCAAGAGAAAGAGGGAGAAGAAGCAACAATTTCATTCTTTAATGCTAAAGGGAGTTTTCATAGATAGGAGAGAGGCTGAGGTGTCTGTCAAAGTTGTCAATGGCAAAAATCCACATTGCACAAAACCCTGATGCAACCTGCATGCTGTTCTCACACAACTCCAGTAGGTGGCTCTAAAACCTAATTGTTTATTTTCTCAGAGGAGTCCCTGACCACAACTATGTACAGGGGGGGGGGAACCCCTACAAATACCTTAGTTAACAGTATTGTATTTCTGCTGATTGTTTTTTGTTTTAGTTCTTGCTCATTTTGAACATTTGGTGGAATTTCCCCCCCCCCCCTTTTTCCTAAGAACTAGCAGAAGCTCAACCACCTGAAGATGGGAAGTCGTGTCAAGTGATGTTGGGATAAGAAGGAACGCGCAAGTTGCATGTCCTTTGAAAGGCTGAGGCCATGTTGTAGCAGCTTCTCCAAAGACAACAATTCTCGGGGAAAAAGCATCCATCATCAAACATTCAGGCCGCTGACTACTGTTCATTCTGGGCTTCCTCGCTAGAAGTAGGGAGTGTGTGGGGGGGTGGGGTGGGGGCTCTGAGGTTCTTCCTCCCACTTTTGTCAACTCTTTTCCCATCCGTTCTCCAAAGTAAGCACTATCTTAGCCAAACCATATTTTGGGTTCACACACACACACACACACACACACACACACACACACACACTTTATTTGTGCACATAGTTATACATGTGTGTGTTCCCCCCTCATTCTCTCTCTCTCTCTCTCTCTCTCTCTCTCTCTCTCTCTCTCTCTCTCACACACACACACACACACACACACACACACACAAGATAAATGCTTCCAAACAGCATGTTTCATTCTGGAAATCTATTTCCCCTAAGAACACAATGGCATTCTCTCCCCAATCTGAATTACCTCTTTTGTTGGCAGCTCTCAAAGGTTTAAGTTATTAGCTTCCTTTCCAACAGCATGCTGACATTTGAATGGTGACATATTAGAACTTCACAGCAAGGTCTTGCAAAGAAAAATGCTGCCTTAACACGTACACCGAAAGCTTTTTCCTTTTTTTTTTTTTTTTAAAGTTGTTTTGAAAAGAAAGGAAACACTGGGACAGTGCAGACTTTTTCAGGTCTGGTTCTGTTCGACTCAAACTTGCACAAGTCAAAAAGGAAAGAAGATCAGGCCTTATATAAAATAAGCTCTGAAGCCAGTCCTATCTTTTGAACTTTCCAATGTATTTTGGATTGTCCCAAAATATAACCTGATATCAAAAGTGGACATTCAGAATAACAAGGTAATTCATAATAGTATGTGCACAGTCTTTGGTAGAGCTAGAAGGTCAGCAAGAGAGGTCACTCTGCACAAAGCACAAACTCAGCCCAGCTTGGATTTTGACACTTGATTGCAGCTGCTCAAAAGAGTTGGGGTTATGATCAGTTACCCAACACAAAGTTGGGCTGAATTCAAAAGTAGAAAGTACATGCTGCATTTCATATGGAGAAGTCATGGGTTGGCTACAAACCCTGGCTGTCACAGGGTCAGATGAACTGGTCTGTGGTGTGCGAGGTATCTAGGTATCTAGTGTCTAGGTTGAAGTTGAGGTTAGAGGCTTGATAGATTCAATCAAGTTACATACAAATCTGGTCATATGCTGGGAAAGCACAGTTAAAAGGGCCAGTTTAATAGTGGGCAACCATCCTTCAACCCTTTGTGCTCCTTTAAGGCTCCTGTGTGCATATTGTGAAAGGGTTTTTTTGTTTGTTTGTTTGTTTTTTTAAACAAGCCCTGATCCTGGAATTTTTCACTTCTATTTCACTGAAGTTATTGGGGATCATGATTCTGTTCTGTAGGTACTCATGCAAGGAAAAAGCAAGGAAACTACACTATTCTATCTAGGTTTCAGTGCAAACCTATGTGTATGACTCAGAAATAAGTCCTACTATGCTCAATGATAGCGTGCACAAAATTGTAGCCACAGTTGTGCAGAAAAAGGAAGGTTAGAAATGCCTTTAGGGGTAAGTGTGTGTGTTAATAGGACCAAAGACTGCCCATTCTATCATCTTTTCCTGAGGCTAAGGTAAAGAGGGAACACCAGTATTCCTTTGCAAAAAGGATCCGTGACCTGATTATATCCACTCAGCACAGGAGAGGCCCTTACATAGGCACAGCTTCTTGATAAGAACCCTAACAAGTTCCCAAAACAGGGCCAGAGTTTGTCAAACTACCAGGAAACTGCAAGCCCCTCTCTTCCATTCCCATTTTGCACATTATTTGATGGAGTCAGAGAAAAGTATGCAAACCATCTTCTCCCAAAAGCTCCTTCCCCTCATGGATGTGCGGTGTGGAGGGGTGCACTTCACATGGCGATAGCAGCACCTTTTGAAGGACTCCAGTGGGGTAGCTCTACCTCACTTGCCTCCCCCACACTGCACATCCCTGCTCCCCCTACAACAATTTAGTACTTCACAAAATGCAGCTGCAAGACCCATGAGGTACTTTCTTGTTTTGCTCCAGTTAATAAGCATGTTGTAGTTAATAAGCATGGGAAATCATTTTCATAACATATTTCAGAGAGAGCGAACGCACGCACACATGTATGCAACAGCTACCATAGTGATTCTGGGCTGACTTTTGAAAAGGTGACTGAACATGACTGGCAAACAGAAGCAGAGAATTAAATGAACTCGGGCTCATTCTCAGCTTTAACTTGATATTTATTGGGCCTTATGAAAACAGGAGTCAGCTGTGTTGGAGCAAGGGCCGACCTTGTGCCTGCTCTCCCAAGCAGCACTGCTAATGCACCACCAGCTCTCCCTCTCTCTCCAGACCCCAGCTCTAATAATTTTCTCATGAGCAGATACTGCCAATTGTGACAAATGATGCTGCGAGTTGGTGATGTGGACTTTGATTCACTGGGGGCCAGGTTGGGACAACCAAATTCATTTGATCCAAGGCTGAAACAGATTTAAGTAAGGCCAGCTTTTAAGTCCTGCAAATAAATCTGATGTCAACATTGCATGCAGTGAATATTTGCTTTAAGCAACACTTGCTTTTCCATTTATTAAGATAAATGTATTTAAATCTGACTTTTCTCCAGAAGTCTAATGGCCTTGGAACATTCGAAAGAGAATGGTAAGTTACGGGCTGATCAGCCCAGGACACAACTGAACTGCTGACTTACAGAGTGTTGGGAGAATGAGGGCAAGAGATGTAGGTTGTAAGCAACAGACCTGGTCCTCCTTTAGCCCTGTCTTGGGCTTTAATTCCAGAGGTTAAAAGACGAACATAGTGGTAAAGTCAACAACCAAAGTGCTGAAAAGTATTACCAATTCTCAGCTGAGATTGGGTCATATGAAAGGACTGCATGCTGATGAATCGGTGATGGATCATCCACACTATTGTCAATGCGAAAAGGGAATGAGGCTGTGAACTGGCCCTTAATAGTGGTGCTGTTATTCTGGCTTTTGCTCCCTGCAACCCAGGTTGGATAGACACTACAGTGCTGCTTAAGGAGACATGTGCTGCACTGCCTGGAGCAGACATGGTAACGTCCTGCTCTCCTCACTCAGCATTTGTGACTCATTTGGGCCCTTAGGAGTAGTCAGGCAGGTATATCAGGAAACAGTAAGTTAACTGGTGAGGGAATCTCCTTGTGAAGATACCAGTGGCATAGCTAGATGGGGTGCAAAGTGCTAAGTTTTGCAGAGCACCTCCCCCTCTCCTTCGCCTCTGTTTTGCCCCTCCCACCCAAAATAGCTCTAAAGGGGAGGAGGAGGGGTTGCTAGCACACTGCGGTGAGGCTCCCTGCAAAACTTAGTGCTTTGCACCCCTCTGGCTACGCCACTGGAGGAGACAAACCAGACAGCTTGCTGCTGCTTCTGCTCGCAAGAACTGGACTCCTCTTTTTGGTTTTAGGAACACACTTCACTATTTGCAGTTTTGCAATCATCGTTGCAACTAAACTTAGAATCAAGCTTTAAGTGACTGGAAAAACAAAACAAAACCCAGCAGGTTTTATATGAAGTAGACTGTACCAGTTGGTAAAGAGCATGCGTTTTCAAACCATATGGAAAATACTGATTCTTAGAGTCTTGATTCCTGGATAAGGGAAGAGCGATATTCATACTTGAGTTGGAATGAGCCAGCTCTTTCACACATTTGACGTAATCTGCATGGACATAAAAGGAATAGCCTTTCCCATTGCACCTCCAAAGACTCTGGCATTCAGAAATGCACTGACAGAATTCAAAGCTGTGTTTAGCAGCCCTGATTACTTACTAACATGCAAAACAAACCCAGAACTCTCTGTTCAAAACATTTGCTGCATCAGATTATATGCTAATGGATTTAAAGACACGTCTACTGAAATTAATATATTATATTTTATATATTTATTTTTATTTTTATATATAATATTAAATCTATACAATATATAAAATATAATTTTTGGCCAAATAATGGCCATTTTAATCTGGTTGTAATAGGCGCTCATAATGCTACAAGTTTTTCCATCTTCTTCTAACATAAAAGTGCACAGAATTGCTCTCTGGTGAAAAAGAAGGAACTTCTTCTACTTTTAGTGAAAGAAAGAAAGAAAGAAAGAAAGAAAGAAAGAAAGAAAGAAAGAAAGAAAAGACAAGCAGTGGAAGACCAGCAACAATAGCAGTGATAAGGGTCAGAAAACTCTGGAAATAAAAGTTTCTAAATTACTTCCAACAGGTATCCATTTTGTTTCCAAGCACTTAGAGATATTCCCAAGAGTATTGATTCCATAGTGCTTTTCCTTTAAAATGTTATTTCTCAAGATGTAATGTGATTTGCTGCTTAATATATCCCTGAACCATCAGTGGTATGGTGGTCCTTAATAACAGCGATTATTACTTTTGTAAGATGACCACTGAAATTTCAGAGAGACCTACAGGGTGGTGGGAATGGATATTTCCATGTCGGAAAGAAGGTCTTACTTCATTCAGATCAGTACAGGAAAACCTATATTATCTTATTACAAAGCCAGCAGGGATTAATTTCTAAAAAGAGAACCACTGGAGCTGAAAGCTGCTGGGAAGATACACTCTGCATTGAGCGTTCAATTCCCTAATCCCAGATGATATGAAGCCTGGCTGTTCCAGTGGCATAGCTAGAGGGGGTGCAAAGCACTAAATCTTGCAGGGACCCTCACTGCGGTGTGCAAGTGGCCCCTCTCCCTTCCCTTCAGAGCCATTCCAGGCAGTGGGAGCTAAATGGAGACCTTCACCTCTGTTTTGCTTCCACCACCCAGAATTGCTCTGAAGGGGAGGCTCCCTGCAAGACTTAGTGCTTTGCAACCCCTCCCCCCAGTGATTGGGCAGACTACTAGGGGTGTAAGTAAAATTATTAATTATTATTATTATTATTAATTTCTTCCTGCTGGCTGTTCAATTCCCCCTCCCCAGTTGGAGGCATCATGTGCTCCATTCACCTGGCTGCATTAGTGGGCTCAATGGGTTTCTCAACATGTGTTGATGGGCTGGATGTGACCCCATCATCTGAGGACTCTTGCTGTATATGTACAAAGGCACTATCTCCTATGCATACGGCAGGGGTTGAAATTTTTTTTCTTTAAAGGAACTGAATGTTTGATGGTGATGTCATTACATCACTGCTGAACTTCCAAGTTGCAGAGCATCCGGAAGTATTCCACATAGAACCTGGCCCGGGAGGCAAAACCTTCTGCTGCACCTGCCACCTGCTGGACAGTGACACAGTAACTCCAGCAACTCAGGCTGACAGCTCCGCCAATTCCCATCAAGTTCCACATAGCCTACTACCAAGTAAGCACACCTAAGTCTATGTTGGTCATTATTTCTCATGCTCCAAAGCGAAGCCATCATGGCATGTGGCAATTATGAGCACTTGTTTGTATTGCGTTATCACACGTATATATCACCTTTCTTTCCTGGTCACACTCAAGCATACATGGGGTTCCCAGGCTGTCATGCATTCAGGCACTGATCAGAACCGACCTTCAGCAAGGTGGTTGCATTGGGTGTGTTCAGCCATGCCCTGGAATTTTTAGAGGATGCACTGGAATTTTTTAGAGGATTTCCAACATGTGAAGTCCCTTGAATTATGTATTATTTCCATTTCCAACAGCCACAGTCAATATTATTTCCATTTTGTAACTAGAGAAGAAGGACCCAGGCATTAGGCCAAATTCTTTTATTAAAAGGAACTGTCAGTTTTCTGGTTACACAGAACTCTTCGTGGCCATATGGATAGCCATTGCTCTACCTTTAAGCCGAGCAGCCAGATTTTAAGAGGTGATGTTCCTAATTTCTGCTTTTTATTTAAGTCCCCTGCCACTTTCATTTCCTTCACTTTCATTGCCCTTAACGCTACCACTGTTATTTCTGTTGGCAGCCACCAGATTTTTACAAAGATTTTAGAATTATGTATACTCTATGGTTTTAAAAAGAAAAGAAAAAGAACTAAGGTCATCCATATTGTGGGTGCAATTCCCACCTGCAAAGCCCAAATTTTGAAAAAGGGAATAATTCTCTAAACTGCATACAGAATGGAAATTAACAAAATAGGCTTACATACTTATTTTTCTTGCTTAATAGATAGGAAATGGGGCAAAGAACTGCATAAGACACCAAAAGGCTATTCAAGGGCCTCCAGCCTTTTAAATCATCAGGAGTCTTTCATGCACACACAGATGCACCTTTTGCTGAAGACACACTTTCACAAACTATCAATCTCCACAGTCCTAAGGGTTAGAAATGTGTCTTAATTAAAGAGAGAAAAGCTGAGATTCCTTAGGCACCAAATTCTTAGGCATCATGATCCAGAATACATGTGACTTTCACTGTACAGTACTGTATCACTATTTGTTACTCAATGTCAATCGTGTTAGTGTTACAGGGTCAAGAAAGGGAAAGCTACCAAACTGAAAATACATTAACTTAAGTACATTAAGCCCTATACTGCTCTGGGCCAGGGTATCTTAGAGATTGCCTACATCTGTACAATCCGGCACGTCCTCTTAGGTCATCAGAGAAGGCCTTTTTACAGGTACCGCCACCTAGGGAGGTACGTGGGGCGGCGGCTTGAAATAGGGCCTTCTCAGTAGTGGCACCAGCGTTATGGAGCTCCCTTCCCCTTGACTTGAGAATGGCTCCCTCGCTTGAGACTTTTCGGTGAGGCCTGAAGACCCTTCTGTTTAAACAAGCCTTCTGAGTTCTCGGCATTTTTAACATCTTTTCAACATCTTTTAATTTTTTACAGGCCTGATTCTTTTATGACTTGCTGCTCTATGCTCTTTTTACCTTTTTACTACTTTTTATCTGACTACCGTTTTTATGATATGTGTTACTATGCTTTTATCTGTTTTTAAATTATATTTTTAATCTGTTTTAGCCTGTTGTAAGCCACCTTGAGTCCCTTCAGGGAGAAAGGCGGGGTAAAAATAAAGTTGTTGTTGTTATTATTATTATTGTTATTGTTATTAACTTTCCTATAAGAGAATGGACATCGCTTTGCAGTTTATTTTCTCTGGTTAGGCAGTGGAAGTTCTATTTATGCTTAATGGACTACGTTTGGCATACGTAAAGAGCGATACAGGTGGGAATTATGAAAGACCTTCAACCTATCCAGGAAGTTGTAATAACTGAAAAAAGCACTTCCTGCACAATCTGTAAAGAGAGAGAAGGATTACTCAGTCTCCATCCACACCCAACACTGCCCTGCTGTGGAAGGCCTGCTGACTCTGAAGTCTGCTATTAATGTGTTTTTGTTTAAAGCAAATCATACGCCATGCCATCAGAGCCCTTTTGTTTACGGTTAAAACGCGCTATGGGCTCTGCTGCCGCTCAGGAACAGTTTAACAGAGTGATCTTAGATCTGGATAAGTGAGAATTCATACATGCTTCAACACTTGACACAAACACTTGACACAAATGTAAGTAAGTGTAAAGTTATGAACATTGGGGCAAAAAAATTCAAAACTTCACATATAGGCTGATGGGTTCTGAGCTGTCTGTGACAGATCAGGAGAGAGATCTTGGGGTGGTGGTGGACAGGTCGATGAAAGTGTCGACCCAATGTGCGGCGGCAGTGAAGAAGGCCAATTCTATGCTTGGGATCATTAGAAAAGGTATTGAGAACAAAACTGCTAATATTATAATGCCGTTGTACAAATAGATGGTAAGGCCACACCTGGAGTATTGTGTTCAGTTCTGGTTGCCACATCTCAAAAAGGACATAGTGGAAATGGAAAAGGTGCAAAAGAGGGCAACTAAGATGATTGCTGTGCTGGGGCGCCTTCCTTATGAGGAAAGGCTATGGCGTTTGGGCCTCTTCAGCCTAGAAAAGAGATGCCTGAGGTGGGATATGATTGAAACACACAAAATTATGCATGAGAAGGATAAAGTGAATAGAGAGATGCTCTTTACACTCTCACATAACACCAGAACCAGGGGACATCCACTAAAATTGAGTGTTGGGAAAGTTAGGACAGACAAAAGAAAATAATTCTTTACTCAGCGTGTGGTTGGTCTGTGGAACTGCTTGCCACAGGATGTGATGACGGCATCTGGCCTGAATGCCTTTAAAAGGGGATTGGACAAGTTTATGGAGGAAAAATCCATTACGGGTTACAAGCCATTATGTGTATGTGCACCCTCCTGATTGTAGAAATGGGCTATGTCAGAATGCCAATGCAAGGGAGGGCACCAGGATGCAGGTCTCTTGTTAACAGGTGTGCTCCCTGGGGCATTTGGTGGGCCGCTGTGAGATACAGGAAGCTGGACTAGATGGGCCTACGGCCTGATCCAGTGGGGCTGTTCTTATGTTCTTAAACACATCTGCCATGCTCAGTACTATATAAAATTAGTAGTCTTGCAGATATTGGCAAGATGTTGTATTCCACTTTGTTCAGTGGCTTTCATTATTATAGCCTCCAACTCTGCACTAGACATGAAATTCAGGTGTTAAAAATAGATATGTTTTAAAGCAGAGGTTAACCTGAGTCAGGGTTCACCAAGTCTCAGGGTTCACCAACCTATTTTCAGCCCCAAGCATGTATAGAATTACTTAGAATTACTTAACTCATCATGGAGGAAGCACAACTAGCCCTCATACATCTGGGACTGGGCCTCCAGGTGAGAGCATGTGACCTCCAAGAAGACTTAAAAACCAGGCATGTCTTTATATATTAAATACTGGGCCAGGTTTCAACTGGGTTCAGTCCCAGGGCCTGTTTTCAAGCCCAGAATTCAGCCCTAGAGCACATTATATAATAATTAGTTTCTCCGAACATATTAAAATTGCTAAACATTCCTGATTCCGGTAGTTTCTACAAGTGGTTCATCCAGAAGTGGGTGGCTTATATCCACATCTCCACATCTCCAAAAGATAAAATCAAAACAAAGCATGTGTGTTCAGAAAGCAGAGTGATGTTGCCATTATATAATGTGAAGGAGGGAAGTTTTGAAACTGTTTATTGCTTGATAACAGGAGACCTATTCTTTTAACTTTGGCACTGGGAGAACAGGGAGAACATATCTTCCACTTACCCTGCAAAAAGTGCAAAGCTATTAGGATCATATATTAGTGTGTGTACAGTCACTTACAGACATACCATATACTTGCTTTTGGTTTTTTTAAAGACATAGCTTTTCATTTGAGTAAACAACACATTTTTATTCTTATAATTAGTTTCATTTTCAGAGCAAGCTTTTTATTCCCCTTTTTTTATCACTTGGAGCAAAACAATCTTTTAGGGCTAATCTGTGCAAAATGGCCTGAGGCAAAATGGATCTTACTGGGCTTCTAGTATGGTTGACCAGTTTTCTTAACATCTTGATTTCTTTACCAGCTGTGATCACAGCTGATTTCTGTTACAAGCAATCCAGCCTGTTATGCTATAAAATTGGTAGCAAAGCCATACCAGAGTCTAGCCTTACTGGAACCCTGCACTCTTGTACTAAAAATCATTGTGCTAATCCCACCATAGCTTCTCTCTCTTTCTCTCCTAAAATTACAGTTCAGCATACAGTAATCTGACTCAAAGCTTTTTGCCTACTGTGCTTAAAAGACATCTCCCCAACACAGTGTATCAGAAATCCATTTATATCTGGGTGGCTCAGAGGTACGTACAGTATTGCCAAAATTGGTTTGCGACCTTTTGCCAGCTCTTAGACTTCAACATTGCAATGCCAAATGTATTTACTAGGAAACAAGTGTCACTGAGCATGGGAGTTTACTTTGAATAGACATGTTTAAGACTGCATTCTGCAAACTTTAAATTTGTTTCCTGTATATTTGATTGCCCCCTAAGAACTCTGGGAATCTAAACTGAACTACAATGTTTGAAGTTTCTCATGCGGAAGCCACAACAACATTAAAAACTAATTTTCAATGTTGGCTCACTGTTAAGAGTATGTTCACATGTAGGATATAGAATTCCTGCATTTGTAACACAAATGTAAAACCGACACTGGCTAGAAGGCACCCTCAGATTTTAACAAGGTAGTCTTCTGCTTTCTACTACAACAACAAAATTCACACATGCACACAAGCAAAAAAGGTGCTGGAAATTCACATGAAAATTCTCACCACTGGATTCTCACTGGATCACCAGCACTGTGCATACTCCGTTGAATGGGATATGAGGCTGGAGAGAGGATAGCCAGGCGAATGCCCCACCTCCTTGCCCATTCAAATACAGAATTAATCTGAGCTGAGGGGGGTTGTGCTTCATGCCTCCTTAAGGAGGCCACTTTCACACACTTTGCAACCCTGGGACAGGAAGAAACCTGTTCTAGTGTCTTGGGAGGCCAGATTGCTCTTGGTACATGCTGTCCTCCGGATCCATCATTATATGTGACAGGGAAGCAAAACTCTGTGGAAAATTAGGCTAAACTTGACTCTTCCTCTTCCTGATGGGAGTGAACATAAACTCACCCACACTGACTAGAGGCCTCCTGCAGTCGAAATAATATCAGCAAAGGGTTCGGAGTCTGCCTGAAACAGCACACTACACACTTACAAGTAATCAGCTTGACTTGGCTTTGGCTCCTTCCCCATTTCACAGCCCCCAGGTGTACTGCAAACAGAGATCAACACAGGAACTAATGAAGGGCAAGAGAGATGGCTGTGAATGGCCTGGGACGGATCTGAAGGTCTGTCGTTCCCATTCGCTTCCTACCTCCGAACTAGATGTTCTTGTAATGGGGCAGACACAACAGGGAAAAAACATAAGGGCCGAGGGATACCCAATTCTCAGGACATCACTGTCACTGGGGTTTGGGGTTCACCACCTCTAGACAAAGAGTCTGATTTACAGGAACTCCAGAATGAGTAGTGCAATCACATTAATTGAGTAAGCAAGCATTAAGATGAGGGCTAAAACTTGCATTTTTCTAGGTGTGGAACAGAATTCTACTTATTGAGAATGGCTAACTCTATGTGTGTGCACACAATTATAAACACATACAGAGATACTATATTCACTAACAAAAAATGCATAAAGCTGGACAGAATAGACAGTGAAAGGTAGGCATCAGTTCTTAGTCGCATTATTCAGGGCATAACACAGGAGGCAGCAGCCTTGATCATGCTAAGCCTGGATGGGGCACTGCCTGGGAACCCCTGTGTACCATGTAGATTTGGAGTCTATCATAGAAGAAAGGTAGAAAAAAATAAAATACATAAATTGGATTTGACAAGGACTTGTGAAGAAGCTCAGTTTCTCTCTTTCTTCAGAACTCAAAGAGACAACCCTCACCCATCCTTGAGTCAGCATCTGCTACTGACACTGAGTCAGCATCTGCTACTGACATTTCAACAAAAAGTACTGTGTCATTTCTTGGCATTTAAAATGCAAGGTGTGACTTCACAAGGGCCTGGTCAATCTGGACTAATTCCTCTGCGTGCATTATAAACCAACATTGAAAGAAACATCACTTCATCACCCTGAAGCAAGATACATAAGGGGGCACACTAGACATGATGACTGCAGATCTGTCTCTTCCAAGATGGGTCTTTCTCAATCATACATAAGGTGTGAGGGACCAGTTTGTCCCCTTATCCTAAAGAGACCTTCGCCAAAAATCCCCAGTGGGATGCAGCAAGCTTGCGCTGGTGTCACCGCATCACTGCATGAGGATATAGGTAGGATTAGCCTGTGCGGTATTAATTAGTACAAAGAACCTGGGACAGGGAGTTCTCAATGGAGTCTGATCAAGACACATGTCCCTTATGTTTTCTCATGCGTAAAGCCTTCATGCCCTGGAGGAGTAGCAGAATTTGCTCATCTCCCAAAGATGTATTGTATTGTATTGGCAACCTTCAGTCTCGAAAGACTATGGTATCGCGCTCTGAAAGGTGGTTCTGGCACAGCATCTAGTGTGGCTGAAAAGGCCAATCCGGAGTGACAATCCCTTCCACACCGGGAGCAAGTGCAGACTGTCCCTGGTCTGTCTCCCTGGCTATGGGCCTTCCTTCTTTGCCTCGTTGCCTCAGACTGTTGGCCAAGTGTCTCTTCAAACTGGGAAAGGCCATGCTGCACAGCCTGCCTCCAAGCAGGCCGCTCAGAGGCCAGGGTTTCCCACTTGTTGAGGTCCATTCCTAAGGCCTTCAGATCCCTCTTGCAGATGTCCTTGTATCGCAGCTGTGGTCTACCTGTAGGGCGCTTTCCTTGCACGAGTTCTCCATAGAGGAGATCCTTCCCAAAATGTATCCCAAATTCCCAAAATGTATCCCAAAGATACACTTGAAATATATGGAATAGATTAGTGTCAAATTCTCCACTAACTATGGGGAACTTCTATTACCAATTCAGGACGGCTATATGCCAGTGTACAGTTTTGGATATTATCAACCTCCTGTTCAAAGGACAACACGGGATAAATCAAAACAACAGAAACACACAGCAACACAGAGGCAGTACAACACTTGTATGCTTTTTAAAAGATGTTTCAGGATAGAGATCTTAATGCAAGCTGATGCAATTCTGAACCACATTTCATGTTAGGTCCCTAGTTATGGGGCTCCAAGTCCAGATCTTATCCAAACTAAATATTTTTTTCCCCCCAGACAAACTTTCCCACAATGTTATTCATGTTTATCACCTTGTGTACTGCCTGTAAATTTCTTAGTAGCAACTGGCTGGCTGCTGCAGGAAATAGACTTCTGAATTAGGTGAACCTTGATCTGATTCAGCAAAGCAATTTTCTAATCTTAAAAAACAGCACAGAAGGAGGGTGATTCGTCTATTATATGTGTGCTGTCCAAGAGTGACACTGCCTCCCCAAGACTTGAATCAACCAGGCATACTGGGGGAGACCACTATCCCCCAGGCACAGCTGGCAGGTCCACCACCAAGGGCATCTGGGCCCGCTAGCAGCACATCATCAAGACTGTGTACCTGTGCATGTGTACAGATACCTATTCAAACATACAATATTATGCATCTGCTCATTATGCAGACTGAAGCCTGAAGACAGTTTTGTGGGCCTCATCAACTATTGTGTCTCCATTGTGACTCATGCAAGAAATCATTGTGGGAAAATGTAACCTTTTTCTTTTGCAAAAAAGGGGCTCTATGGACTTGCATAGAACACCATTTTCCCAATGGCAACCACACAACCTGAGACAATACCCTGTGAGCTACCATGCACAGATGCCAGCCCATCACACATCAGTATTTATCTTGATTGTTAATCCACATCATTCCTCAACAACACCAAGTTATAAAGCTAGCAAGTAATAATAGTAATAAAATAAGTAATAAAACTAGCAAGATAAAATACTCTGTTCAGAGTTAAAACACCATGTATGAAAACCAGATTATAATTGCCCCACACTGCCTTAACACAAATATTTGAACAGTTATGAGATAGCCTTCAAGAACATCCCTCTATATGCCTTTAATTTTTATATTTTGTTCCAGGGACGTTATAACCAAGGAAATTATTTTGGCTGATTAGCGTACAATCTCTAAGGGAGGAGATTACCTTTGAGGTATCCAGGGCCCAGACATTTGTGACCAACCTTCTGGAATTGGTCACAGTTGGTCACCTTTGGCTAGTTCAAAGGTGGCCTCTGAGTAAACAAAGAGATTTTTGTTGGTCAAGGCTTTCTGCTGCTGGTAGAAACCAACTTCTGGTTGATTTCCGCTGCTGTTTTATTATTGTATACTTCTTTTTATCTGTTCATCTTTTCTATTTATCACTTTACATTGTACCCTTCCTCCGTGGAATTTAGGGTAGCCTGCGTGATGTTATCCTATTTTATCCTCTGAAAAACAGTGGCTGGCCCTAGTGCACTCAGTGGGCAAGTGAGGAATTCAAAGGCAAGTCCATGCATTTACTGGCTCTCCTCCCAGTCCATCCATTACACCACAGGGCTCCATAACTGCCATGGGCAATATATTTGAAAGGTCAGTACAGACATTTCAAAAACAAGCAAAATAACTTCATTTCACTCACATCCAGTTAAATTTTATCATCCTACCTTATTTTTCTTTCTCAGTTAACCTTCATGCTTATAGAATGCACACACATGTAGGTAACTGAATTAATAAATTCTACTAGCTATTCACAGAGGGGGTTCTCCAGTAATCCTTCTCTACCACCTCTTCTGTCTCTATTCTCCCACCTCCAAGGCAGTCAGTGTGCCTTCAACCTGATGTGGTGGGACCACCCCTCTTGACAGGCAAATGTTTCAAGTCAGCAAGGCTGCATTCACGGCTCGAGACCTCTTTGGTAAGACTTGCAACAACCATGCCAGTGAATGCCAATTGTGGCTTTGTTTATTGTGGTGTAAGCACCTGTCCACCTGCAGGGAAACAGAACTCAATAAACAAAACACTAAATCACCATCATCGTGTCAGGGGAATGGGAACATACAGCAAGGAGATGTTCTCGGAAGACCTTATCGGGGAAATCAATAAATAGAATACCACCTTGACTAGAATTCAAGGTGAATTTTCCTGTTATCCTAATGCCATTTTAAAAAAAGAAAGCAAGAAAGGCAAACAAAAGAGAGTTGGCAGAAACCACTAAGTGAATTACAGCTTAGCATTTTCACTGTAGGCATCTTTAATCCTTTCTATTATTTCTTAAATGCTTGCAAAGATTATTTGATAATCTCCCATCAACAAATTTCTTTTCACTTAGAAAGAACGGCATGCTCGTCTGATTGTGTCTATTAAAGGCTGGCTGTCCAAGTTCTCTCAATGTGCATTGGCAAGATTTGCAATAACTTCAGATTTCTGAAAACTTCCTCCCAGTTGCAGGCCATCTCAGGACAGGACAGCTTCAAAACCAAGAATGAGTGGTATAATGCTTGTGGACAAGATCCAGATTACCTCTGGAAATCCTTTCCCCTTCTTCTCAACTAGCCTGTGGGTGCGCTGCCATATGTGGACAGCACATGCCTCCTTCACCTTGGGGTGGGACAGATGTGGCTCTGACTTTTTATGTTGCCTACTCCTCTGCTGAAAGGTTTTGGGCTTGCTATAGAACACAGATAGGTGGAAGTTGTTTTGCTGGACAGACAGGCCAGTACCAGCTCAAAATGCTTTAAGGCTGAAGTTCTCAAACTGGGGCATCACGACGCCCCTGCCCGAGAGCCTCAGACCCTGGCCCTTTAAGAGGTGGAGGAAGACAATGACATGATCCTCAGGATCACGTTGCTAACAGGGACGAAAGGGGGGGTTTTGACTTACAGAGGGCCACTGCAGAGTCCAGGAGTCTGCAGGGCTCCCCAAGTCTTAGAATACTGAGAAAAAGCAATTGCAAATCACTTCATCAGACTTAGAGGGCCCTGCAGAGGGCTGCGTGAGGCTCCCCGCAATTACTGGACCTTGTGCCAGCCATCTGTAAGTCAAACCCCTCTTAGCGATGCAATCCTGGGGATTGGATCGCAGCCTTCACCCACCCACCCCGCAAAGACTTACTTCAGGAGTTTTACTTCCAAGAATTTGAGAAGCCCTGATTTAAGGGAAGGTGTAAACTTATTAAGCAAATCAGTCTGGGACTAGATGCTGCCATTTCTGCTCTGAAGAGTCCCTTACCCCCATAAACGGTCGCTGTGAAAAATCAATACTGAAATCATTATCAGTTTTCAAGGTCAGTGAGTTAGATTATTTTTCAGAATACTGCTCAGGGTACTGAAAGTCACAATCCAGTTACTCCTGAGGAAGCTGGCTAAGTGCAAAGGCATGGTCCAAAAGGCTTTAATCAAGCTAATCCATAATTTAGATTTGAGATAGCTTGTTCTCCAGTCCTAACACATCCTTAAGGCATCCACATTTAAGGCATCCTTAAATCCACTGCAATCAATGGGCATAAGCACACTTAGCTGTGCACTGGATTGTAGCCATTATGTGTCAGAAAATGCCAGTAAAATCAACAGCACTGACATCCAGGTAAATATGTTTAGGACTGGGGTGTAAATCTACTTATATCCAAGTACTCTGACTTCATAGACTTGTGGATGAGACTGAACGTGAGTAGCTTTTGACAGACTTGAACCATAAATGAAATTAGTGTAAATATAAGCTTACCAAGCTTAACTTCAGTGTATTTTCAGAAATACTGTCTATTACTGTCTATTGTTCCTTAAACAGACAACCGCTGCTCGCATGCACGTGTCTGTATATGAATAAGCAATAACATTTTAAAACTTAGGAAATGCTTATGGGCATGTTGGATTTGCTCACCCTATGAGTTATGTGGAGAGTAAAGGGAAAGGAAGTTTTTAAATAGAAAACTCGAGTCTTTTAAAAGATTTGAAGAGGTTTGGTTAAACAAAAAACACAGAAATTTGATTTTGAAATAGTCGCGTTACATATGCTTGAACTACAGTCCTACTGGTTTTATTCCCAAGAGATTATAACTAGGTATAGTAAAACATGATTTTTGGAATGCAAAGCAGACTAAACTCCCTGTAGTAATCTAATTCTGATATAAGCACTAGAGATGCATTTGGTATTTTCACTATTCCCTATCACATGAAGACATTTAACGTTATATAGTTATATACATAATACATATGGTTTTAACAGCTAAAATGCATAATACATGGTTAAGAAAAAAGCCAATGGCCTAGTTTATACTTATGGAATACAGTACACTGCTCTCTCTATATATACACACGCACATACATACATAATTTTTTTTTGCAATAGTTCTTCCACTTACAGAGCACATCTACATAGGCCCACTGTTAAATATGACTTACTGGTAAGCTGTGATCTTATACACACTTTTCTTGGCATAAGCCACATTGAAAACAATGGGATTTACTTCTAAGTAGACATGTATAGCCTTAAGGGCTAGACAAGGGTTTTTTTCTGTAATTAATGCTTCTTATTTTGGTGAAGTTTGGTCAGAATTTTTTTGTATCTAAACTCTTGAATTTTAAACATTAACATGTGCAACATGTGCAGGATGAAAAAAGGTACGCTTGTTTTACAGCTAATGAAAAAATAGCCCATCGTAGTGATGTACTGCACAACTAGTATTAGCTGTCTACTCCTATGAGGTATTGAGACTGCTCTACTCCTCCAGAGAATTGTGGGAACCTTAATGTAAAAAAATATACTCTTTACTACCACCTGAGAAGCAGGTATTTTTACATTTAGGTGCTACAAATGAGTACCTGCTCACTGGGCTACACAAACTCAGCTCTTCAATACTGTAATTCTCCACATCTCAAATTTCAGTATACTGTATACCAATAAAGTTGTTGATTCCATTAATAAAGAACACTTGTATTCTTTATGTGAAGTATGAGCTTCCACATGAAATACAAATCTGTTACAGGCCAACTGGTACATATACAGGGGGAAAACAAACCGGTATCCAATGTACTGATGCAGTTGGGTAGCACGCCATGGCGCACACCAACATCTTTCAAATCACGAACTTGTATCGATTTTGCAAATACTGCTGTTAAATCCAAACTGATTTAGGGCTGAAAAATGCACTGTATTGAAAAATAATGGCATGATTCCTTCGATTCGCTGTAAGGAAAACTGGTAGGCACTGCACTTAAAACAAAGCACCCCAATATAAAAACCAATAATACAATATTTTGGATTCATTATTTGAGAACATCTTGAATGACATACTTATAAGATGTATTAGACATGACAGCAGATAATAGGGCAGCACTTCTAGAAATTCTAGATCAACTTTATTGTTGGGGTAGGGGGGAAGTGGGAAAAGAAATCTATCCCCATCCAGTCTTAAAAGTCCTGCTCTACTTCCAATCAAGTGAAATATGAGTTTCTTTCTGTATACATGTTTTGACTGCATCCCATTATTCTTGAGCAGTTCATCTTAGTAGGGCTTATTTATATAGTTATAAGAAGAAACCCAGACCTTTTGTTAAGTTTATCCAAAGTGATGAAATCTGACCTTAGCCGAGAAAAAGGAGGTGACAGTGAAGAAGCAAAGTACTTTGCCAAATTAAAAAAAAAAGGTTTAAATGTAGACAACAACAAAAGTTGTTTTTCTTTCTTTGGGTGTTAAATGATAAAGGCTCTGCTGAACATTGTGGCTAGATTATAGAGGCAGGAGACACAGCTGAAACCCTTGTCTCCAACAGTCTAGGGCTCATACCTGTATTCTCATTTTTATTGCCTTCAGCACCTAAAGGTGAATTCACACCATTCTGAAAGCCAGTACTTTCTCCCACCACCAGATAAAGTGCAGTGTTTGCTTGAGAATTTTCCTGCTGAGCTGAAGTAATTAGAGGTTCACACAGTTATTGCCGATCAAATATCCACGTCCTTAGCCTGGATAGTTAATAATAGTCAATGGAGGTGTTCATTATATGATGAGTAGGGCTAATTAATGAGTTGGCAGGTCTTATTCCTTATAGAGAAACAGAGAGGAACAAAAGATCAGGAAAATGGCCCCAAACAACTGAGTCCTGTGTTTAGCACAGTTTTGTTGAACCCTCCTGAAATATGAATTAATCTCTTACCAGTCATCTGTAAATTTTGGATATGTTCTCTTAGTTTCAATGGCACCTCAGCAAAGAGTTTTGGGGAGTGAGTAAGAATACTGATACATACCCATAATCATTATGCCCCAAAAAACATATCCTTTCCTCAGACACATCTCAGATGTTATTATTCTGTATCTTTGCACAGATTTGGACACCTAATGTTAATTTCACAGTTTGATCTGCTTACTTTACTATCACCTCTCCTAGATTTGAGCTAGAATAATGCCAAGGGGAAGCTAGGTGCACAGAAGTAATTTGGTTTTTTGAGAACTGAGATGACATTTATTTAAACATACTCTTAACTCTAAACATGTTTTCTTCAAAAGTAAGGCAATCAATGTGTTTACGATCTGAACATTTGGTGGTTTGGAATCCTAGAAATATAAGTTGGTGTAAATATAAGTTTGGTGGTTTGAAATACTAGAATATAAGTTTGTGTAATTGTGTACTGTTCATGGAGATATGAATGACTCTTCTTTTTTTCCTTTGCTTCCAGCATACCTTGTTCAAAACACTACATAAAGGGCAACTGGTTTTTCATTTACAGATCTGAAGAACAATCACTTACATAAATATGTGCAAATGGCACAAGATGGTGCAAAAATAAATGTCTCAAGTGATTTTTGAGAGAGAGAGAGAGAGAGAGTGAGTGAGTGAGTGAGTGAGTGAGCGAGAGAGAGAGAGAGAGAGAGAGAGAGAGAGAGAGAGAGAGAGAGTTGTTGGCAGGAATACAGGTGCCATTACTAAAAGTGAAAAATGTAAACATTAAAAAAAGTAACCAGTTCCGTGATGTTCACTCCAGACCATGTGCATATACTTCGAGGGAATGTTATATATTCAAAATGCATTTCTATTTCAATCTGACATATGTTTTGTTATTTTTAGAACATTATCAAGATGCAGGCCCTAAGCCATTTCCCCCCTTAAATCCACTTGGATGTATTGACTAAATTTACTTTTTTTTTCCCCTTAGCCAAGCTTTACTATATGTAAAAATAAATTGAGCACAACACTGGTGTTTCCTTTCTGTGAGCAAGCTGCACAGTCTCAGGATGGATCATTTTTCTCTACCAACCAGACTGCAACTTTCAGACTGTATATTTCATTTGCTAATGGCCTTTATTGCTTCTTTACTTGAAACATGTGCTCAGCAAGAAATACTGATAGGTTCCAATACTTTTGTTAGCTCAACTTTCTAGGTCGTTAATATGAGGGCTTTAAGAGGTCGATGTTTGAAAGACATCAGACCACAATTTTTGAAAAAAAAATATTGCTTATGTTGTTTAGCTTTCTAAATGCATGAAATGCTGCAAATGGAAGAGCATATAACCATGACTGCATAGACGGAAAGATTGTGATTAAAAAAAAAGTTGTTTCTAATGAAAGCTTTGTGTTTGCTTCTGATTTTTTTATGTCAAGTCGTGTCATGTCAAGTCAATTAAATCAACTAAGGATTATCTTTAAAACTGACCGACCTGATTTACGGAACAACTCTATTCAGGTTTACTCAGAAGCAAGTCCCGCTAAATTTAATCGATCTTACTCCCTAGTACCTGGAGTCAGAATTGTAGCCTAAATTAATTATTTGGTGAAACGGGAGCCTAGTGATTACAACTATCAACAGTTATGCTATTACTAACATCAAAATTATTATAGCAGTTTAATATCGATGTAATTTATTTTGTGTGTTTTTAAAAAACAAAACAGTGATTCTTAAATCTTTAACTGAAAGCCACTCATTGTATAAATGTCATTTTTGAATGTATTTATATTCATAAAGCTTTTAGAATGGGAAAAGAAAGGATACAAAGAAAATATATTACATTGTTTCAAAGCAAAACATCCCACAATAATTTCTTTGGTTCTATCCAGAGATGTTTTTTTTTTAAAAGAAACAAGTGTAATTAACACCCCATTCCTATATAGACCTACATTTCTAATGCTGCTGTAAATTATCAAGAAGATGTGGAAAATAATCTTCATTATAACATAGAAATGTACGATTCGAAAATATGTCTGCATGTCGATTGGTGGTAGATAGAGAAGGTGTTTTTAATCTTCTTGACTAACAGTCTTACCAAATGGTATTTCAGTTCAGTTTTGAAATGAAAATTAATCCTATTTAACCTTAATGGTATTTGAAAACATTACAAATAAAAAAAGGATATATTCATTTCTCATGAGTATGCGCAAAACAGAAAATATGCCTTGTTCTTGATGTAAAAAGTATCAAAATTAGATAAAAATAGAGATTATCTGCTGTTGCTGGTTAAAAATGACAACCACCATATCTGTTCTGCGTTCGACATCAGTGCCTTTTTATAACAGCAAATAGACCACACCATATACTTGAGGTTGGCTTCAATTTTGATTTTCTCCCAAGGACATCATAAAGCTCTTCAAAGTAAGCCCAGAAAATGTTCACTACATACCTGATCACTTATTTGACATGCAACAAGGTTGGGTTGAGTAAAGCATTCAGCAAATCGGATATACTTCAACCAGTTGCCTACATCTGGCTGACTGGCATCAATGCAGAATTTCACATTATAATATTCATCCAAGATCTAGAGAGAAAAGAATACAAAACAATGCATTGGTGTGGGCTTTTTGTTTATTTGTTTGTTGCAGGTGTGTGTGTGTGTGTGTGTGTGTGTGCGTGCTTGGGATTGTGTGTGCATGTCTGATCAGGCCACACTACTGAAAAGATAAATCACAGCTTTTCAAAAAAGCAAAAAGAGATGGGCTCAAGACTGTTTTACAGCAAAATATGTTTCTCCAAAGAGTCTTCACATTACATCAAACAAGTCTAGGAATTAAAGGAGCAATCAATCTGTTGTAAAGGCAACCCCTCAAAATATGTTTGTCGGGGGGGGGGAATAATTATTTTAAAAACATTTGAATGAAGCAAATGTGTTCCTCCTCTTGTCAGCATAAGGGAATAACTGTCATTTTAACTATTTTATGAGGTGTCAATGTTTTATCAGGAATCTGATACAGCAACAACTGGCTTCATACATATGATATTGTCTTTTACCATTTTCTACTATTTCTTAATGAAGTCTTTCCCTTTCAAAATTCCACTACCCACTAAACAAAGTTTAGGTTTCAAGGCATTCATCTTTCCCTAATGTTCCATTAATTGCACTCTTGAATTCTGTCCTTTTAATCAAAGCGAATTGCAGTATATTAGTTAATAGGACCCTTTTTAGGCCACACCAAAAGCATTAAGAAATTAAAAAAATGTAAACAGTGCTTCAAAACATGGCAATGGTTCTAAATGGTTTTGGTTTTGCAGAGAATAAACAAACCTAATGTAATGGCTGCGACTGTGTTAAGAAGAACGCACCATAAGAATAATATTATAAGTGGCTAATTATTATACATGTGACCTGGGATCACAATGTGCCTCTGTGCGGCAGAGCCTGAGATTTCAATCAAGCATGTCAAAAACATACATTTTTAAATATTTCCCTAGCTGGCATCTTTTGCAAGAAAAAGAACCATCTGATGGAGAAAAATGGCAAAATACTGTATGAAAAGGAATGAGGAGGGGATAGTGAGATTCTTCAAGGAAAGAATTTGAACGCACACTCAGGTTAGGAGCACTTTTGGTGTCTTAAGGTGAATGCCTTCAGAATCCTGTTATTGTTTATCATCTGAGTTAATGAAAACCAAAAGGATGTTTCCTAGCTAAGACTAAACAACCTGGTCCACCAGCTCCAGATGCAGTAATTACATGAACCAAGCAGGCGAGCTGCTTTCTCTGAAGGTGAAAGTCAAAAGTTGGAGGGCAGACTTCCATTGCCCTACAGCAGTTTATGCAAAGTGTTCTAGTAATCACCCAGAAGTACTTTTAGATCATTAACTGCCCCCAAACTTCAAGAGGACACAGTAGAGGGCAACAGGCAAGAGGCGCTGAGAAAGTGCCTCTTGTGTGTTTTGTTCACCAGCAGACACTGAAAGTGCAGCCAGGCTACCACCTACTTTTTTTTTTTTTTGGCAATGCATTCACCCCAAAGGGTGACTGCTAGGACCACAAACAGGTCCAAGTCATTCTCAGGAGGGGTGAACTATCTGGGCATTGAAATCTTTGCACAAGCAGCTGTGGGCCCCCATCCTGGCCAAACTTCCTCCCTGCACAGGGGAAGAAAGAGAGGTGACTTTGAAACTGACTTCAACATCCCAGGGGCTGAAACCAACCTAGATCCACCTAACCTCCTAAGATCCACCCGAGAGTGTGGATCTGGTCACTCGGAAGAAAACAAAACAAAATAAGTGTCCAATTTTCCAGGGATCAGGCCCAATGGATAAGCATTTATCAATTGTCAAGCCTGCTCTTTTGTGAATATCCTGCCTTTAGTCCAAAGAAATGGCAGAGGCCAGTCCCAGGGAGGGGGACCCTTTTTGTTGGGACCCCTTTCTGAAACCATGGAGCTGATCAGGGGAAAGTTGGGCCACTTAGGCCCAGAGGAGGGGGGAGGCTGAGCTGCTCTGCAAGCCTTGGCCCCCCTCCCTCTCCCACACACCCTCTGACCCCCTTCTCTCTTCCCACGAAGATCTAACCGTTCAAATCTCCATTCAAGGTTCAGAAGGCATATTAATCAAGTGAACTCTAGAAAGCGGGGAGGAGGGAGGCACGTGGAGGGGCGCAGGGAGGGAAGCCTTCCCAGTCCCAGCCCCGATCCTGCGGACTCGAATTCGTTTTCGTGCTGACTCCCTTTCGACCCCCAGCTGTCAGCGGCGAATCCATCCAACAACTCAAGTGTAAAGTTCACGGCCAGGGGAGGAGGGTTTGTTTGTTTGTCTCTCTGTCTTTTTGATCATCTTGATGCACTTTTTTGGGGTGGGGGGTGGGGAGGCAGGCACACTTTAAGAGCCTTCACTTTCCCTACTTTCCCTTCCAATCTGATGGCACTGACGGATTTTGCTGGGGAGGGGGGGCACATGCTAGCCCTAGATCGAGTCTGAAAAATCATCAACAACATAATTTTTTTTAAATCTTGTACTCTTATCCAGGGAACGAAACAAAGGCATCAGAAGTCCAATCCTGCCCTTCGATCACACCCCAGGCAAAACTGAAAGTCCTTCCCCCCCCCAAGCCATGCCACTTCTGCTGCTCACATACGCCTCGTTCCTTCCTGCCTTCAGCTCATTCACTTTCCCAATCCTTGCAGCAATCCTGTAACAAACCTACAACTGCAATGTCTGTTCTTGCCTCCTTCCCCATTAAAGGGGGCTGCAATCTGAGTGTGAACTAGCCCTTACCTGTGTGTCCAATTGTTTATCTGGGCTTGTTTAACCAGGGATCTAAATTTGGGAGACCTACACCTTTTCCTGGGAAAGATGTGAACAGATACCCCTCCCCAGACACGCACTTGTCACCTCCTTCTCCCCACAACCACATCTCCTGCCCCAGACACCAGCAGGCTTCATATTGGGGGGGGGGGAGGGTAGAGAAAGATCTAAGCTTTGTAAACGAATAATAAAAGATTGCCATTGAAATCTACAAGAGAAGGAACCAAGGAAGGGGTGAGGGAGACACATCCCCTGCCCCAGACTTCAGTTGGCTTCAGATGGGGGGGGGGGAAGAGAAAGATCTAAACTTAGTAAACTAATAATAAAAAGATTGCCATTGAAATCTGTAAGAGAAAGAGCCCAGGAAGGGGGGAGGGAGACACAGCCCCTGCCCCAGACTTCAGCTGGCTTCAGATGGGGGGGGGGGAGATCTAAGCTTAGCAAATTAATAATAAAAAGATTGCCACTGAAATCCGAAAGAGAAGGAGCCCAGGAAGGGAGGGGGAGAGGCAAGTGTCGGGACTAGATGGAAACACACTTTTTTGTTATGACTAGTTCGGCTTGAGTGTTTGTCTAGCAGAGGCTCTTCTTACCTTGCCCAGCTCAGATCGCAGGTCCGCTGCTCCCCCAAGACCCTTCCTTGCGGAGGGGGGAAAAAAAGTTGAAAAATGGGAGACTGGGGGGAAAAAATCCAGGATCATCAAAGGCAATCAATCCTTCAAGCATTTGCCAGCGACATCTCGAGAGGGGACCCCCCCCCCCGCGCGCGCCTTCACACGGGCACACACACCACCCACTCCAAGCTCTCCCGCAGTCGTCGCTCTCCCAAGAAGAGGAGTCCGGTGGAGTCCCGCAGGCTCCGCTTCCTGATCAGCCTCCAAGAGCCTCCGATTTCCTTCTCCGGCATTTGTTGGGGTTGGGGGGGGGGACGAAACTTTTCTTCTCCTCGCCTGAAAACTTCTCAGGGTCTTCTCAGGGTCCTTGCGGTGGGGGGGGGGAGGCGAGGGGAGTTGGTAGGATGCTGCGCTGGGTTTTCCCCCCCCCCTTATTCAATAAGGAAGAGGCGAGGAAGGGGGTTGATGATGAGGATGGTGATGATGATGATGCTGGTGGCGTTGATGATGATGATGATGATGCGGCGGGGCGGGGGCGAGAAGACGCGCGGCGATTGCTTTAATTGTCCCCATTGATTCGGAGATGGCGTGTCAATTTCTTCCCATCCGCCTGGCCTGCCCTCCGCCTACTTGGGGAGGTTGCAGGCATGTGTGAGTGTGTGTGAGTGTGTTGAGTCAAGAAAGTTATCAGAGGGAGAGAGAATAACTTCCTTTTCACTTCTCCACTGCTGGATCACAAGGGAGGAGAAAAAGTGCGCGCGCGTGTGCGTGCCTGTCTCTCTCTTTCTTTGTGTGTGTGTGTGTGTGTGTGTGTGTGTGTGTCTCTCTGTGCGTGTGTCTCTGTCTGCCTCTCTCTCTCTTTGTGTGTGTGTGTGTGTGTATCTGTGTGTTTGTGTTGGAGAAGGAGAGGAGCTCTCCAAGATCCCCCTCCCTCTCCACCTCTTCAAAGCCTGTCCTAAGAGCTTCTTTCCCAATCGCAGACCCTCTGGAGAGACTATTCCCCCCCCCTTTGCAACCCCCGTGCCCGTCCCTCCTCCCTTCTCTGACCCCCCCCCCCCCCGCCTTTAGCAACCCTCAACCCACAGGCGTTTCTATTTCATGAACTGTCTCGTTAATGCGAAGGAGCTCCCCGGCCAGCCACAGGGAGGAGTGAGCCCAGGGAGAGACCCAGGGAGCAAGAAGAGGGAGAGGTATCTCTTCCCCTCCCTCCTCCCCCCCCCCATAAGCGATCGGAAGCCAGACAGAGGCTCCTCTTTCAGTAAATTTTTAAAGTGACAGCAGCCTCCTCTGGCGAGAGAGGTCACAAGAAGGTCGCCCAGGCAGAAGTCCCCGCCAGGAAGGCTGATTACGGATGCGCCCAGCCCCTCCAAGCAAGCATGTCAGTTTCACCCATGAGATCAGAGGACGGTGGGGAGATCTGGCTAGGGTGGAGACCCCCCCACCCGCCTTTCGCAGAGACAAGGGGGGGCACCCCCAGTCCCACTCACCCACCCCCCTCTCATTCTGTTTCAGTTTGTTCAGAAAAGTGCAACTGGGTGTCTCTGCGTGGAAATGTTTGTTGATGGAGAGTTTGATGCAGATCAGCCCCTTTTGCCCTACAAAGAGGTTGGAGGAGCAAGAAGAGCAGACCAAGTTTCGTATAAGTGGGGCTTTCTTTTCTTTCTTCTTAAAGTTCAGATTGGGGAAACGGCTTGCATAAGTTCCAAGTACATTAGATAGATAGATAGATAGATAGATAGATAGATAGATAGATAGATAGATAGATAGATAGATAGATAGATAGATAGATAGATAGATAGATAGATAGATCCTTTGTCAGAAGACAAATATTATATCCTACATTGCTCGGGATCTCATTCTATTATAGCAAAAGTCTTTCCCCACCACCGATTTCTGAATGCAGCAGAGGGGAGGGAGGAGTGGGGTTGGCACCAATAACCCCGCAGTCTTCTGCAACCTTTAAATGAGGAAATCTTTGCGAGTTCACTTTCTAGTAGTGAAAGGCCCCGAAGTGAAAAGCAGAAGAGTTTTCCATGCAGACAGTACAAAGCAGGGGGCTCTTCCTGAGAATGATCTAATCACTACAACACGACACCACGTGTTGTTGTTATTGTTTGGATACAGTTTGTATCATAAGGTAGGGCATTTTTTAAATGCATATTTTTAAATAACTGCTGGATGTGGGTTTTTAGATCCAGATTAGATACAGTTAGATCCAGAGCATAGTTAGATACAAATTAGATATAGTTAGATCCATAGCTAGATCCAGATAGATCAAGAGTATAGCTAGATCCAGATTAGATTCAGACTATAGTTAGATCCAGATTAGATACAGTTAGATCCAGAGCATAGTTAGATACAAATTAGATATAATTAGATCCATAGCTAGATCCAGATAGATCAAGAGTATAGCTGGATCCAGATTAGATATAGTTAGATTCAGATTAGATTCATAGTTAGATCCAGATTATAGTTAGATTCAGGTTAGATATAATTAGATCCAGATTATAGTTAGGACTGTATTCTTCCCACTTCCCCCCCCCCCCCGCGCAACGTCGCCAAGCGCTTGGAGACCCCTCCACTCCCAGCGATGGGCTCAATCCAGATTCACGACGGTGCCAACGACTGGGAGCGCAGCCACACAGGAACGCGGGCGGGGAAAGGGGCCCGGCAAACACACGCAGGGCGGCCATTCCGAATTCACCAGCAAAGAGAAGGCGCGCAGCCAGTGGCGTAGCTGGAGGGGGGGCCAAGCACTGAGTTTTGCACACAACAGTGTGCAAGGGGTCCCTCCCCCTCCCCTTTGGGGCATTCATTCCCGTTTTGCTCCTTCCCCCCCCCCCCGCGCCTGGAATGGCTCCGAAAGGGAGAGGCCCCTCGCACGCTGCGGTGTGGCTCCCTGAAAAACTTAGTGCTTTGCCCCCCCTCTATCTACGCCACTGCGCACAGCTCACGGTACGCACGATCCTAATTCTCCTCGACAGCGCCCCTCTCGCCTTCTAGGTGGGTCATGATCCGAAGTGGCCATGGGGGGGGGGGTGATGGGAGAGGTGACCAAAGGGGGTGAACAATTCGTCTCCCCAGCCGGTGGTCTGTGACACTGAATTGTTAGTTCAGAGAATGACCACTGTCCCAGATTTGGGGGGGGGGGCGAAGACAGAAAGAGCCCAGCAATTATCAGCTGCTGTTGCGATCGGGCAAATTGGTCGTGTAAATAAGGCATCCGTAGAAGATGCGCCCCGAGGATCTTGCAGGAAGGTAGCTCTGGCCTGGGAACCTGAGCTAGTCTGGATTTGGCTGTTCTCATTGATTTGCTGCCTTCACTCCATTTGGTGCCTTTGGTGCCTCTCTCTCTCTCTCTCTCTCTCTCTCTTTTAATTTAGCCATAAATTGGAGCAGCCCGAGCTATGAGCTGTTCTATTTTCTCCCTGTCAGGATGAGGGATTTGTTTTATGATGCATTGTGTATTAAATACAAGTAATCTGGGAAACTGATTGCCCCAGCCCACACAGGCCTGATGGGAGGTCCTGATAGGAAGCTTCCTTTTCTAACACCAGCAAGGCCACCACTGATCCCAGGATCACAAGCCAAGCCCACCCCACACCCCACCCCCTTTCACAAAGCAAATGTGAAAAGAAAAAAAATAAGCACATATTGGGGGGGGGGGAGAGAGAGAGATCAGTATATGACTAAATTGTGCTTAAATTTCTGCTCACCCCATAGGTGCACACATTGGGTTCCTGCTGCATATATGCAACGCTGGGCAGAAATGGCTTAATTATATATGGAACACAGGGCCTAATCCGATCCAACTTTCCAGCACTGAGGCAGCCACAACACAGACCCAAGATAAGAGAACACACATTCTCTTACCTTGAGGAGGTCGCCATGACTGCCCCTCCACTGCAGGATACAGTGTATGTCCCATTGGCATGGCCGAATTACACACACACACAGTGTACTGTACATTTCTTGTCCTGGTTTTGGCAAGAAGAAGAAAAAGAGGATGCAAATAGGAAAAACTTGCAGCTCCTGGCCAGCAGATGGCGTTGCGCGCTGGCATTAAAACCACAGCTGCAGTGGGCACAGGTACTTTTCATTCACACCAAGCCAGCCGCTGGCCTAGGCTGTGGAAGGGATCAGCTGAGTGCCGCTCCCCCCCAGAGTGCAATTGGGAGCCATTCAAACCGATGGGAACTTGGCCGCTGCTTTCAACAGTCAGCAGATTGTACTCAAAAGGAGAGCTTTGCAATGTGCTCGCTCTGGTCTCTAGCCCATTCTTCCTTCTCAGCATCTCAGTGGCATCGGAGTCCCCCCATCAGGACAGCCCTGTGACATAATCATGAGGGCCACACCACACAGGAGGAGAACACCTAAGAAGTGGGACATGGACTCCTTAAACTCCAAAGCCTGACTATGACAAATACATGCATGGAATGTGTCAGGGAGTTGTCCTGACTGTGACTGCCTGTTAAGTATAGTATATAACAGGGCTGGCCAAACTTGCTTAACGTAAAAGCCACATACAATAAACTTCAGATGTTTGAGATCTGCAATATTTAAGAAGTATTTAAATTCTTAAATATATTTACTCACCATGGACATGGTAATTTACTCACCATGGACATGGTAAGGAAAGCGCCCTACAGGTAGACCACAGCCACGATACAAGGACATCTGCAAGAGGGATCTGAAGGCCTTAGGGATGGACCTCAACAAGTGGGAAACCCTGGCCTCTGAGCGGCCCGCTTGGAGGCAGGCTGTGCAGCATGGCCTTTCCCAGTTTGAAGAGACACTTGGCCAACAGTCTGAGGCAACGAGGCAAAGAAGGAAGGCCCATAGCCAGGGAGACAGCCCAGGGACAGACTGCACTTGCTCCTGGTGTGGAAGGGATTGTCACTCCCGGATTGGCCTTTTCAGCCACACTAGACGGTTCCAAAACCACCTTTCAGAGCGCGATACCATAGTCTTTCGAGACTGAAGGTTGCCAATACAAGTGGACATTAAACCCTCTCATTTAATCTAGTGAACTTTACCTGGTAAATTTTAAAGTTTGAAAATTATTTATTTACCTTTTATATTGGATGCAAAACAGAGCTCAGCCAACCACTGGCATTCCTGGGTGGTGGGAGCAAAATGCTAAGTTTTGCAGGCTCCCATATGCTGGTGTTAAGCTGCCCCTCCCCCTCGCTTGCAGAGCCAGTCACAGCTGCAAAAGCAAAGCATTTTGCCCCCCTCCAGGAATGCCAGTGCAGCCAACATATTTCCTTATATGTCAAAGCACATATGTCGCAAGGATGTGGCTCACGAGCCACTGTTTGACCCTCCCCCCCCCCCGGTATATAGGCAAATGTACTCTATGCAATGGCTTTCAGAGGTAAGCCCTGCTGATTTCAAAATGATATTGTTCCTTTTTGTTGCAACCACTGATCGGGACTTACTTCCAAGTAAATTCTCAGGATTGCATTTGCACATGATGGCTACCATGAGAACATAAAGGGCAGAAAGGGAAGTGATTTGATTACTAGAGAAGTGTAAAGGATGGAATCAAGAATGGAAAAGCAGAGAGTGGAGACCAAAGCGCACTTGGCTATAGATCAGTTTGGGCAGAACTCAGAGCAAAGCAGAGACATGGAAAAAATATAACTGGGGGCTAAAGTGGAGAGTTTAAAAGTAAACATTAGAAACTTGAAGTAGGTGGAAAGTGTGTGAGGGAGTTAGTGTAAGAATGTAAGGAATGATGTGATCACAGCAACAGGAGGGAAAGATGCATTTAGTACTTAAAGAGAGTATCATCTCTTAGATTATATTGGATTATATATTTATGCACCAATGAATAATACTATGCTGAAATTATTTGTAGACAACCAGCACTAGTTACTTACATTTTGTGGATGGCTGCACATTGGTTCAGTGCCCAACTGAACAGAATAGGAGTTCAGACGAAAGCTCAGGGTAATGGATGGTACAAATACTGTCCCCAATCAGTTTGAAAACTCTGTGCATTTCATCATGTTGACATACTCTGTGCTTTTCAGTTTTCAAAACACTTATCCAAAACACATATCCAATGTATTCCTTCACTGTATTCCATTACAATCAATTGGATCAGCTGAGATCACCACCAAGGTGAGGACAGCAAGGGGCAGCCAGGGACTGTGCTATAGGAGGGAACTATCTGGACTTGTCTGGACACCAGCAAGTTACTAACTTTTAAGTAACCCTCCTTCCTTTCAACATGATAATCATTATACTGGCTGGCCCTATGGGAGGAGAGATACCAATAGTCTTGGCACCCCATTCCCTTCTTAGAACAAGGCCCTCTTGTCTTCGTTAAAAAGATAAAGATTATTACATCAGAGATGCATAGGCATGTGCATGTTCTGCAAGTAGTCATGTACCTATTAAAGATCTACTAAAGAGTCTCAGTTGAGATGTTCACAGAGATACCACATTCTCTCACATGTATCCCTAGTTACCCTTATCTCTCTCTTTTTCATCTGCTCTCCCTTTGTCTCTCACTTGAAATCAAGACTGTAAACTGCTGGGGGCAGAGGCCTGTTCTCTTATGCAATTCTATAAAGCAGGGGTCTCCAAACCCTGGCCTAAGGGCCAGATGTGGCCCATAGAAAGCCTCTTTCTGGCCCGCGGCCAACCTCTTGTCCCCTGAAAGCCTCTGGCCCACTCAACTGAACATGACCAGAACTGTGCTCTGATTGTGTCTGGAGGGTGTTCTGAGGGCCAGAGAGGTTGAATGAATGAGCCCATTCATTCATTTATTCACTCATCTAAGTTCCATCTCTAATTTATTTATTTAAATTTTATATTTAATTTTTTTTCTGGCCCTTCACACCACGCCAGATATTTGATGCGGCCCTCTGGCCAAAAAGTTTGGAGACCCCTGCTATAAAGATCCATGTTCACTGATAATTCTAGCTCTATTGATCAATTGATCCTGTAAAAAGGTTTCCAGGAGTCAAGGTAAAATGGATTTACAGCTTAATCATATGCATGTCGACTCAGAAGTAAGGACCACTGTGGTCAGTGGAACTTACTCGCAAGAAAGTATGTATTGGATTGCAGCATTAATCAACTCTTTCCACAGAAATTGCTAACTGTGTGCATGCACATGTTGATATGTGTGTGTGTATATAGTTCTGAGGCATTGGAAGTCCCCTCTGATGTCATAAAAATGTAGTGTATTTAGTACTTCAAATGTACTACAGTATTTTGCTGAAATCCTTATAGCAATCCTGCAGGATATTGTTAACCCCATATTGTAAATGTGGCTTTGAGGTGACTGTGGAAGGGGGGATTCAAACTAGGGATGTCTTGATTCCTAAATAAGTTCCTTAACAAACAATTTGGCACTTGAGAGGTGTTCCAGGAAATCATTTGAAATGTGGGGATAGGCTGCACTCTAATTTGCCTAAATATGAGCTGTAAGAATATGGCCCCATGTTACTCAAATTTCTCTCTGCTTTGAAAGAGGTTCAAATGCATCTTTGAAGCTGCCTTTATACGTGACCTTCAGGATTTGTTCAAGGTCCCAAAGTTTCCCAGAAAAGCCACTGGCTGTACCAGTGGCGTAGCTAGACGGGGTGCAAAGCACTAAGTTTTGCAGGGACTCTCACCGCAGCGTACAAGCGGCCCCTCTCCCTCACCTTTGGAGCCATTCCGGCCTCTGTTTTGCTCCCACCTTCTGGAATGGCTCTGAAGGGCAGGGGGAGAGTCCGCTTGCACGTTGAAGTGAGGCTACATGCAAATTTAGTGCTTTGCACCCCTTCTAGCTACGCCACTGGTTGTGCCTCCTAGATTTTTTTTAAGCAATTGTTTATTTAAAATAAGTCTCCATAATAATAGTGGCAGGAAGGCATAAGTACTGCAGTCTGCTAGCTATTCCCACCAGAATGTAAACTGATGCCTCTTTTAAGCCTTTAAACTTCATGGCTGTCCCAGAAGTAAAAGTTCCTCTAATGGAGACCCTATGGGCATGGCGCATTCCAGCACATCATTAAAGCAAAAAAAGAAAAGCAGCCCAGGCAAAGCCAGATGAAATAACTGCACTGTCCACTTTTAATAGGCTTCCTGGGGAGGACAACTGCTCTGCAAGCGGACAAGCTCTGAAAGGGGAATGGAGAGGAGAGGGGGGGGGGAAAACAACAGACAAGCATATAGTAGCAGCATTATTCCTTTTTAAAATACCATAATCGTTAGACAACAAACTCACATTAAACCTTGTTACTATCTTTTCAACAAAGATTGTAAGCTGATCTTAAAAGAGGGTTTCAGTGAAGAAAGAAAAGAAAAAGAAAGGAAAAGAGGGGGGAAAAGCAGCTTCCTGGTTTGGCTGTATGCTAATTTTCACTGTTTCTAAAAGTTCCTGGCAGATGCTTTTAAAAACAACCCTACCCAATAAAGTTAAATTTTAGTGGCTATTTTTCTTATATTCGTCAAGGAAGGCACACGCTTAGCTTCAGATCAATGCAAAACTTGCCAGAGTCCCTTTCATTTTTACACATCCCACTCACGTTAAGGAATGCCCTCTTATTATTAGTGGATTCTTTCTTCCACGCAGCTCCAGAGACAGAGGGAGAAGGGAAGAAATTAAAGAATCTTTCTTTCTTTGTAAATTAAAAAAAAAAAAATCCCCCCTTGGTCTGGAATGGGCCCGACTGAAAGCATGTTAATCTCCACCTCAGTAATTTGGTTCTTCTGGAGAAGACAGAAGCCCCTGCTGCTGTGCCCTGCACTTCATAAATCACATCTTTATGTGGACAAGGTCAGGGCACCTAACAGCTCAGACATGGGCCCTCTGCAGTGGCTCGAAGGGCTCCGGCATGTTTATTCTCTCGCTCAGATCTCCGAGGAGTAATCCAGCACGCTTCTAATTACTTTTGATTATTTTCATTTGCTAGGGTCAGTCTGGGCTCTGCCTGGACCGCTGGAGGCTTGATTTTCTACAACATCTTTTTTTTTTTTTTCTTTCTTCCATGACAGTGGTGTAGGCTTTCAAAATTAGCACCCCATTATTGTCCAGGAATCTGATGTGCTAGAACTGATCAGATCTCACCATTGCCCTGGATGCTCTGTTTTCAGCTGATGGTTCCCTTGACTTAATTAAATTCTGAAACAGAAATCACCACTAGATTTGGTACTGATTTCGATCTGTTTTGAGTTTTTGGCAGCAAATATTAATTTTTACAATTTCAGTGTAACAGTCAAAGGAAAATATTTATTTTTATTAGTTTTTCTCTTTTGCTTTTGATTGTAAATAAAGCTAGCTTGGAAGCCTCAAAGATTACTTTCGATAAAAATAATTTTTTTCCTTAGAAGTACATTTTTTTTCACTTAAATGTTTTTCTGATCTTTGTCCAGAAAACATGGCCTCATTCATAACTGCAAAGTTTTATTTATTTATTTAATTTCACTGCTCTGGGGTGGCTGCCTTGTGAATTGTGGCAGGGCCAGCTACTTTGAACAGAGTTATTTCAGACTTCTTCGGTAGTCTCCTAACAACTGTTTGAAACCTATCCCATTGAGAACTACGGGCTCATTTTAAAACATTGGTTTTTATTTTCCTTTCCTGGGCATGACATTCTTAATGCTTAAATACTGATTGGCATATGTATCATGACCAAAAGATCTATGTACTGTTTTCTTAGAGCCCAATCCTGTGGTCCGTGCCGCGCCTCCGCGGCACAGACCACAGTTGCAAACGTGCCGAAAGGCACGTTTATGGGGCTTACTGCTAGACACCTGCCAGAGCTGGCTCAGCTCCGGCAGGCACTGTGCCAGCGTACGGCGGGTACCTGGGTTCCACGGCTCAGCAGTTTCTGTGACCAGGGGAGATGGGGCGTGTCCGGGGGCATGGGGGGAGGCGTTCCGGGGAGGGGGAGGCGTGGCTGGCAGTGTGGGGGAGGCGTGTCAGGGCAGGGGAGAGGCGGGTCCATGGAGCCGAGTTCCACAGGATCCAAGGCGCTTGAGCAGGGCTGCTCGCCCTACAAGAGCACCTTCACTTTAGCGGCAACCAAACGGGGCTGCTTCCCTTACTTGGGGGAAAGGGACAGATCCCGCTGGATCCAGTGGGAGCCCTCTGTGGAGCTGCCGGGTTCCGCAGCTCTGGGCAGCTCAGGATTGGGCTGCCCACTATCCTAGAAACACTCTTTTGTAAATAGGATTTTTACAGTGTTATTCTTTTTTGACTGGCATCCAACTGAGTTACTTTGATGGCTGCAGAGGACACGTGTTCCAGTTCAATAAATAATAAACAACTTCTGGAGAAAGAAAGAAAGAAAGAAAGAAAGAAAGAAAGAAAGAAAGAAAGAAAGAAAGAAAGAAAGAAAGAAAGAAAGAAAGAAAGAAAGAAAGAATCAGTTACTTTGAATACTGAGTTTAGTCGCAGCTACAAAAATCTACTTCCTGGCAACAAAGATTCACTTTAACATAGAATATTATGGGCAGCTTTCTGGTATATAGTATGTCTGAAAACTAAGGCCAGGATCCAAAGAACCACACAATTACTAGTTTTCTGCAGTCAGAACTTCGTTAATCTCAAATAAAAGCCTCCCCCCTCTCCCATATCACATAGCAAACCTGAAATATTGGGGCTTTTTCCAAAAAAGTTTGGGATATAGGATGGGGTCTGATGCTCAAAGAAGAAAAGATCAAAAGTTACACTGGGTGTGCCCAAACTGCTTGGCACACTTAAAGCAGTTCTTTGGATCCCAGTCTTCATAATGAATATTCCAGTAAAAGCAAACTGAGGCTTCCCCCCCCCCCCAGCTAGGCTTGTTGCAACAGAAAGCTGAGATGGGACCATGGTTAACAGGCCTTGTGACTGCTAGGAAATGGTTGTTAAAACAGTTATGCAACTACTATCACAGGCACTAACACAAGAGAGCAATGTCTGGTTCAAACAAAAAGTGCTGGTTCACTTCCTACATGGGGGGATATGGCTAGGTAAGTTACTCTGGGCTCTACTGCATGACATGTGATGTGAAGTGTCATAGGCATTCACTGTCTGCTGCACTGGAATGCACACCGCCTATTGGCTGTCCACGCTTCATATCCCACTACGTAATGCATAATTCACTATTTGTGCAGGCAGTGGTGTCACTAGAGGGGTGCGGGTCGTACCAGGTGATGCGCACAGGGCAGGGATGTGACACCACTACTGACCAAAATTTTTAAAATCTTGGTATTTATGAATGATGCCATTAGGTTATATATCAATCTATGTGTAATTTCATGCAGAATGCCATGAAACAAACCATGCTGAAATATCTCTATTCTATCGAACGTTACAGCCACAAAGCCAATGAAGGTGGGGCAATGGTGCATCACCACGCCCACCGTCCAGGGTGTTGCCCCACCCACTGCATGGGAGGAAGTCCATTATGGGGGTGATACACTGTCCTCTCTCATCAGGTGAAGCAAACCCTAGCGATGTCATTGTGTACAGGTGATGTGACACTAGTATGGCCAATAAAAGCCAGTTTACTAGAGAATGTGGTCAGCTCAGTGTGGCTTACTATATATTCAGCACATAAAACGTGGCTATGTGAATTGGCCTTTGAGCCAATGGCTCAAAAAGAATTTGAATGTGGGTTTCACAACTTATCTTCTACGTCTGAGCCTCAGCATCTATGAAAACACAACTGACATAAGAACATAAGAAGGGACTTTTGAGTTCAGGTCAAAGACCCATTCAGTTCAGGTTCCTGTATTTCACAATCACCAACTGGATGCCTCTGGAACTATAGAAGACAATAAGATAGGTGTATCCTGTTGTCACTCCCTTGAATCTGACATAGGCCTACCTCTAAAACTCACAGATTGCGTACAGTAATTTCATGTCAGTTAACAAATAAAAGCAACGGAACAAAAAAGATCAACATGGAAACTTAAAAATGACTTTGCCAGTACATTAGAATTCTACTTAGAAGATTTTTTTTTTTTTTCACAATGAGGAAATGCAAGATGAAAAAACCAGAAATCCAGTGTTAACAAAGATTGGTAGGTGTGGCCAACCATTGTCCTACTGTTCTAATGCAGTTCAGATTTAGCTAAATGTCCAATAGCAGAAATACCCTGCTGTGGATTTTATATGGCTAAAAAGCAATTTATCACCCAATAAAAGTCAAGCACTTGTTTTAGAACATTCAGGTGTTCGTTTTACCATTTCAGGTGGGCTCCCTAAGTATAGTGTGATTCTGAACTCGTTTGATTTGGGTTTTGAGAGCAAATTCACAGCACCTCTTTGGAGTGTGTGTTTGTGTGTGTGAAAACTACACTTAAATTTAATTCCTCTATGTTCAGCTTCCATGGTAAAGAAACTCCATTACCTTCAATCTGATTTGATTGAAATGGATAATAAATAGGTGTTAAATTTGAAGTCATATATGAAATTTTATTGGAATTCAATGTTGAAGCTTAACCCCAAAACTTATAACTTTATTTATAATGCAACAACTCATCATTGCTGGGAACGGAACGTTTCTGAAGAGCCATCCATTTTTTTCCCCTTGGTAGAGATCTAATTACACTGATTAATTCTTCTACGGAGAGGCACTGGACTAAAACTTGATAGAAACCTTGCTAGAGGCAAAGTAAGGATCAGCATAGTCTGCAGAATTATTACCCCAGAACCAAATTGTGACAATGGTGCTAAATATCATTTATATCTGGCAATGAAATACGGGATTGATTGTTACAGGTTTGTTAGGTCACTATAAGTGGACTGAAAGTATATCAACAACATTCATCTCAGACAAGTTCAGAAGAAGGGATTTAGGATTTCAGAGACCACTTTCAGATTGGTGTTGTCAAATGCCAGAGCGCTGCGTGGTTGCTCATGCAGAAATCCTATGCGTGCTTGCTCAGGAGTATGTAAATCCCACTGAGCACAGGGACTTGTTTTGGACTAAGCATGCACAACACCGGAGCACAGCAGACAGTGGCTGTATCCTACTTCTGAGTAGACATGCATAGGCTTGCACCGTGTGAGACAGGCGCTGATGGAATTACAGCTTTACCTGTCATGGTCAAGGGAGCAACATGTAGCAACCTGCCCCTGCCTGATCATGAGATTTGCTGTTGCAGCACTGCAGTGGTTTGGGGTCCTGTATTGACACTGCTCAAACAGACCTAAGCAGGAAAATTAACAATATATTCTATAGTACTGTTTCATGCAGGCCGGGGGGGGGGGGTTAATACTGAATCATTGCTTGAATCCTCCCAAACTATGCCAGGCTCTGAGTTGGCTTGGCCTTAATAAATGTTCAAGGCAATCCCGCCATCATGAATTAGCACCCTGTAATCATAATGGTACCACATCAAGAGCTGCATGCAGGACTTGCCCAAGTCTTGCAAGACTTGCCCCTTCCGTGGTGCTATGCCAGCTCCTGTCCTCTGACACTCTAACCCACTGCTCTCCTTTCCTCCACATTTCTGCTCTGTCTCCCCTTACCAATCCAGGGAATGAGAGGAGGCGGCGCAGGGTCACTGGAGGCAAGCGGGCGGACAGAGGTGGGTGCCCTCCACCAAACTGCTGCCTGAGGCAACCATTTCAGTTGGCCTCATGGATGGGCCGACCCTACTTGCACATCTGAATCAGAATTTTAAAACCCACTCAAAATAACAGAATGGAAGTCTACTCCACCCAACAGATTGTCTCCAATTTCAGTAGTTAAATTCAGTTAAATTTCCCAAGTCAAGGTGTTTTCAAATGACCCTTGGTAGAATCCTAGTTATTTAAAAGTCTCCATGCAGAGAGCCATGTACCTGTAGCCTCTGGCCACATAGTCAAGCAACCACTAGCTTGCTTCTGCAATGCTCAATGCATATGTACAGTAGCATAGCTAGAGGGGGTGCAAAGCTCAAAGTTTTGCAGGGCGCCTCGCCACAGCGTGAAAGGGCTCCTCCGTTTTGCTCCACTGGGCCAAGCCAAGGGTCCCTGCAAGGCTCCACTGCCCCTCAGTTGCTCCAAAGGCCCCTCCATTTTGCATGCGCCTCTGTTTTGCTCTCACAGCCTGGAATGGCTCCGAAGGGGAGGGGCCCCTTGCATGCTGCGGTGAGGCTCCCTGCAAAACTTAGTGCTTTGCACCCCCTCTAGTTATGCATCTGCAAATGTACATTACCAATGTATTTCCTGGGAACTGTACTTTGGTGAGGTTAAGGAGAATTCTTCCTTCACCCCTTAAAGAATGGCAAGTTCCCAGAGTTTCTTGACAAAAGGGAACAATTTCAGTCTGTAGGAAAAATATGTCCATGGTGTCCTTGGGTGCTACTACAAATTAGCTAACAAATGGGAAGTAACACCATTTGTGAGGTTTTACATTGCCACTCTGCTGTCAACAGTTGCAGTGAAGCCACTTTCTGTCTTGAAATGGGTAACATTCTTTACTCTTACATTTTTTGTTAGAATTATTATATACAATTAATTGTTGGGATTCCACCAATAGTTCTCATTCAAGTTTCAGTGCATTATTGGGCAATTTATAGTGATGTAGTTGAGAAACACTTCTTTGCAGCTCTTCAAAGTGGTAAGGCCACATTGCGAGTATAATGTCAGTTCTGGCTGCCACATTGTAAAAAAAATATCTAGAGCAGAGTTCCTCAAACTGTGGGTTGGGACCCACTAGGTGGGGCCCCCAATCATTTCAATATTTTATTTTTAGTATATTAGACTTGATGCTACCATGGTATGTGACTGCATTTGGGAAAATGTTACAGATCTTTACTTTGAACAGGCTATTATTTATATGCTTTTAACAATGATAGTTAATGGGACTTACTCCTGGGTAAGTGTGATTGCAGCCTAGGATTGTTAAAAATGTTCCTGCTTGATGATATCACTTCCAAACATGATATCACTTCCGGTGAGTCCTGACAGATTCTTATTCTAAAAAGTGGGTCCCAGTGCTAAACGTTTGAGAACCACTGATCTATGGGTTTGATAGTACAGATGAAAGAAAATATATCATTACCCAGTAAGTAATTAATCTGTGGAACCCTTTGCCACAGGATATTGTGATGGCACCTGGCCTAAAGGCCTTCAAAAAGAGATTTGACAGCTTTATAGGAAAAGTGCATCACAGGTTACGTTATGATGACTTTATGCAGTCTCCAGGTTTTAGAGGAAGCTTTTATCTGATGGCAGACACAAGGGTGTGGCAATAGGATACAGGTATCTTGTTGGCTTGTGTGCTCCCAGAGGTGTTTGGTGGGCCACTGTGAGATACAGGAAGCTGGACTAGATGGGCCCTTGGCCAGATCCAAGAGGTCTCTTAAGTTCTCTCAGCCTTCCCACTTTTTCTCAGTGAAAGTAGTCTGCTAAGTAGTCTTACCAATAAGTCATAATATTTCCTATCCCACATGGGATTACCACCACCAGGTCTTGAGCAATGGACAATTAAATATGAGCATCTCAGCCACTGTTATGTGCATGATATATAAAGATCAATATGTATTGATTTTATAATTTTGATTCATATCTGCACAGCACTCTGCAGTCTCTCATAAGTGTTTATTTATCAAACCCTTCCCACCAACTTGAATTCTGGCCAAAATACAGGTACTTGAAATCAAACGTTCTTTCTCTCTCTTTCTTCCTCTGGTTTTCAACTACTATCTTTATTTCCTCTGCCAAATATTTGCCTTTCACAGGCCAAAGATACTTATTTACACCCAAGTCTTGCTGACGTCAAAGAGGGATATGGGACCATAATTAGGACCCAATAGCCTGATACTTGGAACTCACCCTTCTTTGAAATATCTCAATATTTTAGCAAGTTAATTCTTACTGTAGTATCCACATTTCATTTCCATGGGCTGCACTGACATACCATCTAATGGGGTCCCGTTGACTATAGGTTAATTAATCTGGAATATTTTTGAAAATAGAACTTAATGCAATCCTGTGCATGTCTACTCAGAATTATGACCCACTGAATTTAATGTAACTTACTCCTAGGGAACTGTGGATAGGATTGTAGCCTTAGAGCCCAATCCTATTTAAATCCTCCCTCCACTGATGCAGCCATATCACATCCTGTGGGGGGGGGGGGGCAATCACTGAGATTTTCTCCAGGTAAAGGAACATTTGTTCCCTTACCCAGTGATAAGCTTCTGCTGCACTTCTGGGTCTGCTTGGACCTTTGGATCTCAGGAACATGATCTAAAGCAGGGGTCTCCAAACCCCAGCCCGGGAGGGGGGGGTAGATGCGGCCCGCAGCAAGCCTCTTTCCGGCCCGCGGCCAACCTCTTGTCCCCTGAAAGGCTCTGGCCCACTCAACTGAACATAACCAGAACCGTGCTCTGATTGTGTCTGGAGGGTGTTCTGAGGGCCAGGGAGGTTGAATGAATGAGCCCATTCATTCATTTATTCACTCATCTAAGTTCCATCTCTAATTTATTTATTTAAATTTTATATTTAAATTTTTTTTCCAGCCCTCCACACCACAACAGATATTTGATGCGGCCCTCTGGCCAAAAAGTTTGGAGACTCCTGATCTAAAGGTACATGACACAACAAACTTGCCGAAGGATTGCCTATCTCCATACAACCCTACTTGGAGACTTAAGGCCATCTTTAGAGGCCGGAAGCAAGGCAGGTGTGAGAGAGTCCCCGGGATGGATCAGCTGGGACCTACACTTTGCAGCACCAGGATTTTTTTTCTTTTTCTTTTCCCAAACTTCGGTGAAGCTGGGTTTTATGCTGTACTGTAATTTTATTTTTACCGTTTTGTGTGTGCATGCGTGAGCGTTTTAAAGTTTTTAACACAGTTAACAGCTTTGGGAAAACTTTGGACTGAAGGTGGGATACACATTTATAAATAAATAAAATAAACCTAAGTAGGTCTGGGTTTGGTCAGTGACTGGATGGAGACCACCTGGGAACTCCGTGTGTGTTGCCTCAATTTCCACATTGGAAGAAAGCTGGTATATTAATGCAATAAATATTTATGGAGTTTTGAATATCTGAGGTCCAGATCGCACACAAAAAAATATGAAGTGGTAAAACAGTTCCTGAACTCTGCCACTATATCAAAGCAGCTTCCCATGAAAAATAATTCCCTGCACACATCAAGCGACCATATCAGGGATAAGGTTAGACTGAAACTAACCTTTAATTTTCCATCTGCACAGAGAGAGAGAGAGAGAGAGAGAGAGAGAGAGAGAGAGAGAGAGAGAGAGAGAGAGAGAGAGAGAATGCATATATATGGGGGATTCAGTCATGCAATTCTTAATCTTCAGTCTGAAATGGTTCGACTTGTTTTACCAGCTCACTTTCTCTTCTTGCCTGAACATTCTCAGTGCAATCAGTGGCAATATGAGGTGTACAGCCAATGCATCTTGTGTCATCACTCCCTTGTCCTGCTGTCCCCATCCACAAATGGGCTTCCTGTGATGACTCACAGGCCTCCAAGCAACCCCTTTGTAGATGAAGAGGACTGGAGCTTGGGCACCTCTCTTGCACTCCTCCCTCAACACTACCACAACCCTGAGAATAGGGAGAGGAAATGGAGTGATGTTGGGGGAATGCTTCCTCCCCCCAATGCTGCCAGGCTGCTAAGGGAGAAGCATCTGAAATTGCTCTTCTCCATTTCTTCACCCCAGTTGGGGAAATAGAAGAGCAATCATGGATCACTCCTTAGGAGGGGGGTGAAGCAGTGAACTAGGTTTGGCCTGAAGCCCTCCCAGCCCCTAACAACAGCATTGCTCGAGGTCCTTCAGTTCCAGGCTATTACGGCTAAAGCCAGCTCTGTGAATGAAAGCAAACTGGTAGCCAGTGAAGCTCACACAAGCGTGCCTTGATATGGTCTATCCTGGTACAACCTAACAACAGTTTGGCTGCTGTATTCTGGACCAACTGAAGTGCTTGGATGGCTTTCAAGTGTAGCCCCACTTGTTGTGCATAAAAGTTATCCAATCTGGAGGTGGCCAGAGCATGAATGATTCTTACCAGGTCCAAGTTCTACAAGAAACAGTTCTGATGCACCAGATGTAGCTTGTAAAAATTACTCGTGATCGCCGCTGTCACCTAGGCAGAGATGGATTCACAGGTAGCCTTAACAGCAAATCTGTTGATTTTGGGTTGGGGGGGAGTGTTACCCCAGTTGAGAAGAGGATGAATTTTTCTTCCAGGATCATCAGAACACCCAACCATCAGTCAAGGCAGCACGGCTACATGAAATCCACTTGGTACCACCACATGTCCCAACTGTTCCTATTTACCAAGGTCTGCCCCTATTTTCTAGTCCTTTGGGGTTTCCATGTTAAAATGCTGTTAGTGTGAATTGCTGGCATTGTCATTCTTCTGGGAGAAGCTCCCTTCCAGGGGCTTAAATTGTGGAGTGAAATTGCATCTAATGCACATGTTGGTAAATGCATGAAATGGTGAATGAACAATCCAATACACACTTAGATCAACAACACACACTTGGATTAACTAGAAGCAAGCCCCACTGAACACAGTAAAACCAACCTCTGAGTAAACATGCATAAGGTTGGACTGTGTGGCTTTGGGCACAACCTCTTATTTCACACACTGCAGCTACTGATGTATATTAGGGGCATTTTTCAAATATTTTCCTATTTTCTTAAGTGAACTATTGAAGGTCTACACCAGTATCCCAGTCAAATATTAAGCAAGAAACTTAAGAAAGGAGAATACCCAGAGTCTCGAAGAAGGGGAAGCAACGTCAATGACTGTCAGGCAAGATAGACTATACTTCCTAATTAGTCCCAGTTTTCTTTTACTGTGCAAAGAAATAAATGACTTCAGAAATAGCTATATAGATATCATGTTAAAAGCACCTTTGGGAACTAGAGGATGTTGTACAAAATGCCAGAGATCTAAGGAGTGGTTGTTACACACCTATTACATCTACTAAGCTGTCTCTTTTACTTTTTGAAGTCATGTATACATGATACAGCAAGACCAAACAGTTTTATGTACCATAAGAAATTTGAAACATGATGTTTAATGTTCAAAAGATAAAGTTAACAAAACTACACATCCATGACTTTTTTATTTCCCTATTTTATAGCCTTGTAAGAACGTAAAGAAACAGGAACGTTGAGAGTCAGGCAAAATAACCATATGCTTTTTCTTGTTTCTTTCTAAATGAAATAATAACTTGGTTGATTGGAGCCTGGGGCAGAAATTGCAGTAATATATTTGTGTGACTTTTTCAGTGTTTACATAGAGGCTTTCCAAAGGCTGCCAAAATACAATGTGCTTTGAGAGAGAAAACAGTTGCTCTTTTTGCAGATTCATATGAAATTATTTTCAGCATTTCTCCCATTAAGCTACCAAAGTCCCCCATTTTTTTTTTACAAATTGGATTTAAATACTGCTCAGGTCTAGGATTCCCATATACATGCCCAATCTTATCCCCTCCAATCCAGAGCAGGCAGCACTGCCAACAGACTGTGTATCCTGTGCATGCTATGGTGGGGAGGGTGACCAGAAGAACTAAGTAAAAATATTTTATACTTACCTCTCCCTAGGCTGCCTGGCTGCGAATGGGTCTTCTCAGACCCCGCCAGCTATTTTGCTAACCCTTGACCCTTTAGTACCTGTGGCAGTAGTAGTGCTCAATGAGCCACCAGGGAGTGAACAAAGAGCGCCAAGGGAATCTACTGCATGACTTTGCCCAGGACCCCCAGAACCTAGCATCAGCACTGGTTGTTTTATCTTGCCCTGTCATAGGTAATAGTCATACGGAAGGCTGTTTGACTAGCAACCCAACCCTATCCCCATGGCAGCTGGCGTTACTAGAACTGCACTGGTGGAAGATGGTTTGCGGTAGTCGCAAAACAGCCTTCTCCAGTGTGTGCTGCAGGCCCGCTGGTGGGAAAGTCAGAGTGGCTCCTACATGCTGGTGAATGGCCAAAGGTCTGCCAGCCCAGATCAGCTGGCTCAGGGTTAGAAGGAGGTGGGAAGGGGGTAAAATGGAGTGGGGGTGAATGGAACAGGGCAGTGATCCACTAAAATTGAGTGTTGGGAGAGTTAGGACAGACAAAAGAAAACATTTCTTTACTCAGTGTGTAGTTGGTCTGTGGAACTCCTTGCCACAGGGTGTGGTGATGGCATCTGGCCTAGATGCCTTTAAAAGGGGACTGGACAAATTTCTGGAGGAAAAATCCATCACGGGTTACAAGCCATGATGTGTATGTGCAACCTCCTGATTTTAGAAATGGGCTATGTCAGAAGGCCAGGTGCAAGGGAGGGCACCAGAATGAGGTCTCTTTATCTGGTGTGCTCCCTGGGGCATTTGGTGGGCCACTGTGAGATACAGGAAGCTGGACTAGATGGGCCTATGGCATGATCCAGCGGGGCTGTTCTTATGTTCTTAGGTAATAGCCCTACGGAAGGGTGTTTGACTAGCAACTTGTGGGATACAGCGGTAGCTATGTCAGTGCATTGGCACACAGGAATTTAGGTAGGATAGGGCTGTAAAACCATCTCTTCTCCTCAGCCAGTTTTACAGACAGCTGTACTGCCACCTCTCTCTCTCTCTCTCTCTCTCTCTCTCACACACACACACACACACACACACACACACACACGAATATAGGTCAGTAGTTGGCTCAAGACCCCCTTAGTTTGCTCCATCTTTACAACTCTAATGGCATTCATTCTGGCTTTTGTCAATAGCTTGATGCCCTAGCCCATCAGACTGAAGAGAGACCATAGGGCTAGACAAGTCTTCGGCAAAATATGCAGTTCATTGTTTTCTAATGCAATTCACAGCAAATTCCAGTTTCTTGACTCCTGTTGCTCTTAGGCCCCAATCCTATCCAACTGTCCAGCACCGATGCAGCTGTGCCAATGGGGCATGTGCTGCATCCCGTGGTGGAAGGGGAGTCACAGAGGCCTCCTCAAGATAAGGAAACATTTGTTCCCATTACCTTGGGGCTGCACTGCAACTGCACCAGTACTGGAAAGCTGGATTAGTCTCCCTTCTAGGTTGCAGGCTGCTTGCCTGCTCATTTGGCACTACTTCCTGTGCTTTAAACTGTAGTAGTGTGCTGATCATAGGCTGGTTTGAGCTAACAGAGTATAACTTATTTATTGCATATTACTCATCCAACTCTTGAGATAGCCAGAAAAGGAGATGGTGGTTACTGAGGGTCACCTACAGCCCAATCTTGAGCTTCCAGATGCCCGCTAGAGGAGTGGTGCCAAAATGGCTACTGCTGTATCCAGCGGGTACTGGGACGCAACTGGAGGTCTCCTCGGGGGAAGGCCCAAGGCCCACAATGGGGCTTCCCAAGTCTGCACCAGCTATTTTGCCTGTGCAGACTTGATAGACTCTGTGTTAGGCCTTCTGTCCCAACATGGAGTTCAGGATATGGTGAAGCAGAACTCTGCTGGTCCCACCCACCTCCCGCCCTGGTTCCTGCCCCCACCCCACCCTCCCCCTGCCTTTGTTCCATTCTCCCCCCCATCCTCCAGAGGCTGCAGCACCACCCAGCAGTTGCACTTCTTCTTCCTGCCAGTGCTGGGCCTGGTGCCTGACTGTACAGGTCCAGCGCTGGTGCTCCTTACTTGCTGGGTGCTGTAAATGTGCTTTACAGCAACAAGCGCTGGCCCTAGGGATTAGCACCAGCACTGGGTCTCTTCAGGATTGGGCCCCTAGCGAGCTTCATATTGGTTGGCAACCTTCAGTCTCGAAAGACTCTGGTATAAGCCTACAGCATCTGGTATTCCCAGGCGGTCTCCCATCCAAGTACTAACCAGGCCTGACCCTGCTTAGCTTCCGAGATCAGACGAGATCGGGCATGTGCAAGGTAACAGTTGCTGTCTTGTGCAAGGTAACAGTAGCGAGCTTCATAGCGAGCATGTATTTCAGCCCTGGCTTCCAATCCTCTAGCTACTGCTATACTGCTCATGCAGCTTCTATTAACACCATTAACCATACAAGTGATATAATTAACCTCCTTTGTAGCCAGTTTGACTTGTATTTTTAAACGGTATGAAATCTCTTCCACCTATGTTACACTGCACTATATGCTGGGATATAAAATCGATTTGCAATTCCATTTTCCTCTCTGTCTGCAGACATTCCTGAATCCAAGCAATATATTTATCTGTATTACGATATCCAGTATATGCTTTGTCTGCTAATGGCTGCTACAAATAAGAAAGAGCATAAATTTCCCTCTGTCCCTTAAGCTTATCGGTGATGGAGGAAAAAAAAAGTTCCCCCCCCCCATAAGAGGTACATCTGGCTTTCAGAAAAAAAAAAATCCTTTTCCAATAGTCTTCCATCCAATATGAACTAAGCTGGGAAATGTTAAAGTAGTTGTTGGTTTCCCTTCATTGGTCCAACTTCCTCTGTCTTATCAGATGTTTATCTCAGTAAACAGACTCGAGTGGGGGCAGAGGCAGACAGCGTGAACCTGGCATTCTATTCTAGTCTGGAACCAGAGCAGGGCTGCCTGTTTCATGAGAAAGACTAAAATGTCATCTAGCATAAACACAAAGGACAAGATGGTATCTTGAGGCTGGCTCAGTGAAATCATACTTTGGGAGGGGGGGCAGCTATTCACCAGTTTTAATAGCTGCATTGCAATCTCTTGAGATATATATCCAAGAGTCTTTATGTTGACACTCAAGTCCTGTGGGTAATGTTCTCCACAGAGCTATGTGAAATATTCACAGACTTGATGAGCATGCTCAGGGTGGGGCTGTAAGACAAATGGAAGGTCTTTATTAGGACACAAAGGCCTCTGTGCCCAACAGCTCCCACAGAGACATTTGAAAATATTCACGGGGAAACGCTGATTGTATCAAGCGCATGACTACATAACAAACTTACGGTTATTTCATAACTTCAGCTGAGGAAGCAACACCAAAGTGACCAGTGCTTCCACCTCCAGGGAACCAAAACATCCAGGGCATTTCTGGATGGGGATAGGGGAGAAATAATGATCAAGGAGGAGGTAGGATGGGGTGGATCCGGTGGCGAAGGTGCACTGTAAATATTTTCTACCCCCTTTTAAAAAGTCCGTGCCCTTTGATTGCAGATACCATTTATGAGTTTTCCCTACATGTATAAATCACAGACTGGTTCACTGTCACATAGCCTGAGAATTGGTTCTTTACAGCCTGATCCTATGCAAGTTTAGCTGCAAGCAACACTTACTGGAGTTGTACATGTACATGGCTGTACATATCTCATTTTATATTTACACTATCCTGGGTAAAGTTGAGTGAGCGTAACTATGAGTGACTGTGGTTGCAATCTTAACCAATTTTCCAGCACTAAGGGCAATGCAACTCCAAGGTAAGGGAACAAACATTGCCCTACCTTGAGGAGGCCTCCATAACTGCCCCCGAACTGCAGAATGCAGCACATGCCCCATTGGCACAGCTACGCCAGTGCGGGAAAGTTAGGTTAGGATTACGCCCTATGAGTGTGACTGTCCCAAAACCATCCAGACATTTATACCTGAGATGAGAGTTCAGCTACAGTTCATATCCAACATTTTGGTCTTATCTATAGTACAAACTGATATTGGTTTTATAACACTTTAACCATCATGGCATTCCCATGGCATCATGGGAATTGTAATTTGGCGACATTCTAAGACTTCTGTGTTACAAATTTATAGCCCACCCACACTACAATTTTCAGGATTTTCTGGGAAGAGGGAATGAATGCCAAAGCTGTGTAACTAGGTAGCGCAGATATGCCACATGTTTGCGATAACACAATGTATTGTGTATGTGCTGCATGTCACAGCAGCTGAAATGACATCAACGGATGATGATGACATCATAGATAATACTTATATCAAATTGATATAATTTTTGCCAATGACACTTAGGCCGCAATCCTAACCTAACTTTCCAGCACTGACATAAGGGCAATGCAACTCTGAGGTAAGGGAACAAATATTGCCTTACCTTTAGAAGGCCTCCGTGATTGCCCCCCAACTGCAGGATGCAGCACATGTCCCATGGCACAGCTATGCCAGTGCTGGAAAGTTGGTTAGGATTGTGCCCTTAATCAGAGAAAATTTGGTTTTGTTTTTTTTGCTAAAGCTTGCCAGTAATATAACCAACCAGAGACATCAGCGATGATGGTGACTGATGACATTAAAAAATAGACACTGAATTACTTGTCTTACACAGACACCCTCTCAAAAGTGAAGATAGTTTTTTCTTAGCCTGCATTTTCCTTGAGTAGCTGCCCTCTTTTACTGATTTTCTATTGTCTAGCATCTACAATATGCCCAGTTCGAAGGAAAGGCAATCATATCCCCCCCTTTTTTTTTCCTGTCGAAGGCATTTAAAATGCTTGATGCTGTTTCCATTTGGAAAATTGTTGTACAAGCCATTTATAGAGACTTTACAAGTCACTGTGTGCCAACCTCTCTCCAATTCCCAATTTATTGTCACGTAAGTCTAGCTGGCCCTGATACTGTCATACGCAATGTTTGTGCGTATATACATTTCTGATTGAAAGAAAGGACTAGAACAGCTACTTTGAAAGAGAGATAAAATGAATGGTTATTTACTGTTTCATTACAGGGGCTCACTGAATTATGTTACAACTTTAATACTGCAGAATATTGTGTTTGGTAGGGTTGACATGGGTTCTCTGAAAGGACTTCAGAGTTAATTTTATGTTGAGGTTTTTGACAATTGACAAGGCAAACCATGCTGCCAGTGAGGGGCTCACACCCCTATTGGCCCTACTAATAAATGATCTCACAAATTCCTGTGGCACACCTGTGGACTACTCGTGACAAACCAATATGCCATGGCACAGTGGTTGAAAATGTTTGGTCTAGCACCTCTACACGCATGTGGCTGCATTTGCTGACCCTATAGTACCTATATCACCTACCTAGTACACTATTAAAGCAATAATAATTTATAATTATAATTTATAAAAAATGTGCCATTGGAATAAAAATTCATGACACCGCTTTCTGCACTTCTAACTTTGGAAAACACTGAAATCCATGGGGGAAAAAACCATTTTCACCTCTAGTTATAAATGAAGAATAACATCAATAAAACCTACAAAAATATTTGCCTGAAGAATCCAATTCCCACTGCAAGCCCATCCATGTTTACTCAGAAGTAAATGCAACTTTGTTCAATGGAACTTACTCCCAGGTATGTGCACATAGACTGCACTGTCATACACACACCACAATAGATGACATTTGCTTTCTACATTTTAATTTGCCAGACAGCCAAGCCTCTGCACATTGCTCACACTGCCAGTGGTTTAACCAGAGGGGGGCACCGAGCTACATTTTGCAGGGCACTTCAATGTGCCATGTAAGATGCCCCTCCCCCTCACTGTTGGAGTCATTCCAGGTGGAGAGAGTAATATGGAGGGTCTTCTCAGACCTGCACCCAGCTCTTTAGATGACACAAGTCCAAGGAGAAAACAGGCTGGGAGGCTGCCAAAAGGGAGGCTAGGATTTGGCACATACCATCACCACCAGATCCACTCCTACCTGCAGCCTCCCCACCCCGTTCCCCCTCTCTGCCCCATTTTGCCCTCTTGTTGCCTCCACTGACGCTTTACCTGCTCTGGCAGACACAATGGGTTCAGTGATATCCCAGGAGCACGGCCACCTCTTGCAGCAGTGCCCCCAGAATGGTCACCAATGGAGTGGTCTACATTCCATCCGCAGGCATATAGCAGAACTCCGTTTTGCTGCTGCAAAGCCCTGCGGCTAGTCCAGCATAGCACTGGGCTGCCAGTTTGCTCCTGAAGCATGTGCAAGCACCACCATAAGCGGAATAACTAGAAAAGAGTTAGTAGTTTGGTATTTTCCATTACCCCCATGGACCTGCGGCGGTGAAGAATTTGTGAACTGGAAATGAAAAAAGAAGAAGATATAAAATATATATGGATAAATGCAAATAGAAGCGAGGCTTGAATCTAAGGATTCTCACGGTACGACTACAATGAACAACTGCTTGGCACAGATTTAATATGAAAGCAAATATCTCAAGATAAGTTGTTCTTGTGAAATATTCTTATCACTTGTTTTTCAATATTACAAGTATCTGACATTCCTATTCTGTTTTTTTTCCCACAGCCAATTCAAGACAAGCCTTCAGTGAAGGACTCTTGCATTTCTTTACTCAGCTGTGAAAATGGATGTCATCAGAATTCTACCATGGTTAGAAAATTATCTTCTCTTAGGAGTCTTAGGAGCACTGCTTGCTCAGCTCATGGCATGGAAACTAGTGTCAGATTAGCCAGAACTTAAACCAGGAGATATCTGCTCTATGTTTGGGTGCCCTTTGTGATAAGCCACTGCCAGCCATGGAGTGGAACAAGAAGGGGCAGTATTGTCCTCCCAGAACCTATATGGCTCCACCCCTCACCAGGAAGGCCAGTAGTTCTTTGCTTGGACAAGTCAACTTTTAGCCTATTCCTGTTCCATATGCTTCTGAGTTTGCCTGTTTGCTCTTTATATCTTTGCTCCCCACCCAGTCTCCTAGCATCCCTCCATCTGCTTGCCTGCCCTTCATTCTATATGTTCACCCATCCTACTTTGAATGGATATTTTGCCTCAGAATTTGACCTGCAATTGGCACTAACTCTCAGTGGACCTTCTGAGCTCCATTCAGCTTCAGTTCTAATCTCCACCTCTATGTGCTGAGCAGCCCACTGCCAGAAGGACATTCTGGCAGCACTGTTGTGACCAGAAGAGAGAACATTAAGAGCAACTTGTGCCCTGACCACCACCTCCCTTTTTCAGTTATGCAAAGCAACCAGCTAGGCATAATTAATTTGCTTTCAACAGGTTGTCCTCAGAAATCCCAGAACCAAATAGCATTTTCACGTTGGCTGAAAATAATCAATATCCACCAAGCATCAAGCAGTTGTACCACCCTGCTTCATGATTTATGGACGGGTAAAGTTACACTCAGAAGGACGCTCACCAGTCAGTAGGAAAAATGTATACACATAAAATGCACCCTCCAAAAAAACACCTTGGGGCATTTTCCTTGCATAAATGACATTTTCTGCCATTGAAAACAGAACCTCTGCAGGTGGAAATTAAATGTAAGCAGCTGTTTTATGGAAAGGCAATTGGGGAAAAAATAATCAGAAAGAAAGAAAGAAAGAAAGAAAGAAAGAAAGAAAGAAAGAAAGAAAGAAAGAAAGAAAGAAAGAAAGAAAGAAAGAAAGAAAGAAAGAAAGAAAGAACTTTTATTTTACCAGTAAACTACATAGCTAAAGAAAAAGGCAGGACAAATGTGTCTAGCAGAAGTCAATTGCAATTAAGCCCCTATGAAAACAATAGAATGGAATTTAATCACAACTGATTTAAGTCCCACTGAGATTTCATTGTGACTAACTTTTTCTAGATTGTGCCCAGTACACTATGAAGGATTCACTGCACTCTAATCAAATTTCCCATTGGTTTCAGATGTTTATTGGACAGCAATAGGTTTTGCTTAGTGGAGGAGCTTCCCAGCATGCCTCATCTCTGCCATGCATCTTAAGCAACCTATGACAGGGTCCAGGAAGGGGGTGGGTTCAGTGGCAGTGGTGGCTGCTGAAGCCAAACACCTTTCCTAGTTTGGATTGTGCAGCCTGGGTCCACATGGACCTCCACCAGCAATTTCATTGGTGCAGGTCCAGGTAGATCCCTCTACTCCATCATGGAGGATTATCTGTGAGTAAGGGAAATGTTCCCTTACCCAGAGGAGATCTCAGGGATTGGCCCCTCCTGCAGGATGCAGCACGAGCCATTTTGACACTGCTGCATCAGCAGGGGGGAAGCTCAGGATTGGGCTGTCGGTAGTCCATTTATGATTCCTGATTGCAGACATTGCTTCTATAGATTTTCTGCCTATCATAGTATTAGGTGGCATTCTGGGAAGCACTGTGCCATATTCAGATGCATCAGGCAGACATGAATCAGGTGTATCTTTGGCAAGTGGTTACTATGCTTTAGGGAAGCTGCACTTGTTGAATTTTTGCCTGGACATATTCCTCCCCAGCCCAATGTCGAGCTGAAAGATGAAGTGGACAGTGCATGCAGCCTCATTTGTAAAGTCAGCACAACTGGACAAAGTCTTTACTGCTGACATGGAATGTTTTTCCCATGTGGAGAAAAATGTAGGCGTCATTATACATCTTAAAACATGTTAATAAATGTGACTACATTTTAGATTGTGAGCCTTCAGGACAAGAACCTGTCTTCCTTTTTCACTCTGTGTAATGTGCTGGACATATAAATGGCATGACATACATATATACAAGTGGTGTCTCGGTTTCCACGAGGGATCAGTTCCTAGCCCCCCCCCCTTGCAGAATACAGAAACCCGCAGATAAAGAAATGTGCAGATTGCTGCACCTATCCTCTATTCACAACTGGGGATATGCTCTGGTCACATTTGGAGGCCCTTCTTAGGGACGGAGAGACTGTGCATGGCCTCCCCAACCCTCAGGAGGCCTTCTGAGGGCTCCAGAAGGCCAAAAGTTGGAATGTTGCTGGAAAGTTGATTAGGATTGCACCCTAATGTTCTTTAAAAGCAGCCGTTCCAGGGCGCAATCCTACGTAAGGGCAGTCGAGGTAATGGCAGTGCAACTCTGAGGTAAGAGAACAAACATTGCCTTATCTTGAGGAGGCCTCTGTGACTGCCCCCCAACTGCAGGATGCAGCTCATGCCCCACTGGTACAGCTATGCCAGTACTGGAAAGTTGGTTAGGACTGAGCCCCCAGAATGCTAGCTAAAGCTATTAGACAAGGAGGGATACTATGCACACTTTCCTGAGAGTAAGCTCCAGTGAGCACAATAGGACCTACTTCTGAGTAGACATATGTAGGATTATGCTATAAAAATGCTCACCAAAGGAACTTGCAGTTCCATTTGTAGTGTATGGAGCTGGTTTATCCTCTCTTTCATCTCTGGCACCCAGTGATGGCCAAGCCTTTCATGGTTCACAACTAGGGTCTCTCAAATGCTCCTCACTGTGAAGAACTTCTTTTATTGTCTTCTTTTAAATTTGCACATTCCTCCCTCTTTTCATTACAACGTCTCATGTATTCACTATCATCTTTCCACATTCAGACAGTATGCAAGACTACCCAGTACAATAGTCTGGACATCACAATGTGGTATGACAAATATGAACAACTGAATCTTCCCAATCCACATACATCACATATACACACAGTGAAATACAAACATTCTCCGCACACACGTATCTGTTGAACCACAGAATGCAAGCAACTTCCTACCTGGATTTGACTGCCATGGAGAAAATCCGTAATGTGTGAAACAGGCTTCACATATTAGATCAAATCTTTACCAGGTGAAAACCTCCATGTTTCTGCAGTTCATTTTTATGATTTAGATACTGGTTTCAAGTATTCCACAAGAAAGAGGATATTTATTTTTTAAAACTTACATTTTTCAAAATGGAATAAACAATTTTAAAATATTATGATCCCAGTAATATCAGAATGCCTTGGTACAGGTCATATTTTTGAAAGTAACAGCACTTCATTCCCATAAAGCCCTGCTCCATTATGTTTAACTTGTATTAATGCCTGACGATGCTAGTGGATTGGCCAATAGCTTTTTGCTATAAATCATTATATGAGAAATAGACTTTGATTTAATTGTATAATTCATTATTTACATTCTGTTGGTATAACACATATACTTAGCAATTCTTTAAAATGAAGCCATAAGTTTCAGAATGAACCGCATTAGATGTCAATAAATGTCTGACTACCTCAGCCGTTACACATGATCTTCAACTCACGTGGCACAAATCTTTTCTCTTAAAAGTGAAAAACGGGGTAGACCAAGGCTGTGACAGAAAGTTAGTTGCTTGACTTGGGGGCTCTTCAGTATAGAAAAATGGCACCTGAGGGGGAACGTGATTGAGACATACAAAATCAAGCAGGGGACGGATAAAGTGGATATGGGGATGTTCTTTTCCCTCTCTCACAGCACCAGAACCAGGGGACATCCACTATATTGAGTGTTGGGAGAGGTAAAACAGACAAAAGGAAATATTTCTTTACCCAGCATGTAACTAGACTGTGGAACAACTTGCCACAGGATGTGGTGTTGGCATCTGGCCTGGATTGGACAAGGGGATTGGACAAATTTCTGGAAGAAAAGTCCATCACAGGTTACAAGCCATGATAGGTATGTGCAACCCTGTGGTTTTAGAAGTAGGCTACCTCAGAATGCCAGATGCAAGGAAGGGCGCCAAGATGCAGGTCTCTTGTTGTCTTGTGTGCTCCCTGAAGCATCTGGTGGACCATTGTGAGATCCAGGAAGCTGGACTAGATTGGCTTTTGGCCTGATCCAGAGGGGCTCTTCTTATGACTTTAGATTTTTTTAAAGTTCCAGACGCCAATTCTGTGATGTGGCTGGTTCCTTTCATTTGGAGCACCTTCTTGTTTCTGCTAATGTCAGTGGAAAATAGATGGGATGAAGACTTTGTAGAATAACCCTCCTCACTCTATCAAATAATGGAAAGCTCTTTTACAGTGATGTAAATATCAACTCACTGCAGAGATTTTGTCTGACATTAAAACCGAAGTTGTTGGCTGAAGTGTTGGATCTATGATATGATTTTGGACCTGGGTCACTAAAATCTTACTTAGTGCAGCATCTTCCCCCTGGATTCTGAAGAAAGCTAAACCTTCAAAGGCAAATATTATGGCACACAAAATAAATGCGGTGGTTTTTTAACCTTTTCAGGGAAAGTAATTCCCTTATTGGCTGTGGCTCAAAATGTCCTACCTTTCTTTCCTTTTTTGTTGTATCTGTGAGTAATTTCTTCAGTCATGTTGTTTATAAGAAGTGAAGTTATTCGTAATCATGTCTTTAAGAGTATGTACACAAAGTGGACATCCTAATAGAGCACTATGTATTAAATTCCTGATTGTTTGACATAAATTCTCCCTCGTTCTTGTACTCAGACAGGAAGCTCCTCATTTATTTACGAATAGGTTAAGACCCGAGTCATGTTCCTAACCATGTGTCTAAGTGCTAACATATATTAAGTAAATCTAGAGCCTCTTCTGCATAGGAAACATATTAAAATGGTTAAACATGGAGAAAGGCTCAATGTAATCTATCTTTTGTCATGTTTATGATATCCGAACGCATCTTCTGCAACTGGTCCAATTTGGCCAGAGCTGCAGATGGGCTGCCTCACAAGAAAACCACAACTGCTCCGAGAGAAAGGGAGAGAATGTGATATAACATAAACCATCAAAAAGATAAATAATGAAATTCTTTGAAATAACATTGGTTAAATATTTAGACATTCTGAGTTTGCTTGCGGCTCATACACAGACTCGCGCACTCATGCATAAAATGGTGCTCCCATTGTTAGCGATAGAAAAAAAAATGCTCAGCTATCATTGCAGGGAAGACAACTTGCTAAAATAATTCCTAGGATTCATATTAGTGCAGCGCAATCTTAACCTGTCCTGGAGTAGGCAGGCCGGTGGGCCTGCACTGCATCCAAGGCAGGATTGGGACTGAAAGCGGCTCAGCCTGGGGCAAAGGAAGTTGCTTCCCCTTACCCCGGGTAAAGCCACAGTGGCCCCAATGGGGCTACTCGGATCTGTGCCATCTCAAAGGTGGCACAAATCTGAGCAGCCCAGGACTGCCTGGTCCACCCAGGAAGTGAATTCATTGTTGGCAACCTTCAGTCTCGAAAGACTATGGTATCGCGCTCTGAATGGTGGTTCTGGAACAGCGTCTAGTGTGGCTGAAAAGGCCGATTCGGGAGTGACAATCCCTTCCACACCGGGAGCAAGTGCAGTCTGTCCCTGGTCTGTCTCCCTGGCTATTGGCCTTCCTTCTTTGCCTCTTTGCCTCAGACTCTTGGCCAAGTGTCTCTTCAAACTGGGAAAGGCCATGCTGCACAGCCTGCCTCCAAGCGGGCCGCTCAGAGGCCAGGGTTTCCCACTTGTTGAGGTCCACTCCTAAGGCCTTGAGATCCCTCTTGCAGATGTCCTTGTATCGCAGCTGTGGTCTACCTGTAGGGTGCTTTCCTTGCACAAGTTCTCCATAGAGGAGATCCTTTGGGATCCGGCCATCATCCATTCTCACAACATGACCGAGCCAACGCAGGCGTCTCTGTTTCAGCAGTGCATACATGCTAGGGATTCCAGCACGTTCCAGGACTGTGTTGTTTGGAACTTTGTCCTGCCAGGTGATGCCGAAGATGCGTCGGAGGCAGCGCATGTGGAAAGCGTTCAGTTTCCTCTCCTGTTGTGATCGAAGAGTCCATGACTCGCTGCAGTACAGAAGTGTACTCAGGACGCAAGCTCTGTAGACCTGGATCTTGGTATGTTCCGTCAGCTTCTTGTTGGACCAGACTCTCTTTGTGAGTCTGGAAAACGTGGTAGCTGCTTTACCGATGCGTTTGTTCAGCTCGGTATCAGCATCCGGCATAACTGCATTCAGGAGACTGTAATATGAGAGTGCTCTCGCGATGGGATCTTTCATGTATATTCCAAGGTGCGGCAGTCGCATGGAGGGTCGGACCACATTCCGCTCATCCCAAATGGCGGAACTGGCTCTAAGATTTCTTTCATTGGGTTAGCTTTTAGCAGGTGAGGGCTAAGTCAATATGGGGTACTTTGAGGACTGATTCAAACCATCATTGGGGACCTGAAAATATCACAACCATTTTTTTCTTCTCATTTTTGGCACAGTGAAATGGTCTCCTAAAGTGCTTCCAACTGGGGCTTGCCCACATCTTGGAGAATAACAGAACACTTTCATTTCCTAGGACACTTTAAATGTACTGTACTAAATCTTTGTACACAGAGGTGCTTTCACATGAGGAAGTCATCTCCTGGTGATAGTACGGCCTCACAATGGCAACATGTCTCAGACCAAGTCTTATTGGACTTACAGCCTAATCCTAACCTGGCTGCCTGTGCTGCAATACAACAGCCCCCAAATGGCAAATGTTGTATCCCATTCGGGAAGAGAGGCAGCTGGAGGTCTCCTCAAGGTAAAGGAACATTTGTTCCCTTATCCCATGTTGAGTTCCAGCAGCCTCTATAAGTCTACTCGGAGCCATGCTAGATCAATCGCTGCTGCAGAACTGAGTATCCCCATGTAGGGCTTTCAGGCCCAGGATAGGGGTTAGGATGAGACAGAGGCCTCCTCTGCCATTCCTGCCCCCATTCTGGGCCTGAACCGCCCTCCTCCCTACACTCTCCATGCCCCCAAAGACCCCCTGATCTGCTTTCCTCCTGCCTCCTTACACTGACCCTAACTGGCAGGAACTGCTCTGATGCTGACAAAGGCCTGTCTTTGCAGGCCTCTCTGCCAGTGGCCCCGGCCCCAGCACAGTCGCAACATGCTTTATGGCACGTTTGCAACCACATGTGTGCCCGTCTCCAGCTTGAGCCAGTTTAGGATTCAGCTGTTATTTGCCTTTTATTTCACTGGTCTTGCTGGATTATTTTAAGCAAACATCACGAGCTTTTTGATGTCTTATAGTGCAATCCTATACATGTTCACTCAGAAGTAGTCCCACTGTGTTCAGTGGGGCTTGCTCTCAGGTAAGTGTGTATAAGGGCACAGTCAGAAACTCCGCATTAATAAGGAAATACAGATTAAATGAGCAGTTTTTACTCATTTTGATAAAGAAGGAAAGAGGAAAGGAAAAGAGAGATTAATGTTGACCTTACTTCCTTATTAGAGGTCAATTTCTTCAACATTAAACAAATGCAGGAACACATTTTGGGGGGGAAATAGACACAAAACCCAAACTTTTATTAAAAGCAATTAATTCAGTAAATGGGCACGTATTGTTTTACAATGGCCGGGCCTCTGCTTTAAAGAAATCAATTGTATGAGTACTGCTGAGAAATAACCCCCATAATAGATGTTTTAGCTCTTGCTTTTACTTCTCTCTGATAGCTCTTAAGGTGGTCAGAGGTACAAGTTAAAGATGCATTGTAGCCTGAGGGATGATAGAATGAAAAAATGGGGGACGGGAGTATAGCTATGCTGATAGACCAATTTCCCACCACTGCTAGTCGCGCAATTGATTGATGAATCCTTGCTCTGTCAAGAGGCAGCCCTTCAGATCTGATCACATAAATACTCATTCAACTCAAATTCTGCTTGACAAGCCTGAGACAGCTTTGTTCTGTCACAGATATCATTGGAAGGAAAATGCTCCATTAATCATCCTTAATTAACTTTACATAGTCTGCTGCAACCAATATGTTCTCTGGCTAAATCCCCAAGATTTAGAGAGGATTCTGTAGTTATCCAAATGAGAACCATTTTGTAAAGTTGTTTTCTGTTAACTGTAGGGTGTCATTTTCTCCCCCACTGCCCTACAATGAAAAGGAAGATGATTTTGTATTTGCACATTTTTTTCTGCATTCAAGTCCAACGTAGGAGGAAAACAGCCTATTCTGTAGAAGTGATTTTCAATCTTTTACATCTCACAGCACACTGACAACGCACTAAAATTGTCAAGGCATGCCATCATGTTTTTGACAACTGACAAGGCACACCAAGCTGCCAGTGGGGGACTCACATTCCCCACTGGCCATACTAATAAATGACCTTCCCCCAAATTCCGATGGCACACCTGTGGAGCACTCGTGGCACACCAATGTGTCTCAGCACAGTGGTTGAAAATGGCTGCTCTACAGGTTATGTTCACATTAAACTGAGATATAGTAGAGGTTCCCAAAACAGGGTGTCGCAACACCCCGTCTCTGCTCCCTTAAGAGGAGGGGGGAGAGCAAAGGCAGCAAATTGATTACCGAGATCGCACTGCTGCCAGGGGTTAAAGGTTTTTTTTTCCTTACCTGAGGCAATGCCAGCCTCCTGGAGGGGGATCCAGGGATCCTGCAGACACCTCTGCAGGACTCACCATACCTCCAAACCTCTGAAAAACATTTTTAAAAAGGTGCTTCCAGTTTCACGACAAAACCAGGAAGTACCTGGTGTTTTTTTTTTACTATTTTCAGATGTTTGGAAGCTGAGGGAGCCCTGCAGAGGGGTCCACAGGTTCCCCAGACCCCCCAGGAGGCTGGGGCTGCCTCAGGTGAGGAAAAAAATTTCCTTTAGCCCCTGGCAGCAGTACGATCTCGGTGATTGCGTTGCTAACTTTGCACTGCCCCTGCAGGAACTTATAGCAGTTCTCAAATGCCTGGAGAGTTTGGGAACCGCTGAGATTTAGTTTTAACTTTTCAAAATAAGCCTCAACCTGTTTACTACAGAGTAGTCCTATGCAACTTTTCTGAAACAAGTCGGTTACAGGAACTCTTCCAGTGCTTAAAATCCTCAAAATGGTTTTGAACGTGTTCTGGGGAGGGCCATAGCTCAACTGCTTTGAATGCAGAAGGACCCAGATTCCGTCTCTGGCATCTCCAGGTAGGGTCGGGAACCCTACCTGAAAACCTGGAAAGTTGCTTATGGCCAGAGCAGACAATACTGACCTTGTTGTACCAATGATTCAGTACAGAGCAGTCTCATATGTGGCTTCACTGTTCAGAAAAGTTATGAGAATCTGAACCAAGGCTGTACTGGTGCCTGGTACTATGGTCTATTTCAGAAATAAGCACAGGGCAAGGCCCTTTACGGTAGCATGAAAGCTGGGTCACTGTCGCATGCTTCTGGGCTACTGCTGCAGACAGCAAGAGGTGCAATAAGAGGTGTGTCAGTGGCTTCAGAAGGCTCTGTCAGTGCCAGTAAGCTGGCAGCAGGGTTATACTGTGGGCAGGGAGGGAGAGGATAGAGGGAGTTTCAGGGAAGGGAGGGAGGAAGAATGGGTCTTGGCAATACCAACACTTACTAGGTTTCTGTCCCTTCTTTTTGAACCCACCCCACTGCTTCTCTCCTCAGACTTACACCAGCTACATAGCTGGCATAGGTCCTAGGAATCCCAAAGGCCACCTGGAAGCCTGTGCAGAGATAAGAGGAAAATATGTTTACTTACCTCTGGCAGGTCTCCTGATCGCCTTCCCCCTCCCGGGGCAGCTCCCGGGACAGCATGTGCCCTGTCAGTGTGGCTGCATCATTGGCAATGGTAGGGGATAGGATTGGGTAGTGAGTTAAGGGAAATTTCACATAACGTGCATTCATTGTGAAATTAAGGCCTCTGAGAATAGTCAGTGTAGCATTCCATCACTAGCTCCAAATGAACTATAGAGTTCAAAGACACCTCCTCCATTTCTCCCAATTTACAGTCCCTCTATGCCAGCCATTTTCAACCACTGTGCCGTGGCACACTGGTGTGCCACGAGTGGTCCATAGGTGTGTCACAAGAATTTGGGGGAAGGTCCTTTATTAATAGGGCCGATGGGAGACGTGAACCCCTAGCTGGCAGCATGGTGTGCCTCGTCAATTTTAAAAAAACTGGTGGTGTGCCTTGACCATTTTAGTGCCTTGGCAGTGTGCCGTGAGATGAAAAAGGTTGAAAATCACTGCTCTATGCCTTCCAGCAAGTCATTACGCACAGCAGAATGGAGAAAAGCAATATCTCCACGTGTTGATCAGGCAAAACTCCATGTTTTGAAGAAGAATGCATGAGTTTGGCTCTTGCTGCTTATTTATTTTCTTTTAAGCAGTTGGGAGGGGGTGCACGCAACTGCCCAAAACTGCAGGGAGATGATATAGCTCTTAGCCCCCAAATAGTTTTGACCCCAATCATGCCCCTGCACAATATTTATCATTTTTTAAAGCTTCCATTGAAAGCCAATGGAAGCTTTTTAGAAACGCTAAAGAGTGAGTGGAGGGAGCATGATTGAGGTCACGACTGGGGTGGGGGCAAGGTATTAAAGCCCCCCTCCCCTCACTGCATGCTGTGCTATTTCATGGCTCCCCCTTGTGCTGGTTAAAATAAAATAAAAAGCAAGGGCCAAAATCATGCACTCTTTGCAACACAGCAACTACACAATACATTTTAAAATAGTGTTTCATTCACTCAGTTCAAGAGTGTAACTCACTCAGATTGGAGCCAGGTAAACAGACAAGTAAGGTGTTACTGTCTCTTAATGTGCTGTATATATCTTGGAAATGAGACTTAACGACAACTACACAGGCACTGGAGTACAGAATGGAAGCAAAAGGACTCACTGTGATTTATTTTAGCAAGAACACTAAATTATTATGGCTATTTTCAGATAGGTGATCAGTCACAGCTAACTCCAGTTGCAATACGACTGTTTGGGGAGTGCTCCCCATTTACTTGAGGGAAGTACAGCCTTCAAGGAAAAGATGGGATTTGAGGCAGGATTTGAAAGAATTAAAAGAGGAGGCATCACTCCAGTGATCTGGGAGGCTGTTTCAAGTATACGGGGCCGCAAGGGAGAAAACCTGGAGTTCATGGAGGTTATTCCATTTTATCTTCACTGCAGCTCTCCAAGGTGACTGGCAGAAAGTCACTTAGCCTGTTTCAGAGCTTACAAGAAATCTGAACCGTGTCTCTGTGAAAGCTCGCTCAGTGGGGATGATCATGCATGGAGAAACTGTGTGTCACCCTGTTCCAATTGGGTGGTGTCCTGGGTGTTGGAAAAGATTGATGTTGCCAGGAGGCCCTACCTGGCCCCTCTGAGGAAGAAGGCAGAGTCTAGATGGACAGGAAGAGTTAAGGCCAGGGAGGGAAGAGCAAAGGAAGTAGATGGAGCCAAGAAAGTGGAGAAAGGAGAGAGAAGAGAAAGGAGAGAACAAAGTAGCAAGAGGAGATAACAGAGTGGAGAAAGAGGAAGAAAGGCAGAGGGAGAAGTCAGTGGGTGAAGAGTGGTACAAGGAAGGGATGGACCAGATGGATGCAGGAGCACCAAGTCTTGCCAGAGACTCTTGTCCCTGGTGGAGTCGCCCCCATGGCAGGAGGGGGAACTCTGGGGGGTACAGTCTCCTTCCTTCAAAGCGGGCACTGTCTCCATTGGTTCCACACCAAAGGAAGTGTGGGAGTGATAAAAATTTCCCTTGCCACTTAAGCAGGATAGACCACATAACTTCTCAGAATGTCTTAGGCCCAAATTCAAACCAACTTTCCAACACTGACACAGTTGCGCCAATGGGGCATGTGCTGCATTCTGCTGTTGGGGGACAGTCACGGAGGCCCCCTCAAGGTAAGGGAATGTTTGTTCCCTTACCTTAGAGTTGCATTGCCCTTACCTCGGTGCTGGAAAGTTGGTTAGGATCATGCCCTTAGGATGCAGTCCTAACCCCTTATGTCAGTGCTTTCCAGCACTGGCATAGCGGTGCCAATGGGATGTGTGCTGCATCCTGCAGCTGGGTGTCACTCATGGAGGCCTCCTCAAAGTAAGTGAATGTTTGTTCCCTTATCTCAGAGCTGCATTGCCCTTATGTCAGTGCTGGAAATAACACGAAAAGGATTGCATTCCTCACACACATCAGAAATCTGTCTTGCTAGAACTTATGCTGCTCTCTGCTTTCAACCATTTGTAGACTCTGCTCAGTTTAATCAACATCCACACTACTCAGCCAACAATGGAATCAGCCATTTCAAGCTGTGCAATTTTCAGAGTAGTTTGACTTCTTTTAGCATTTAAGAAACATGAAATAGAAATGGTTTCTTTGCATTTTTGCAATGGAATCTTCCAGTGTTGGCTACTAAAGCCCTGTAGACACAATTTTGCCACAACCTTTGAACTCGCTTCAGCCTCTGATTTGTTTGCACATTCAAGGGGGTGAATCAGAGATTTGACAAAGAATCACCAATTTTGTATAAGATCAAAGACTTCTGATGCACTTCTCTGGTGTAACTGACGTCTTAGAATTGTTACCTCTAGCAGTGTAGTAATAACCAAAGAGAGTCAGCAATGAGTTGAGACTGAAATGTTCTTAATTTTCCTTTCTCCATAGATAGGAACTACGATGGCGGAAGAAGAATGGAGATAATAGCTCTGCAATGGTGATTTTTGAATTCTGGATGTGTAAACAAACTTAGTGAGTATTATTATGCAGTTACTATGAATGGGTTACTAAGGCAGATGCTGGAAACCTCACATGAAATGTTAAGGACCTGATCCAGAGATGATCTGAGAAGATAGTGAGGGTTATCCTGATAATTAAGGAAAACTAGGTTAAAGCTTAGGTGCCAAAATTCTGGGGGACCCTGTCTTGGCTACGTAAGAGTGTGAGTGTGTGTGTCTGTCTGTGCATGAGAGAGAGAGAGAGAGACTTGCCTGATCAGATTGGCCTTTGAGAGACTGGCAAAAGTTGAGGAAATTTCAGTGACAGTATTCAATTTTGTACAGATTGGGCTACTTTCTTTTCTTACTATTGTCTTGCGTCTTTACCCAGTCTAAACTTTGGGATGGAGTGAACCACAATTCGAAACAAACAGATGGCCAAGGATTCTCCTACCTAGTCATTTCCTTCCTGTATATTAGATAAGACATGAGTCTTATCCTTCTGTGGTTTTGCCTCTTCCTTCCTGTTTATTTGCCACTAGATGAAACACAGCATCACATTTGCAGGAAACAAATAACTACTCTTTAAAAAATATCCAAGGGTGTTTTCTATCATTTAGAGGTGTGTTGTGTGGTCTACACTCTTGCTGTTTTGCAGAACTATTCCTTGTGTGGTGTAGCTTCTTTTAAATGTTCTTTATTCTACCCCATGCAAACTTAAATCAGTTTGGAGCTGACTGGTTCAAAGCTATTCACTGATTCCCTGCTTTGCTATAATAATTGACTAGGCTAGACTTCTCAAAGGTCAGACAAAAAGAGAGGCCCATTTCATATTATTTCAGTTAATAACTCTGTTCTTAAAATTTAAGAACTAATCTCTCAAAGCACTCTTCTCTTCTAAAGCTACATGTAATTTCAAATTATATGATAGATGTCTCAAATTGTTACATTTTGCTTAATTACTTTCAAGTTGCTGGAGGACACAGCATGAAGGTTTGTTAGAAGTTCTAGGGTCTGCCAAAGAAAGGGAAGAATTAAGAAAGTCTTTAGAAAATGCATAAGAGATTAAAGGAACCTGGGGAAACAGGATGTGTACAGTTTCCGTGGGTAAAATTAAGCTGGCCCTCCTCAATATCTGAATGATGGCATGCAGAACTCCATTTGAGCTAGAGCTGAATTTTGCAGAACATTTCATGTCCAGCATTCATCCTCAGAACAACTGAAATAATAAAGAACTGAGTGCCTTTCAACAGATGTCCAGTTCTAGTCACCACATCTCAGAAAGCACAGAGAGGAACTAGAAAAAATGCAGAACAGAGCGACTAAAATGATTACTGAGCTGGGGCACCTCCCTTATGAGGAAAGGCTACAGAGTTTGAGGCTCTCTAGTTATAAAAAAGGCACCTGAGGGGGGACGTGATTGAGACATACAAGATTATGTAGGGGATGGATAGAGTGGATAGAGTCTTCTCCCTCTCACACAGCACCAAAACCAGGGGGTATCCACTAAAATAAAGCATTGGGAGTTAGAACAGACTAAAGAAAATATTTCTTTACCTAGCGTGTAATTAGTCTGTGGAACTCCTTGCCACAGGATGTGATGATGGCATCTGGCCTAGATGCCTTTTAAAGAGGCTATTTGGGCACAAACCGCAATGACATCACAGAATTTAAATACTTTTATCAAACTTTGCTAGTGAATACTGTGATGTGATGTGAATTAGTTGTTACATTATTGGAGTGCAATGGTGATCTATGTTTATTATATGATTGTTTTAATTTGCATTGTTGAGTACTCATTGTATGTTGGAAAGGTGGGATCCAAACATTTTAATTAATAATTAATAAACGATTCTAAGTTCCACTTAAATATAACAGCTGTCTTCAGATTCATGTCAGTCTCACATTTCTGTGTGAAGAGACTTGAATCAGTTTCATTCCGGATAACATAGGCTCATATATGCTTTAAGATGACAGAGCACAAGGCAAGATAATTGTAAATAATAACCTCTGGATGGAGACTACATTTCTGTTGTCCACAATATCCTAATCTGAGAGAGTAGCTTCTGCAAGACAATAATTAAGTGGGCCAAATAAAGTGCAGCATACCATGTTTTCCAGCTCTCTCAAAAGTCACACACTATATTTAATGCTTACTTTTCTAATAATTAGGGATGCCATTTTTTCTTGATGAAGGTGCTCTGCTTTTCACAAGCAGACCAAAATGTAACAGGTGCTGTGTCTCCTGTTTGCAAAGTGCGAAATGCTACATCTGTTGAATTCTGGCCTGGCCTGCCCTATTATTTTTTAGGTATAGAGACTCTGTCAAGAAAAAGCTGTTATCCATTCTCTTCTAATACAGTAGCCTTTTCAGATTCAAGAATAGCATGCAGCATGTGGCTTATGGAGTGGGGAGCCAAAGCCTCTCTGATACGTTAATCACTTGTTGTTGTTCTAATAGTTTTACTGCCTCCTGATTTCTCTCTTTCACTTCCCTGTGATCACTTACAGCCAAGCTTTTGTTTATCCACTCAACACAGGGCTGTTTATTTACATTAAGAGCTGCTGACTGGGGATCCCTGTGGACTGTTTGCCCAATGGCCTGTGGAGTCTCCAAGCTTTTATTGTTGACAACTGGTAGGTGGGATCCCAGCTTCTGTGGTTCAACTTTTTACTGATAATTACCTGTTAACTACTGCTGTAGCCCTTATTTGCAGGGATGTCATGGAGTCCCTGCTTTTGTTTGCGCTTAGCTTGTATGAAAAAGAAGAAGAGGGAAACAGGCTTGGAAAACTCTCCCTTGTGTGAATTTTGCAGCTAGGTAATTGAATTAACTAGTTAAACAAGACATGACACGTGGCATGTCTTTAACTGTGGGTCTGCCTCAATCACTTACTATGTGGGGACTTGATTTTAAGAATAGAAAGGAGTACACAGGTGTAGAGGCTACGCCCTCCTCCTGTCCTTGGCTTTTTTCTCTTCGATCTGTCTCCCAGTGTCAATTTTTCTTCAGCTGGGCTCCAATACTGGAAGTAATCCCCACTGGGAGAAAGCTGCATGTGTGAAAAGGGGGGGGGGGCTGGAAATTCTATGCATTTGTTCTTAGACATCAGGGGCACACCGATGTATACATGACTGGGACAGATCTGCAACTGTTACCCTGCACATGCCTGATCTTGTAAGCTAAGCAGGGTCAGGCCTGGTTAGTACTTGGATGGGAGACCGCCTGGGAATACTGGGTGCTGTAGGCTTATACCATAGTCTTTCGAGACTGAAGGTTGCCAACCAAACAGATCTGTATGTAAAGAGAGACAAATCTGCCACTACCTTGTCTAATTTTGGGCTACATCTACTGACGGAAGAACATACGTAAAAATGGTTATCATGGTTCAAAGCCATGATCTCTCCAGTTCATTTCCAGTGTGACATCCTGCCTTTCACCAGTGTCAGGGAGATACATAGAAGAATTTCACAAGCCATTTTCTGTTCTTCAGCCCCAGCAGTAGCATAGCTAGAGGGGATGCAAAGGTATTCACATTCCTTTTGCTCCCCCTACCCAAAATGGCTCCGAAGAGGAGGAGGGGCCACTTGCACGCAGGGGAGGCTCCCTGCAAAACTTAGTGCTTTGCCAAAGTTTAGCCTTAGTGCCTCTAACTACACTGCTGAGCCCCAGCACCTAATGCGCTAAGGAATATTGGGCCTACTTTTGCTAACACCCCCTGTTCCTTTATGCAGTTAGAAGACAATTCTTTTCACAAGCTCCTTGACATCACACTCCTTAGGTTCAGTGTAGGAAATATTTTTAAAGCTAAAGGTTCTTAGTTTTATTGTCTGACTTCAAGTTTTATACCAGGGAATCTCAAACATTGTTATAGGATGCTTCCCAAGTTAAGAAATGTGTAACCCCACCCTATGCTCCACTCTACATCTAACTGGAGCCATTCTCCAGGTGCTTTTGCCTTTCGGGGTGGAGCAGGCATCCACTGAGAGCAGGGTCTTTTCAATAATGATGTTGACATCATAAGAAGAACATACGAACAGCCCCGCTGGATCAGGCCATAGGCCCATCTAGTCCAGCTTCCTGTATCTCACAGCATCCCACCAAATGCCCCAGGGAGCACACCTGATAACAAGAGACCTGCATCCTGGTGCCCTCCCTTGCATCTGACATAGCCCTTCATAAAATTCCCTTCCTGCCAAGGCCCTACTTTACACTCCTTCAGATGCCAAGCTTAGCTTTTTCAGAAAGCTTTTGGGACTTCTAATTGCTGTTACTGTGGAACTGTTTGCTGGCACTGGGGCTATTTGATTTTTTTGGGATGGCCTTAAGCTGTAATCCTAAGAGTTTTTATTTGCAAGTGATTTCCAGTGGTACCAGTAAGACCTAACTCTGTATAAATGTGTTTATGATTATGGTAGAAGACTACAATCTAGGAATGTGCATGGAGATTGTTTTCCTATATATATTTATATTTGCAGTATATAATTTATATTTGCAGCTTGAGGATTTTTTATTGCAGGTGGAAGAAGAGGAAACAGTGGTTCTGGCCTTTTGATAAAAAAAAATTAGAATTATTACTGCTTCCAGTTTTAAATGTACTGCTTTAAAATATGATGGGCCAATTTAGAGTAAAATTTTGTAGTCAGTTATAACATTAGTGGGATCAGAGCATTCAGTGAGGATGGGAAAAAATGTTTCACAGCACAAATGTATGCAAGTCTACAGACATAATTCCTATTATAATCAATGGGGATTGTTTACAAGTAAGTGTGCATACGATTGTAGAATTCAATGGCATCGCAAGGTGGGATGCAGGCTGCACCAGGTGAGATGCACAGGGGGGAGACACCACTGTTGGCCAAAATTTTTTAAATCTTGGTATTTTTGAATAATACCATCATGTTATATATCATTCAATGCGTAATTGCATGAGCGCGATACCAGAGTGAAGGTTGCCAACAACAACAACTGCATGATGAATACAATAAAACAAACTGTGTTGGAATATCTCTACTCTCTCAAAAGTTATAGCCAAAAACCCAGTGGGGCAGGGCAATGGTGCATCACCACACCCACCACCTGGGGCGCTGCTCACTGCGTGGGAGGAGGTTCATCACGGGGGTGATGCGCTGACCTCCCTACCAGGTGATGCGAACTCTAGTGACCCCACTTGTAGATTTCTACCCCAATCCTAATGATAGACCCATGCTGTAATGCAGCAGGGCTGGTGCAGCCTCTGCTGCATCCAGTGTGGGAATAGAGGCTGCTAGAGGTCTCCTGGGGGGGGGGTGCATTTATTCACTTACCCTGGGTAAAGCTGAAGCGCCTCTATGGGGTACTCAGATCCATGCCATTGCTGGTGCAAATCTGGGCCGCCCCATGTCGGGCTTTCATGTATGGCAGGGGGGATAGGGTGCGATGGTAGCCACAGCCACCACCCCTACCCTTCCCCACCCCATAACACCTCCCTGCCCTGCAAGGCCCTCCTTCACCTCCTGCCACCCAGCAGAGAGCTGCTCCAGAGGGCGCAGACCTCCAAGTGGTGGAAGTGGTCCAGCAAAGGCCTTGCCACTGGCACTGTAGACCTTCCATTTAGCACAGATGGGGATGAAGTAGGTTCATGGTATAGAGGAGACTTCAGCAAGTGACTTGCACATAGATGTTTATTCAACAGAACATCAATCCACACCTCTGCATTTTTTTAATGTAGGCACTGTCAAAGAGATTGCTTTACACATTCACTATTTTCAATTTATAAAGGCAACACAGCAACAGTATTCCCACGTTTTAACTGAAATGTTTGCATTTCTGCATTTAGAATGGACTGTGCATTTCCCAATTTTCTTTCTAACCCAGAATTTTTTTTTTTTAATTAGCTACAATTATCATCATTCCCTGTGATTATGTACTCATTTCCTGTTAAGAACAACAGAGGTGCAGCCCAGCCTTGATGTTATCTGCTGATGAGTCACTGGCACTATGTCAGTGGGGCACTAGTTTCTCAGTGGGGATGTGTACAATTGTCAAACAACTCACAATAGTTAACATCATAGTCTTGTACAAATGACATTGATATATATATACCTGACTACCCCAGCAGCAAATTTTTAAAGGAACTGTCTCTTTGAATCCCAAGTGGGGCCAATATAAATAGTAACTTGAAGGAATTCTCAGATTTATGATACAACTTGCTTAAAGATCAGTGTTTAAAATGGATACATACTGCATTAATTGTAACATGCAACACATGAATACGGACACATGGACATTTGGACAATGAATTTACAATGTCCTCTGACATTTTTATTCTATTTTCAGCTTCCAAGGAATACCTTTAGTGCTCACACACACACCCCTACTGCACTGTTAATTAGTTTAATTTATAGACCTCTAACTGGCCCTGTAACATCTGCACTATATATATATATATATATATATATAGAGAGAGAGAGAGAGAGAGAGAGAGAGAGAGAGAGAGAGAGAGAGAGAGAGAGAGAGCTATAAAATTGGGAGTTAAACTATACTGAAATTAAAGGAGTCTGATGAAAGGAAAGCAACAATAAGTTACAGTTGAAATTGAAAGCTGTCTTTTTGCTTGGTGCCCAGATACTATAATACAAAAGGGGAAGGGGTGTCCTTTAGAAGCTATTACTGTAACATCTAGAGAATGATTGCTAATCATATCATTTGACTGAAAGTTATTTACCCTAAAATAAAACCAAGGGAAGAATCTAAAGGTGCACATGTATATCACCTGCACACTGGTAACATTAGTCCTCCCCCACCAAGCATAGGCCAAGACCTTGGAAGTGTTCAACACTTTAACCAACCTTCTCTTCATAGAATCAACATGGCTAAACTTAGTACAGAAGTGTATTATTCTACTCTTGCAATACTTACTTTCCTATAATTTTCTGTTAATTTTGTGTGTGTGTGTGTGTGTGTGTGTGTGTGTGTGTGTGTGTGTGTTTGTGTGTGTGTGTGTGTGTGTTTAATTCCAGATAAACTAATATGGAACATTTCACAAATCACCAGAGTAGGTAGATCAGCCTTTTGCATGAATTTTCAGCTAAGGAGAGTTTCACAGTTGTGGGGTAGCCAAAGAAAGCTTGCCTCCATACCCCAAAGTTTTCCTGTGAGCATCCAGTAATATTCTAAATTGAGGCCTTTAGGAAACTTGGTTTTGCAGTATTCAAACCTTTTGGGTGTGTATGTGGTTTGAAATAGTACCTTAAGGATAGCCTATATGCAATGTTTCCCATAAAGCCTTTTCTTAAGGATCATATGCCTAATCTAAAAAGTTATATGTGATTTATAAGACCTTGAGAAATAAGGGCAGTAGTGGGAATGCTGAAAGAGCCTTAGCTATTCTGTTTCTAATAGGCTACTGTTTAATATACTGTATTTCTTCCCCTTGAAGATATTAATTTACTTTCTGAAATGTTCATTGCTAAGATTAAACATAGGTTTTTGAAACGTGCTCACAGGCAATTTATGCAGGCATGCCAACATACTCTTCTCTGGATGCAAGCAATACTAATTTGAAAATGATTTATCTGCCACTTTGTGCAGTACATCCATCGCCTATTGAAAAAGGTTTTCCTCTGACATAACACTGGGATCCTCTCATATATTAGAAGTACAACAGCATTAGAAACTCTTTGCAAGATTTACGAGGATGTTTGTTCACAGGGTAGGTTTGGCAGCAATTCCAGAGGTTTTCACTAAAATGCCAGGGATGCGTTTTGTGCACTGGGCAACAACCAAATGTATCTAAAAATAAATATGCACATATAGAAAAATGTACATTGAGGACAATGGGCTAGCACCATCTTCTCAACTTCTTGAAGCTATTCTGCCTTCAGTGCCCCAGAATACCCAAACCACAACCTGTTAAGGAGGTCTGGTCTAGAGGGTAGAGCCTCCAAAGCGACCATCAGAAGTTCGCCAGTTCGAGGCCACCAGCAGCTCCATGAATGGCGAGACCTTGAAGCAGCTGACAAGCCGAGCTGAGTTATTCCACCTGCTCTTTGGTGTGAGCAAAGAAGCATCTTGGCTGCCCTCCATGTGAGAGATGAAGGAGCTGCTTGTCAGCCTGCTTGGGAGGCAACTGGGGGCCAGAAGTGAGACCAGACCAAGAAAGATCCATCTGAAATGATGTGTGGTTCTTGAAAGAAAGAACCTTGCTATGATTGTAAAAATCCCCTCGAGGGATTTAGAAACGCCTGCCTACGCAAACCACCTTGAGAAAGTCAGAGGAGTAATCCGATGACCAGAAAGACAGTATATAAATACCCAGTTTATTATTATTATTAACTACTTGGGTACACGCAATGCTTAGTGTGGCAAAGGATCATGTTTGCCCTGCCTCACCTCCTTAAAATTAAAATTAGATTTTAATGCATGAAAAGCATGTATGTATCCTGCTCATATAGGTCAATATACATATTCTTTACCCCTTGGGAGGGGAGCTAAAGCACTGATTGTTATTGGATGTATGTTTGCACTGCAGTGTAAGTATTCCCCCTGTTGGGGGAAAGCCAACAGGAGCCGAGGGGCATCCGGTTCGGAACTCCTCATCCCTCTGGGATGGAGAGGTTAGAGAACAAGGTAAAGGCAGAGTAGGAGAAGAAATTGGGAATGGTAGCATGATGGGATGTGATAGACAGTGAGAGGATGCAGGGACAAAGGAGCTAATAAGCAGCCCATCCTGGGGCATTCCATGTACAAATGCTTTTATGCAAGTGCCCGAAGTCTCCGAGCAAAGATGGGAGAACTGGAATGTCTGGTAACTAGGGAAAACATTGACATAGTGGGCATAACGGAAACCTGGTGGAATGCGGAAAATCAGTGGGATACCGCAATCCCGGGCTATAAACTCTACAGGAGGGACAGGGAGGGGCGTGTTGGAGGTGGGGTGGCCATTTACATTAAGGAATGGATATAATCCAGCAAATTAGAGATTGAAGGTGGGTCCGACTCCATAGAATCTCTGTGGGTTAAATTACCAGGCCTCTTACAGAGCCATTGGGGAACAGTGATCATGCTGTGATCCATTTCGACATGCACGTTGAGGGAAGAATACCGGGCAAACCTCTCACAAAAACCCTTGACTTCTGACGAGCGGACTTCCCTCAAATGAGGAGGCTGGTTAGAAGGAGGTTGAAAGGGAAGGTAAAAAGAGTCCAATCTCTCCAGAGTGCATGGAGGCTGCTTAAAACAACAGTAACAGAGGCCCAGCAGAGGTGTATACTACAAAGAAAGAAGGGTTCCACTAAATCCAGAAGGGTGCCCGCATGGCTAACCAGCCAAGTTAGAGAGGCTGTGAAGGGCAAGGAAGCTTCCTTCCGTAAATGGAAGTCTTGCCCTAATGAGGAGAATAAAAAGGAACATAAACTGTGGCAAAAGAAATGTAAGAAGGTGATACGGGAGGCCAAGCGAGACTATGAGGAACGCATGGCCAGCAACATTAAGGGGAATAATAAAAGTTTCTTCAAATATGTTCGAAGCAGGAAACCCACCAGAGAAGCGGTTGGCCCTCTGGATGGTTAGGGAGGGAAAGGGGAGATAAAAGGAGACTTAGAGATGGCAAAGGAATTAAATGAGTTCTTTGCATCTGTCTTCACGGCAGAAGACCTCAGGCAAATACCGCTGCAGATGCGTTTCAATGTAAGTAAGTGTAAAGTCATGCACACTGGGGCAAAAAATCAAAACTTCACATATAGGCTAATGGGTTCTGTGCTGTCTGTGACAGATCAGGAGAGAGATCTTGGGGCGGTGGTGGACAGGTTGATGCAAGTGTCGACCCAATGTGCGGCGGCAGTAAAGGAGGTCAATTCTATGCTTGGGATCTTCAGAAAATGTATTGAGAACAAAACAGCTAATATTATAATGCCGTTGTACAAATAGATGGTAAGGCCACATCTGGAGTATTGTGTCCAGTTCTGATCGCCACATCTCAAAAAGGACATAGTGGAAATGGAAAAGGTGCAAAAGAGAGTGACTAAGATGTTTACTGGGCTGGGGCACCTTCCTTATGAGGAAAGGCTACGGTGTTTGGGCCTCTTCAGCCTAGAAAAGAGATGCCTGAGAGGGGACATGATTGAGACACACAAAATTATGCATGGGAAGGATAAAGTGGATAGAGAGATGCTCTTTACACTCTCACATAACACCAGAACCAGGGGACATCCACTAAAATTGAGTGTTGGGAGGGTTAGGACAGACAAAAGAAAATATTTCTTTACTCAGCATTTGGTTGGTCTGTGGAACTCCTTGCCGCAGGATGTGGTGACGGCATCTGGCCTGGATGCCTTTGAAAGGGGATTGGACAAGTTTCCGGAGGAAAAATACATTATGGGTTACATGCCATGATGTGTATGTGCAACCTCCTGTTTTTAGAAAAGGGCTATGCCAATGCAAGGGAGGGCACCAGGATGCAGGTCTCTTGTTATCTGGTGTGCTCCCTGGGGCATTTGGTGGGCCACTGTGAGATACAGGAAGCTGGGCCAGATGGGCCTATGGCCTGATCCAGAGGGGCCGTTCTTATATTCTTATGTACTCACCATTATGCATTGTGGCAAATTCACAGAGGCAATCTGCCATAGGCTACCTGTATGATCTTCCTGCTCTATCACTACCTTTAACATATTTGTGGATTTAACCTCCTCTGTTTTAAGAGTCTGACAGAAATCACCATGTAGCAGATGCATCAAAGGAAAAATAAGTTGCTGTGGCTGATCAGAATTATGACATTAGAGAAGAATACTTAATTGGTGGGCTGGCAGGGAAGCTATAGTCATGGGTTTTGTTAACTGAAGGATAACCTTCTTCAGAAAAAAAACCATTTATGCTTCTGCCTGCAGTGATATATTTGATTTGAAATAATTTTCTTGGTCTATGTCTGGAGGGGCAAAGTGACTTCATCTTATTTATCCTCCTTTTGGGATTGCAGGAAGTTTGGGCTCATGGAAATTGGAGACTGATAGCAGTTAAGCTAGGCAGAGCATTGACAGGGAGCCTTCTGAGCTCCGGCACGATTCATGCCACCTCTTATACATCTTAGGACCAGCAATACTCTTACAGTTGACAAACTAGTCAGCTTTTTAGCGTGCTGGCAGAATGCTGTCCTTTTATTCTTTGCCTTAACTAGCACTCCATTCCTTTTCAAAGAGCATCAAGCAATGCAATTGACAGCCCAGTCCTATCCTCACTGGCACCCAGGGCTACAGTGGCACCAAAATGGCAACCGCTGTATCATATGAGTCCTGGGATACCACCCAAGATCTTCTCAGGGGAAGAGAGCATTTGCTCTCTTACAACGGGTAGACAGCAGCTGCCGGCAATGGGTCTCCGCAGTTCTGCACCCAGACCCATGTTGGGCGACCTGGACTGGGAGGGAGGATAGGATATGGCAGTGAAACCCACCACCCTCTCCACCCCCTCCCGGGTCTTGGAGTTGATGCAACTCCGTCTGCTGTCCAGAAGGAGCAAGATGCTGCCCAGAAGGGGTCAAGCTATGACCCAATGACTCTACTCTTTCTTTACCTGTTCTTTCCTTGTGGGGGGTGTGGCGCTAACCCTTTATCCTTCCTTCTCCTATGAGCACTTCTTCTCTTGGCCTCTGACCACTGACCTGTTAAGATGGCACACGGCAGGGTTCTGATGCCCAGGCCGTCTTGAGCACAAGGCATGCAAGGCAAGGCAGCTCTAAGGCCTTGCTGTCTAAGTAGTAGCTGAACCTCTGATCCTAATCAGATGCTGTAAATATACACTCAATGGAACTGTAAGTAAACAACTTCTTTTTTTGCAACTTTAACAAGCCATTGCCTCTTTGTCTTTTTTCATTGAATAGCAGTCAGTCGGGTGAGGGAGGTTCCCTGGGGCAATACCCAAAAGGGGGGGGTCTCCTGCTTAAGCTACTCTGCTTCCCCCCAAAGAGGAAACTACTTTTCATTTCCTCCAATACTGGGCCCAAAATTCCCCTTCCTCCATCCTTCCTCCACCCCATTTCACCCATTCCCGCCTTACCCCCACCTGAAAATACTCATTGCCAGCTGGCGCTGGAAGAGTGATACTGATCCTACTGGTGCTGGCCCAGTGCTGGCACTCTCTCCTTCCCCTTTGACACCTAGTGCTGGTGGGAATGGCCTCACAGGCCTTCCAGACACAACCAGAAGTGTCTTTTGGTTGCGTCTGGGTGGTGCTCTGAGGTGCAGGAAGGCTGTGCTTGACCAGTTTTTAGTGGGAGGGACAGCCTAGAAGAGTTTTACTTACCTCCCCATAGGCCACTTGGCTGTCAATGGGTCTTCTTGGACCTATGCTGCCATGCTGGGAAAAGGGGGATAGGATCTTGCTGTGTACTAGTGCTCCAAGATCCACCCCCTTCTGCCCTTGAACCCACTCCTGGCCTACTCCTGCCTCTGATCTTCCCCAGTCCTCCTCTGAACCACTCCCACTGCCACCTTACCCACTCCAGTGGAGTCCTGCATACTTCTGTCATGTGTGCAGGGCCTCTAGCCATGTCCACTAGTAGTCCCCCAGTGCATGACAGCAGCACACCTTTTACAAGGTCATAAATTCACAATAGATTACAACTGTCCATTTCAAGGAGAAAACTCACTTCCCAGGATTCCTGCTTTTGAATAGCTATATTTGTGTTGATGTTAACTTTTAAAGCCCTGGGGTGTAGACCTATACGGTAAGACAAAGATGAGTGAATTTTTCTGGTCCATTACAAATTCACCAAAATTGAGATTTACAGCAGGAAAAATTGTACAATTTTACAACAGCAATTCAAGCACAGCTGTGTAATTAGTGGTTATGAAACATAACCGCACATTTTCGGCTCTTATTTATTTGCTGTACCTCAGCGTTTGGGTTTTGTATTTCCAGCTCATTTAAAATTATTCAAGACACACTATTCTTCATAGCACATTCTTGGCTAAGAATAAGGAATCACTAAGGTGTGGCACTGGCAAACCATAAAGCATTTGCAACCGATGAAGCAAAATGCTCATCTCTGTCTTCTAAGGAGTAGCTTCCAAGGAACCTAATTGATACAGTAGAGCAGTGGTTCTCAGACTTTCAGCACTGGGACCCACTTTTTAGAATGAGAACCTTCCAGGACCCACTGAAAGTGATGTCATCAAGCAGGAAGAGTTTTAACAATTCTAGGCTGCAATCCTACCCACACTTACCAAGGAATAAGTCCCATTTACTATCTTTGTTAAAAGCATATACAGAGTAGTCTGTTAAAAGTACAGATCTGTAATATTTCCCCAATGCCATGGTAGCATCAAGTATAATATATTAAAAATAAAATATTGAAATGAATGGGGATCCATGTGAAATCGGCTCGCAACCCACCCAGTGGGTCCCAACCCACAATTTGAGAAACACTGGCCTAGAGAAAATCAGATGGGTCATAATATTTAGAAAGGATGCGGTTATGAATTTTTGCACATGAATCCATAGAAATCCTTTTTGGGTGCTCAAAAGATTCTACAGTAAACTTCCATCAGTGTTTCAAAAATTTCCTCAAGTCCTTTCTCTTGCAGGACAAAGATGGTTGGCAGCCCTTTAGATTGGTCCAGTCAGCTTTGGAAGAGAAAAGTCCATTCATAACTGTCCTGTAACAGTTATGCTCATTTGTGTTCCGCTTCATTATTAAGGGCGCAATCCTAACCCCTTATGTCAGTGCTTTCCAGCACTAAGGGCAATGCAGCTCCAAGGTAAGGGAACAAACATTCCCTTACTTTGAGGAGGCCTCCGTGAGTGCCACCCAACTGCAGGATGCAGCACATGTCCCATTGGAACCGCTATGCCTGTGCTGGAAAGCACTGACATAAGGGGTTAGGATTGTGCCCTAAAGCTCCATGTGAACCATGCCTGACAGCTAAATTCAATCCCCTTTACCTGCTACCGTTCAACGTTTCTCTCCTTCCAACACCCACAACAGAGCAATGCCATTTCATCACAGAACAACAATACTGTATGTTTCTTTACAAGGTAAAGTAAGGGCACAGTGACTGATGTGCTACCCATCATGTAGATGACCTAATATTTCTAATTTACCAAATCAATTAAAAGAAACCACTTGGGAAAAATATGGATGTCTTGCATATGGATCAGATCAGATATACTGTGGATGAGTTCCAAGGTTGGCATATTGCCCTAGCTGGCATCTAACAATGTACTCTGATCCAGGGAGTTTGGCCTACGACTTTTAGACAAATGTTTCCTGGAGGCTTAAATCCAAATCTGGTTTCCAGCGATTTAACACCTTGTCATTTCTCAGAACATGAAACCTAAAGAGCAAATGTAGGAACACTTGGTGAGTACTACACTGAGTTTCTGGATGCGGATGAATAACATGTTTCAAAATATTAATTTAATGAAAGATATGGATCAGTAACGATTCTCAAAATATCCTGGGGAGACATGGGTATTGGGAAAATAGATTGATGACAATTGCAAGCGTGTGCCAACATCTCCCACACAAAGAAAGATGACACTGAATTCTACTCCAGATAAATTTCCAAGGTGAATTTGCAGTTCTGTCAATTCACAAATGAATTAGCCAGGGATTTATCAAAACAGAGTGGGCATTATCAAATATTTGGATATGCAGCAGGCACATACAGCAAGATCTATTGCATTGATAGACTTTCTGGTATCACGAGAACCAGATGGACTCTAACAAAATCTAAAAATTGCTCCAAAATAAAGGATGAAGCTTCCACAGATATCCCACTAGAAAACTGGGTCACGGAACATTTTTTCCAGTAAATCTGTGTAGTTCTTCCCTTCGCTACCACCAGTCAAATGCAATACTACACTTCTTTCTACAAGCACTGCCTATGCTGCTTGCTACCTCTTTAACAGGGCTTATTCACTTATAAATGGTTGAGTCTGTATTATTTAAGGGAGCACATTTGGGTATGTATGTTTAGATGTTCCCTCATGTTCCAAAAATCTCCTGTACATGTAGAAAGCTAGCACATCCGAAGGAGGCTAAACTAGAACTTTTATCTTGTACATAGCAGATTTTTAAGTGTGAGGATTCTTAAACCTATAACCCAGTGGTTCTCACACATTTAGCACCGGGACCCACTTTTTAGAATGCGAATCTGTCAGGACCCACCGGAAGTGATGTCATGACTGGAAGTGATGTCATCAAGCAGGAAAATTTTTAACGATCCTAGGTTGCAGCCCTACCTACACTTACCCAGGAGTAAGTCTCTATCTTAAGTTATTATCATTGTTAAGAGAATATACATATTAACTTGTTAAAAGTACAAATCTGTAACATTTCCCCAAATGCAGTCAGATTCCATGGTAGCATCAAGTCTAATATATTAAAAGTAAAATATTGAAATGAATGGAGACCCACTTGAAATTGGCTTGCGACCCACCTAGTGGGTCCCAACCCACAGTTTGAGAAACACTGCTATAACCCATAATAAGGGAAGCATTCAAACATGCAGTTCTAGACCAGCTGTCTCATACAGTCTCAACAGTTTCAGCATTGCTGGATGGTAGCAACCTGAATACGCCATGCTAAGCACAATTAAAAATTGATGCAGCGTCTACACAAACTCAGAAAACACCAAGCTAGCTGTTTCCAAACTTTACAGGCTGTGATCCACCTCATCTGATGCAATGCCCCTGGTGCTTCTGGGTCGCGCTGGGCCAGCTACCCACTATATAGGCCTTGGCAGTCCTTGAAATGGCCTGCAGAAGCCTATGAAAGCTATTTCTGGTTTTTGGAGGCAAAGCAGAAGTTGCCTTCTAAAAATCTGAAGTGTCTGAGGCTTCTACAGGTCATTCTGAGGCTCGCAGAGGAATACAAAGTGAATTACGGACCTGGTGCGATGAGGAAAAGGCCTCTGGGGCTTTCAGACACCTCTGAAATGGCTCTGGTTTTGAACCAGAGGTGAGGACAGGTGGGAGGGCCCAGGCTGCAAACCATCAGTGGTTCCTGATCCACACTTTGGGAAACTGACTAAGCTGCTTTGTCAGGTTCTTCTTTCCTGAATTTCCCATGTGCAATTATTCTGCACATGTCAATCAAACAGGTGGTGTCAAGCATGGTGCCCACATGGTTCTCCACCATGAAAATAACAGGGGTCGACAAAGGGATCATTAAGAGGTGAGCACAGAAACCAGACCTAAGGAGCAGTTGATTGATTTAATCAATTTTTTGTGCAGTTTATTAAACTGTTGTGCAGCAATAGGCACAAAGCGAAACAGTTGTCTATTTTTTTTTGTTCTTGCAATCTAAAATAACAGCAAGCTAGCAAAAGCAATCTAAACAATCCCTGTAAGCATACTTGCGCACATTCTTGCATACAGCTTGAGTGGGCTGCTCAAGCTGACAGCAGGTGCAGTGAGAAGCTGGCGGTACATCATGACCTTGGTTGCCGTGGCAGGCTTCTCCCTTTCTGGCTTGCTTGCTATTTTTATAGTCCTTTTCACATCATTTTAGGAAATAAGCACTTTTTCTGATACTTGGCAGTGATGCTTATCCCCTTGCCTAGCTGGCCTCACTCAACTCCATCTCAGCTAACTCTTACACGGGGGTTACACATAGGCAGGGTTTCTTGTGGGTTTCAACAACCCAATACTAAAAAATATCATAGTCCCAACTATTTCTTTTCAAACAAAGCACATTCTTTCATATTGCTACGAGTCTCTTCGATCATCATGACTCGGGGCCCAATCCTATCCAGTTTTCTAGCACCACTGCAGCCGCAATACAGCCTCCAGGTAAGGGAACAAATGTTCCCATACCTTGAGGAGGCCTCCGTGACTGCCTCCCCCAGCACAGGATGCAGTGTGTGCCCCATGGGCATGGCTGCACTGGCACTGGAAAATGGGATAGGATTGGGCCCTCAGCTGGGATTTCTCCAAAGGCATACAGAGCTATGTGCTATTCCCTAGTTCAGACTTCTGAAATCTAATGTAAGCAATTCTCATTCACTCTGCTCATACATACTCTAAAATAGCCAACAGCCAATGCTTTGATTAAAACAATAATAGGCAATACAACAATTGATTAACATAATAATATGGAATTGTAGAAAGCAATGATGCAATAGTTGACAGGCAGCTAATCCTGCAATTGAGGCAATAGCAGGCAATGCAGTGATTGATCGATACTTTCATGAAAATAGTAGACCTATGTGTATGTAACTGCAAAAACCAAAAACCAGACTGTGACACTGGTTTCTTGATAAATAGCCAGCCACAATCCACAATCCACTCCCCAACACACAGCTGTGTTATAGATGATAACACTGTCACTTAACAGCTGCTGCAGAAAGAAGACCTTCAGGTTCTTCAGTGTGAAAAGGATATGGTTATCATTCTACCTAGCATCTATGCAAGCTCATCAAAGTCCCCACTGCAGGTAAGCAGACAGCCCAGAGAGCTTTGAACACACAACCCTCTCTTATTAGTCATTTGTAGACTATTTTAAGTGTGCATTCATCTTAGAGTGCATGAATTCTATTAATTTCATTTTACGAAAACAGGAAAAGTTGCAAACTGAAGTGGTTTGACGAGGGCGCCCCTGTGAATTCATGGATGTGATGGCATGACCTCTGAGCCCAGGGCCTCATGGGACAGGTTCTTGACCCCTTTTTCTTTCCTTTGCATTTTTTTAAACACTGTTCCAGAATCACTTTTCAGAACGCAATACCATAGTCTTCCGAGATTGAAGGATGCCAATGTAAACTTTTGTTCTACTATTACAAGGGACTCTTGGTGGTCTTCCACCTAAGTTGCTGGTCAGGATCTCTCTTGATTAATTTCATGTCCTTTGACCAATGGTTCCCAAACCGGTGGGTCGCAGATCACCAGGGGAACTGGAAGCAGGGCATTCCCCCTTCAAGGGAGTGGCCCTGCTCCGATGACAATGACAGCCCCGCAGGGATTATGGCCACTTCCAATGGGCTTTTTTACTTACCTGGGAGGCAGTGCTGGCCTCCTGCAGGGTCCTGGAGGCTTGCAACTCCCCCGATCACCTCTGCAGTTGTAAAAAAAAACCTTATCTCTGATCAAAAGCTACTTCCTGTTTCCTGCAAAGACTGAAGTAGCTTTAGAAGGCAGATAAGGGCTGTTTACAGCAGCCATGGAGAAGTTCAGAGAGGGCTGCAAGCTCTAGGACCCTGCAGGAGGCCATCGCTGTCTCCAAGGTAAGTAAAAATGTTCCTTAGAAGCAGTAGCACCATGATGTCTACGGTGCTGTTGCTGCTCCCCTCCCTGGCCCATGCAGACACTTACCTGGTTCCCAACTTCCCTGTAGGAGTTTGGAAACCACTGCCTTAGACCATGAACTGGTCCCCTATTCTTGAGTCATTCTGAGTCATTTAGAACATAGCCAAATACTCTAGCCACTCCTGGTCCATGTGATTCCTTGTTAATACAGATGAGAACAGCCAAACTTGTGCATAGCAGCACAGCCACATGGAAAACTGACCATGGAGGGGCTCTTGATGATCAAGCCTTCTGTTACAAACAGACTGAATTTTGCTGGCTTCCTTGGGACCATTACAGTTTGCCAGCACTGAAATTATTGGAAAATGAATAGCAATTCCCAAGAAATCTGGTTTTCTTCTATAGAAGAACAGGTGCTAGGCAGCAGAGGTCAGGGAGTGTCATGTAAACTTGCAGGAACCATTCAACTAAAAACAAAATGGTGTGGACAATATGCAGCGTGATTGATTAATGCTACATTGCTGGTGTTTTCATCGGGCTGCCATGACAAATTTGCTACACTCTTCAGAGATAAGGTAGCTTAGGCTTGTCTCTCTTTGACAGCAAGAGTGGCAGAGTCTAAACAGACTGCTTTTCCTCACCCCACTTGATTAATTTCTGATTAGAATGTCAAAGGAAAACTGGTTTCTCCTTGGATTTCTTGAGTCCTCTTTATTCCAGTTTAGTTATGGTAGTTTGGAGGATAAATGATTGCAACTACAATCATGGAGAATAAATGATTAAAACTAATCTAGTTTAATCTATTTTGAACAGAACAAGCTCTCTTTAAACTACACAAAGTCCAAAATCATGGTATTTGGTAGATCATGGAAACCCCGACTTTGGACTTTTAATGGCAAAGTGATCAAGCAAGTAAAGGAATTCAGGTATTTGGGTATTCTGTTTCAGTACAGACTCTCTTGGAGTCCGCACCGGCAGGCGAGGATTCAGGCTGCAAAATTGTCTACACAGGCCATTACACACTTTTTCTATGCATGAGGCAATCTTTATATCCTTTCTGCCCTGCAAATTTTTAATGCTAAGGTTAAGGCCCAAATTCTACATGGAATACCTATCTGGATGTCTGCATTTGGTGCCAGTGTTGAGAGGATCCAGTCATGGTTTTTATATAAAATATTTGCTGTACCAATATTTGCTGTACTAATCAGATGCTGTAAATACTCAGATGCTGTAAACACTCAGTGGAACTGTAAGCAAATAACTTCTTTTTGCAACTTTAACAAGCCATTGCCTTTTTGTCTTTTTTATTGATTAGCAGTAAGCCAGGTGAGGGAGGTTCCCTGGGGTAATACTCAAAGGGGGGGGCCTGCTGCTTAAGCTACTCTGCTTCCCCCCAAAGAGGAAACTACTTTTAATTTCCTCCAGCAGCTAGTACACCATCACCAATCTTCCCATTGAGAAATTCCTGATAAACTTCTGAGGAATCCCTGAGCTCTTCAACACAGAAAAACATGGATGTAAAGATGTATCAGTAATCAGATTGCAGCAAGAATGGAACCTAGCCCATTCATCATGAGACTCTAAGGTAGCCATTTTCAGCCACTGTGCCGTGGCACATTGGTGTGCCGCGAGTGGTCCACAGCTGTGCCACAGGAATTTAGGGGAAGGTCATTTATTAAAAGGGCCAATGGGTGACATGAGCCCCCACTGGCAGCATGATGCACCTTGACTGTTGTCACAAACCTAGTGGTGTGCCTTGACCATTTTCGTGCCTTGTCAGTGTGCCGTGAGATGAAAAAGGTTGAAAATCACTGCTCTAAGGGCTTAGGGCCCAATCCTATCCAACATTCCAGTGCTAGTGCAGTCATGCCAGTGTGGCATGCACTGCATCCTTTGGTGGGGAGGCAGTCACAGAGGCCTCCTTGAGGTATGGGAACATCTATTCCCTTACATTGGGGCTGCATTGTAACTGCACCACTGCTGGAAAGGTGGATACGATTGGGCCCTCAATCACATGAGCATTTATAGCAGCATTGACATCAAGCTGCTGGGAGTCTGGAGCCCGTTCCCCCAATGGCCTATTGGGCACTATTACTGCTGCTAATACCCAGGTTTGGTCCAGCCAGGTGGGATCTCTGATGGCATGTCCACATAGAAAGAGTCGTTATGCTGAGTGGACCATTGGCCTTAAATGGACCATTGGCCCATTTAACTCACACTGACTGGCAGCAGCTTTCTCCAGGGTTTTAGACAGGAATTTTTCTCTGCCCTTCTTGCAGATGCCAGGAGGTGGATCTGAAACCTTCTGCATGCAAAGGATGTGCTCAGCCACTGAGCTACAGTCCATACTTGGCTAGAGCCTGACCCTGCCAACCTCTGATGCCACCCCTACTTTATAACACTGGGTTTTAGTCAACCTATACTAACATTTAGCTCTGCTGCCACGAGTCCATTTTATTGCCCAAAGCTATGGGCTCTCAGAGTCAGTGCTGAGCTCCAGTGCCAGCACTGGGTGTTGTAAATGTGCTGTGAGGCACATCCGCAGCACATGGAGAGAGGGGGCCGCAGGTGCTGGGCCAGTGCTACTCAGCACTGAGTCTCAGCACCATGTGGAGGTCTGGCCAGCACTCCTGCAGTGCTGGCCAGCGGTATTTTTGGGGCAGGGGGAGGGAGGGAGTGGGCGGAATGGGGTATGGAGAAGGCAGGACAGGGGGAGAAACAGGTCTGAGAGGGGGTGGAACTGGGGGGGGCTCTGCTCTGCTGTATCCTATCCTCCATGTCAGGCTGCAAAGTCTGACACAGAGGCTCTCAAGTCAGCAAAATAGCCAACGCAGACTTGAGAAGACCCATTGCACGGCCTGGGGCTTTCCTCAGGGGAAGTGGACGAAAGGAGACCTCTGGTGACCTCGGTGGTGCTGCTGGATCCAGCCATTTTGGTGCTGCTGCACCTGGCAGAGCCGCCAGAGATAGAATTGGGCTGCCCAGCTTGTGCATGGTGACCACCATGTATTGTGCTCAGCATGAGTTGATTAGAGGCATTTTTAATCACAACACAATTACAGCTAATTATGAAGTTTACAGAACAATTTTATGCAAGTCTACTCAGAAAAAGTCTCACTGAATTCAAGGGGGTTTACTCTCAGGTGAGTGGGATTGCTGTCCTAGTATAAAAATGAACAACCAAACAGGATAAGGAGAACACATGTTTCAAGATAAACTCATGCAACGTAAGTCACAGGAAAATGTCAATTTGCATTGACTTTATAATGTTAAAAAAAATTGTGAATCAGCTTTTGGGATTTGATTGTAAGTAGTTGCAGTTTAATTACATCAAAAATGTTCCTTTAGAAATTCAACATTTTGCTATGATGCGTTCCCTAGAAGCACCAGGCAAATCAGTTCCACATAGTTAAGGATTCCCTACAGGTGGTCATCCCAGATGAGTAAAATGCAGTAGTAGCATTCTAGAGTGTGCTTTCAAGCAGTGGCGTAGCTCGTAGGGAGTGGGGGGTGGTCCATCCCAGGTACCACTCTTGGGGGGGGTGACACCACTAGTGACCAAAATCGTGGTTGTTAGGAATAATACCATCATGTTATATATCATTTGTTGCATATTTTAAAGCAGAAGTCAATGAAACAAACTGGAGTGAAATATCTCCATTCTATCAAAAGTTAAAGCCAAAAAAACAGAAAACAAAAATGCAATTGTCTTATGTTAACAAAAAGTACAATTTCCTTAACTCAGAACAGACAAATGAAACTGATTGTTCAAAGAGCCAATGAGATGTTATTATGGCATAGCATGGAACCAATAAAGTATCAGTGAGGTGACACCCTGGGGGGTGACACCAGGTGTGGATCCAGTGTTTGTGTTTGGTGGGGGCACAAGCACTACCTTGTAACTCCAGAGTCCAGATCAAACAGGCGGGTAGACCTGGGCTCCTAGTTGAACCTCTGTGGCTGTGGTTTTCTGAGCAGGTAGATCTGGGCTCCCTTTCTGACTGGTGCCCAATTACACTCCGCATCCTGGCAGGCACTTTACCTGCTAACAAATTAATTTTGTCATATGGGAGGGGTGACAAAAATTGATGGGCCCTGGTGTCAAATGACCTAACTATGCCACAGACTTCAAGCATATGCAGGCTGCATGTGGGCCTGTCTTATCTGGCCAGTTAATCTTGGGCAGGAAAATTAGATAGCTAAAAATGTCTGCTTCTGTCTATTAATGAGGCTTGTTCACACAAGCTATTTTTCCACAGTACTTCCTGGTAAAAACTATTGTAGTTTGCACTGAATCTTAGGGAGAATTATTGGTTATAGAGGTGTCTGAAAACAATGTCATTTATTTTAGAAGTAAGCCCATTGTGTTCAGTAAGACTTTGGCTGTAATCCTACCTTACCAGAAACAAACACCTCTAGTTATAACACTCTACCTTTGGTTTTGGTCATGGAAAAGCAAGTTGTTATTAAAGATAGGTTCAGTTTCCCCAAACAGTCTGTGTGATGTTTGAAGATTCAGGTCCAACCTTGTTATACACTGATTTTTTATACATGGATTTGACTCAACACAAATGGTGACTACAAATGAGAAGAAATGTGCTAGAAGGGAAAAATGCATCCCTTTAAAATAACAGTTTTAAAAACTGCTTTTCTAACTGTTGTAGAGAGACAGTCATGCAAGCAATCTTTCCATTCTTAAGCTGAGCCAGGCAAAGGCAGGGGGCCCTTTGCAATTCTAATTGCTGACTGCCTCTCTACAACAGTAAGAAATGCTGTTTTTAAACGTACATGTGTATGCGCAACCTCCTGATTTTAGAAAGGGGCTATGTCAGAATGCCAGATGCAGGGGAGGGCACCAGGATGAGGTCTCTTGTTATCTGGTGTGCTCCCTGGGGCATTTGGTGGGCCGCTGTGAGGTACAGGAAGCTGGACTAGATGGGCCTATGGCCTGATCCAGTGGGGCTGTTCTTATGTTCTTATGTTCTTAAACCACAATTGTAAAGGGACACATTTTTTAATTTTTTTTAAACTGCTTTTATTTAACACAAGTTATGGTATCAGCAGGGAGTCCCAGAAACAAACTCCTGCAGATGTTGAGGCAAGACCTTATTCCATTATGAGCAATAGAGGGGCAAGAAACCTGAAAGCGAGTCTTTAAATCTATTTTTCCACTGTTTTTTTTTATGCACTGATTGTTTTAATCCACTAGGGGTTCTGGAACAGAGTCCCAGTAGATAACAAGGACAACCTGTACATTGCAGAAACACTGGATATGTTGGCTCAGAAGGGCTCCTTGGCTGATCAGCCCACCTTGTAGCGAGCCACCAGGGTTACAAGTTGAAACAAGCATCCCGGTGGACAGTAAAGGATTCCCAGGTACCAGAGTGACTCTGGCTACCCAAGCTGGTCATTGACTTTTCTCAACAGGAAGAGCTATAATGCCTTCTTATTCAGGCTGGGACTTCCTCTGGGCAATAGTTATCTTTTCTGCCACTAGCTTGTTCTGACTTCTAGTTTGATCAACCAACATTAATTCCTGGCTCCCACTTGATAGGGTGCAGTCCTGTCATCAGATCAGAGGAAGTGGCATTCAGGGAGGCTTTAGAAGAATCAAGAATGCCATCACTGGTGGAGGGTCTAATCCCACGTGTCTCAATCCAATAATAATTTAAAAACCTTATTGGTTTAGAAGGCAATAAAATTTGCATTATACACATAAAGATATGAGTTGCAGTAAAAACAAAATCATTCTTGGCTGCAATTTAGCTCTCCACAAAAAAATGAAAGAGTTTTGAGACTGTCTAACCCAAACACCAACCCCACTGGAATTCCTTCGTCCATTATCACATAGTCATGCACACTCATAGAAAACAGAGGGATTTAGCTACTCCCATAACAAAGCTACTGCCATTGAAAGATTGAAAACATATGACACAAATATAGACCCATGAATGACCCACTCCTATTGGACTGGCTGCAGTGTTGCAAACTGCTAGTTTGCAAAGGACTTGCAACATTGTGAAGAGTGGGCTGCCAGGGGCCATTTCAGTTCCACCATCCAAAACGGCTGCAGTGGCGGTGGCTCCAGCTCCTGGTTTCACAGAGAAGCACAGGTCAGCTGGTGGGCTGGGCAGAACAGGGCAGGGGATGAGCAAAATGAGGCAGAGACTGGCAAGGTGAGGAGGCATGTTGGGGTTGGAGTGCTAGTGAACCAACCCTAGAAGAACTTCACGTGGCCCTGGACTCCCTTGCCTTTGGCAAGGCACCTGGAAAAGACAGCATCCCTGCTGAAGTCCTAAAGTGCTGCAAAGAGATCATCATCACTGAGCTGCATGAAATCCTTTGTCTCTGCTGGAGAGAAGGTGGAGTACCTCAAGACATGAGGGATGCAAACATCATCACGCTGTACAAGAACAAAGGCGACAGGGGTGACTGCAACAACTACCGTGGCATCTCTCTCCTTAGCGTTGTAGGAAAGTTGTTTGCCCGAGTTGCACTAAAGAGGCTCCAGGTACTTGCAGAGAGCGTTTATCCAGAATCACAGTGTGGATTCCAAGCCAACAGGTCCACCACTGATATGGTATTCTCCCTTAGACAACTGCAGGAGAAATGCAGGGAACAATGACAGCCACTCTTTATAGCCTTCATAGATCTCACGAAGGCTTTCGACCTGGTCAGCAGGGATGGCCTCTTCAAGATTCTCCCCAAGATTGGATGTCCACCCAGGCTCCTCAGCATCATCAGATCCTTCCACAAGGACATGAAGGGCACTGTTGTCTTTGATGGCTCCACATCAGACCCCTTTGACATCCGAAGCAGCGTGAAGCAGGGCTGTGTTCTTGCACCAACCTTGTTTGGGATCTTCTTCGCTGTCCTGCTGAAGCAGGCCTTTGGAACTACAACAGAAGGCATCTATCTCCGGACCAGATCAGATGGAAAGCTCTTCAACCTCTCCAGACTGAGAGCAAAGTCCAAAGTCCAGCTGAAATGTCTGCGTGACTTCCTCTTTGCCGACGATGCAGCTATCATTACCCACTCTGCCAAAGATCTCCAGCAGCTCATGGATCGTTTTAGCAAGGCCTGCCAAGATTTTGGACTGACAATCAGCCTGAAGAAAACACAGGTCATGGTTCAGGATGTGGACTCACCTCCCTGCATTACAATCTCTGCACATGAACTGGAGGTTGTCCATGACTTTGTGTACCTTGGCTCAACGATCTCCGACACTCTTTCTCTCGATACCGAGCTAAACAAATGCATCGGTAAAGCAGCTACCACGTTTTCCAGACTCACAAAGAGAGTCTGGTCCAACAAGAAGCTGACGGAACATACCAAGATCCAGGTCTACAGAGCTTGCGTCCTGAGTACACTTCTGTACTGCAGCGAGTCATGGACTCTTCACTCACAACAGGAGAGGAAACTGAATGCTTTCCACATGCGCTGCCTCCGACGTATTCTCGGCATCACCTGGCAGGACAAAGTTCCAAACAACACAGTCCTGGAACGTGCTGGAATCCCTAGCATGTATGCACTACTGAAACAGAGACGCCTGCGTTGGCTCGGTCATGTCGTGAGAATGGATGATGGCTGGATGCCAAAGGATCTCCTCTATGGCGAACTCGTGCAAGGAAAGCGCCCTACGGGTAGACCACAGCTGCGATACAAGGACATCTGCAAGAGGGATCTGAAGGCCTTAGGAGTGGACCTCAACAAGTGGGAAACCCTGGCCTCTGAGCGGCCCGCTTGGAGGCAGGCTGTGCAACATGGCCTTTCCCAGTTTGAAGAGACACTTGGCCAACAGTCTGAGGCTAAGAGGCAAAGAAGGAAGGCCCATAGCCAGGGAGACAGGCCAGGGACAGACTGCACTTGCTCCCAGTGTGGAAGGGATTGTCACTCCCGAATCGGCCTTTTCAGCCACACTAGACGCTGTTCCAGAACCACCTTTCAGAGCGCGATACCATAGTCTTTCGAGACTGAAGGTTGCCAACTAATGGGTGCGACACATGCACCGGTATGCTATCTCCTTTCTTGTCTCCTGACATGCTCCCTTTCTCTCATCAGCAGTGAGGTTGCTAGGGCAGTGTGGGCTGCACTGAGTGACATGCATGGGGGCGGAGGTGACACCTATTCTGGCCAAAATTTTTTTTAAATCTTGGTACTTTCAAATAATACCATCATGTTATATATCTATTGATGCGTAATTTAATGCAGAAAGCAATGAAAGAAACTTCATTGAAGTATCTCCATTTTATTAAAAGTTATAGCCCGCCCACAGCATGGGAGAAAGTCCATCATAGGGGGTGACATGCTGGCCTCCCACACTGGGTGGCGCAAACCTTTGTGACGCCACTGCTCCTCAGACTTGCGCCAGCTAAATAACTTGCAGAGGTCTAAGGAGACCCAATGACAATCAGGAGGCTTAAGGAAGCCTCTCGCTCACTCATCCTCTGTAGTGGTCAGAGCAGTCTGTTTTGTTGTGGCAGCATGCTATGGTGGGGAAATGGATAGGATTGAGCAGTAAATGCTCTTCTGTGAATTGCATGTATGTATCCAGCTTACATAGGTTCAGTACACATTATCTAACCCCGAATTTTTTTGGGGGGTTAGCATTGCATGCTATTGGGGGCAATGCAAACACCATTTATTACATTATAGCAGTGTTTCTCAAACTGTGGGTCAGGACCCACTAGGTAGGTTGCGAACCAATTTCAGGTGGGTCCCCATTCATTTCAATATTTTATTTTTAATATAGACTTGATGCCACCGTTGTGTGTGACTGCATTTGGGGACATGTTATAATAATAATAATAATAATAATAATAATAATAATAATAATAATAATAATAATAATAATAATAATAATAATAATAATACAGATATTTCTATACCGCCTTTCTTGGTCCTCAGATTTCTCCTCGGACTTTATTCAAGGCGGTTTACATAGGCAGGCAAATTTAAATCCCCGTAGGGATTTTTACAATTTGAAAGGTTCTATCTTTCAAGAAACCACAACACTCAGATGTTTATTTCTTGATCTGGTCGCACATTCTGGCCTCCATCCTCCCACGCTCAGAGCAGATGGAATAACTCCGCTCAGCTTATCAACTGCTTCAAGGTCGCACGGTACTGGTAGCCTCCAACTGGCGACCTTCGGATGTTACAGATCTGTACTTTTAACAGGCTACTATGTATATGCTTTCAACAATGACAGTAAATGGGACTTACTCCTAGATAAGTGTGGGTAGGATTGCAGCCCAGAATTGTTAAAAATTGTCCTGCTTGATGAGGTCACTTCCAGTCATGACATTACTTCTGGTGGGTCCTGACAGATTCTCATTCTAAAAAGTGGGTCTCGGTGCTTAATGTGTGAGAACCATTGCATTATAGCACGTGGAGAGAATGAAATGAAGGAGAAATGCAGGGTTGCTGCGCCACTACACTTAACTCATTTGAGGATCAGGCCTCTTCTGTTTTAGAGTGCAGCAAATACACCTGAGAAATAAGTTGCTATGGGACATCACAATTGTATGTTGGCAACCTTCAGTCTCGAAAGACTATGGTATCGCGCTCTGAAAGGTGGTTCTGGAACAGCGTCTAGTGTGGCTGAAAAGGCCAATTCGGGAGTGACAATCCCTTCCACACTGGGAGCAAGTGCAGTCTGTCCCTGGTCTGTCTCCCTGGCTATGGGCCTTCCTTCTTTGCCTCTTAGCCTCAGACTGTTGGCCAAGTGTCTCTTCAAACTGGGAAAGGCCATGCTGCACAGTCTGCCTCCAAGCGGGCCGCTCAGAGGCCAGGGTTTCCCACCGGTTGAGGTCCACTCCTAAGGCCTTCACATCCCTCTTGCAGATGTCCTTGTATCGCAGCTGTGGTCTACATCACAATTATGGCATTACAAAAGGATTCATATTCTATACTCCAGTTGTGGGGGGAGAAAGGTTGAAAGTTTATTATGGTTACTACATTATCTGGCTCTTCATCCAAGGAGCCCAGGGTGCCATACTTAGTTCTCCCCTTCCCTGTTCATTTTATCCCAAAATAACTCAGTGTGGTGGGTTAGAATGAGAGAGAGAGTGACTGATCCAAGGTCAAGCAGTGAGCTGTATGGCTGAGGGGATGTGAAATGTCTCTTTAGGCCTTTTCCTGTGCCCTTTCGTGAGCCTGATGCACAATTTAAAATGGGGACGCCCTGCCTCAGAGCCCTCCCTTTTAGCCACAATGCCACACCAAATTTCACCACCTATTATTCACAGCACACGCCTGATGGATTTGGGGCTGGGATGGGGTGAGGACTTAGGAAAGCAAATGAGCAAAAAATAAATCTCGCAGAGAAGGCAAAGAAAATCATTAGAAGGTCTCAAATTAATTAATGTAAAAGCTGTTCTCCCTCTTGGCAAGTAATTGGAAACATACTTTGCTCTTATAGCCCTATAACAGCCTGCCATTCCCACTATGAGACAGTGCCAAACCACGTCCATATGGTAGTCTGACCAGTCATGTGACTTTTAATACCCACACGATGGCACTAAAATGGCCTATTAGATTTACAGTGTCATTAACCTTCCAAAATAAAATGAGAGTCTGCTCTGGTGCAAAAAGGAAAAAAAAAATAGACAAAAAATATGCTTGACTGCTGTTGGGTTTCGGGTAACCAGAGTGTGAGGAAATGCTGACAGGGGTCACTGTGGTATAATCTTTCATTCGGCCCCAAAGCTGTCACGCCTTCCCCAGATGTCTAAAACAAAGATATAAATTTTCATTATCCAGCAGAAAAGGGGCAGAGGTACACCAAATGAATTTTTTACCAATCAAATTAGAGCTCATTGCCACATTAAGTGGAAACACTAATTTTGTGAAGTTTTCTTGTGGTCATTTATCTATCCTGGCCCATGTGTAGGAAGTCACACCACTAAAGCTGAAAGGCTTTTTTCTCAAAATCAAATTACAGTTTGTATAATTGTGTTCCAGTCACAATAAAATTGAATAAGGAAAAAAAAAAATCCTATTAGAAAAGAATTGGACTTTATCCTAGAAAACAATGAGACTCCAAGACCTTTTTCATTTATTTTTATAAATTAAAAAAATTATAAACCTTCAAGTCACTAATGTTAAAAAAAATAATATAAACTTGGATATTTGAAATATCTTAATGGAAATTCCACAGCATTTGTAAGTCTATCTCTCATAGGTTCCTTTGAAATCTTAGTAGAAAAAAAAATAGACATATTAAGGACACAATGTTTCCAAAATGAACATTCAAATCTCATTAATCTCAAGGAAAGAGTTTTAAGCGTATACTTAACTCTCACATTGAACTAAAAAGTGCATAATTTTAGACAGACTGTGCCCACTATCTCTTGAATGGTTTTTTGACTGCAAGTCTGAGAGGCATGCATACCAGATTGTTCCTGACACAGGAACAGAAGAAGATAAGAATGACCTTGCTGGATCAGACCAAAGGCCCAACATTCAGTCACTAAGAGCGCAATCCTAAGCAACTTTCCCGTATTGGCCTAGCAGTAATGCTGCCCCAAGGTATGGTAACAAACATGCCCTTATTTCGAGGAGGCCCCCTTGACGGCCTCCCCACTGCAGGTTGGAGTGCACGCCACATGGGCACAGTTATGTCAGTGCTGGAAAGTTGGTTAGGATTGCGCCCTAAGGCTACAATCCTACCCACATGTACCTGGGAGTAAGCCCCATTGACTATAATGGGATTTACTTCTGAGTAGATATCGATAGGATTGTGCTCTAATAGTGATTAGTCAGATGCCCAGTAAACCAGATGCTGGGGCACCTTCCTTATGAGGAAAGGCTACGGCGTTTGGGCCTCTTCAGCCTAGAAAAGAGACGCCTGAGGGGGGACATGATTGAGACATACAAAATTATGCAGGGGATGGACAGAGTGGATAGGGAGATGCTCTTTACACTCTCACATAATACCAGAACCAGGGGACATCCACTAAAATTGAGTGTTGGGCGGGTTAGGACAGACAAAAGAAAATGTTTCTTTACTCAGCGTGTGGTCGGTCTGTGGAACTCCTTGCCACAGGATGTGGTGCTGGCGTCTAGCCTAGACGCCTTTAAAAGGGGATTGGACAAGTTTCTGGAGGAAAAATCCATTACGGGGTACAAGCCATGATGTGTATGCGCAACCTCCTGATTTTAGAAATGGGTTATGTCAGAATGCCAGATGCAAGGGAGGGCACCAGGATGAGGTCTCTTGTTATCTGGTGTGCTCCCTGGGGCATTTGGTGGGCCGCTGTGAGATACAGGAAGCTGGACTAGATGGGCATATGGCCTGATCCAGTGGGGCTGTTCTTATGTTCTTATGTTCTCACATAAGAACAAAAACACCAGGGAATACAAGATGAGCCTTGCTGGAATAGACCAAAAGCTTGTAGTCCAGTATCTTGTTTTGCACAGCAACAAATGCGTTGGAAGCCCACAAGCAGAAGATGAAATATTCTTATAAGGGGTCTATCTGAAATACACAGAATATTCTCTACGTGGGTCCACTGTAGATTTATACAGCGGTGTTAGGAGACATGCTCTGTGCTGGCCATTCCTTCCCCTGAAACATTTAAAACCTTATAGACACAATTATGCATGTATTAAAAAAAAAAATCTATGCCACACATGTGATATGATTACTTTGAATATCATTGCAGGCTGCTGTTCCCTTTCCTTTCTCTTTTTGGTTCTTGTGCTTTCCATGTCCCCAACTATTTCAGCTAAAGGTCAAATTACAAATAATTTTTGTGATTTAGAACAGAAGTTCCTATAAAGGACACTCGAGCACATGTGATGTTTGGCCATAATACATACAAATGCAGCAATTTTACTATATTAAAACACTCTATACCAGGGATGTCAAACAAAAGGCCCGGGGGCCGGATGCGGGCCCCAGAAGCTTTTTATCTGGCCCTTGGACTCTCAGCTCCAGAGCAATGCTGAGGTGACACTGCTGAAAGGATGGCCAGCAAGATAATTGGGCTCCCCCATATCTTGAAATAGGATCAAGATTTCTGTATTTTCTCTCCTGTCATTAGCAGCCAATGAGTTCCTACACGAGAACAGAGTGTTTATTTCTGGTTTTGACCTGTTTAATGACATCACTTCCTGTGTAATGACATCACCTCCGGCCCTCAGCAGACATCATGAATGCTATTTGGCCCTCTGTATGAAATGAGTTTGACACCCTTGCTCTATACTGTATAGAAGTTCCATTCCCATTTCCATTTCTCAAACTCTTGTTTACCCATATTCACCTGGGTTATCTTCAGGCTTTGTAGTGAGTGGATGAGTGATGGACTTGGACCAAAGAGACTGGGATTAAAAGGCCTACTTAGCCATGAAACTCACTGAGTGCCTTGGTCTTTATTTATTTGAACAATTTATGTAATCTCTCAACATAACCCATCTAACAGGTCATTGGGAGATAAAATTGTAAGGGTGGTTGGGAGACAGAGATGGCAGCTTATATGCTACCCTATGTAAACAATGACAACCTTGGAGGAACACCTTGGTTGCCTCACCACAAAGCGTACATACAGTTACATAATAGGATTTAAAGACTAGGAAGTAGAGAATAGGAATAAACAGGCAATTTTCACAATGGAGGGAAGTAAGGCCCCAAGGATCTGTCTTGGGAGTGGTGCTTTTTAACTTGTTCATAAATGATCTGAAGTTAGAAATAAACACTGAGGTGGTCAAATTTGCAGACGACAACAAACTACTCAGGTTTATAAAAACCGAAGTAGATTATTAAGAAATTTAAAAAGGTCTCTTCAAACTGAGTAACTGATAAGTGCAGAAGTGCCATGCCATGAGATCAACAAACTGAATGCAGCCCTGGACATAGCATTATAGGCTATGTCTTTTGTATGCAAAGGTTTGCACCAGCCAGCCATATGGGAGAAAGCCTTATACAGGATGCAGACGAAAGATGGGCAAACAGACATGTTCACCCCACATCCCTTTGCTTTGTTCTTGTCCTGTCCCTTCCTCTTAGGGCCAGACTTTAGATGTCTCCCCCTCTGGCACTGCCAAGCTGCAGCTGTCTGCAAACTGCTCTGAGTACTTCCATTTCAGACGTGAAAAGTTGGAATATACATTATTAAAAAATAAATAACATGACAAAATCCAAACCATAGTGTGCCGTGAACACACAGCAAATGCATTGCATGATGTAGGTCTGCACAATTTATGACCCACCAAGCCGAACACAGCCCACCAATCAGATATAGTGGATCTCTGCGGGGCTCAGGAAGATTCCTTTCTTGTTGTTGGGCAAAAACCAGTCACCTTCATATCAATTGTCTCTGATCGAGGAAGGCCTAAATAGGCTCTAATGGATAAACTGTGTGGTTTTGAGTGAATAATCTGGGTGTTAAAAAAATTTTCTCTGAATGCAAAGGGAATTTACACAACATGACTTTTAAGGTTATCATGAATAAATGGACGTTTGAATGACTGACAGCTCAAATCTATGCATGTCTACTCAGAAGTAAGTCCCATTAGAGGCAATGGGACTTACTGCTAGATATATGCAGACAAGATTGCAGCCTGAAAGAAAGCACCTACAAAGAAATAAAAAAATTAACATATAATTCTAAATAACGCAAACTTGCAGCGCCTACAAATAGAAAGGACTTGTAAGAATGACGCATCTAAATTGTGCATTTATTGTGCACTGTATTCTACAAAGGAGTATTTGGATTTTATAACATTAGTATCTTGTAACATTAATCAACAAATGACCAAGAGATGTGACATATACAGAAAGAATGCAACGCAACATATAATTTAAATTTTGCTAACCTTATTCCTGTCAAAACCAAGTCAAGCACGTATTGCTTCTTAAAATATTTTAATTATGGACTACTGAATTAGATAGATTTCTTACTGCTCATCTTTATGTGGCTTTGTAATTTTAAAAACATGTTTCATGTTCATATATGAAATGCATGATGACAATTATTTCATTAATTTCAGAAGATTGTACATAAGAACATAAGAAGAGCCCCGCTTGATCAGGCCATAGGCCCATCTAGTCCAGCTTCCTGTATCTCACAGCAGTCCACCAAATGCCCCAGGGAGCACACCAGATAACAAGAGACCTCATCCTGGTGCCTTCCCTTGCATCTGGCCTTCTGACATAACCCATTTCTAAAATCAGGAGGTTGCGCATACACATCATGGCTTGTACCCCATAATGGATTTTTCCTCCAGAAACTTGTCCAATCCCCTTTTAAAGGCGTCTAGGCTAGACGCCATCACCACATCCTGTGGCAAGGAGTTCCACAGACCGACCACATGCTGAGTAAAGAAACATTTTCTTTTGTCTGTCCTAACCCGCCCAACACTCAATTTTAGTGGATGTCCCCTGGTTCTGGTATTATGTGAGAGTGTAAAGAGCATCTCCCTATCCACTCTGTCCATCCCCTGCATAATTTTGTATGTCTCAATCATGTCTCAATCATGTCAAACATTGTAGATTAATGTTACATAAATGTACACACACACACACACACACACACACACACACGGACAGCCCAATCCTATCTAACTCCCCGTGCATCAATACAGCACAGTGCCCGCTGTATTCTGTGAGGGAATTTCGGCATCTGGAGGCCTCCTTGGGGTAGGGGAAGGGTAAGCCCGTGCCAGGTCATTGGGTCTACTCAGATCTGTACTAGCTCTATAGCTGGCACAAGTTGGCATGGACCTGGGTCAGGGGAGCAAGTCCAGGAAGGGCGTTAGAATCTGGCCTCTTTCCTGACCCCATTGCCGACCTGTTCCTCCAACTCCACTGAACCCACTCCTTACCTCCCACTCCACAATGGGTGTTCCACTGGGTGGAGCTGGATGCTCGCTGCTTGTAGCAGCGGCCAAGCCACGTACTTTGGTATGTCATTTTTTGCAACAGCTGGAAAGTGCCTAATGCTGATTGAACAGTTGTTTTGGTGGCATTATGTAGGTGGCATAGGATTGGGCCAAAACACTTAAAATATTCATTCTTTATTCACTCAAAGTTAGAATCAATTTTCTCAGGATGCCTGAGACACTAGAAAATAATAATACTGACCTACCCAAACGCACCCAGTGAGGTTCATAGTTGAGGGGGTATTTGAAGCAGGGTGTCTTGTATCCAAACCCAACATTCTAGAACAGTGGTTCTCAAACTTTTAGCACCAGGACCCACTTTTGAGAATGAGAATCTGTCAGGACCCACCGGAAGTGATGTCATGACCAGAAAGTGACATCATCAGGAAAATTTTTAACAATCCTAGGCTGCAATCCTACCCACACTTACCCACGAGTAAGTCCTATTTACTATCATTGTTAAAAGCATATACAAAGTAGCCTGTTAAAAGTACAGGTCTGTCACATTTCCCCAGTGCAGTCACATACCATGGGAGCATCAAGTCTAATAAATTAAAAATAAAATATTGAAATGAATGGGGACCCACCTGAAATTGGTTCGTGACCCACCTAGTAGGTCCCAACCCACAGTTTGAGAAACACTGCTCTAGAGCAGTGTTTCACAAGCTTTTTCGCACTGGGACCCACTTTTTAGAATGAATCTGTCGGGACCCACCGGAAGTGATGTCATCAACCCAGAAGTGATGGCCAGAAGTGATATCACAATTCCCCAAACATCCCAAAGGCTGCAATTCTATCCACACTTACCCAGGAGTAAGCCCCATTGACTGTCATTGTGAAAGGCATATACATAGTAACCTGTTAAAAGTGCAGATCTGTAACATTTCTCCAAATGCGATCACATACCACGGGAGCATCAAGTCTATTAAAAATAAAATACACATTGGAATGAATGAAGACCCACCTGGAATTGGCTCGCAACCCACATAGTGGGTCCCAACTCAGTATGAAAAACACTGCTCAAGAGTCTAGCCAGAGCTCTACACAGTGTTGAGGACAGAGGCAACAGTTTAGAGCAGAGGTTCTCAAACTTCTTGGGAGCAAACCTCCCGCGATAAGTCTTTGCGGCGGAGGGGGCGAAGGCAGCAACACAATCCCTAGGATTGCATCACTAAAGGGGAGGTGAAGGAAGCTGTACTTACTTACAGAGGGCTGGCACAAGCTGTAGGAGGTGCAGGGAGTCCCAAGCAGCCCTCCACAGGGCTCCTCAAGTGTTAGGATGTTGAAAAAAAGTGATTGGAAATCACTTCCTGCTCTTCTTATCCTTAGAACTTTCTGCAGTGTGTGAATGGACAGTTCTAAACTATAAAGAAAGCCTACAGAGACACATCGTAGCAAATGAACATTATATAATAATTAGCTAATAGACATAACCTTTTATTTCAGCTGTAAATTTGTGTTACTTTCCAGAATTCCTGCAAAATCTATCATTGCACTGCAAATTGAACAACTTGGAAGCTGGGAACATGAGAGACTAGACAAGTTCCTACCAGCCAATGGCTTTAGTCACGGCACTCAGCAATCCGTTTAGCTGGTATTGAGTTTAAAAGGAATTGACCTTATCTTATGAACTTCCTTCACTTCAATGTGACAGAAAATCGATAAGTTAGTAGATAAGGTTACCACCTGTCTGTTACATTTTATTGTGACAGGTGTATAACTTTAGGACGCTGAAATGTAAATGCTGCTTTCCAGGTCAAAGGCTTCAAGTGCTGTATTTATGGTGCACTTTTCCGCAAGGGTAAGGAAGACATTGTGGTGGCTTCAGGACTGATGGCCGTGTGGGATTACTTGTAAGAAAGTAGGGTAAAGAACAGCCTGAGATGAAATAACAGCCCATTTCTATTGAGGCCTGGACTGTTGTGTGCAGAAACAGACAGCGATAGCAGAAACAGGTTCTGCTGTCACAAAATGGCTGCCAATGGAGCGCACAGTGGTCCGTCAGTGGCCATTTTGGGAGCATAGCTGTGCAAGGCAGCAGTGCTCCTAGTTTGCCAGTGCATCACCAGCCACCCACTGGAGCAGGTAAGGCAGCAGCAAAAGTGGGGGGACAATACAGGACGGAGATGGGGAAAAACTGGGCAGGGGGGTGTAACGGGGTGGTAAGGCTGCAGGAGGGGCTGGATCTGTAAGCTATGGCATGTGCCACATCCTATTCCCCTTTTTTGTAGCCTCTTTGCCCCTTTTCTCTCCTCAGATTTGGTGCCTGCGATTTCGCTGGAGCAGATCCAAGGAGACCCACTGCAGAACAGGAGGCTTACAGAGATGTAGGGGGATTTAAATCCCCTTTCACCTCTGAAGCCTCCTGATTCTCCCCACTGGATGCAGTATGCCCATTTTTGGCATGGCTGCACCTGTGGGGGGATAGGATCGAGCTCTAAGAGTATAAGCAACTGTGCAGGATAGTTATTTGTGTAACAGTTATTTGTTATTTGTGTAACATCAGCGGTGGAAAGGCCAACTCAAGTGGTGTGGCAGGGCCACACCTCTATGGTATCACACACAGTTTGCATATGGTTGGCAACCTTCAGTCTCGAAAGACTATGGTGTAAGCCTACAGCACCCGGTATTCCCAGGCGGTCTCCCATCCAAGTACTAACCAGGCCTGAACCTGCTTAGCTTCCAAGATCAGACGAGATCAGGCATCTGCAGGGTAACAGTTGCGGTTTTACACAGGTTCAATTTCTAACAACAACAATTAATAAATTAAAGATGGCGGAGCTGAGAAACTCTTCAGCTCCAGTTCTGGGCTGTCATTTGCTGTACAGTTTTCTTTCATGTGTTGAGGATAATGAAGATATGTAGATAGGTCATCCTATCCGATCCCACCCTGGTGCACTTGCTTCTGCCAATGTTAATCTGATAATGATAAAGACAAAAAAATATTTCTATGCTGTGAAACAGCAGAATAAAATCCAAATAAAATGTTTGCTTTCTGTCTTATGGACAAAACTTTAGTTATATCTATTTTGATTAAAGAGAGAGCAGTTAGGTCTTTTCTCAACGCTCCTTGAAGTCAATGGAAATGTTTTAAAGAGAATTGGCTCCGTACTTAACTGTGTTCTACTCCTTGCCCTTCCTTCTTTAGGAAAGCATTTTATGGAAGAGACGCACTTAAGACAATGAAGTGCCCTTCGGCCTTAAGGACATCCTTAAATGTTAGGTCTTTGGCCCTCAGCCTGGAAGTTCAGATCACTCCATTATAAGCCTAATCAGTAAAAGTTATAAATAGTTGCATAGGCTTCAGTCACAGTAAGCACAGTACTTAAGTATAGACTTAAGTTGTTGAATCAGGAACTTAGGATTTTGAAGGGTTAAATCTCAAGCATATAAAGAGTATCACTGGAGTATTTTTACTATGAATACTTTTCATGCAATATTGTAAATGATGCAATATTGTAAATGAATGTTCCCGAGGGGAACATGATTGTGCTCAAATTGTTGCTATTTCTATTGTGTGCCTGTAGTGGAAATGCGCAAAATCCCTTGAGGAGTTTAAGATGTGGTGTCAATGATGGCCCCTTGCTCTGACAGGTCTGGGAAATATGGGGTTAACACCAGGGTCTTAGAATATAGTAAGTGTGCTACACAGCTGTGGCCACTTGAAGGCCAGAAGGCCCTCAGGAATAAAAGCAGCACCTGGAAGAAGGCGATAAGGTTGGTAGGAGAAGAGAAGACTGACCGATGGACCGACTAGCTCAGCAGTGTGCAAACTTACCGGCTCTGTGCGCCTGGAATGCGGTCACCCTCCAGACCGCATCTGAGTGTTCTATGTGGCTGCCAAGCAATGTCCTCCCCATTCAGAGGACAGGGATGCTCTCGGTAGTCGCATCGTCTGCCCAGCATTCCAGAATTCTGTGCAACAGGACCTCCGGGCAGACATGACTGCCCAGAATGGGGAAGACATAGCTTGGCAGCCGCATAGAACCAAAAGGTATACTCGCTGGGTGCAAGGATCTGCGCAGACACTGGATCCAGCCCTCGGGTCATGGTACGCCCTCCCCTGAACTAGCTGACTGGAGGACTGAGGGACTACTGGACCTGCTGACTGACCAACAGACTAACTAACTGACTGGTTGACTGATTAACCGATGAATGGACTGCTGAGGATTACTGGAATGGGGGTGGTTGGAGACTGATGTGTGGTGATGTGTGAGACTGATGTGACTAATGGACAGACTGAGGGACTGGCTGACAGACCACTGAGCCTGCTGACAGACTAACTGACTGGTTGACTGACAGATGGACTACTGAGGATTGCTGGAACCGGGATGGCTGGAGACTGTTGGGAGGTGGAGAGGTGAAGGGGTGCTGCTGTACCCAGAAGAGCTGCTGCTTTGAGAACTGGGAGGAGGGGTCCTGCAGCCCCACAGGCAAGCTACCTTCTGGTTACCTTCCCATTAGTCAATAGTAGTTCAGTACGCTACTAGAGCGAGCAGCGTTTGAGCCAGGGGAACTAATTAGCTTAAAGTGGGCCTAAGTTCTCTAAGTAAAGCTTGGAATGAAATGGGAATTTGGCAGAAAAGTGCCTCTCAGGTGAAAGCCCTCTTGCTACCTTGGCTTGAAACTAGAGCTATTTGGGACAGCTCTAGTATTCCTGTGGAGTTTCTAAGAGAACTGTAGAAGGCATGCCTCCTGATGAACTATGGTCTCTGTGAGATGAGTATTTGAGATTGATGTCCTTTTCTCATTGTGAACACCCACAATTAAAGCATATGCCCAAACCGGCTGTCACCCATTGAGAGAACTCTCTTCCCTGATGGTTGGGCTCAGTGGCAGACCCCCATTTCATGGGGCAAATGAAATGTAAGGTGTGGAGCCTCGTGTGGCTTCAGGCCCCTGCAGAAGCCTCTCTGAGGCTCCCGACGGGGTTGGAAACAGTGCTTCCAGTTTTCCGGAAGAACGGTTTAAAGCCAGAACCAGGGGACATCCACTAAAATTGAGTGTTGGAAGAGTTAGAACAGACAAGAGAAAATATTTATTTACTCAGCGTGTGGTCGGTCTGTGGAACTCCTTGCCACAGGATGTGGTGATGGTGACTGGCCTGGACGCCTTTAAAAGGGGATTGGACAAGTTTCTGGAGGAAAAATCCATTACGGGGTACAAGCCATGATGTGTATGTGCAACCTCCTGATTTTAGAAATGGGCTATGTCAGAAAGCCAGATGCAAGGGAGGGCACCAGGATGAGGTCTCTTGTTATTTGGTGCGCAGCCTGGGGCATTTGGTGGGCCGCAGTGAGATACAGGAAGCTGGACTAGAAGGGCCTATGGCCTGATCCAATGGGACTGTTCTTATGTTCTTAGGGGAAGACCTCCAGAAGCTTCCCCGAGGAAGTCTGGGGTCAGGTGAGGCTCTGTAAGCTTCAGGTAAGTGGGGGGAGGGGGTGGAGCGGCAACATCCTGCAGGGGTGCCATCGCAGACCTTTGCCCCATGGCTCAGGGCTGGGGAGGTCTGCCACTGGTTGGACTTCGCTACAACACTGAGGAACACAGCTGATGTATGATTATGTCTAGTTAGGATGCTACCAGAAGTTGATTCGTTTCTAATGTGTTTTCCTATTGATTAGAACATAAGAGATGTTGAACATAACACTCCTGCTACAGAGCATTTTAGCATCTTTGCTGTTTCTTTCTTTGAATTTATCTGGTTTCCCTTCTTCTTTCCTGAAGCAAGAATACTGAGATAGGTTTGGGCTGTGGCTGTCCATTAATTAAAACAGTAGCAGAAGATATTTAGCCCCTGGTTCTTTCTTCAAGCACTATTAACATTTCAACCTGCTCACCATATGTGCTACACCTATGCGGTGGTGGCGTAGCTGGAAGGGGGGTGAAGCACTCAGCCTGGCAAGGAGGTGGGCAAGCGGCCCCTCCCTTTGGAGCCATTGCCGGCAGGGGGGGAAACGGAGTCATACGGCTTTGTTTTGCCCCCCCTCCTGCCGGGAATGGCTCCAAAGGGAGGGGCCGCTCGCCCACCTCCTTGCCAGGCTGAGTGCTCCAACCCCCTTCCAGCTACACCACCACACCTATGTTATTTTTACCACTAATTGCTCCTTTTTGACAACGCCATCTATACGTGTATGCTATTATTGCTCCTTTTATCACCCTAAGCCTATTAATGCTCAGACTTATGGTTCCCAATGGATTTAAAATTAACCAGCTCTCTAAATATTGTTCTGTCTTTCAATTCCCTCTGTCCTTTTCCGTTTCTTACTTGGGTTGCGCATAAATTGATGGGCTGTATTTCATTCTTCCACTCCCTGTAATCTCAAACATCTGAAAGTGCAGAGCAACAAAATTTATGAATGCAATATTAATATATCTCAGGGAGCAGAAGAGAAACTTAGGAAAAGTAAATAGTTCTAGAGATTGGCTGTTTGCTTGCCTACAGTTAGAATTTGCCCTCAGATATGAAAGCATAACTTCCATTGACTTCGGTGGGCCCCATTTGGATGACGCTTACATGTCTTCAATGGTTTTTCAATCCAGGCGCATTTGCAGGTCCTAGGCCCTAGTGCTGGTGGAGCGCCGGTACTAACCCAACACTGGCCAGCGCTGGGCTAGTGCCAGTGGAGCACCGAATCTCTGCCACTCAGCAGTTGCGGAGACCACCGGGTAGCGGAGAGGTAGGTGGGGATGTGGGAGGAGGTGGCGTTTTGGGGTGGGGGGAGGCAGAAAGAGGGTGGGGAGAGGACAGGTAGAAGGCATGCCAGAGGAGGGAGCGGAGTGGGGCCGGAGGGAGCTTTGCTCCACTGGATCCTGATCCTATGTATCGGGCTAGCCACCCAACATGGAGGCTCTTCATTCTATGCCGACCTTCAGGTTGTCGTAGAATCTAGTAGCCCTATTGCATGACTACTCACTTTATCCAGGGGAAGGGGACTTTTGTCCCCTTCTCCTGAGGAGGCAGTGGCTGCTGCCTGGAGCACACTGAATGCAGCAGCAGCAATTTTTGGCTCCACTGCAGCCCCGCGCAATGGGCAGCTCAGGATTGGGCTGCCAGTTCCCTAAAGAGGACCTTTACAAACCCTTTTATGGTTCTATTTCCTTTTATGGGGAACTGCACTACAAATATATATATATTATATATTGGCAACCTTCAGTCTCGAAAGACTATGGTATCGCGCTCTGAAAGGTGGCTCTGGCACAGCGTCCAGTGTGGCTGAAAAGGCCAATCCGGGAGTGACAATCCCTTCCACACCGGGAGCAAGTGCAGTCTGTCCCTGGTCTGTCTCCCTGGCTATGGGCCTTCCTTCTTTGCCTCTCAGCCTCAGACTGTTGGCAAAGTGTCTCTTCAAACTGGGAAAGGCCATGCTGCACAGCCTGCCTCCAAGCAGGCCGCTCAGAGGCCAGGGTTTCCCACTTGTTGAGGTCCATCCCTAAGGCCTTCAGATCCCTCTTGCAGATGTCCTTGTATCGCAGCTGTGGTCTACCTGTAGGGCGCTTTCCTTGCACGAGTTCTCCATAGAGGAGATCCTTTGGGATCCGGCCATCATCCATTCTCACGACATGACCAAGCCAACGCAGGCGTCTCTGTTTCAGCAGTGAATACATGCTAGGGATTCCAGCACGTTCCAGGACTGTGTTGTTTGGAACTTTGTCCTGCCAGGTGATGCCGAGGATGCGTCGGAGGCAGCGCATGTGGAAAGCGCTCAGTTTCCTCTCCTGTTGTGAGCGAAGAGTCCATGACTCGCTGCAGTACAGAAGTGTACTCAGGACGCAAGCTCTGTAGACCTGGATCTTGGTATGTTCCGTCAGCTTCTTGTTGGACCAGACTCTCTTTGTGAGTCTGGAAAACGTGGTAGCTGCTTTACCGATGCGCTTGTTTAGCTCGGTATCGAGCTACAAATATATCCTACAAATATATCCACACAAAAATATATAGGTGCATGTGTGAACAAGAGAATTTTTGGCTTTGATGTCGTCTGCCCATTGGAACTACCACGTGTTGCAATTCCAGCACCCTATGCTTCAGGCAATGTTCTAAAGCAGGGGTGTCAAACTCATTTCATGTAGTTAGCCAAATAGCATTCATGACACCTGCTGAGGGCAGGAAGTGACATCATTAAGCAGGAAGTGTCATCACTAAGCTGATGATGGTCAGAAATAAGCACTTTGTTCTCACACAGAAACTCATTAGCTGCAAATGACATTAGAGAAAATGTGCAAATTGTGCTCATATTTTCAAGATATGAGAGAGATCAATTCTCACACTGGGGGAGCCCAATTATAAAAGGGGTCGGATAAATTACTTCCAGGGGCCACACATCTGGTCCACACATCTGGTCCATGGACCCTATATTTGACACCCCTGTTTTCAAGTCAGACAGGGTTGAATCTCCAGACAGGTGGAAAGCTCATGAAACAATTCTCAGCACTGACATGAAAGATGAGTGGTAGGTCAGGATAGAGCAGTTTTGCTTCTCTTGTCAAACTGCAGATGAAGACAACAGATAGTTTTTGGTTGGTCCAGGTCTGTGAAGAAGTGTACAAGACTAAATTCAAGTGAACAGCTTTTCCTGGATGTGCACTGACTTAAAATTACATGGAACTGAAGCGAAAAAGATCCAACACAAATTGGACTAGGCAATCAACAGTCTTTTTCAGAAACTAGTTTTCTTGAGTGTCAAGAAGTCAGTCCCACTGTAGTCAATGGGGCTTACTCCAAGGTAAGTGTGGACAGGATTGCAGCCTCAGGCTCATTCTCAGCCCCTTCTTCCTAAAGTAGGGTTCCAGCAAGGTCAGTTATAAAATTTACCACAGTTTCAATGCCTTGATTTTCTTGAGGTTCAAAACTAGGGATGCAGTTAAGGGTCCAAAGCTGGTACAGGGAAGTAAAAGTTGCTAATTCTAAGCAAAAGTTTCAAAATTTGTCAGCTAAATTTCATCTGTACAGTGCTTCATGAGTTGAACTCCTTCAGATGATCCACGTGATCGTTCTGTGATTTCAAAAGTGAATGCATGTTGGGAACGAAAATCTGAATCTGAATCCATCCAAAGATTGTATTTTTCACAACCCTTCCTCAAAATAAATGAACAAGTAAACAAACACAAAACTTCATTTCATCATCATATCCCAAATCAAAAATCAATCTTGTCTTGGCATTGAACCAACTGCATGCTTGTTTATAAGGATGCACCCAGATTTTTAACATGATCTGCTCTTAGATCATTGTGCATTTTGACACTTGGCACACTTCCTTCTCTATGTTTTTGTGTGTGTGTGTGTGCATGCATGCAGTAGCCTTTTTGTCTCGTAACCATAGCAAACATTATCTTGTAGTCACATCTGAATCATACCTCCTCATCAGCTCATCCCTTGTGGCCATGGTTGTTATCGGAGAACCAGAATTGGATGGCGACTTGGTAATGAATATTTTGGCATGAGGGCATTTTGCTGTGTGGTCTGCTCAATGTGCAGACTCCTTGCTTTCATCAGTCTCAAGCCTTTCACTTGACTCTTGACCTTTCCCTTGGCACTGTCCTGTCGTTTCCTTGATTTCGCAAATGTTAGCCTCTCACGTGACCTCTGAACTATGGCCTCTCACTTGGCCTTTGATCTCATAAATTCTGGAAGCTCATACATGTAATCACAAGACAAATAAGCAAAAGAGCTTAAAGAAAAAGCGACTACTGAATGTCACCCCCAAGTGGAAAGCCAACAGTAAGAGTGTCCCAGCTCTGGTAAAATGACTTAGACCTGACAGGCAAGTTCTTGCAGTCTCATCAAACCTGGCATTTTAAACAGGAGGAAGTACACTTTCTGTAGTGACCATGTGTGCTGCTCCTCAAACCCCTTTTGTAATACCCCTACGGGCACTTCTAAGTCAATCCTGCAGTAAGTGATTAGTCAGCCTTTGGATATCATACATTAGGACAATCATACGTTGTCCTCTTTTCAGGACAAGCAACAGTCCTGAAAACAAATCAGAGTGATGAAAATTTCAGTAGGGATCATGCAGGAGACATTTCTAATGCTCTGTGAAACTACCAGCCTGAGACTGGTAGAAATTGCAGCCTGAGACTGCAATCCTATCCACACTTTCCTGGGAGTAAGCCCCATTGAACACAATAGGAGTTACTTCTGAGTAACTGAGTAAATCCTGAGTGGGATTGTGTCCTTAGTATACTCCTTAATAGTGAGTGAATCATCTACTAAGCCATTATGCCTGTGAATTAACTGTAGCCTTTAAAGTCTTATTGGAACTTTATAAGATGAAGGCTGCAATCCTAACCAACTTTCCAGCACTGACATAAGGGCAATGCAGCTCCGAGGTAAGGGAACAAACAATGCCTTACCTTGAGGAGGCCTCCATGACTGCCCCCCAACTGCAGGATGCAGCACATGCCCTGCTGGCACAGCTATGCCTGTGCTGGAAAATTGGTTAGGATTGTGCCCTTAGGGTGTAATCCTAAGTGTGCCTTGGGCCACCAGCCCAGGAGGGTCACCAACGTGCCGTAAAGGCAGGAGGTCTGGCTCAGTTGGTAGAGCTGCCACCTTGTATGCCTGAAGATCTGAGGCTGCCAGTTCGAAACAACTGGAAGTACCCGAGAACTGACGACACGCTGATAAACTGATGAGCTGACCCTCGGTGGCAGAGAGGAGTTGCCGTCAAGTGGAGCGTGGGTGGCAAAGGGCCAGAGAGAGGCCAGACCGGGAAGGAATCCAGCTGGAACGAGGGAGGAGTTCTATGAAAGACTAGAACTATTCAATTGTAAAAATCCCTAAGGGGGTTTAGAACAGCCTGCCTATGTAAACCGCCTTGGATTAAAGTCTGAGGAGAAATCTGAAGACCAAAGAAAGGCAGTACTGTATATAAATACCTGTATAAATAAAATAAATAAATAAAATTGCACCTCCTCTAGAGTCGGCTGGGTCAACAATTTTACTAATGTGTTGTGTTCATATACTTCCCAACAATTTGATACGCATACAGAAACACTTATGAAGATGGCTCATGTTGTCTACTTTTGCTCAGATGGGCACAAAGGCACACGCTTATCGCTAATAATGCGGGTCATAGAGCTGGAATGGCAGTTCATTTTAGAAGGCAAACTGTAGCTAAAGCAATAGGAAGAGCACAGCACTGCTTTCAACACTCATTCTCAGTGGTAGCTTGGAGTGGACATGACCTTTGATTTTTTGGCTCTAGTTAATGTATGACTAATGATCTGGCTACTGGGTTTCACCCATATACGTATATTACCTTTACAACATTATTGTGTAGCTGCTGGGACTCCGTTATGACAACTACTAGTGACATCTTGTCCAAGGCCTTCAAACTTTGGCATTCATAGAGGTATTCAACAAAATCATTATTCAGTTCAATTTATTCAGGTATTCATCTCCAAGTATAAGCTTTCATACAGTCCAGAAAGAACATAAGAACATAAGAACAGCCCCACTGGATCAGGCCATAGGCCCATCTAGTCCAACTTCCTGTATCTCACAGCGGCCCACCAAATGCCCCAGGGAGCACACCAGATAACAAGAGACCTCATCCTGGTGCCCTCCCCTACATCTGGCATTCTGACTTAACCCATTTCTAAAATCAGGAGGTTGCGCATACACATCATGGCTTGTACCCCATAATGGATTTTTCCTCCAGAAACTTGTCCAATCCCCTTTTAAAGGCGTCTAGGCTAGACGCCAGCACCACATCCTGTGACAAGGAGTTCCACAGACCGACCACACGCTGAGTAAAGAAATATTTTCTTTTGTCTGTCCTAACCCGCCCAACACTCAATTTTAGTGGATGTCCCCTGGTTCTGGTATTATGTGAGAGTGTAAAGAGCATCTCCCTATCCACTCTGTCCATTCCCTGCATAATTTTGTATGTCTCAATCATACAAGCGTCTCTTTTCTAGGCTGAAGAGGCCCAAACGCCGTAGCCTTTCCTCATAAGGAAGGTGCCCCAGCCCCGTAATCATCTTAGTCGCTCTCTTTTGCACCTTTTCCATTTCCACTATGTCTTTTTTGAGATGCGGCGACCAGAACTGGACACAATACTCCAGGTGTGGCCTTACCATCAATTTGTACATCGGCATTATAATACTAACCGTTTTGTTCTCAATACCCTTCCTAATGATCCCAAGCATAGAATTGGCCTTCTTCACTGCCACCGCACATTGGGTCGACACTTTCATCGACCTGTCCACCACCACCCCAAGATCTCTCTCTTGATCTGTCACAGACAGCTCAGAACCCATCAGCCTATATGTGAAGTTTTGATTTTTTGCCCCAATGTGCATGACTTTACACTTACTGACATTGAAGCGCATCTGCCATTTTGCTGCCCATTCTGCCAGTCTGGAGAGATCCTTCTGGAGCTCCTCACAAGCACTTCTGGTCTTTACCACTCGGAAAAGTTTGGTGTTGTCTGCAAACTTAGCCACTTCACTGCTCAACCCTGTCTCCAGGTCATTTATGAAGAGGTTGAAAAGCACCGGTCCCAGGACAGATCCTTGGGGCACACCGCTTTTCACCTCTCTCCATTGTGAAAATTGCCCATTGACACCCAATCTCTGCTTCCTGGCCTCCAACCAGTTCTCAATCCATGAGAGGACCTGTCCTCTAATTCCCTGATTGTAGAGTTTTTTCAGTAGCCTTTGGTGAGGGACCGTGTCAAACGCCTTCTGAAAGTCCAGATATATAATGTCCACGGGTTCTCCCGCATCCACATGCCTGTTGACCTTTTCAAAGAATTCTATAAGGTTCGTGAGGCAAGACTTACCCTTACAGAAGCCATGCTGACTCTCCCTCAGCAAGGCCTGTTCGTCTATGTGTTTTGAGATCCTATCTTTGATGAGGCATTCCACCATCTTACCCGGTATGGATGTTAGGCTGACCGGCCTATAGTTTCCCGGGTCCCCCCTCTTTCCCTTTTTAAAAATAGGCGTGACATTTGCTATCCTCCAATCTTCTGGCACCGTGGCCGTTTTGAGGGACAAGTTGCATACCTTAGTCAAGAGATCTGCAACTTCATTCTTCAATTCCTTAATAACCCTTGGGTGGATGCCATCAGGGCCCGGTGACTTATTGATCTTTAATTTATCAATGAGGTCTGAAACATCTTCTCTTTTAACCTCTATCTGACTTAACACCTCAGTCAGGAGGGGCCGTTCAGGCAGCGGTATCTGCCCGAGGTCTTCTGCCGTGAAGACAGATGCAAAGAACTCATTTAATTTCTCTGCCATCTCTAAGTCTCCTTTTATCTCCCCTTTCCCTCCCTCACCATCCAGAGGGCCAACCGCTTCTCTGGCGGGTTTCCTGCTTCTAACATATTTGAAGAAGCTTTTATTATTCCCCTTAATGTTGCTGGCCATGCGTTCCTCATAGTCTCTCTTGGCCTCCCATATCACCTTCTTACATTTCTTTTGCCACAGTTTATGTTCCTTTTTATTCTCCTCATTAGGGCAAGACCTCCATTTACGGAAGGAAGCTTCCTTGCCCTTCACAGCCTCTCTAACTTGGCTGGTTAGCCATGCGGGCACCCTCCTGGATTTAGTGGAACCCTTCTTTCTTTGTGGTATTCACCTCTGCTGGGCCTCTATTACTGTTGTTTTAAGCAGCCTCCATGCACTCTGGAGAGATTGGACTCTTTTTACCCTCCTTTTCAACCTCCTTCTAACCAGCCTCCTCATTTGAGGGAAGTCCGCCCGTCGGAAGTCAAGGGTTTTTGTTAGAGATTTGCCTGGTATTCTTCCCCCAACATGCACGTCAAAACGGATCGCAGCATGATCACTGTTCCCCAATGTCTCAGTAACGTTTACATCTCTAACCTAAATGTTCCTTCTTCAGATGTCACCAGTGCAGCAGCGTAGCTGTCCGATGGTCCATGCGAGGGCACACTGGTTGCTTCACCAACCCCCAACAGCTCCAACCCCACCCCCTCCAACCCAGAAGTAATTTCAGTGATGTGATGATATCAGCACAATAACTTCCGAACTGCTGCAAAAATGCTGCCCCCGCCCCCCACAGCGATTCCTGGCACAGTCGATGGGAGAGAGGCCGATTGGCTGGCTGGCTTTGCATCCAGCAAGTGCACCAAGAATGACTGCTGTGGAGGTGGTGGGCAGGTCCTCCTGCCTGCTGCCCCCTCAGCGATTCTCAGTGTCACTGGGAGAGAGAGAGGTCAGCTGGCTTCCCTCCCTGCAAGTGCACCAAGAATGCCATCTCCCTACAAGGAGACACAGAGTGCCACCCAGTACCACGTGGTATTGTTGAGCCACCCTCAGCTACACCACTGCACCGGTGAGTCCATTTTTATTATCACCTAACAGCAATTTGTTCATTGCAGAATTCAAGAAACTATGGCACAGTTGTCACATCGAGTTCCCAAGTAAGGCAGGTTGTTGTTGATGATGATGATGATTTTTTTGCACATATTTTGTCAGAGTAGTGTTACCAACAGGTTAGTTTTATCCAGGTATCCTTTCCAAGGATGGACCTGGGATGCCTGACTTTTATCCTAGTATACTATTATAAATATTGTCCTAAGGTGTAAGCTGTTCCCAGTAAAGCTGCTTTTTATAGTTTGTGAATGGCAATTTCTGGGGCCCCTATGCTGTTAAGGTGCTTTTCAAGATGGTTTGGAATTGCACAGAGGGTGCCAGACACCACTGGGATTACTCTGGTCTTCTTCTGCCACAGTTTTTCAATTTCTATTTGTAAATCTTTGTGTTTTGTTGTTTTTCCAGTTCTTTTTCCTCTACTCTGCTATCACCTGATATTGCTATATCAATTATTTAGACTTGTTTTTCTTTCTTCTCGACTACAGTTATGTCTGGTGTATTGTGCAAAAAATGTTTGTCTGTCTGTAGTCAGAAATCCCATATTTTTGCACCTTCATTTTCAACAATTTTCTCAATTTTGTGGACCCACCAATGCAGGTAGCTTGTACATTTTACAGATGTTCCAACGTATCATTGTTGCTACCCTGTCATGCTTTTGTTTGTGGTCTGTTTGTGTGATCTTTTTCAAGCAACTAATTAGGTGGTCTGCTGTTTCATCTATTTCTTTACAGAGATGGCACTTGCTGTTTTTTTTTTCTACTTTTGCTTTTATTGCATTTGTTCTTAATGCCTGTTTTTGTGCAGCCATCATATAATAATAATAACAACATCTACCTGACTGTGCAAAAATCTCATAATAACTACAACATTAAAATAGTTAATAATTTATGGGGGCATAGACCAGAAAAGTGACAGAAAATGAGAAAGTGTTGTGGGATTTTCAAATACAAATGGTTAAGGTTTTGGCGCAGACATTACAGTAATAGAAAAAAAATAAAGTGACCATCATTGACATAGCAATACCAGGCAATAGTAGGATTGATGAAAAAGAATATGAAAAAAAATCAGTAAATAACAGGATCTAAAAACTGAAATCCAAAGATTATGGTGCAAACCAGCAGTGGTCATCCCAGTGGTGATTGACATATTAGGTGCAATTCCAAAAATGCTTGAATCACATTTAAAGCATCTAAACATTGGCAAAATAACTATCGGTCAAATTCAAAAAGCCACCCTGCTTGGTTCAGCACACATTATTTGCAAATATATTACGACGTCCTGGGTCCCTGGGTGGGGCCCAGCTAGTAATTAACGCCAGCTGTGTCATCAGAAATAATAATAATAATAATATAATAATAACAACAACAACAACAACAACAACAACAACAACAACAACAACAACAATATTTGTAACACAACATCATGAAGACAAAAAATAGCTACCTATCCTAGGTCCTTGGGAAGGACTTGATAGGTGGAGACAAACAAAATCCAGTCAAAAACAAAATGACTTTGCAGCAAATATAATAATAATAATAATAATAATAATAATAATAATAATAATAATAATAATAATAATAATAATAATATACTGCTTTTCAACAAAAAAGTTCACAAAGCAGTTTGGGGAGGGGAAGAGACACCAAATGGCTAAATGATTCCCTGTGCCAAATGGGTTCACAATCTAAAAAGAATGCAGAACAGAGAGAACACAGCCATCAAACAGCCACTAAAAAAAACTGTTCTGGGGAGAAGAGGGACAGTCACTCTCCCCTGCTAAATATAAAAGGAACACCACTGAAAAAGTGCCTCTTAGAAACCCCCCTCTTAGAAATCCCCCTCTTAGTAGGGGTTCAGCATATCACTCCAAATACAGGCAGTTGGTGCGTAAGTTCCAGTATTAAGTTAGGCAACATATGCCAGCAACCTGTATGGCTGGAAGCTGAAGAGGTATTGCGTCAGTTCAGTTGGTGCAACTAGACAGTCCAGTGTTCCAAGTTTAACAGAGAAACTCAAACAACCTTCATTAATTTACTCATGCTTTTCAATTAGGAAGTATTTGGCTACCGTTCCGAGACACTAAACTCTATTTCCTGCCTCTAATTCTATAGGCCCAATTTACTGATAATTTCCTGTCCACATTTCACAAAGTTAGGGGCACATTCTGTTGTTTAACTCCCTGTTTTAGAAGAACAAAGAGACGTCAGCCACAACAGCATTTAATGGAAATTAGACCAAATTTCAAGGAAGCCAGTAGAATGTAAGCCCTGACTGTCGTTGATCTCACTAACTCTTCAGAGTATCTGCTCAACATTTTGTGTTCACCATTCTGACCTCAGAACACAGAAAGCACCTTTTAGCCTGCCCTGTCAAGCTTGGACCAATTGAGCCCACTGGGCTATGTCACTCATTGGAACCTAGACTGTTTAGCATAAATAGCCCTTGTCATAAGCAAATACACCTGTCTGAGCTCCAGCAAAAGCAGTATATAAATCTCTTAAATAAATATACAAGTATGCACATGGAAGCAGATCACCCAACAGAGCTAGTTTTAGGCATGTTACTTTTCATACAACTGCACATTGATATACAGTAAATGCCAATGAAGCAACTTAACATCTTGGTGTGATTTCTAGAAATGAAAAGTGCTGGGGTTCAAGGCTGCAGGAGTTGATCCACACATGCCTGTTCATCACTTTCTGCACTAAGTAGCACTCTGCTTGTGTGAACGAGTCATCACAGATTAAGCACCACTAGTAGGATTTAACTTCACATCAAACACATTGCTTTTCAATGTTCACACATTCAGCTGTGAGTCATTCAATGAAACGGATTGGCAAGAAATTTAGACAAAAGGAGGTGATATGTCAGACAGCCCATAATTATTCAGTGGAATTCATTGCCACAATATGTGCTGAATGCCACTAGCTTGAATGGCTTTCAAAGGAAATTAAACCAAGTCGTGGACAGGTCTATCAAAGGCTACTAGCCAGGATGTCTATGCGCTACCTCCAGATTTAGCAGTAGTATGACTCTGAATACCAGTTGTAGGCAGAAAATGTGGAAGAGACGTATGTCTCTTCTTCTTTGTGGGCTTCCAAGAAATGGCTGCTGGGCCACTGTGGGAAACAGAATGTGGGTTCCAGGAGGGCTTTTCTTATGTTCTTATGTAAGCCCAAAGTAATCATGGGATGAAAAATTTAGAGGCTTACATGTATGTTTGAACTGGGCTCAAAGTAACATTCTCTGACATAAACAACTTTTGTGAAATCTGACCTGTTTAAAGTCGGTTGTAATTATTCCATATTGCAAAACAGGTACTTGATTAAAAAAAACAAAAAAACACTTTATGTTTACTTCACAATTTCAATGCTTTACTACTGCCACTGAAAACTGGCTTGAAGCAGGGTTTAATATAGGCTCAGAATAAGCATCCTTCAAAGCCTTTATAACAGCTGACATTCAGTAGGCCAAAGGCACTCTGGGACCATAGGTAACTCATTATCTATTACCTTAAGCCTCATAACTCTAAAATGGGAATAATAGGGGCCATATACCCAAAGCTTCTGTGAAGAGGAACAAGACAGAGAAGGGCAAATATTTTCTAAATTTAGGGCACAATTTTAGCATGCAAGCCCCTCCAAAATCAATTGGACTTAAATGCTCTGGATTGCTCCCCAAGAGAGCACTCCTGCCCAATAATCTCAGTATGTTCAAGTTATTTCTCTTGATTCAACCAGTGCCTGCCTGCCTATGGGCTCCTCCAATTTTCAACCTAAAAGTACTACATAAATGTTAATAATAATGACAGCCATCAAATTCACTCATGGTCTAAAAAGCCACCTAATTCCTGAAGAGCCTAATCCTATGCCTGTCTACTCAGAAGTAAGTCCCATCATAGTCAATGCAACTTACTCCCAGGAAAGTGTGGATAGGATTGCACCCGAAATGTTATTTGAAGTATGGCTAACACTGCAAACAGTATTTTGGCACATAAAGTACATGAAAACACATGCTTGATGTAACTCACGTTTGGTTATTGATAGCATGGATCAAGATTCCCCCCCCCCCAACTAGGTTCTGTTCAGAAGATCAGCTTCCCTCTTCATTCCCAAACCCGAGGAACCTCTCTTTCAGTTCCACTACACAGAGCAGGAAACCCACTGCCCACCAATGAAGGACCAACAGCTATCTCCAACAGGAGGTTTCTGCCATTCGTATACATATCACCAGCACTTCTATTGCTACTGCTACTATTACACTTTGTAACAGCTATATCGTTTCAGCAGTGCACATGGAACATGTGTGTAAGAAGGTAAGGCAGCTGCAGTTTTCCTGTTTAAACTGTGCCAATCCCTTGTGTCTCTCCATTTCAATTTCTATGCTTGTATCCCATATATCAAGGGGAAAAGTATCTCTTGGAAATTCCAGTCTCAAAGCAAAAGGAAAGATTTTTCCACATGGTGTTCTAGGAAAACATGAGAAATATTCTTGACATCAGCGGAAACTGGATTAAGGGCCCAATCCTATGCAACTTTCCTGTGCCGATGCAGCCTCAATGCACCCTTGAGTTGAGGGAGCAAATGTCTCCTTACCTTGAGGAGGCATCTGTGACTGTCCTACCATAGCAGGATGCAGCATACACCCCTTTGGCACAGCTGTATCAGTGTTGGAAAATTGGATAGGATTCGGCCTATCCAATTTTAGTTTCAGTCTTTGGTTTCAAGTTTTAGCATCATTTTCTGTTCTCAGTGTACTGGGGGTGGGAGGAGTCAATCAGAACCAAATGAGATGATGAAGCCATTATCAAGGCATTCCACAATGGGCCTAAGTTGGGGATCTTAGCAGACCATAGTGATTCTCAAACTTTTTAGCACCGGGACCAACTTTTTTAATGAAAATCTGTCGGAACCCACCAGAAGTGATGTCATTCACCTGGAAGCAATGTCATGACCAGAAGTGACACCATCAGTTTAGGTTTGAAATCTAAGCCATGATCAGCCAAAGGTCCCATTACACAGCGCACTCATGCTGTTATTTTGCATAGTGCAGAATTCAAACATTCCAGCTTGGAAGTCAAAGCAGATCACAGACTTGGATCCTTCTCCAGCCACACAGCCCTCCCCCCTTTCCAGCATCCCACTTCCCACCTATTCAGGGCAAAGCACCATGCCTCTCTCCTATCAGGAGCCCACCCCACCCAGCAGCTCTATAGCAGCTCTATAGCAGCTCTTTTCAGTTCTATATTTTCAATGGCCACTGAACTAGGTGCTACACAACCCACCTGAAACGGGCTCGCGACCCACCTACTGGGTCCCAACCCACCGTTTGAGAAGCCCTGGCATACCACTTTTTGAAGTGCTTTCAGTGACAGCCAAATCGGTGTCTGCATCCACAGGGTAGAATTCAAGGCAACTGCTTCACCATCTCCATACAGAGCATCCCCCCACAAACTAACAAAGGAAAATGCTGTGCAAATGGAAAACAAGCTTCCAAATGACCCACAGATGGATATATCTTTTTACTCAAATAGTTCCAGCATTTTGCCCTTGAAGGATATGCCAACCACTCTGCATGTACTTAATACAAAAGCAAATTATAAATAACCCTCCACACACATATTGGAAAACTTTTAAGTCAGTCTAAAGGTAAACAAATGCATTAAAAACTCTTTCCTTTCTCCCTTTCTTTTTATTATCTCCTATGCACTTAACTAATACTTTGCCCTTTCAGTGAAGCTTAAATGGTAAGCACAACTAATTTAATGAAAGTATATGTAGTCCTTTCTCTGCAGGGACCTGGGTTATTTCAGCCGTGAACATAGTGAGCAGCTGCAGGTGTTGCACTAAATAAAGTAATAGAAAGTGTCTAACTGGTAACAGTGGAAACCCTGTTTCAAGCCCCTTGTCTGCTTTATATTAATAGCCAGATTCTTTTTCTATCAGCAGTCACAACAGCCCCTACCTTATTTTTCAGGGAGAATATTTGGACAGGGGAAAGATCTATTTTGAAATGACTACCAATGATTTGGTGTCTGCAGCCAGTTTGTAGCTGAATAAGCTTTCAATCTTCTTGCACAAGGGGAGAAGGTAAACCTATGATTCAGAAAAGAGAGGAAACTAGGGGTTACAAAGGTTGGGAGGCCAAGTACTATGAAACAGACCCCCTCCATCAAGTCAGAAACCTTGGCAGGATAACTAGAAACAGACCTACTCCTAAATCCTCCAGTTCATGAGCTAGCAATAAGATAATTAGCTGGAATAAAACTAATATTTCAGCATTCAGTTTCACCATGGCACAGAAGAGGGATTTATTAGTGAGAACGTTGGTGAGATATATTTTTAAGGGTTATTTGAGCTATTCTGTTAAAGGGCAAATACATTCACAAAGTGATAAAAAGAGGACAACGAATGGAAAGTAGCACTTTTGTGACATCAAAATCTCTGGCGAAGATGAGAGCATGGTGAAGCCTTTGCCTTTGGGAAAAGTATCACAATGAAATGGAGGGGAGGGGAGGGGAATGTTCAGGGGCTGCCCCATCCATTAGGTGAGATGATGCAGGTTGAGGCAGTAGAAGCCTGGGGTGGGAGCAAGAGGGTGGTCGATTTGGGGTGCCCTTCACTCTGAGTTTACTGCCACCATTGCCTCCCTCTAGCCTCCTATGGATGCAACCTGCACTGACCAGCTTTCCGCCTGCTAAAAGCAAGCACAAAATAGAACACCCACTTCCTCACCTTTTTCCAGGTGAGATGGAAGGGCAGGACTTCCAGTCTGATTTACAGGGACTGCACAAATGATCTACTTTATTCACACAATCCCTTTAAATCAAAAGGGAAGTCCTGCACTTCTGCAACTGAAGAAAGCACGTGAAGAGCACGTTAATTGGCTGCCTTTTTTGTGTAATTATGCAGAGGTAGATAGTCTGGCTGCCCGATGCCAGACTCAAGCTGGCCTCTTAAAGCATTCCCTGCTGCTTGGAATGTTGGACAGGAAATAGATGATCAGTATTGTCTCACAAGTTATCAGAGAAACGTCCGCATTCACTAGTTCCTTCAGTGAGTAGAAGCGTAAATGTCGGGTTGGTTTTGGAAAGTATAATAAGGTGATTAGTCCTACTGTTAAGAGCTGCAAACCATAAAGAGAATAAGAATGCAGACCCTACTCTTCAGGATGGAGAAATCATTCTTTTTGGGACCTGGCAAAGAGCTGGCAGCAGAATGAGGTGGTAGAATCCTGAAGACATAGTACCACTGTACTTGTACTGATTGTACCACTTTAGATTCAGGTAGTTGTTAATCTCTTTGGCTTTTCCTTCCTGAATTTAAATAAAATCTGCAAGTAAAAAACCATAATAATAGGGAGAAAAGTTCCAACTCAGGCTGCTTCCTGCTGCATTGGTTTTACCTGAAGGGACGGTTTTTTTTAAATACATGTGGAGCATTCAAAAATATAATCCACACCAGCAATCTGAAGTGGTACAGGCCATAACCACTTCGGAACTTTACCACCTCATTCTGGTATACATCTAGACCAGCTCAAAAGTCCAAAGGGTTGAGAAACCAGCCAATAGTGCAGCAACCATTCTCACTTTGCACAGATCACTGAAGAAAGTCAGAGGCAGACACTCTGATACCATTTTTGGTCAGCAAGGGCAGCTGCTTCTAGATTAAGGGCCCCCACAGAGAGTGTTTCACCCAAGGTTCCCCAAATCCTGCAGCCAGCATCATGAAAAAGTTTGCCATTGCAACAATGAAAAAGTTGTTCAGTTAGGTTAGTTTAATGGAAGCAGGAAGGGGGCATCTCCGGACAGGGGAGAGCAGGATCAGCCGAGCAGGTCTCCACTGTATCCTATCCTCCCTCCCAGTCTGCTTGGACTTACACCACCTAAATAGCTGGTGCAGATCTGCGTAGCCCCATTGGACAGGTTGGGGCATTTTGCCCTGGAAGGGAAACCTTTGCCCTGAGCAAACCCCCTTGCCCTGAGAATACCTCCAGCCCGCTCCAAACTAAGCTATGCTGGATACAGCGGCGGCCATGCAGCCCCTCTGCATCAGTGCAGCTTAGGACTGGGCTGTAAAAATCTAAACATTAAACATTTAAACTTCTAAACAATTAAACATTATCCTTGATTAATCAGATTTAAAGAGAAACAACTCTGAATTATTTTTCAAATACATATTTACAAAAAGTATAGATTGCTGGTATCATCTTAGAAAAGACATTTCCACGTTCTCTCTCACACAGAGGGAATAGCTCATCAAAAATGGCGCCCACCACAATGCATGTGGAATTTCCTAAAAATAAAGTGTTTTCTCTAGAATTATGGTTTACCCACATGTCAATATATGCAGATTTAACTGATAATTTAATTGATAATTAATCAACTAGTCCAGTAAAACCATGTGATTAATTAGCTATGGTTTCTTTAATCAGAAGCCAACTCCAAGCTATATTCTTTTCTGTTAGTGAAAAAAGATCTACTAAAGAACAAAACTACATATACAAGTGAATATTTGAATACGTGCACACCCAAGCAGATAATAAGTAACATTTGTTTCCCTATGAATACCCTTCTGGAAACTTGCTCTATTGATGAGCTGTTGGCTTACTGAAGAGCATTTCACATGTCATCAGCTAAGTCAAGCTCTGTGTCGTGTTGTTTTTACCAAATTCCTTTAAGGACACATTTTTCTTTCAAAAATAAACTGTTTTGCTCAAAACAAGACAATTTTGTTTTAAGTCAATGAAAGGTGTGTGACATGCAGTGCTGTTTTAAAAAGGAAGAACAGAGCTTTGGAAGGGTTTTAGGAAAGATACATCCTGGACGTCTTGGAATCTTGTAATGGTATGGCCTTTGGCAATAAGCGGGGGGGGAGGGGGGTTGGGAAAAAGCTGTCTTTTAACACTTCAAACTAGGATGATTTAACAGAGATTGTCTCAGTTTTGAGAGCCCCCCTTCCCAGACTCTACCCAAACAAAGCTACTAATGTGTGGTCATTTTCTTGGCAACCCCACTTGGTGCTGATAACAGCACTGCCTCCTATTCTCCAAGGATCTGGTTGCTCCAAGACTGCTCCGTACCTCATCCCCCGATGCTTCTGATGCGGGTGATCCTCCGACTGCATGGCGCCAACCACAACATGCTACCCACCGTGAGAGAGCAGGACGCAGGCTGCTCTAGTCAGGAGTTATCGTCTATCATACTGATTGACGAAACCAAGAGTGAGCAGAAAAAATAAACATGAACAGAGGCTGCAGTGTATGGGGCAGTCAGCTGGGAGTTTTAGTATTTGGCCTTGGTGATCCTACTCTCATGGTAGGTTATCTTTTCCTTGTGCTATCATTTATCATAACTTTGAGGGCCAGTGAAAGAAGCAAACCCTATGATTTTCCTATTGGGGACATTAATTAAGTGCTTCTTTTTTTAGAACGACTTCCTTTGCCCCCCAATAACAATCTCACCACCTCAGACTCTATTCCCTGAAGAACCGTGAAACCTAATCTAAGTAGAGTCCGCTGCCGCTGCGTCTTTTTTAAACATTTATTACAGCAATAGGCCATTTTGAGCAATTAACCTTTACTAAACTGTCAGACCTGGAATTCATAGGCAGCCATGTCCTCTCTCAAGCATTAGCTTTCCACGGCAGCAAGGAAGCCTAAAAGACAGCAAGGTCCTTCGTATTATTTGGCCATGGAGGGTGCCTTTGTCACTAACAGCTCCTCTTGAAATAATGGTGGTTGACTTTTGCAGGCGCAAACCAAGGCCTGTATTGATCTTGACAGCCACCATAAAGTACTCCCCAAAGTGTCAGTAACAAAGATGATTTGTGTATGGCTCGCAGTCTTCCAGTGTCCTAATAGCTTTCTCATTCCAACACAGAAAACACCAAGCATAAACCAGCTGGTTAAAGCTGATACAAGCATTTCTCCTCTCAGCAGGCCATTCTTGCATAACCATTTATTCTGCCGAGTTTTAAAGTGCCTGAAGGATTTAATTATGTACATAGACAACCACTATAAACTCCATTCTAGGTTTTTTATTGACTTTTGTGCTGAGCAGCTCTTAGGCATTTCAATTAAGTGATTTTTATAAGAAAAGCGACAATATTGTAAACTATATATACATTTTTGCCTTTGTAGATGGTTTCAAACAGTTTGGGTTCATTGAATAAAGTTTATTTCATTGACAGCTATCTATAGTATCTTCAAAAACCAGCCAGGAACATATACATACATAAGACACATTTCAACAGGCCTGTCATGACAATCAAAAGCATAGGAAGAAAACAATTTGGTTCTTTGGGTTCAGTAGCAACTGCATTAATTTAGGCAAATACAGGACACTTTGGTCAAATGTAAAACAGCAAAGCATCTGACCGTGAGGGCACATATATGTGGCACATTTCTGTCCAAGTGCTTCTAACATTAGTTTTGTAGCATTAAAATCAGAAAGTGTGCAGGAAGCACTGAGTGAGGTAATCAGCAGAAAGATAAAGTACAGCTCTCAGGCTACAGGTAAGTATCATGACTAAATTGTCTCTAATATAAACACTTTCCTGCTCATGGTAATCTAGCACAGGGGTCTCCAAATCCCGGCCCAGGGGCCAGATGCGGCCTGCAGTGAGCCTCTGTCCAGCCCGCGGCCAGCCTCTTGTCCCCTGAAAGCCTCTGGCCTACCTGACTGAACATGACCAGAGCTGTGCTCTGATTGCATCTGGAGGGTCTTCTGAGGGCCGGAGAGGCTGTGTGAATGAGCCCACACATTCATTTATACATTCAAGTTCCATCTCTAATTTATTTATTTAAATTTTATATTTAAATTTTCTTCCGGCCCTCAGCACTGTGCTAGATGTTTCATGCGGCCCTCTGGCCAAAACGTTTGGAGACCCCTGGTCTAGCATATCAGATGTATGTACATGTACTACAGGATTTGGAAATAGTTCAGGACTTGCCAGATGCAAGGGAGGGCACCAAGAGGTAGGTCTCTTGTTGTCTTGTGTGCTCCCGGGGCATCTGGTTTGCCACTGTGAGATACAGGAAGCTGGACTAGATGGGCCTTTGGCCTGATCCAGCAGGGCTCTTCTTATGTCAAAAGCACTTCAAAACCCTGAAGGAAGGGCTTTGAAGGGTGAAAGCTTCGAGCATTACATTTTTGACTGTGCATTAAGACTGTTTTTAAGTGCATACCTAAAAATATAATATATGAAGGCCATGAAAAAGTATTTGAAAACACTTTTATCGTATAGGTACATTCATTAGAAAGTCAAAATTAGATAAAACCCTGTTAAGGATACACTCTGTGGCAAACTCAGGTTTGCTATATCATGTGTGAAACAGTCACCTTGATATGAATGTTCCCCAAAATTTTTCTTTTTGGGCCTCTTTTTCTAGAATCACCAAATATCAGCAGTGTCTTCAAACTCCACAATGTCAAATGGATAGATTGCATGGCTCCAAGTCTTTGGGAGAGAAAAAAGTGGCTTTTCTCAATTGCTTGTTCCAAAAGTATTTACGAGGCTTCTGCAACACTGCCTTCGTTATGATGTGAGATATTTCAATCCCAGCAGGTGGCCCAGTGGAGACCCTTGCTTGCCTGCAAAAAAATATGTAATATCTTCCTGAAACCTTAACCAGAGACGTGCACCTTTTGGGTTCTCCTAACCATTCTAATTTCCCGTCTCTTCTCTTAATCTGCTGTGCGAACCATGAGTGTGCATTCAAATCTCCCTCAAACATTTCGCCCACAGGCAATGTAATTCCGAAACAAGCAACCGGCATTTTCACAGCTCAGGAGTAATAGATTAATTTGAACCTAATGTTGCTGTAGTTTACTGCTCCAAATGTTCTGGTGTAGACATAGCCCGAAGGCACAGGGTTGTGGCATGCGCAACTCCTGGAACCATAGCTACAGTTGGATTCACATCTGTGCATCACATTTGCCATGCACCTCATTATCGTACACCCCACTGTGCCTACCTGCTCCAATCAACTTCCCAGCCACAGGCAATCCAATTTTTCCCTCTCGACTAAGAATCTTTGTTCTCCTTCTCACTTACTAAATTTTTGCAAGACTCCTGCAACCTAAGCGGTGGGGGGTTCTGTCCCTGCAAACCTACTAGGTTTCTATAAGCTTCTTAAATTCGCCATCAGGGATGGGGGGGCAGCGGGGTGGAGGGAAATTACAATGTTAGGTTTCTGACATGTCACCGCATAAATTGTGCCATTTGCAGGATTTAATATATAAAAGCCTATGACTAAGCCCACAAACATGTCATAAAGAATGGAATTGTTTGTTTTGACTTTAACAAGTTCGGCCTGGATCAATTCTCTGTAAACAAAGGAAGGGTAATTTCTAATGCCAGATAAAAATCCTTGCTGCAGAAAGGTTAGTATCCAAAATCAAAACCAACTGTCCCTACAAACCGAAGTAGCCAGCTACAGGTTTTAGGGCATTTTCACAAGTGACTGTGAAAACAACATTTAGCTTCTCTCCGTTAACGTGTGCATGCATGAGATTCTCTCAACCACAGTATTGATGTGAAGGACTCCAAAATCAATTACAGGTGCCACATAGTGATACTCAGGGCCCAAACCTATCAACATTTCCAGCACCGGTGCAGCCGCAATGCAGCCCCGAGGTAAGGGAACAAATGTTGAGGAAGCCTCCAAGACTGCCTCCCCACCACAGGATGCAGGGCACACCCCATTGGCACAATTGCACTGGCACTGGAAAATTGGATAGTATTGGACCCTCAGATGGCTTTTGCATTTTAACTTGCTTTTTGTGTCACTTGTGCATGACTGTGCTCTACCTGAAACCCACTGGCCATTGTTCCCATAGAGGTGCACCTAGTTTCCAGACGAGGCAGGTGGAGGGGGTGTCCTCTCCTGCACCAATGGATCAGAGCACAGAACTTTTGATACAGAAGCTTACTTGTGGACAGAGGCAATGTGTCTCAACTGAGGTAGTGGTCTTTGCATCAAATTTCAGAGAAGATGATTATAGGAATTTGACAGTGACGCCTGTGCAAATCCAAGGTTGTTTCCTGTGCTAGAATTGGCAAAATAAAGGGCATAGGAGAAAGTTTCATTTCCTGACACTGCATTATAGAATACAGGTGAGGTTTATTACAGGAAAGAAATCTACATGTTTTTACTATCTACTCACTATAATAACTGTCATGAAAGGGACTGACACAGTACTTATACAGAGATATACTCCATATGATGTTTTGGATTCTACTAAAGCAGGGGTCTCTAAACCCCGGCCCAGGGGCTAGATGCGGCCCGCAACAAGCCTCTATCCAGCCCGCAGCCAGCCTCTTGTCCCCCGAAAGCCTCTGGCCCACTCAACTGTACATGACCAAGCTGTGCTCTGGTTGTGTCTGGAGGGTGTTCTGAGGGCCAGAGTGGTTGAATGAATAACTCCATTCATTTATTCATTCATCTAAGTTCCATCTCTAATTTATTTATTTAAATTTTATATTTAAATTTTTTTTCCCAGCCCTCAACAAGACACCAGATATTTGATGTGGCCCTCTGGCCAAAAAGTTTGGAGACCCCTGTACTAAAGTATTGTGGTACTTACCTCAAGGCTCACATACTAATGTGTGAAACCCACAACTGTATTCGTCATGGGGTTATAATGCCAGATGGGTCTTGATTTCACCATCAAGAGAGGTCAGGGGGATTGTGGTCAGAAACAGGGCCATCTCAGTGGTGGCACCTGTGTTATGGAATTCCCTCCCCTTTGAGCTGAAGACAGCTTCCTCTTTGTTAACCTTCTGGTGAGGCCTGAAGCCATGTTTATTTAGAAAAGTCTTCAAAGCTCTATAATGGCTGGTTTTAGGAATTTATTTAATGTTTTTATTTACATCTTAATGCAGGCTGCTTTGGTTAGAACATAAGAACATAAGAAGAGCCCCGCTGGATCAGGCCAAAGACCCATCTAGTCCAGCTTCCTGTATCTCACAGTGGCCCACCAAATGCTTCAGAGAACACACTAGACAACAGACACAACCTGCGTCCTGGTGCCCTCCCTCTGGCAATCAGAGGCAGCCTACCTCTACCTTGCACATACCTACCATGACTTGTAACCCATGATGAACCTTTCCTCCAGAAATTTGTCCAATCCCCTCTTAAAGGCATCTAGGCAAGATGCCGTCACTACTTCTTGTGGCAATGAGTTCCACAGACTAATTACACTGGTTTATAGTGTCTTTTTTGACATGTATTGTATATTACATGTATTGTATATTACATGGGTGATATTGTCTGTTTTATTGGCTATTTTATATATATAGTTTTTAGCTGTATTTTATCATTTTTTGTATATTATGTATTATTGTTGTTAGCCACCATGGGTGCCCTTCAGGGACAAAGGTGGATTACAAATCAAATCCATCAACAAATTTCAGTGTTTTCGGCAAAGGTTTGCTAACTGGGCCTATTGATTTTAGGATGCCTTTACTTGGGCATGATCACCTTCAGATCTATAGATCGTTCCTTGTTTTCTCCAGTTGAAAGGTATCAAGTAACAGGGCTGGGAAAGACCTCTGCTAGGAACCTTGTAGAATTTGCCATGTAGAGGAGACCACACTGGGCTAGATAGAAACAATGGTATGATTCAGTATAAAGTAATTCTATAAATAGTTTGTTTCTACAACAGTACACTGACAATCCAAAAGAACTCTTTTGGAGTTCCCACAACTAAAACAATTAAGCCCTTCCTATCTAACCTTGGGCGCAATCCTAACGTGCCCTTGGGCCAGCGCACGTCTCTTGTGCCAGCCCAGGAGTGTTGCAAAAGTGCCATAAAGCACTTTTGCACCACTTGTTGGGGAGATAGGCCGGCACACATATGCGCGCAGCCTCCTTGCACCAACGCGGGCCCTAGGGAGAGGGTGAGTTGTGTCAGCCAAGTTCGGCTGATGCAGGGGTCCAGGGGAGGGTGGAGAGGAGGCCGGAGGGGATGTTTCAGGGCAGATGAGGGCGGACGGTGGGCGTTCCTGGGGGTGGAAGGGAAGCAGAAGGCGGGGCCAGGGTCTAGTGGTTATGCTGGATCCTAACCCAGTTCCCAGGCAGCCTGGGGCAGTCTCTGGTTGCTTGGATTTGTACTACCTCTTCAGGTGGTGCAGATCTGAGTAGCCCCATTGGGGAGGCTGCTACTTAACGGGAAAGCAATTCCCCTTGCCCCAGGCTGAGCTACTTTCAGCCCCAATCCTACCTTGGATGCCGTGCAGGCCTGCTGGCCTGCCTGCTCCAGGGTAGGTTAGGATTGTGCTGCTTGTTCCACATGCTCCCAACTCAGGAGTCATGGTCAGGAGTCATAATCGCAGGGACCAGGAAGGGTCAGTTATAATTAGAGATAGCATATTGGTGGCATGTTCCACGTCTGCCATATTAGAAGTCAAGAAGGAATAATTTCTCAGGTCAAACTGCTGACTCTAGGACTTTCCTGCTTGTTTGTGATAACCTGTATTGCTTCAGCTGATGAGCAACAGGCAGACCTTGGAGTAGAATATTGGCTTGAATATTGGCCTTCTAATCTCTATGAATCCAAAGATAAATTTGGAGGAAACTTTGTCAAACCTGTGTTTAAAAAGTACAAAGTGCACACCATACTAGCACAAAGACATTTTGTCTGCATACTTAAGAGTTATTTTTCAGACTTTGATAAGTGTGCATTAGGAAATGGCAAATTACATTTTGTGCAGATATACACGAGTGCTTCTCTACCATACTTGCAACTCATGGGCATCCAAACTGGACAAAGCCTTTGCAATCCTACGGAAAAGACATCCAAGTATTGTATAATATTTCCACTTGATCCTTCCAGCAAGGAGAACTATATGGCATTGTTGCCTCGCACACCCCAGGGTGCCCAGGTGGAGGGCAGCTCTAAACTAAAGGCAGAGGTGACAGGCATCCTTTTAGGTGTAAGTAAGCTTTGAGAAACAGGAGTGGCCACAAATAGCTGCTTGAGGAATTTTTATTTGGAGAATTTTAGTTCATGCCCTGCAGTCCAGTCCTAGTCATTTCTTAATTTGCCCCAGGATTAAAGGCAAAGGGATGCATCCTCCCCTTATACTGATCTCCATCTGTTGCCAGTTCTGCCAAGGGGATGAAGCAGCCTGCCTGGGCAGAGTCCCTGATAGGAGTGCCATGCCAATCCTGCACCTCCTGCCCCAGACCCTTGGATTTCTCCCCATGCTTCTGGGGCAGGCTCCCAGAAAGTCATCCCTGACTTTCCTCCAGTCTCCTACCTCTCCCTTCTTCCACTCTTCCCAGAACTTCCTCTACCTCCACTTCCATACCCAGGTCTTTGCTCCTGCCTTCTTCTGACTGTCTCCCCTGCCTTGCCCCTCTGGCCTACTTTCATCCTCATCTTGTCCCCTTGTCTCTCCCTCCCTCCCTCTGCAGTTCCCCCTTTCTTGCTTGGTTCCAAGTCCCAGCCCATCTCCACTGTCTCTGTCTCACATGCTCCCTCTGCTCTTGCCTCTGCCTTGATCACTTTCCAGGCTTCCATCTCCAACGCAGCTCCCATGCTTCTCACTTTTTTGTACTTCACTCCTGATGTCTCCCTTGTCCCCGCAGCCCCTCTCCTTCTCCCTCCCCCCTAGCACTTTCTTCTACTCTCTTTTATCCTTCCCACACATTTGCTGCTTCCACTACCCTGACTGAAGCTAGCTGTGATACTAGCAGCTCTGGGTGAGGTTCAACGGGTGTGTGCAACTGAATATGACGTCTGGGAGACTCTTGGAACCTCAGCTGGCCAAGGCTCACAGACATACATACAATTCTTATTGGACTGGCCTATCTCTTATAGGCCAGTCCAATAAGAATTGGATAAGAAGCCAAAGCTGTCTACCTTTGCATCCTAACCCCTCCCCCACCCTTTCAAGGCTACAACTTAAAGCCAAGCTTTCTCCCGTCACCAACCTTACCAGATGGATTCCTATGAAATGGCTTAGATTTAGACACTCCTATATAGATTTCCAAAATCCACCCCATAGTCCATCAAAGTGCACGCACGTTTCATTACATGCTTGAATTAATTTGTTCTATGTGGAGTTTGTTACTGTTACAGTTTTTTAAAAAGTAGCTATTCATTACTGAGAGCAGACAGATGGAACATGTTCAATTTAAGATATCAATAAGAAGTAGGGGAGATCTTGTGGCACAACCCACACCATCTGGTAGTTACAACTTTTTTTTTGCCAAGAATTTCTTTTCCTATATAAAAGCAAACACTTTCTTTTTGGTAGTTGGTGGAACATTCTTAAGTATTAAGACCCTGCAGTTGATTTGCAGATAACAAGCAACAACACAGGCTTAAAATATAGTATTTTAAAACCTTAATCTGTTACATAAGGGAAAAGGTCTGAGTTTGATCTGTAAAAAAACAGGAAACTGTGTTTATCTAAAAGTGTTATCTTTGCTTGGAGTACAGAAACTGGAGGGTTCTTTTTTTTTCTATAATGGGCCATGAAAGTGATTTAACACATTGTTTCAGCCTCTTCAAAATAAATATTAAGTGACATCAATATAAAATTAGACAATAAAAAAGCCAGAAGCTTCACACACATACACACACACACACACACACACGGACAGTGATCTCATAGTGTGTCTATGGAAATTTCAAGCACCTTCAAGTTAGTACTGGGATGTAGGCTGAATATGGGGAGGCTGAAGCAGAAAATCCAGCAGGATTGGGAGGCACCAGAACCAGGGACAGCACTGACCACAGGAGGGTCAATGTAAAGGCAGAACAAGTTGTTAGCCAGCATCTTGAGCCAAAAATTCACATGGAGGGGCCTGGAAGAAGCAGGAAGCAGGCAGAAAGGCATACAAGTGGATTATAAAGCTAGGAATTAATGAGGATGTCAACAAAACAAGGCTGAGGAGCCAAACAACACCAGAGTAGGTTGTGACCTGAACAAAAACCTGACCTGGTAGTATTTATAGCAAGGGTCTGGAGGACTCAGTGGGATGCTGTGGGAGAGGTGAAGACACGGTGGGATCTGGGGAACAATCAGCCTTCTTCTTGTGATCCTCAACTGTCTCACTACATGAAGACTAATATACAGTCGCCTCTCGTTATGTCCCTGAGTCAGCGCGTGAAGTTAGCATTGCATATACTCAAAATTGCCTTAAAAATCCCTTCCATCTGGAAAAAATAGGTACTGTCTCTTTAAAGCATTGCAAGAACCAGGCAGGAATTGAGATTGAAGGAGGGAACAGCAGGTTCATTCTCCAATCTCATGCTCAGTCTCCCAGGGATGTATTTAATAAGTTGAATGGTGGGCAGAATCGCCTGCATGATTTAAACTGCAGGGGGTTTTGTTTGTTTGCTTTTTGCTTGGGTTTGCCTATCCCACGAAGCTGAATGCACACAAGTCTGCTGTGCCTAAAACCAAGGGCAACTGTACAGAACAGGGGGCTCTGGTTTGAATCTGAGCCAACTCCACCACCAGACCGATGGTGGCAAATCCAGCTGCATTTGGTAGTCGCTGGCCACCATTTTACCCATCATTTCTTTTGAAAAACATTGTTCAATTCGGTGCTCATTATATTCAACAAATGCTGAAAATAAATAACCATGTGTCTATAATAATTTTTCATAACACGATTGCATTGTGAAAATATTTGACTCCATGAATGTGACCTATGAATAAAGACAACTAGAAGTGCTAAACACACATTTGCCAAGCACTTCATTTCCCTTCTCAAATCATTTCCTATGATTTCTGTTGTGCGTTGCATTAAGCTGTCTCATTATATGAAAGACATTATGTCACTTTTCTGTTTATTAGTGGTGTTGGCCCTAGGCCCTAACAATAATACTGGGCCACATACACCCATTTCTGGCAAACAGCCCAGCGATTAAAAAGATTGTTGTGAGCTAAAAAAAACTAAAAGGGGAATTCAATCACCCACCTAAACGTTATGTTTTTAAAGAACTGGGTAATTTGATATAATGATGTAGCAGGGTTCACATTTTATCTTTGAAATCTCACATCAAGATGATTATACAGATTCTGGTCTTTGACTGTGGAAATTATCAGTCAACTTCTGAGGACTGGAGCATATCATATGGCTTCACTTGATATGGAAAAATCAAAACCTAGCACATCTATGTCTCCTTATTTTCCATCAACTACTGTATCTTGAGTGTCGGGGGGGGGGAACCTATCTGTGGACTGATCATTTAAATGGAAAGGTTCACCTGCTTTCAATCCCAGCAGAAGCTTGATTTCCAAAAGAAGAAGTCAAAATCAGATGGGTTGTTATGAATGTGGATTCCTTTGGGGTTTTCTGACCATACTGAGCATGCAATCTGTAAACTGGAATGTCAAAACTGTTTATTACACTTGAGTAAATTGGTGCTCTATGTGTGTGTGTGTGTAGGTAGATGGGAGCAAAACTTGCTTTAATGGTCCAGTCCTACAGACTGCTCCTACAACACATATGCTATTAGACTGAAGACACATTATGCAACGTCACAGTTGGACCCAGTCCACGTAACAGTCAAGTGGCAAGCAGGAGGCAAAGTACTCTCATACTATTGATTTCAAGAACAAATTATAACCAGGTTGCAACACTGAATCAATGAATTGCTTCGATAATCGATTAAAAATCCCTTTAGGGCACAATCCTAACCAGGTCTACTCAGAAGTAAGTCCTATTTTGTTCAATGGGGCTTACTCTCAGGAAAGTGTGGTTAGGATTGCAGCCTTAATCAACTAAAAAAGGTGACCCTGATATTTAGGCAGATTTTTAAAAGAAAAAAAAATCATTTTTAATACTAATTTTATTAATAATTAACACTATCCTAAGCTATGGGTGGGGTCTGTGCACATGGAAGTGCTAGCATGGAGGTCTTGCATCCAGAAATCTGAATGAATGCTGTAATTGTGCAACACATTGTGCAACACTTTGCAGGAGATATCATACATAAAATTGTAACCACCTCAATGCTGGAAATTCTCCCACATGCAGGCGCACTCCTAAGTATCGAACAGTGCAAACAGCACCTTATTTCCACATGCACTCCTTAGGAAACAACCAATTATTTTTAATAATTACTTGAATAATTATTCTGAATCACTACTCAGTTAACATTGAAAACATTTATATCCTGCCATGGATGTTTAGGGCCATGTCCTCATAAAGCAAATTAAAGCTGCAGATGGCAAGCAATATCTTAAATGAGGCATTTTCTCTCTTCTCTCACGTAGAAAGGAACACCTTTCCTAAGATTATGCCTGTAACAGTGCATGTGAGACTGTTGAGGGGGGACATGATTGAGACATACAAAATTATGCGACGCTTGAGGGGGGACATGATTGAGACATACAAAATTATGCAGGGGATGGACAGAGTGGATAGGGAGATGCTCTTTACACTCTCACATAATACCAGAACCAGGGGACATCCACTAAAATTGAGTGTTGGGAGAGTTAGGACAGACAAAAGAAAATATTTCTTTACTCAGCGCGTGGTCGGTCTGTGGAACTCCTTGCCACAGGATGTGGTGCTGGCATCTAGCCTAGACGCCTTTAAAAGGGGATTGGACGAGTTTCTGGAGGAAAAATCCATTATGGGGTACAAGCCATGATGTGTATGCGCAACCTCCTGATTTTAGGAATTTTAGGATTTTAGGGTTAAGTCAGAATGCCAGATGTAGGGGAGGGCACCAGGATGAGGTCTCTTGTTATGTGGTGTGCTCCCTGGGGCATTTGGTGGGCCGCTGTGAGATACAGGAAGCTGGACTAGATGGGCCTATGGCCTGATCCAGTGGGGCTGTTCTTATGTTCTTATGTGTGCATCATTAAAAAAGAAAGCACAATGGGCCCTCCTTACCCGCAGGCTTGAAACCTGTGCATTTGACTTACTGCAGGTTCCAAACCCATAGCTGGTGAGCCTCACCAGGGCTCACCAGTTGCATGCTTCCAGTTCCAATGCCTTCCAGTTGCATCCAGGAGGTGTTTGGAATCATTGAGAAGGCAGGTGCAGCCTCCATGCACCTCAGAACACCTCTCAGAGGCTTCTGAGATGTACGAAAAACTGGAAGTTTTTTTATGAAGGTTTTAAGAAAAACTGGGTGTGTGTCTCAGAAGCCTCTGGGAAACATTCTGAGGTGCGAGGAGGCTGCACACAGCCTCCCGACACCTCTGGACACGACCAAAAGTCACTTCCAGTCACTTCCGAATGTCCTCTAAGGGACTACCCCATGGATTTTGTTATCCGAGGTCTGGTATCCACAGAGGTTCTAGGAACAGAACCCCCTGTGGATACAGAGGTCCCACTTGTATGCTTCTTGCTTTCTGCCTTTATGCAAGTGTCTGCAAATTTATTTGATAGTTTACTCAGTTAAAACTCATATGATTAATCTCGCTGCTTCCTTGTGTATGTGTGTGTGTGTAAAATGTACATTTTAAACCTAAATTTCAGTATTATTGATCAATACTATAGCTTATACTGTTTATTATAATAATAAAATAAAACGGTATCCATTAGGTGGAGGAGAATAAGGGAGAGGGGAAGGGAAGCAAGGACTGGGATATGACTCCAGCGCACGTGACTGCCACTGAGCTCACCCCCTCCCCCTGATCTGGCTCCTGTCATCCCTCTTCCCCACCCAGACACTCTCCTATACACTTTATGAGGGTGGCTCAAATAGCCGTACAGCACAAGCTTTCTATAGATTCTATGAATTTTTAAAAGAAATTGATAAAGAAAATTTTTCCCAATTTGGAATTGGGTTTATTTTTGCACTCTCTTCTTCCACAGTCCCATCGCCTTCAACAGCTAAAACCCACCAGAATGGTTTCCTGTGCAAGCAGAACTGTTTCGAAAGGATTTGTGCAGGGGAATCTCTCACTGGGTCTGCCCAACGGCATTTGGCTATCTGAACCTTATACGCTAACAACTGAAAAGTTGTTCATCTGGGATAGCAAGCTGTGAAGGAAGCCAAGAAAGGAAGGATGGTTTGAAAAAAAACAGAAGACAGTCATTAGTCAACTACCACCAATTTTATTTTCAGTGTCTTTAGCTGACTCGTAGTTTTGCCTGCTGAACCACATAAAAGGGTTTATCCCCCCCCTTTTCAAATGAAGTTAAAATAGGTGAGCAAAAGATTTCGTTCTTATAGGCACACACAAACCTGCATGTGATTATAGCCAACCATGAGCAGAATTAAGCATTCAGCTAACAAAAATGGTATCTGTTATCAGAGTCGCAAGAATCTGAGTGTTTGGAAGGGAAATGGAGGCCCATTGACCTGAAGCCCACTCCCTTGGGTCAGTACATGCTGGGAGGGGAAATAAGCTACAGAGCAGATAATTTTCAGCTTGAATGGTTTTACTTTCTCTACCAGGCCACACAAAAACAAACTGACAAAACAAAGGACACAAAATTAATGACCCGTGCATTCTGTCAATTGACTCTCAGTAACAGTGGCTAGTTCACCTTAATTTTCCCCCTTTCCACTTTGAGAATGTCGCTTTGGGAAAAGATCAGGGTAAGGTTTGGATTTGTTTAAAACATTTTTTTCAAAGTAGTGTTTGGTTTTTCTTCTCTTCTGACCCCAACAAACACAGAACCCAAAGAATTTGACAATTTCTATATGCACAATAGAGACATAGACACATAGTAGAGAACGTAGACGCACAAATAATTAATCCTTTCATCTTGTATGCCAATTAAATCACACTTCTTGGGTTTTACACCATTTTAAAAAACATTGAAACACTCCAAGCACTCTTGAAATGCAAACATGTATAACGTTAAAATTTAAGTCAGTGGCAAGACTTAGAAAGGTGGGCAACAGCTCTTAATATGTGGTCAATTCTACTTTGCCATCTACTACTTGTGTTTTTTAAAAAGGGAATTGCAAATTAATGGAATTCTAATAACTTCTAAAATAAAAATGTGACCGTTCTCACAGTCCAAGCCTATCCCCATTTGTGCCACTGGGTGCAGCGGCACCAAAGTGGCACCACCAAAAGTTTCCTTTTGGGAGAGGAAAGGAAGGGGAGGTGGGAGGGGATGTTCATCCTCTTTCCCTGGGGAAAGTCCCAGGCTCCACAATGGGACTTCTCAAGTCTGCACTTGATATTTTGCAGGCGCAGACTTGATAGCCTCTGTGTTGGGCTTTGCAGCCCAACCCCCTCCTACCCCTGTCCCACCCCAGTTCCTCACCCTGCCCTCCCTGAAACACCTTCCCCCCACCCCCAAGGCCCTCACTGCCACCCAGAGCTCTTACCGTGCTCCGGCAGGGCCCATCCGGCACCAGACACACCATCTTTTGCCTAACAGATGCCCTGCATTTTAAAAGATTTAGGATAGGCAGAGCTTCAGAATATCCCCCTCATAATTGTCTCCCCATACCTGGAAAAGCCGCAGATCTACCTGCCATGCAAAACTACACCTGTAAAATGTTTGCCTGTTCTGCAGCAGTTTAAAATACAGACTCTCTGTCAGGTCAAAAAGTGGCATAAGAATATACAAAGCTAGTATAGCAGTGCTGTCTTCTCAGATTGGCAATGACAGGGACTCCACAAAGTCTCAAGCAGCGATATTCTATGTGCAAGAATATTTTTCCCAAGGGCAGCCCTCAAACATAAGACCTCCACCTGAAGTCTAAAGTATACAGTGCAAGAAAATATACCATGTAATTCTACTGCATGCGTAGACATTCACAGTTAATTTCTCCCCTAATGTTTATCCTAAATTTAGTCATAGTTTCCTCCTTGTCCTGGCACCAGTGAATATTGGTCCTTCTGCATCTTCCTGACATTTCCAACATCTTTCCAGCTCCCTTCATGTGTTTTGGCTTATAGGCATTTTATCATCTGCCATTTTTACTGTGCAATTAATCCCGTTCATTTGTGCTGCATAATTGAAAAAGAAACAAAGTATTTAGTAAAACACTCCAGTTCATACTGAAGCCTTTCTAAAATGAGGTGCACTAAAATTCTAGTAAAATACTAAGCCTCATCCAGTTTCACCAGATTATTTTTTTAAAAAAATCAAATCAAACCAATATAAATAATGGGTAGAATTACAAAACTGCAGGGAATGTCATTGCAAATTTCCTGGCATGTTCTGTGTAACTATAAGTATGACTGGTCTATTTACTGAGAGCCGTATATACTGTATAATGTTCAGTGAAAACGCATGTAACTAATGCAATCCGATAACCACTAGGGTGCTACTGTGACGTAAAGGATATGCTACAATTTTATCCAATTCAAACAGGGGAGAAAATGGCTTTAATAGTTCTGCCCTCTAAACAAACACCTCGTCTGTTCAACTGAACTTGAAATTCAAGGTTATGGATAAGTCATCCAGCAATAAAAATAATGCTGGGGAATAAACAGCCTTGCGCTTCCACAGAATTCAAGTCTTCCATCAATAAAGTTTTAGGGAATGAATAGGCTATGCCTCCTCGAATGCCATACAGTTCTAATGCTTTGGAGGTGGCTTTCAGGGATCAGGGCTTTTTTCTCAGAGCCCACCCACCCACCCTTTACATGTATAACTCTCAATGGCCTGTTTGCTGCAGGTTCCATGATGGTGCCCACACTGGTCACAGCCCATGTAAAGGCCTCCCCCAGGTGGTTCCTCTAACATCACCCCACCTGCCAAGATGAAAGGGCAAAGCCAACATGTGCATAAAAATGATTGACTGAACAGAATACCCAACGTGTTCCAAACATCTATATTCTTATTCAGATATATATTGTCTAGATCGGTCATTTTTAAGGAGGCTTATCCAAACTTCCCTGTGAACCAATTATACAATACCTAGTTGAAGAGGTTCTCACCGAACAACTGAAGAAGACTAACAGTGCAATCCTAACTTGCACTGGAAAGGGGAAGCCGGCAGGTATGTCCTGTATCCAGCATGAGTTTGGGACTGAAAGCAGGTCAGCCTGGGGCAAGGGGAATTGCTTCCTCCACCAGGAAGAGCCGCTGCACCCCCAATGGGGTATTCGGATCTGCGCAACCTAAAGAGGTGGGGCAGATCCGAGCAGCCTGGAGCTGCCCCAGGTTGCCCATGAATGGGGATAGGATCCAGCATAAGTGCCAGATCCTGGCCCCGCTCCCTGCTCACCCGTCACCCACCCACGGGCCCACTCGACTGCTATATGGAGCAGTAAAAGATGCCAACTGTGTTTAGGAAGAAAACAGCAATCCTAATAGCCGTTTGCAATGGCTAGGTTTTATACCTCTAGGTATATAGGTTTATATAAGTTGTATATAACCCATGTCTACACACATTTTGTTGTCTTAAAAGTTAGACCTATTCTTGGGTATAGTTGGTGTGCTGAATCTAAAACATGGCATTGGTTTTGCCCAATTGGCTCTAGCTTTGGGGGTATGGCATATATGCTGACTCAAGAAGCTTCCTTGTGAGGAAGTCATGGCATCTGCTTCCTCAGCATATAAGGTGGCAATGCCATACCCCCAAAACTAGAGCCAATTGGGCAAAACTGATGCCATTTTTAGATTCAGCACCCCCAAAAATCCTAAACTTCCTTGGCAACAACAACAACAGGTTTCTGTGGGGGGGGGGGTTTGGCCTGTGTAATGTTCTTATTTCATACAATTTCTATGCCTTTCTCAATAAGCCTCCTCCCAATCCATTGAGGTATTTCTGTCTGATTTTATTTGCTAATAGGAGGCCCTTGTCCTAGATTGGAAATCAGATATGGTTTTTGCTCTCCGATGCTCAGCTTACAACAGACACTGCATAAAGGAATTTCATCTTTCAAACATTTCAGAGTGCTGAAACTTTGTCTGCCTGCTCTTGCCAGAAGATTCATTCATCAGGGCTGTGGCATAGCCTGACAGTTGACTGTAGAAGGGCAAACCCCAAAGGTCTGTGAAGGCTTTGCAACTTTTTCTATTTTTGCCCAGCTTACATTTTGAGCTATTTGGTTCCATACTACACTATCACCGTGTGTACAACTAAACTTGGCAAACTCCAAAGCCAGGCCAAGAGCCAGAGGTGACTCCAGACAAAAAAAAAAAAAAAAAAAGAACAAAGAAAAAAACACAACACCAAAGTTCATTCTTTGCCATTTGGCACTGCAGCTAGAGAGAATTTCAAGGTTAAGTCAGGTGGTACAGTTCACCAAAGGAAAGGCACTGCACAATCCAAGAGGGGCACCTCAACAATTCATTAATGCCATATAAGATGTCAGGGTACACCCATCATGTCACATGCTGCTCCACTTGTACCCTCAAAAACACTGCCATCCCACACAACTATTAGGGATGCTTATGCAATTGGGTCAGGTTGGCAGGAAGGATGCACAGAAGCCCCACTCAAAATGGTATCATTTTAAAGGAGTCTCTTCCTGTATATTCAGTTGGGTACTAAAGCAACAAATGAAAAACTTGGGATGTTGCTGCTGCTTTAAAAATACAGGCATGCCCCGTATCCATAGGGGGTTCCATTCTGGAACCACCACCACCAACCCCTCCGCCCCTACAGATAACTGAAACCGTGGATACCAGGGGCCCCCACCCTCCACAGGTGAGGGGCCTTTGGAGGCTCTTCTGAGTGCCACAGAAGCTGCTCACATCTGCCTGTAGCCTCTGCGGATCTCAGAATGGCCATTTAGGCTGAAAATGGTCACTTCTGGTTTTTCAGCAAAACCAGAAGTGACGTTTTTATGCCTTCAAAAGGCATTAAGAGGGCCGGAGAAACCCTCGGGGGGGGTAGGGGGCCCATATCCATGGATACGCAAAACCACAGATATGGGATCCACAGATATGGCCCCCCTGTATATGCAATGGAGTACAGTGATGGGAAACTTTCAGGATAGGGCAAAAACTACAGATAAAGCCAAAGGACTGCTAGCTGTTTTCTCAGGAGCAGTACCAACTTCTGAAGAGACAAGCTGCTAGTAGTTGGCAACCTTCAGTCTCGAAAGACTATGGTATCGCGCTCTGAAAGGTGGTTCTGGAACAGCGTCTAGTGTGGCTGAAAAGGCCGATTCGGGAGTGACAATCCCTTCCACACCGGGAGCAAGTGCAGTCTGTCCCTGGTCTGTCTCCCTGGCTATGGGCCTTCCTTCTTTGCCTCTTTGCCTCAGACTCTTGGCCAAGTGTCTCTTCAAACTGGGAAAGGCCATGCTGCACAGCCTGCCTCCAAGCGGGCCGCTCAGAGGCCAGGGTTTCCCACTTGTTGAGGTCCACTCAACAATTTTTAAAAATAATGTGTCTCTTCGGTAAGGCAATGCTTAGCAATGAAGCTAGTGCTCTTTTGTACAGTACGTAAATGCAGGTTACTTATTTTGTTTCCCGCTGAGGATTTTGTTTTCAGATTGGACCACACAGATTTATAGCTTCAAAGGGAATCATATCTGCTCTTCCAGGCTGGAAACCCACACATAAATGTTCACATACATGCATGCACATACACACATAGACAGAGCATTCCTTTCATTAGAAACCCCAGAAGTTTAAAACTCAGACACCAAATTAATTTGCTATGTTGGCTGTTGCAAGACAAAACAAATTTCAAAGATGGTAATGTTTTACTTAATACTCAGTACTAGAGGGCTGGTTCATTGATGTGCATTCTTCACTTGATGACTGCAACATCAAGTGAAGACTCCATGTGTGAATGAGCCATCATAGATCTAACAGCATAAACAGAACCTGCACACCACAAAATGTCACCAACATGCAATGTTTTTCAGGTCATTCAATTAATACATTTGAGGTGCAATCCTGACCCTCACTTGGGCTGACACAAGTCTCTAGTACCGGCCCACGAGTGTCACAAAAGTGTCATAAAACTTGATTCTACTAATGGCATGGAATCTACCATTCGCCCCCAAGGTATACTCCTTGAACCTAGCCCCATTGATTCCATAGGATCAATGGTTCATTATCTGTGAATTCACTGTCCATTAGGGTTTCCACTATCCAGTAACCCAGCAGATAATGAGAACTGACTGTACCTCAAAAATTAACTTTCTATGAAGCCCTGATAGTGTTATTTGATGAGAGAGCTCATGGATGACCAAAATCCAGTTAGATGATTTGTCATAATCAACATCTCTATATGCAAGAACATCCACTATCTCCACAAAATAACACAACTCTAAAATATAATTCACTTTGAAACCAATACCTACTTTTCAATCAATTTCTCCAATTGCCTGTCTTGGGCTTGCAAAAATTAGATCTAATCCAGGGGTGCCCAAACCCCGGCGCTGGGGCCACATGTGGCCCTTGAGGCTTCTCAATGTGGCCCTCAGGGAGACCCCAGTCTCCAATGAGCCTCTGGCCCTCTGGAGATTTGTTGGAGCCCGCACTGGCCCGACGCAACTGCTCTCAGCGTGAGGGCGACTGTTTGACCTCTCACGTGAGCTGTGGAATGAGGGCTCCCTCCACTGCTTGCTGTTTCATGTCTGTGATGCAGCAGAGGCAGCAAAGGAAAGGCCAGCCTTGCTTTGTGCAAGGCCTTTTATAGGCCTTGAACTATTGCAAGACCTTCATTCATTCATATAAGTCGATCTTTAATATATTCATTTATGTAAATTTATGCAAATTTATTCAAATTTTAAATGTAAATTAATTCTTTTTCCCCCAGCCCCCAACACAGTGTCAGAGAGATGATGTGGCCCTCCAGCCAAAAACTTTGGACACCCCTGATCTAATCTATGAAGAGTTGTTCTAGGTTTTTTTCCACTTTCTCTGGAACACTTACTGTCCCCAATGCTTATATGCCTACTGAGATGTAAGCCCCACTGATTTAAGTGGAACCTACTCCCAGGTAAGCATGTATAGGATTTCAATCTTAGGCATGCTAGCAAATGCTGCTTTCTTGCTGCAAAGGGTGCCACTGCTCTTGGTTAAGCCTCTGAACATTAAGCACAGACTTCATTGCTGTATGCTGACTACTAAAGCAGCCCACATGGCGTAAAATCGCAATTCATTATTGTGCTCTGTATGCTTTCTCAACTGACAGGGTGGGTAAAGCAACTTTTATCCTCTTTAAATAGATGCCTGACTGAGGAAAACACACAAGGAGCTCCATGGACATTCTTTTGCTTTGAGATTGCAAGTCTTTGTGTTTTAGTCTGGTATGGTGGGAAACATTATCCTGCAGCCATGCTAATGCCAAATTAAGCTCACAATCCAGAGACTGTCAGGTGCTTACCCAGAGGCTGCAGCATCCTCACTCCATGACTTCTTAGACTCTTGGGGTGGGGGTGGGGAGGTGGGAATGTTCCTCAGTGATCATGAACTCCCTGTTCTCTGCTGCTATAGTATAAGGTGGACAGTTGCAAGGGGACTGACATCCACACCAACAAGTATCAACAACACAGCAAAGAGCATGGAGTGTGTGTGGGTGTGGCTAGCTGGGCAGGCCTCTGTATTAGGCACCTGATTCCATATGCCATCCCAATGATTGGCTCATGTAGTGCTCCACCTGATTAGATCCATGGGCTACAGTCTCCCAGCCAGGTGTGCCTGTTCTCAGTGATGCAATGTGTTCAATGCCAGAGAACATGTTCTTTGACTGTCTCCTGATGTGGCTGGGTGGTTAGTGAGCAGCTGGTGTTGGTTCAAGACCCACTTCTCTCTCTTCTTTTGTCTCTGTCATGGGTGTTTCTGGCCAGTCATTCCAAAGGTGGGTGCTTTGCTAGTGAGGGCAAATCCTTTGGCTAGGTCTGAGCACATCTTGTCTGGCTCCCAGATTGTGTCCTGGTGCAGTGAGTCACCAGCACTCTGCTTTGCCCGAGTGCTGATTAGGCTCTCATTGTGTCTTACCCCAGTCCCTCCCCTGGCAATAGAGTTCCTTACAGATGACACATGCCCCCATCAGGAACTCAAACCCTTGCCATGGAGAAGCTTGTGTGTTTGCTTCACATGGTTGCCCTCTACCAAGGTGGCCATCTTTCTACCTGTGCCCTGCTCTAATGGTATTCCTTGAATGTATATATGGGTGGGATCAGGGAACCTGAACCCTGGGACTTGAACCTTAGCAGTTCTTTACTTTTGCTGCTAAAGCCACTGTGACTCTTGTGTGGTAGGAGGGGTGCTGTTGCATCATTTGTCATGTTGTGTGTTTGTTTGTGTGCAGTGTTCTTGGGGCATCTCCCCATTGTTGAGTCCGGCCTGTGGCTGTGGTATTGATTTCTAGTGGCTGGCAAGGGGATGTCCCCCCACCACTGGCCCTACCTCCTGTTCACTCTGGTGGTGCCTCTCTGGCTACCAATATTGGGGCTGAAGTTGGAGGAATGATTGGCTCCCTGGACATCAAACAGATGTCATAGGGATGATGCAGCAATGTCATGGTGATGACATGCCACTGCTACATAGATTTCACACTGACTTCACAACAATGATTGTCACACAGATGACATGCCAATGTTACATTGATGATACACACAAAAGTACTAGCGCACTTTTCTTAACACTGCCAAACTTAACACTGACTTATGACCAGGTCTTCAGTTGACTGGCCTACATTGCCCAAATATTCAAATTTCTATGTTTGAGGGGGAACCTGTAGGCCAAGGTGTGGGTTATGACCCACAGGTGGGTTGTGAGCCCATGTGCAGTGGGTCACGAGCTAGGCTCTTCCACATGCTGCTGGGACTATTGGCTCCAAATTCCAGAAGTGTCATTCTAGAAGGGAAGGTTTTGGAGGCAACTTTCGGTTTAACCAGAAACATCTTCTCCATGTTTCTGTGGGCCATTCTGAGGCCCGTGGAAGCCAACAGAGTGGGTCCCTGGCCTAGCACTACCTAGAGGAGGCCTCTAGAGCATTCCAGTAAGTCATTCTGGCCAGCAGCATCGCAATCCACTGTAGAGGACGCGGTTGGTTGGAGCGATGGAGGTTTGGGAACCACTGCTCTAGGCCAGTGTTTCTCAAACTGTGGGTCTGGATCCACTACGTGGGTCATGAGCCAATTTCTGGTGGGTCCCCATTCATTTCAATATTGTATTTTTAATATATTAGACTCGATGTTACCATGATATGTGACTGCATTTGGGGAAATGTTACAGACCTGTACTTTTAACAAGCTACTATGTATATTCTTTTAACAAGGATAGTAAATGGGACTTACTCCTGGGTAAGTGTGCGTAGGATTGCAGCCTAGCATTGTTAAAAAATTTTCCTGCCTGATGTCACTTCCAGTCATGACATCACTTCCGGTGGGCCCTGACAGATTCTCATTCGAAAAAGTGAGTCCTGGTGCTAAATGTGTGAGAACCACTGCTCTAGACAACTATGATAGGTTATGAAATAGATAGAAGGTGTGTTGAGAACAATTATTGATTCATGTTCCATAATCACAATAAATTTGGCTTAAGATGAGGTTAAAGCAATTACAATGCCTTACTCACAAGTAAACCCACCATGTTCAATGGTGCTTACTCCCTGGAAAGCGTGCATAGGATTGAAACCTGTACTGGCAGATTGCAGAAGACCTGTGTATTTTGAGGAGCTAGTGGTCTACACAAGTTCTTCCTGATGCTCAGTCTGTTCTGTCATGATTAGGTTTTGAGGAATGTAAGAGCACTGTATTTCAATCTGTTGGTCTGGCAGATTATTGCTTGTACAAAGCTGATAAATCCCATTTATGTCTTTCTCCCACTATATCCACTGTATTCCTTGTTTCTGTATCCAAAAATAATTTGTCCTGGCAATACACAGTATTAACCATCTAACATCTAACTTTATAAATAATAAAAGAAAAACCATCTTATTTTCCTCTTTGTGATCATTTTGTTGAAGTGAGTTATATAAACAACCAAAATAAGAATTTAGTCAGTAATAGATTTTCATAAATACAAGATAGATCCTTTGCTAGTCTCTCAAATTTTTGGATGCATTTAGAGATGCAAGAAAATAAAAGTACAAAAAAGACTGCAAACTGGAGAAATTTGTTCCAAAGAGGAGATGCTTATAACTGCTGTATCTTTGTTATTTCTCAACACATCTGTCTGAAATTTGGCTAGATTATGGCAAACAACTTGTAGATGTGCTAATGCAAATTAGCGTTTATAATGTTCAGGACTTATAATAGCAGTATGCCTGTTGACCTAGCTACCTCCTATACCTGTACAATTTACTTGGAAACAGCAGCTCAAAAACCACCTGTCTTTTTCCAGGCACAGCAAATTCAACATGTCAAAGAGACATCAGACCATTCACCATATTGGTCGCCACACCAAAATAATTACTTTATAGTAGCTTAACTAGCACATATAGTTCATGTGTGAGGCTGGGAATAGTTCTTAAATTCCTGGGAACAACATGGAAAATTAGGCAAATTCCTGGGTGCCAGTATACAATTTTTAGCAGCTGAAGCAAGCATGTTTTTGAAATTTCTCCATGTGAGTTAGCTCAATAAATCTTAGAGAAGGTGAATGTCAAGATTCTTCTGTGAATGGCCACCATTCCTTCATCTCTAAAATTCATAAACCATATGATGTCTACTAGGAGGTCCAAGGAACCCTACCTCCTGTTTTTAAAAGGTTCACCCCACATTGTGAGACACAAGGTTGTCATGTTCAGCATGGAATGAGAGTCTGTGGGAACTCAAATTATATCTGTGACATTAGTGTCAAACCCTAGAAGCTTGGTACAGGAAATGGGTAGAACCTTTGGAGAAGCGCAGCGGTCATCGTGTCAGGAATCTCCATTGAATCAATGAAATAAATGCGCAAACATAAATTAAAATAAAATAAAATGTGGGCCCCATATCTGATATGAAAAGAAAGTCATGAGGCACGGTGCTGAATACAGAGCAGAGGAAATGTAATCCATTCAGTATAACCTGAATTGATTTTATGTGAAACATATTTTAATATGTAATGAACACAGAGAACAATATGCATGAATAAATAATATACATCTTGCAGTTTTCAATATATATTTATTTTCTATAAAAATATTGCTGTACATACTATAAAACATGAGAAATGAACCTCCAGAGATGCGTCATTCCACACCTTTATCCAGTCAGAAAGGAAAGGAAGGAATGGGGTTTAGGAGTAAAAGGAAATGCCCTTTTTATGTGAATTTCAGGTGCTGCTTCCAGATATACTCACTCCACAGCACAGTTTCAGAAAGTAACGCAGAGCAGCACTATGAAGAGATGAACTTCATTTTGAGGGTCCAGATCATTGAAGGAATCAGCTCAGTGGTTGCTAAGGGGCATGGGAAAGCAATGGGGAATGTTGGAATGAGGACAGTAAAGACTGTGGGGCAGAAAGGACACAATCAAGGCTATAAGTCATGTACGACTGGAAAGCTACATGGCATATAATAACCAGTGGATAATTAGGATTATTGAGAATTGCAACACAGTTGCTTACTCTAATATTATCTATGATAGAATAGGAAAAATATTTCCCAAGAGGAGACTGCTGAACCCAATCAATGCAAAAAGGCAACTGTAGCCCATATGTAACCATATATGAAATAAACTTACAGTCCAATCCTATGGCAGCCTTATACCCCAGAATAAGTGTTCCGGCACCATAAGGTGCTTTACCGCAGTCACAGGTAAATGTGACAGGCTGTCAGGAGCAGCCCAGATGCTGCTGAAAGCAGTGAGTGGTAGCAGCGGCCTGCCAGCCGATCTGCCACATCCCCTGGTGTCAGTAAGGCACGAGGAGGAGGTGGGGAAGGGATTGGCATGGGGAGGAGTTGGGGTGGGCTTCCCCTTCTCCCTCTCCTACTAGCATATACGATTGTACACAGAGATGCTTTGTTTCCCAAAAGTTTGCAATACTCAGGATAGTCATTGCGTGGGATCATTGCTTGGGAGCATCCTCATGGCCGACTGACATGTTCCCAAAGGCAGAATCTTCCCTCCTTTCTCACTCTAATGTGGCAAGAAGTCAGGGGGATTACAAATCATTAGGATGAACAGCAGAGCTGGTGCCTGAGGGGGCACATCAAATGTGCCCCCCCCCCAATACCTGGTGATGTGCAAGTCTCTCCTTCTCTTCCTACTCCTTTAACTGGAAAGGAAAAGGGGATCAGAAGAGGAAGTGTGGAGAAGAGTAGAAGCTTCTCTTCTTCATACTGCCCCTTTTCCAATCCAATGAGTAGGAGGAGCAGTGGAGGCTAGTGGGTGGAAGGTGAGTGCTACCCACCAATCTGCTATCTGATGCACCTGCATCAATTGGCTACATGGTTGGACTGGCCCTGATGAATATTATTCATCCTGACTTTCAACATGTCAACAGATTTGCCCACAAGAGAAGCAGGAAGGGGAGAGGAGGGAGAGTTTTTTAAAATACAAACCAATGAGATAGTCTAGGTACCAGTTGAAATCATTCAAATGATTTCCACCTTTTCCACCAAGGGAATGCAGCTGTCTTCCCTCTACTCATGATGCTAGATTGATTGGGATGAAGGACAGCACCTCCAAGGCAGGCACCCCTGGAACTCCCTCCTCTATGAGGTCCATGTGCATTGTCCATTATTTGTTTTTAGGAAGCAGGTGGGCTGTTGGCATTTAGGCTTTGTCTTGGATACTTAGTCATTGTACTCTGTCATTGGAAACCTTTCTGATTTACTGCTTTTGTTTTTATTGCATTTTATTTTATGAATTGCAATAAAATCAAGAGCAGCAATGGCAGCCCAGCTGCTGTGGCCCAAGAATGGAGTGGCAAGGTTGGGCAGCATTGCTCATTTATAGTACCTCACCTTCGGCAGCGGTTTCATGAAAAGCAACTAATGCATTTTAACAACAAATACGTAAAAATTAAAACAAATAAATGCTGTAAACATCCCAGAGACCCAGGAAGGGCAGGGGACAGGAACTCTAAACACATAACTTTCAGGTGTCTCAAACATATCAGAGCTAGAAGTAACGTCCCTTCGTATGGTGCTTGAAACTCTCCGAGATTCCTGCATGTGTACACCTTGAGCTGCTGCCACCAGCTAGTTCCCAAAAGCCCATTTGTCCCAGTCAAGCAAGTTACAGGAATCAACTGAAGAGACCCAGGTAAAGTTGGTTGCAGCAATGCTCATTGCTTAGAGAGCCCCATAAATCTGATGACTGATGGGATGATGGCAAATAAATTCTCATTACCACGCTAACTTCGGTTCACTAAATAAATTAGTCATGTCGCCAATGTCGTCACTGCATTTCTGTGCCACAGCAGCTGGGCTGCCACTGCCGTTCCATCTTGTGCTCCTCAAATCATAATACTCAAACCAACTTCAAAGAGGGCACTGACAGAATTAATTACTTAATACGTGTGAAGTGCTTTGAGATCCTCAGATGAAAGGCGCCGTATAATTACTTCTCCTGGTTTCTCCAGTCTGTGTCAGCAGCAAGCAGAGAGGGAAATGATGGAATCCCAAAGTGTCGGTTTTGATTGCATCGCCTTAATGGGGCTTGTGGTAGGGTGCAAGGGATTACTTGGGAAAAGATGGTAAAACCTGCTGTGATTTCAGCACTTACCACTTAAAAAAAAAAGGGTTATCCATACTGGCTATACTCTACATACATAGAGAAGAGAGAATGTAAACTTGTCCTCACTCTTACTTTTCACTCTTGCTAAAGCTTCCAAAAAGCTTTTGCTTCCAACACAGTCCAATCCACACATTCCACAATTCCACAACAGGAACATTTAAAAAAACCCTGTTGGATCAAAACATACATAGTTCCTTCTAGTCCAGGTTTCTATAAGAACATAAAAACAGCCACAGTGGATCAGGCCATAGGCCCATCTAGTCCAGCTTCCTGTATCCCACAGTAGCCCACCAAATGCCTCTGTTTCCATCAACAACTCTATCCCCCATTGGTTGCCTCTCATATCAAGTGGCATGGCCAGCTGAACGTGACGGAACCACAAAACTATTATGACTAACAGCCATTGAGAGACTTATCCTAATCTCTAGTTCCTCCCAGTTCAATCCTATGTAGGATTGGGGTGCTGCACGGAGCCTCTTGCGACAGTGAAAGACACTTCTGCCATCACTAAAATGGCGATTGATGAAGTGCACAGCGCTCTGTCGGCAACCATTTTATGAGAACTGTTGTAAGAGGTGAACCCCACCATGCCCTGCCAGACTACGCAAGATACCAGTGGGTGCAGGGGAAGAGCAGAATGGGGCAGGGGAGAGCAAGGGCATGACAGAGGCAGGAGAAATATGTACTAGCACATGCAGCCTGCACCAGTATGCTATCCCATCTCTTCACCTCCTGGCACACCTCCTTTCTCTCCTAAAACTTGCTCCAGCTCAACAGCTGGTGCAGATCTGAAGAGACCCATTGGCAAGCAGGAGGTTTACCTGGAGGTAAGGGAAAATATTTTCCCTTCCCCCAAGTCTCTAATAATTTCCCCTCCCAGCCCTGCAGATGCTGCACTAGCCTTTTTGGTGCGGCTGCATCAGCAGGGGGGAAGGATAGGATTGGGCTGTCTGGCAATTGGGATCACCCTCCCATTAACTCTAAAACCTTGCCATTAGGGTGTCTGACCAAACTGATACATGACTTTAAAGGGGGCACCTTAAGATCTATACCGATCAGTAGCTATGACTTACCGGAAAACCCATGTAGAATGTCACTGAATACCAGTTGTTGGAAGGCAACAATAGAGGAAGGCTATTTCCTTCATACCCTGCTTCTGAGCTACTTAGAGGCATCTGCTGACCTCTGCTGAAAACAGGACCCTGGATAAACTAAGGTCTTTGGTCTGATTTAGAAGTGCTCCTCTTATATCAGCGATTTTCATCCTTTTTCATCTCAAGGCACACTGAAAAGGCACTAAAATTGTCAAGGCACACCATCAGTTTTTTTACCATTGACAAGGCACTCCGTGCTGCTGGGATGGGGCTCACATCCCCCAAATGCTCTACTAATACATGACCCTCCCCAAACACCCAAGGCACACCTGCAGACCATCCATGGCACACCAATGTACCATAGCACAGTAGTTGAAACTTGCAGTCTTATACTCTTATCAAACCCTGTAACCCATGAGTTAGAATCTACTACACAAGTTTGTGACAAAAGCATCCCCAACAAAAGTTAACTCATATATGCTCAAATGATTCACCACACTTGTATGAACTGGACCAGGGAAGCCTTCCAAATAAAATACACTTGGTAAGCATTTTAGGTTGACACTTACATTATCCTTTCCCTTACCTCCATCCCAAGAAAGTTAAAGTTAATAGGAAAAGCACAGAAGCTAGCAACTTCACTTTCTTCTTACTTGAACTCTCTTGTGCTTCAGTTGGGTTTCTTTTCCTATTCGGGGAATAGCTCAAATTACAGACTTACACAGCCTGACAGCATGTAGAGATCTCCCAGTGATATTTTCTAAGCATTACAACAAGGTGTAATTTTAAAGTAAGGATGTCAACTGCCCCGATTTTCCTGGGTTCTCCTCTGTGTTACATACATCATATTTCCAAGGTTTCAGCTCTTTCATGAGTGGTGAGGTGGTGGAGTAAAGGGGCAAACACTAAATTAACTTTTATGACTTCCTGGGCCTATGGTCCATTCAAACTATTTTTCAGCTTTTTTCTTCTTCTTGTAACCAGAGCTCTATGCCTTTTATAACACACATTGGTATGTACCTGTACATGCACAATATTTCATTGGGATGGAAGAGGAACCTCTCCAGTTTCTCTGTCTCAGATGCCAAACATTTGTTGTTGGCAACCTTCAGTCTCGAGAGACTATGGTATATGCCAAACATACAGGACAAATATTTAAGCAGAGGCATAACTAGGCATATAGTAGTTTTACCAGGATGAAAGTCAGGCTAGACATCCTTCCACTGAATGTGCAACATTATCTCATGTTGAAATAATGGTCTCTGCATCTCTTTTATGCTAAAGGTTTGGGGATGCTGCAGAGTAAATTCTTCTGTAATAAATTATTTCAGGATTGCCATCTATATGCCAGGATTGATTGAGATTATTTCAATTACTAATGACTCAGAGCACGATACCATAGTCTTTTGAGATTGAAGGTTGCCAACATGAATGACTTGGAAGTTGATCCACTGAATTTCTCCAAAGCTTCAGGCACAAGGGGAGATTCCCTCTCCATTGTTGGCCCCCTTTTTGCTCTTGCATCTATGCATGTGTTTACAGGGGCACACTCTCTTGGTTTGTATGAAAACTATGGTTTAAAGCATTTCATTGTACTTTCTAATTTTCACTTATGCAAGAAGTTTATCTAAATTTTTACTGTTAATGATCTTGATTTTTCTTGGGGAAAGTGGGGATATAAATTTGGTAAAGTAAAATAAAAAAAAGTTATTTGATGTAACATTTCCCAAAGTAACTTGTTTTCCTGAGATTTTTTTAGTTAGCTATCCTACCCCTGAAAATGGTTTGCACTTGACCGTACCCAAAAAGTGTTTGGAAGTTGTATTAGCTCCTCGAGGGGAACCTGATTATCCCCAAACAATTCCTTTTCTCTTACTTGATTCTTCGACACATGGAAATTACTTTAACAGGGAATATTCTTATTATTCTAAGACTGAAAACAACAAACCAGCAGATGGCAGTTGAAACCAGGTTCAACATTCAAAAGAATGTGAAAACAACATATTCTTTTAGACATTCAAATATAACATTTTAGTTAGTATTGTTCTTGTTAGAAAACCAGGTTGTTTCTAACCAAAAACGGTGCATAAGAATGCTGTTTGTTTAAAAATAATCACACTGATGCAACAAGGTTGATATATCAGTGCAGACAGATTTCTGAACGCAAAGTGTCATCCGTTTAGATTGAGTTGATCCATATAAGAAAATGTCATGGGATGAAAAGAACATCTAGCTTTTGAAGTGTGCACAGTGTTTCATCACCATCTTGCATCATCCCACAGCTCAAGAATCATCTGTTATTGAAGGGGAGAACTGGTTCTGAGCCTTGTCTTCACTCCCCCCTGAAGAAATGATGAGATCTTTACACTTTGCAAAGGGGGCAAAGTTAGGGACAGAGGTGGGCAATTCTCAACCTACTGCTGTTATTGGTGACCTCTCAAAACATTTAAGAGGCAACAATTTTCCATTTATCCAAACAAACCTTCCTTCATACTGAAGATGTATAGTGACAGTCTCACTGTGTGTGTTTTTTTCCCCCAAAGCATTCTGTGTTGTAAATATGAATGTATGAAAGCAGAGAATTGAATGCTCCCATCATTGAAAACTGTACAATACTTCTGTTTTGATAGGCTTCCAAGAACATTCCCATTGGTGCAAGTTGGTGAAGTAGGCTACAATGGTAACAGTTACAACAGTTAAAACTTTCTTTCCCTCAACCATAAAGATGCAGATACTCCATCACTATGCTAAGTATATTCTTGTAGTGAAATTATTTCAGCACATCATTATGAAGGTAGACCCACCTCATTTGAGTGCTCTCAGGGTCATCTCATTCCCTCCTGCCATGAAAACTGATCTTACCTATAGTTTGGGGGGTGGGGGAGAGGGAGAGTGCTGATATATGGCAAGAAGTTCTAGGATCCATTTCACATTCACAATTGCAGCTTCGTAATGATACAAACAATATGAGCAAAGCAATCCATGAAAATAAAATTGTCCAAAGAACAAAGCGAAGTTGGGCTTCCTAGATAAAAGCAAAACGTTTTGCACACAGTTCAGTGCTCATCTGCAAATTCAGTACACTTTGCAACTCATCTGAGAGTTAAGTAAGCCACCATGTAAATTTGAACTGCTGCATAAGTCAGATCTAAAATCTTGCAAGCAGACTTTGCAAGAACTGTTCTAGCTTCTCTGGTTTAGCAAAACATGACTTAACTCCTCCTTCACTCTTAACAACAAGTTAGGCAGGAGTTTAGCATAAAAATACTCCATTCTCTTATTTGGTGCTAAAGTCAGCTGCTATTTTCCAGCTAGGATCAGTGCCCACAGGACTGCAGAAGCCTTCAAGTACGGACAACCATAAATGTAGTACCAGTATAGGTCAACAGCAGGTATGAAATAAACCACAGCAGACAGAATCTTACACAATAACAGCAGTGAGTATTGAAGCTGTGGAAGGTGGGTCCCATAAGGCAAAAGAACTAGTCATAGGTGTGCAGAGGGTTGACTGTAGTGGTGGCATTTCACAAGATTTCTAGGCTTTCCTACCACAGTAAGTTCTATATTGAAGAGTAGTCACCCAACATACTTTCTACGTGCCCTCACTGCGTGACCTGTGGTGTCTCTATGATTATCTCTATGTAACTGCATGAGCACTGGCAAAACTGAGCATGCACCATTAACTACATTTATATGTGTACAACCATACATGGGCTCCACCTATTTTATTCTCACACCAATCCTGTGATGTATGTTACGTTGAGAAATACTAACTGCCCAAGACCACCAGGGAGTTTCATGGCCAAGCAGGGATTTGAAACTGGATCCCCCCCTCTTAGTTCAACACTCTACCCTAGTGATGGACAACCGATGCTAGTGAATTGGTTGTCTGAATGATCCTCCTTTACCTCCATTGGCCACAACACTGAAATCTGGCATGTCTTCTAACCATAACCCCTTAAGTACCACAAGGGAATCTTGCTACTCAATGCATGGGTAATGGTATACAAAATATCCTGTGGGCCACACATAAATTACTGATGGGTCACCTGCAGCCCATGGGCCAAAAGTTACCCACCCAAAAGTACTCTAACTACTACTACTACTACACTCCATCAGCTCTGCCAGGAAGATGCCACAAATAATTAACTTTAACTAGGTATTTATATACCGCCTTTCTGGTCATTGGATTATTCTCTGACTTTATTCAAGGTGGTTTACGTAGGCAGGCATTTCTAAATCCTTCAAGGGGATTTTTACAAACATAGAGGTTCTCTCTTTCAAGAAGCAACAACATTTCAGATCCCAGATGGATCTTCCTGGTTTGGTCTCACTTCTGGCCTCCAGTTCTCCCACGCAGGCTGACAAGCAGCTCCATCTCTCATGTGGAGGGCAGCCAAGACGCTTCTTGCTCACACCAAGAGCAGGTGGAATCACTCAGCTGGGCTTGTCAGATGCTTCAAGGTCTCGCCATTCTCAGCCATTCAGGGAGCTGCTGGTGTCCTCAAGCTGGTGACCTACTGATGTTATCTTCGGGCTAACGGAGGCTCTACCCTCTAGACCAGCCCTCCTGCCCATACTGTCAGGATATATTGCCCATACATAATAGTACATAATAATACTATCAAATGCTAGTCCTTCTGTTAGCCAGTTTAATCCAGTGCTGTTTCCACCCTCAACAGGATATATTTAGCTCTCCAATCTGCACAAGCAGATAATCACTTTCCAAGATGAAATCAAAGTCACCTGTGCATTCCAAGCCTGCAAATCTTTGATATGCCTAACACTTTCATTCCACTGAAAAAGCTGCTACTTTCTCCATTTATAAAGAATTTCTAAAGACAAACATTCGTATTATCTTTATCTTTTTTAATATTTAACTAATCTAAACACTTGGAGAAAGTCTTATCTGAATAGCTCCTTCTCTAAAAGCATTAACTTTGTCTTCCTTAAACTTTTAAGATATCTCTCCTGACTAATACACCTGAAAAGACTATTTGGAGTCCCTTCGTAAAGTGGTAGTGCAAACAGCCGAAGGACATTCTGTATGGTTCTTTGTTATTACCTGTCCAATGATACTATCTTCTTGTACTTTTCTTAATAAGAAAATAAATAGAATTTGTGTCCTATGCAGCTGTGCTTTTCTTCCGCTAAGGAATTTGTAACTTAAAAAAAAACAAAAAACATATTATCAGGAAGCAAGTTGGTTTCAAGTAAATAGATCCCACCTACAAGGTTTGCTTCTACAAGATTAAAGCTCAGTGATGGAGCTTCAACTTACCTAACTGAACAGATTTATGAATAATCAAAAGCACTTTGGGGAAAAAGGCCCAGACAATTTTAGAACATTACCTGCAAAGCAAATGTCAATACAGAACATACATCCTTTCTGGTTACTAAGCAGCCATGTTCTCTACCACATTATTCAGTGTAGTGTACTGATTAATCGGCATTTTAAAACCATTTATTAGAATTCTTTATCGACTCGGGTTGATTCTTTAAAAATAATCCAATTAGGTGCTTGGGTTTTTAGTTGAAATAATTATGGAAGACCCTACTTATAATAATCACTGAATGGATTATTTGTATAACTCATTCAATATTAGGTTGTGCTTAGGCTGCCGACACAGGGAAATTGCTATAAAAACTTCATAAAGGGGAAAAAAAGTAAACTACATATGATGCAACTACTGGTTTCTGAATTAAAACCAAGGTACTTTAGACGATGCATGTGAGAAACATATGGAAAAGGTGGGGTCTTTTCTATCCTCCCTGCTTCAGACAACATCCAAAGAAAACAGCTTCTTTGTCAGCGTTTATTTTCTCTTCTATGAAAACTGTGGTTAGATTGTATATGTTATCTACAGCTAGTTGTTAGAAGCACGCCAGTTTTAAGCCTACACTAAGAGACCCTTACTGAGAAAGGGTATAGACAGAGAGCTACAAAGTTTATTTTCCACAGTCTTCTAAATGTATTTACATTTTTTCATACACAAATCTTAAAATTTGTTTAACTTTTGTATGCCCAGGACCATTTCAAATTGCTTATACATATATCTTCTATACCAGGGCCTTCCAAACCCCGGCCCAGGCTCCAGATCCAGGGTTTGGAGTAACCCTTCCGCCCCTTGACCAGTGGTTACCATTCTCCCAGGTCGCTGCATGACTTCTACTGAGATTGAGTGTGCTAGGATGCTGGGCAGCAGATATGACTGCCCAGAGTGTCCCTGTCCCCCAATCTCAATAGAAGTCATGCAGTGACCCGGCAGAATGGTAAGCTCTGGTCTGAACTGGGACCACTTTTTTGTAACACAACAGTTGCAAGTCTGGGGGCTGCTGCTGTATACCACAGCAGGAAAAAGACAGGAATGTATCCTACTAGCCTTGGACCTGGGTTCAAGGTGCCCCAGTTCAGTCAGACTTAAAGAAAGGCCATTGTGATTACGCAAATTGGAACAACTTGAAGCCTATGTGGTTGCAAGGAATGGTCACCAAACTCGCAACTGTAGCCAGATTTTCCAGAAAAAGTTGGAAAAGTTCCAGAAAAAGTATAGTTGGTGTAGTAGTCAAAGCAGCATAAAAGTGCTCCTCTCCCACCATAAAAGAACTTTTCTTCCACCATTTATTCCCTGCAACTGGTATTCAGAGACATACTGATGCTGAAAATGGAGATAGCACATGGCCATCGTGTATAAAAGTCATTGATAGGCTTGTCATCCATGAATTTTTCCAGTCTCCTTTTACAGACATCCAAACATATTGTGGCAAAGATTTTCACAAATGAATTATGCACGGTGTGAGGAAGTATCTCACTGTGTCCATCCTAAATCTCCATTTCATCAGGTTCAATGAATGGCCCCGGGTGTGTGTGTGTGTGTGTGTGTGTGTGTGTGTGTGTGTGTGTGTGTGAGAGAGAGAGAGAGAGAGAGAGATTTATCTCTATCCACTTGTGTGTGTGTGTGTGTGTGTGTGTGTGTGTGTGTGTGTGTGTGTGAGAGAGAGAGAGAGAGAGAGAGAGAGATTTATCTCTATCCACTTTCTTTACACTATACATAATTTTATAGGTCTCAGTCATGCCCACCTTAATTCCCTCTTTTCCAAGCTAAAAAGCCTCAAACACTGTAGCTTTACCTTATAAGGAGTTCTAGTCCCCTGAAAATGTTGGTTGCCTTCTTTAAACCTTTTCTAGCTCTACAATATCTTTCTTGAGGTACGCAGACCAGAAATGGACACAGTATTCCAAACATGGCCAGACCTGCAGGGCATTCCATAACTGTGGTACGATGACCAAAACCTTTGCCTGCTCATGTATCAAACCTCAGGTGTCAAAAGGACTTAGCGCTGGTATTTGACATTTAACAAAGTACCCAGATAGGTGTGTATTGTGGGAGGTAATCCTTAAGCTACCAGGTACTTTCCATTTGCTTTGCTCTAACAAATGCTCCACCAAATGGGCACAGTCCTGATACTCATATTCTCCCCAGAACACCAGGCATTCTCAAGGATGAAACATGTATTCTCAATGCCTTAATGGAAGGAGACTCGCAAGACCAAATGCTCTTTGGACAGTACATTACAATCAGTGATCATTATTTTCTTCATCATGAACTTCAATTCTCTCATTTTTTAAAAGTTCAATTTTATAGTTTCATGCCACTTAAGAACAAGTCAGAACCATGAGCTATTGCTACTGTGCTAAAACATCTGGAAACTCATGTGCATTAGAGTTAATTCAATCAGGATATGCAAATGTCGCTATAGTAAATAATTTCTTAATTGCAACATGCAATTATACAATGAGACAGGCCTCTCAGTTGCTCCAACAAGGGCCCAAAGAATTGCCTGAAGACTTTTCATTTCAGCATTCTGATTTGTTATCTATATCAATTTTATTCTCCAGAATACACAACATAAAAATCTTTAAGAAAACTTGTTTATGACACCAGGTTGCCCAATCCTAAGCTGCCCAACTCCCAGAGGGGCAATGGCGCCGAAATGGCTACAGCTGCATTATATGGGTGTCACAGCAGCCACTGGAGTTTCCTTAGGGGAAGGGGTCTTTTGGACACAGGCCCCACAATGGGTCTACTCCAGTCTAAGCTAGTTATTTTGCCAGTGCAGACTGGAGGAGCACCGCGTTGGGCTCTTCAGCCCAACACAAAGCATAGGACCCAGCAGAGCAGGGCTCCCCCCTCCTGCCCTGGTTCCTCCCCCTGCCCCACCCTCCCCACCTGCCCTGGAATGCTCCCCTTCTGCCCAGAAACTCCGCACCGCCGCAGTGGTGTGCCTCACTGGAGTACCTAGGGGGCAAGCGGGACAAATGCCCCAAGCGCCGACCCTCCAGGGATGCCTCGCCCCCGCCCCCCCAGGAGGAGTGCCCAGGAGCGCTGCGGAGAGGCAGCTTGCTGCCTCTCCATCAGCGCCTGGGCGCTGACTGAGCTGCCCCTCCTCTCCCCTCCTCCTTTATAGGAGGATAGGAGACAGGCACCCTAGAGAGGCACTGATGCTCTAGGGCACCCATCTCATGTCCTCCTATAAAGGAGGAGGGGAAGGGGGCAGCCCAGTCAGAGCCGAGATGCTGCCTTGGAGGCAGCTTCCTGCTGCCTCCCAGGAGTGCTCCTGGGAGCCCCTGCTCCGCCTCTGAGGGCATCCCTCAGAGGCGGAGGGGAAGCCACACGCACCTCCTCCGACTTTGGAAAAGGTGCGTGCGGCTTCTGGGCCCAGGTTGCCCCGATCCACCTCTGAGGGTGTCCCTCAGATGCAGAGGCGAAGGCGCACATGCCCCCCACGGAGCCTTCAGCTTACAAGCTGCGCTGGAAGCAGCCCCAGACCGCTGCCATGGAGACCCCCGCAGCGCGGAAGGCTCTATGGGGGCCTCAGCTGCCTCCTCCGTTCCCTCTTGTTTTCAAAGGGGGAACGGAGGAGGCAGCTTCGCGGGAGTAATTGCAGTGATGGTGATGTCACCGCAATTACTTCCGGGTCAGGTGCACAGGGGGTGGAGAAGGGGGGTGAGTCAGGGTGTGGGGGGAAGAATCCTGGGGGTTGCCCCGGGCGCGGGGACCCCCAGGAACGCCACTGGTGTGCCTTACCCTCGGGCACTCCCCCAGAGGTGGCCTCTTGATGCCAGACTCAGCGCCAACTGGTGTGTGCCCAACACTGGTGCTCTTTGCTCACCCAGTGTCATAAATATGCTTTATGGCACATTTACAGCACCCAGCGCCAGTGTGTGCTGGGTGAATATAGAATTGGGCCCTAAGTCAGTAATGGGATATACTTATGTGCCACAATACATCAGTGAATTAAACAATTCAAGTCTATTGTATGCCCAAAGTACTCCCCCACAGAGGAGTTTGCCTACCACATCTCTGCAAGATTTAGTGCTCTGCCCTGGTTTCTTTCCAATCAGTTTAGTTCACACTAATCATTACATACTTACAAAACAAAAACTTTTCAGTGTAAGAGTGAAGTATTTTCCTCCAGCTTTAACGGAGAAAAATTATGTCCCGCTATCAGAAGTTCAGGAAACATGTGACCCTGTGTACTGGTCTTGGCCCTAAGTCCTATCTTCATTCCAGCAAAGCATGAACCAGTTAATTTAAGTTTCGTTCCTATTTTATGGCAGGGCTGAAGGCAACTTACAAAAGCAATCCTATGAAACAGGTAGGACCAGGAGGCGGTGAGTTGATGAATGTCACAACCGAGCTTCTGTTTGAGCACACAGTTGACAATAATGCCTCCCAAACTGAACATGTCTCCCTCCCTAACACATGTTTCTCATGGGATTTAGTTTTTTCATAGCCTGGCCTTCTGGGATCAGGCCTGAATTATGACCTAGGTCTGAATCATGATATCCCCCATCTCCAGCATAAAAAACAAGCTATTTCTGAAGTTCAGGGTACTTTATAAGAGCAACTAACTTTGAGATGTAATATTCTTTTCTTTTTAAATGCTTTATTTTTCCATTAGTCTAAGACAGCAAAAAGGAACAGTGTGTTATTTTCAGATACGCTGGTCTTATCTACGCCGATTGTATTTATTCTTAGCCTGAGAACATTTATTGCAACGTATAGAAAAGCAACATGTTTACTGCCTTGACAGAAGGAACAAGAACGAATCAAAATCAAACAGTTCCTAACACAGTCCAGTATAGATATTTTACTGTTTTCTGCTGTGCCATTCCTCTGAGGCTTGTTGTTCCATGCCAAACCTAGTGACAGACATATGGAAATTCTGTAAATCGGTATAGCTGAGGAATAGTATGTCAAGTTGGAAGAAAGTCAGTGATATATTCAATAGGCATCAGAGGAATGGAGACTAAAGAGCTATGCCCTCCCCCCACTGGAGTCCTTGAGGTCAATGAATCTAGCTGGCAACACACCAAGTAGCCTTTGTGACCTTAAAAAAAAGCCCACCCATGTCCCCATTGCAATGCCAACAGAGCCAAGATGGAACAGGCTGATTTCCTTCCTTCCCTCATAACTTCACTGCAAAACAATGACCTGCATAAGATATCCATTTTGGTCCTGCCTCATCCACATGCCAGGCTGTCTACTTTACTAGTAGAGGGAATGATGCACTTGTTTATTTGTTTCATTCATTCATTCATTCATGTTTTATTTGTCCAAATATTATTCAACATGGCTGGGACCTCAAGTAGAATACAGCATATAACAACAATTAAGCAAGCAATAAGATATTGTCCTAGCTTAATTACACCCCTTGCTCATCAAAATATTCACTGGGCAGCTGGCCCTTTTCAGAATCAAATTGGGAAAGGGCCCAGCCAGGTCGCAGGACAGATTTGCATTAGTAACACAAGCCTAGGACCACTTCTCAATTCCCTCAAGAAGGAAGTCCGCTTTCTGACTACTTGCCACAAATGGAACCTTCTGGGAAAGGTTTAATCATGGTATCCTTTCGGTACACGTTTAGCCAGCCCCTGGAAAGTCAGCCCAAAACATTTCCAAACATGGCTGGAAAAAAAAATATTATTACAAGGAGATATTTTGTGAAAAGCATTTGCCAACTTCCCCCCACCCCCGCCAATAACTTTGTCTTCTCCTTTGCACTCCACAAAATTAAATTAATTTTACAGGTAGGAAAATAAAACAACTTGCCCTTATAAATTTTATCTCGTTATTGACAATCTGTTCATGGAGTCACAGATGAGCAGGACTTTTTAATCTTCAATCATATATATCACCCACTTCAGTGACATCATCCAATAAATGTAATTACCTTTAGTTTGTGTTCACTATCTTATGTTTTAGAGTCACTGTACAGGGTGAAAAGTGAGCAACTAAAATGTACTCTGCTGAGGGGTAGTGAACCATTCTGTGCTTTACAGTGTGTAAGTCAATAAGCTGTACTTCCTTCACCTTCTGCAGAAATTCTGTAGAAACTTACAGTGCAATTTCTGATCAAACCACAAGATTTCTTGTCATCTTACTTTGCTGTCACCAAAGCCAGGATATATAAATTCTTCAACCATCCCGGGTGATGGCTGATGTGTTCCTTCTAATTCTTCCACTTTGTTCGCAAAGAAACAAGTGACTCATTTATAATCTGTAAATGCACAGAACAGGCCAGCAGACTAGGCATTTAGAGAGGCCCCTGGACTATAATATAACTTTGCCTCAGCAATTTCTCCCCCACCCCACCCCCCTTGAAATTGAATTTTCATGGGGCTGCCTTTTCAGGGAACTAATGAAGAAACGGCATATCCCACAGACACCAACACATCACTTTAGACCTCATACCAATGATGGAGACTCACATTATGACTCAGATGGACAACAGAATGACGTGTATTTCTCAGAAACCACTTGGAAGACGTATCATGCCTCTGGATGCACTCAGGTTGCTCATGGAAAAAAAACTGGTGTACTAAAATACACTTTTCTTTAGTGCCCAAGTTAGTTGCTTGTTAAAGGTCTGCTTCACCCATTACACATTTTCTACATGGAAAGCACATCTGAATGTACACATGCTCTGAGAAGCTGGGGCTAATTGTTGGAACCTTTCCCAGTGCATGGACACACAATGAAATATATACACCTGAATTAATATTACCTGAATTAATACTGGAACACGCAAGCCAAGAGGTTTGTGCTGTGTCCACCACAGGATAAGGGCCCAAAGTGGATCAGCCAGAGGTAAGGGGAAACTTTTCCTTCGGGTAAGGCAAGCTGGCCCCAATGGGTCTCCTCAGACTTACACCACTTCCTGAGGTGGTAAAAGTCTGAGGAGCAGCTTAAAGCCGCTCCGAACTCCCTGGGAACGCGAGTTAGGATCCAGCATAACTGCTGGGTCCCAGCCCTGCCTCCCATTCCCCACCCACCCACCCACCCCTGGGACCGCCTACCTCCTGCCCGCCCCTGTCCCCACCCTAGAATGCCTCCCTCCCACCTCCTCCCCACCCACAGCCTAGGCCAAGCTGGGATGACACAAGGCTTGGTGTCTCCGTCGGCACAGAGGCTTGTGTCAGCCTCCACAGGCTGGTACACTTCTGTGTGCCTATGTTTGCAACCCTCCTGGGCCAGTGCAAGGACTTGCACCGGCCCAAGGGCACCTCTGGATTGCACCCTTAGTCATTTTTAAGTAGATTAAGCAACTCTGGGAAAAGATCTTGGGGGACACAGGCAGTCAGCAACCATGCACACTGCTTATACCATCATTACCTCCATTACCACTTTCTGCTTCCTCCTTCCTTGATTACCCCAGACCCCACCATAGTAGATCACGGTTTCTACCAGAGAACCATTTCATATCCACCACTGCAGAAGCTATGGTAAACTAGCGTGGAAGAATCCACACAGTGCACCATCAGAGTTATACACCTCTACAGCCTCAAAATTCAATGCCTACCCCATAGGAAGCTAATGAGGTATTGTTCAGATATGTGTGGGTTCACTAGTATTCTTAAATCCTTCAGTGCTAAGTTTTGTCTTTGTTGGAGAACTGTGAAGTTTTTGTGGAGAAAGAAGAATATGATGCCTACTTTAGAAAAACTGAAGGTAATTTGGAACACATTTTATTTCAACCTATTAGTGAACTCCTTTGTTGCATTAATATGTTTTTAAAGGAGTTTTACTGAACTTAAGTAACAACCTGATTCCTTTTTGCACCGTTTGGCATGGGATTTGATAGAACTCCAAGCAAAATGTTACGAGAGAGGCTACATTTGCCTTTGCCTTCAGCTCTGCCAGGAAATACGGGATATGACCAAATCCCACACGCTTTTTAAAACATCATCAGTACAGAATACTTGGACAGGAGAAATTTTGCCTGGTACCAAATCAGAATATAAACAGCATGACATGCCTAAGAGTTTGGATTAGATGTTATGAAATGTGTGAGCAGGAAAGAGAATTCGGCACGATACTTATTTTCTGCTCCGTTGCACAGCTCGACTGAAACACAGACATTATTTTTAATATATTCTTTAGAAAAAATCATGACATTAAAAAAAAAAAAAGACATCCAGGTGCAAAAGAAATCCACTGAAACATTTTCATGTTGCTTCTGCCTGTTGTTCAGTTGTATAGAAAATCTTAAACTAGAAAAGCTAAAAGCTTTGTTGGACTATAACTATGAAGCCATCAATTTAGTAACTGTGCTTAAGTGCCCTGAAATCAATGGGATAGGTAGGTAGGTAGGTATTTATTGTTACGGTGAAGGACCAGCAACAATCAATGGCATATATTCGTTGCAACTAACTTAAGCCCTATTAATTTCAATGGAATTTACATGCACTAGGCTGACTTGCATCATATATTGGCAACCTTCAGTCTCGAAAGACTATGGTATCGCGCTCTGAAAGGTGGTTCTGGCACAGTGTCTAGTGTGGCTGAAAAGGCCAATCCGGGAGTGACAATCCCTTCCACACCAGGAGCAAGTGCAGTCTGTCCCTGGTCTGTCTCCCTGGCTATGGGCCTTCCTTCTTTGCCTCTTTGCCTCAGACTGTTGGCCAAGTGTCTCTTCAAATCAGACTGTTGGCCAAGTGTCTCTTCAAAAGATGCATCATGACATGCACAATCCCATAATATTAGGAAAACCAATGTAAGATGGCACAATCCTAATCTTCGCTAGTGCTGATGCAACAATCACCGCACCAGCCTAGGCTGTCACAAATGTGCAATAAAGCACGTTGAGACAGAGTAGGAGTTAAGTTGCGAAGGCAGGAAGACTTGGGCTGGCCCACCAGTGTAAGGAAGAACATGCGCTGAAGCAGGTTTGAGCTTCTCCAAGCACTGCAGGGCTAAAAAGTGGGGAGGGCCGTGGAAAAGGCTGATCAGGTCCTGGGTTTAGGGCGAGAGTGGCAGCAGCATGCTTTAAAGAGAGAGGGACCTGTTATCCTTTTCATTATGCTCTTGAAATTAAGTGTATCTAGATCCATAAACTGTGAGACTTTGGAAACAGTTCAACAGTTTGAACGTCTTGACTCTGAGCATATTCAGTGAGCTTTTATTCACCCAGTATATCAACAAGTAGCTAAAAGCACTGTCATGATGCACAAAACATCATTTACAAAACAAGCTGCTTTCCTTGGGAGCACACTGTTTAGGGAGTAGCAAGTAATATCCCACTTTGAGGTTTGGACCCTTTCATGAATCTACAGTTAAGATAGCTCATCTCAGTCAAGAACAGCCATGCAAACAGTCCAGCCAAGAACTAATATCTTAAGCATGGGTACAAGGAGGATATGGGAATGATCATGACACAGAAAAGGCACTCTTCCTAGCATTTCCCCAGTGAATAATATGTCAAGAAGGACAAGTTGTTCCAAGGAAAGAACACTATTTGCACACATCCAAGGTACTCTGTTGTTGTTGGCATACTTCAGTCTCGGAAGACTATGGTATCACGCTCTGAATGGTGGTTCTGGAACAGAGTGTCCTCTCCAGTGCACAAAACCTGGGTGAAGTAGATATGGAGAATAGACTGTTACCCATGCAGCAAATCCCCCCTCTCCACGTCACTGAAATGGTCCAATAGAAAGGCAGAAGCCAATACGGTTGGTTCCAGCGGCGTCACAGGAGTTGCCAGAACGTGACTGTGTTCAGCCATGAACTGCCTCAGGGACTCCGGCTCTGGATTTTGCCTCGAGGTTGACTCATGAAGCCTTTTCCATAACGGGATGCAGCCACAAGGCAGTGGAGGTTTGGGATCAGAGTTTTCCTTCTCTCAGATGAGCTGCCTTCCCAGGCTAACGAGTCCCATCTACCCAGTGGTTGTACTCTGTAATACACTGAATACAGGTTAGCAACTTGAGGCTCATAGCCATACTACCTATCCTCCAAATGGGCATTTTAGAGGCAAGTGGAATGTGGAAGGAGTCATAACTGAATTTGCCACAGACAGTTCTGGAGACTGCTTGGAAGAAACACACACCAGGAAAACAAGTTTCTAACCAGAGACAGAGGATCAAATATAGATTGCTATCAGCAGCTGTCAATCAGTCCTTTATACTGTGTAACATGACATTTAACTGCTGTGCTCATCTATTCTAGCATTTCACAGTTATATGTTTTATTTGCCAATTACCACCCATTTAATGTTGTTAAAACTAAATTCATCTATGGAATTTGCTATATTGTTTCAAGAGAGCTGAATTGAATTGCACACATTCTAAATAAATTTGATGACAAAAGAAAAATCTTGACCAATTTGCCCTTGTCTTCTAGCCACCCTAGTTATAATCCCCTGGTTTCCTTAATGCTTAACCTGCCGTCATTGGGAAACCAGATGGTTAGACAATCGGATAAACTTGCTGCATTGATTACTTTGTCTCTTCCATAAGCACCAAACAATACAACTCACAACTTTTGTTGGTAGGGAATGTGATGGCAATTTCCCAAGCTCCAAGTTAACAGCAGGAGTCCTATTTCCTGGGTCCATAGAAGATAGAAAATATCACATTTCTACTTTATTCGACCTTTTCAATATCCTTGTCACGCTTCATTACTTTTACAAGTCACCATTCCACTCTTGCAACAAAGATTACAGGGAATCTAACAGGTAAAGGCCTCCAGCGAACATAAAAATGTAGTAGCCCCCAACAGAAGGCACAAGGACTACATGTCTTATCTACTTCATATCTTGGTATTTCTAGCCACAAGGCCTACCCTAGTGACAGGCTCTGCCGTCCTGAGGCAATGAATCTGTAATAAGATATACAACAAATAATGGGCTTTTTTCCTGCTTTTGCTGAAAAAATATATACTGAGGTAATTAAATTGTTAACATGATGGATGGTCTCATTTCATATTTGTATTCAAAGTGACTTTCGAGATCATAACAACACTGGCATGACTTCATACTAAAAATGCAATGTCATACCTCATAATGAAAGAGCAAGAGGAGCCTGTGGACAGTATGTTTAGAAATCCAACATTTCTGCATTCTTTTTTAAACAAACCTTTGTAGAGGACTCGCATCCTTATATAATAAACTTATACTGGCCATATAAGAGCAAATAGGAAAAGCATCAGAGTCAACTTTAGTTATTCTTATTTATGAGAAAAGGCTATCAACATTTGACCAACACAGTCAACAGCCTAGATACTTGTTTAGAAGGACTTGTTCTAAAAAGTTCAGACCTTTCTGTTCATTGCAGCATTCAGTGGGAACAATTTTTTTCCTTATCACCGCAATATTTTAATGAGAGGAGTTCTACTTATGGTACTTCTGTCTTTCTCAGGTTGTTACAATACAAAAACTTGTCCTTTGGTGGCACATTCTGGTATGGAACTACCCTCAAGCTGCAGGCAAACATACAATCTAGAAATCTGTTTGTGAAAGGATTATTTACATCGGTTGGGAATTCCACCTAGACCAAGAAATTTGCTAACACGGTACATGAAATGCAATTGTTAATCAAAAACTGAAATTTACATTATTTTCATAGCCGAAACCAGGGAAGCCAGTGGCCAGCTGCCTAGGTAATTTAAGATGAATTTCATTTTCCACTATATTTCTGTTTTATTAAATACTATTCAGAAAACCTCCAGAGATTAGACTGGATGCAGTTGGTTGTATGATGCTGAAAGAGTTAATAAAGCAACCGTATATTTTGACCATACATTATAAAAAAGCAACAACAACCAAAGAGCTATGGCCATTAAAAATTATTGTTAACATCTGTTCGTTATTTCCCTGTGTGGCCATGCATTAGATAAATGTGCTTATTCATAACTCTGCAGTTGTGGACCATTACATCAACAATGACATCAAACAAGAGGCCTCTGGAATTAGTCAGTGCGTTTGGCAATGCCATGGTTGGGTTTCCACAATGGAGGAAGCTTACGAGTGACAAGCACGGAGGGATAGCAAATAAGCTTTCTTGGTTCTTTACTGCAGGTTTCATTGAATAAATAAATAATGCTGTATACCTACTAACAAGCTTCTGGAATTAACAAAATATCATAATGGATGCAGTTAACAAATCTGTAATTAGACTGTCAGTGGCATTAACTTCATTTCCCTCTAATAGGGTACCTTCCAGTGGAAGCAGCCAATGCTGTTAAGCAGGTTATTTATTTTATGTCTTAATTAATCAGTACTGACACAGAACCACATCCTTCCTCCTTCCTCATTATTTAAATTACCCATTTATATGGATGAACCTCTTTGCTTTGTGCATTTCATTATCACATTAACTGGCTCTCCGAGCAAGAATCATCGTTAGTGCTTCAACATGTGCTTCCTACAAATGATACTTTCTCATGCTTTCTCAACCCTTGCCTCTGAAACATGACACACCGACCTTCAGAATGAGGGGCAGGCGGAGGGCACCAAATTCAACAGAAGGAACTATCTGGGACTTTGAAAAGTCATTGCGAAAAATGGGATGGCTTTACAAAATGAAGTTGACTGCCTCTTAGAGCAAAGAATATTTGACAGAAGTAGAGAGAATTGTGCCAAATGAGAGATGCAGCAGACAAAAATCTGGAAAAGGTGGCAAAATAGCACAATATATCTCAAATAATATAAAAGCTTGTAGGTAGAGGGATCGGTTTGGGGGACCCTGATGTAGCTGCATTGTTGCAGCAAGTCAGTTCTGGACCTGATTAATGCTTTGATGGAAGAATACTTGGAGTCTCAAGTAAGCCACAATGAGCTTTTCAACAAAGAGCAGGATATAAGTTTGAAAAATAAATGTGTGTGGTGCTGTGTGTTTCTGGGCCACCCCCACAATTGGGGGGGGGGTGTTTGTGCATGGCAGCAGTGAAGAGGAGCCCTGCCAACATCCGTAAGTCAGTGGGGTGGGTGGAAAAGGGCAGGGGTTGGGCTTATTGGAGCGGAGGACTGGGGACATGTTGGAGGCAGGAAGTGGTGGCACCTGGCATGAACAACTTGCACTAGATACTATCCCCACTGGAGTCAGCCAACACATCCCTTTGTCTCCTCAGACTTGTGCCAGCTAATGGTGCAGATCCAAGGCGGCCCCCAGGTAGTCAAGGGGTTTATGTTGGAGTAAAGGAAAATACCTTCTCTTCCTTCTTCCAAGTGTCCCAATAGGGTCGACCACCACAGCATGCAGCATAGCCATTTTAGGGCCCAATCCTATCCAATTTTCCAGTGCCAGTGTTGCTGTGCTAATGGGGTGTGCACTGCTTCCTATGTTGGGGAGGCAGTCACAGAGGCCTCTTCAAAGTACGGGAACATTTGTTCCCTTACCTCGGGGCTGCATTGTGGCTGCACCGGTGCTGGAAAGTTTAATGGGATTGGGCCCTAAGTGAGGCTGCATGCTATGGCAAGGGAAAAGATAGGATTAAACTGATAGTGTAGCTAATGCATTCTAGCTATGTCCCACAGGATCCTTTAAAATCATGTTCCTGTAATATGACAACTGGACAATATGACAACTGGGGATAGTATCTAGTATAATGGGACTGGGTTCACAAGCATAAGATTGATAGTACATATCAGAGTTTATTAACGTGTGAAGACTGCACCTCTAGGGGATGCATGAAGGGAGCCCAGAGGCGCCTTAAGTGCTCTCAGTTATGCTCTGGTCAATTCTATCCACACTAGAGGCCAAGGCCCTGGAAAAGGTTGCTTCCTTTGCATCTGAGGTTTGGCAGGTCGGAGTTCTGGATCTTTTGCCATCTCATAATGAAATGAACCCCTGGGTAAGAGGCACTTTTTAAGTAGGTTTAGTTATTTAGTTATTCCAAAAAGATATATTTGAGATTTAAGCACTATTTTAAAAGGGTCCTAGGCCTTCATCACACTAGTTCAGTTTATTGACCACACCAGATTTATCAAACCTAATTTTGCCATGTCATGGCAACATCTTTAAAGAGACATTTACAGCAGTGGTTCTCACACATTTAGCACCGGGACCCACTTTTTAGAATGAGAATCTGTCAGGACCCACTGGAAGTGATGTCATGACCAGAAGTGACATCATCAAGCAGGAAAATTTTCAACAATCCTAGGCTGCAATCCCACCCACACTTACCCAGAAGTAAGTGCCATTGACTATCATTGTTAAAAGATTATACATATTAGCCTGTTAAAAGTACAGGTGTGTAACATTTCCCCAAATGCAGTCGCAGATCATGGTAACATCAAGTCTAATATATTAAAAATAAAATATTGAAATGAATGGAGACCCACCTGATACTGGCTCGCGACCCACAGTTTGAGAAACACAGATTTACAGCACAATCCTAAACATGTTTACTCAGAAGTAAATTCAATGGGACGTACTCTCAGATTAGTGTGTACACGATTACAACCTAACACACTGTTCCACCTCATACGATACTAGTGCCTGACTCTCATTTATCCACTGAGTCTTTGAGAAGCATAATGTGACCCAAGTACAACCCCACGTTTAATCTCCCATTTTCACTGGGTGCTGCAGAAGGCAAACCCTAAACCTGGGGAGGAACAGAACAGGCTTCTGTGTTCAGGGTTCAGTCAACAGGGTTGACATGTGTGCACGCGCGCAATGTGAATGGTGTGTTCCCCTTAGATGTGCACTGCTTTACATGCACAATCTGCACAACCATACATGGTGGCCCTGGGCACCATTCTTCTCAGTAATACCTATATATTTTGTGAATTTGTAACATGTATTGTAATCTTTTCCACATGAGAGTTTTAGACGGACCCATTTTACAAAATATTTAGAACAACTTGCACTTTTCTGTTACAATACAGTGACATGAACTGATAGTCATGATCTCTGTTTATTTGTCTTCTTAAAAAGAGGCTGAGGCACAAAATCATGTAGATGTTGAGTGTTTGGAGGCTCTGAACACCAACAGCCAAAGCCTATGCTCCTGAGCCGCCATGAGATAGAGGGGTGTCTTATAGGGCCACTGCAGCCACTGGGGTAGGGGGAAATCAGTTCCCTTACCTTGGTTAGAACTCTGCAGGCACCAGTGGGTCTCCCTCAGAGCTGTGCCCGCTATTTAGTGAGTGCAGAACTGAGGAAGCCCATGTTGGGCGGCTCGGCTCAGAAAGGGACAATGGATTCTGCCCCCCTCCCTGGCTTGATCTGCCCACCAGCCCACACTCCTTCCACCCAGTTCTGCCCCTCCCTATCTTCCACCCTCCCTGTAAAGTCTCCTCCCAACCAGCGCTCCTCCTGGGTGTCTCCCCAGCACTGAAGCTCAATGCAGACTGGTGTTGGCCTCTCCACCAGCACTGGGTGGCAAGGGACAAGATGTCCACAGCAAGGGAGGGCAGAAGGATGCAGGTTATCTGGTGTGCTCCCTGGGGCATTTGGTGGGCTGCTGTGAGATACAGGAAGCTGGACTTGATGGGCCTATGGTCTGATCCAGTGGGGTTGTTCTTATGTTCTTATGGGTGTCCCCACTGGCAGGAAAGTGTATTACAGAACTTTTACAACAACCAGCACCGGCTGTGGGGCTGGAGTGCTGACGGTAGACCTGTTAGGATTGGGCTCTAAGACAGTTCTGATAGTAATAATACTGGCTTTGTGTGATGTCTGTACAGACACATTTCCAACAGAGATAATTTTACATTGATTTTTAGGATGCAATGTCATTAAAATATCATGAAAGCTACACTACATCAGAAAGCAAAACATTGGTGCCCATTTATAACGCCTGCCACATGCCAGCCCAGTGGCAAATATTAGTCTCTGTATTCTGCCATTTTTAACAAGAATAAAAATATCCAGTAAAATGCACATTAATTATCATTACTGATCCGTTACTGAGTAACAGGCTATGATCCTCTGCTTCATCTATCTCGGCCATTATCTCTTCTTCCCATGTGATCATAATGTTGATATTGCTAATGCAAAGGAACACAGAAGAGTAGTCATTTATCCTACAAAATACCTCGTGCTTTCTCCCCCTCGTTCTATCAATCATTAAACAAGTAATGTCTTTTCTGTTATTGCTTTGACATTCATTAACACTTGCGTCACAGGAAATCTTTGCAATTAAAAACCTTATTGACTATCTACTGCTGTTTCTCATTGGTGTGTAACAGCCAGATAATAAATAAAACACAGAAAACAGTAGCATTAAGATAAATAGTCAGGCTTTTCTCTTGGCATAATCCACTGGGAATGTGTGCTGAGCAAGCCCAACTGATATGTTCTTGTACAAGTCTCACTTCATTTTCAGTGGGGTGTGCACATGAGAAGTGCCTACGGATTGTGCCCTTTGACTCTCTGATAGCATAGATGTGGATATGGTTTTTACTCAAGTATTTAATCAAACGAATGCTGATAAAATGCTTGTTATCGGTCCTAAATTACTGAAGGTGAATTCGGTATCAATCCTAGATGAACCATTTAAATGGAAAGTTCCAGTATTTGAAAAGGGGCTTAAATGGGCAGGTGGCAATTGCTTAGCTCCTGGTATGTACTGCCCTGTGACACAGTCGGCTGGATTGTAGAGGTGATGGCAGGAGGAAAGAAACTAGATGATTATCATGAAGGGTTTCAAAGCCTTTTCAACTCATTGGCTCTATGGAATTCTAGTAGCTATAGATTAGGGTTCATGGATCCAAATGTATATTGGTTTACTTCATTGCTTGCCCCAAATCATGTCTCTTTCCTTGCCATTTACCAGCTCACACTGGACCTATCCAGACAGTTAAAAAAAGCTTGCAATTTGGACTGGACCAAGGACAACACTAATAACATTTTGACAGCAAAAGCAAGGCTCCCCTGCACCTGAGGCAGGGCCTCTGAGAGAAATTCTATCAGGGGGACAGCTGAGATCCCCAGAAATTTCCAGGTATCAAAACTTACTTCTGCTGCAGCTGTGTCACTGAGCTCCATCATGGTAAATGGATCTACACAACAAAGAGCTACTGTAGAAGACCCAGATTTTGCACTATGTTAAGGAGTGTCATGCATAGATTCCTTGGCCCGGCTCATAGGGCTTCTCTATTTTGCAACCCACAGTAGCACCCCAGCATACCTGGCAGGAGGCTGGTACGGAGCTGGCGTGGCATCTGATGGGGCAGCAATGGAGGTGGGTAGAATGGATTGGCTTTTGGAAGGGCTCCAAATCCTAGCTTCCTTCCCAGATCTGATCCTGAGGCACTGCACCAGTGATTTTGCTAGCACATGTCTGAGTAGAGGCCTTCACGCCATGGAGGTTTACCCAGAGGAGACCACTTGTGACCACCACCCCCCACGCAGGATGCAGTGGTAGGCATTTTGGTGTCACTGCATCAGTGTGTGAGGAAAGCATAGGAATGGGCTAAAAACATTGTTCACACATTGGTTGCACCATGTTAGATTGCTGTAACATGCTCTTATGGTGAGTTCATAGCAGGGGTAAGATTTGAAATGGGGCTTTCCCAGATCACAGTTCAGTATCTTATTCCCAAAGCTACATAAGCATTGTACACATTTTAATTATTGGTGTTTATTAGTTTTTTAACTCTAAAGAGGCTTGGGTGTCCCTGCTGGGGCTGAAAGGTCAGATACAGAGAACGAATAAAATAATTTAATATGTTTTGACATTTAACAAGCTAAGGTTAGGTCATGATTGATAAAAATGATGCTTCATCTGATGATGATTAATAAAGATTTGGCCACAACAGTTGTTTCTGCACAGACTTATTGCAGCAGGGATTCTGAGATTGAGGCAGGTGACTGTAATTTTGCCTCCCCTACCAGATTCCACCTTTCCCCTCTGCTGGATGTGAAGTAAAGCCTCATACAGTAAAAGTCAATTTGCAAGGCCAGTATTAAACCAGTGCATCTGGTCAGACTATATAACAGGCAGCCCAACTATCAGCCTTAGAAATGCCATTCTGAGTGGTACATGCCATTCTGAGTGGTACAGGAGACGGCATATGTCCATGGAAGCTGGTGCAACGATAACTGCGCTGGTGGCAACAAAGCCCTGCTGTTGTAGACTCAGTTCCACTGGTGGATTTGCCACAACCAGTAGCCCAACATCACGCCAACACAACTATAGTTGGTGTAAACCTCAAAATGGGATTGAGATGTGTGCAGGACATGGAAGCATCAACTTACTCCATATTGTAAAACACCCCGTCCTTTATGACAGACACACCCCAAATGCTGGCATAACACTGTTCTGAAGTCAGAGCTGGTGTACAAGTCAAGCAACTCACAGAAAACAACAATGAAGGGGGAAAAAAACACCAGTTGAATCAATAAGACGCATTGGCAGTCCATTTTGGGGCACATGAGGGCTGATTCAGTGGTGCGGCTAAACGGGGTGCAAAGCACTAATTTTTGCTGGGAGCCTCACAGCAGAGTGCAATCACCCCCCCCCCCCTTCAGAGCCATTTTGGGCAGGAGGAGCAAAACGGAGGCATTTGCCTTTTCTCTGGGTCTGAAGCACATAAGAACAGCCCCGCTGGATCAGGCCATAGGCCCATCTAGTCCAGCTTCCTGTATCTCACAGTGGCCCACCAAATGCCCCAGGGAGCACACAAAGCAAGGTTTTTCTGGCGTTCGCCTCCGTTTTGGCCTGGGCTAATCCACCACTGGGACGATCCTTTGCCTTTCCATCCCATCTTTTAACAGTCTTTCTTCTGTCTGCTGCACTGCCATTTACTTTTGTGGGAACCAGTTCTAGAATTAAGATCAAATTCACTAGCTTAATTTTTTTTAAAGTTTGCTCCATGTCAAAGCTCATGGTTTTTGTGTGTGCTTGTGCGTCTGTGTAAAATCACCTATAACTCTTCAGAAGGAAGACTACACTATCATAAAACACAATAAAATAATTAACATGTCCTGCTGTAAAGCTAACAAGCTTGGGTGCTTTCCTCTGATAAGCGTTTTCCACTACTGCTTTAGGAACATGGGTAGAAGCAACTTGCACAAGCAAAGGATACAACTTTAGGAAACAATTGTCTTGGCAATCCCATCTTTGGGAAACATACTAAGGTTTTTGACCAGGGTTGTGAGTATTCTGCAGAGTCATAGGAAAAGGCCAGAATGTGGCACAGAACAGAGAATTCAACTTCCTAAAAATCTCAGCTTTCTTTCTTAAGGTTAGTTTCCAGTCTACGTGGCTGCTGACGAAACTAACTACAGATAGGTCCTGATGTAATCTCAGAAACCAGGGCTGTGGTTAAATAAAATTTCCAGTTATTAGCAGCAGGCTGGAGGTCTAGGCCCTGCATATCTCCTTGAGTCTCTACATCAAGGGTTGCAATCTGTTATATTCTTACCTGGGAGTAAGTCCCACTGAATTCACTAGGGGTTATTTCTGAGTAAACTTGCATAGGCTTGCACTGTTAGAGAAGCATCAACATTCTGGTTTAAACTATAACAGCCCAATCCAAACCTTTACTTGTGCCAGCACAGGCCCCCTGCACTAGCTCCTGAGTGTCGCTAATGTGCCATAAACACGCGCCGACTTGGGAGCAGGCCACGCAGGCACATGCGCAGGCCTGTCTCTACTACATCCCATCCCGGCCAAGCAAGGTAGGTTTGCACTAGGCAGCGCAGGGGGGGGGGAGAGGGGGGGAAGGGTATTCCGAAGGTGAGGAGGTGTTGTTTTTGGGTGGGGGAGGGCGGAAGAGGGGGACTGGTTCCAGGAGGGGGTGGGATTGCCAGGGCAGCACATATCCTAACCCCTGGCTCCACCCTGGACAGGCTTACACAGGCTGTTCGGATTGTGCCAGCTGAATAGCTAGCACAGATTCGAGTAGTTCCAAAGGGCAGACTGAGGCTCAACACAAGGTAAGGAGAAAGAAATCCCCTTACTCTGATATTATCTCCAGCAGCCTGCTAACCCATGTTGGATGCAGTGCAGGCCGTGCAGCCTGGCTGTACCGGCGCAGGTTAGGATTGCACCCTAAGACATTTATTTCTGCAGAATTTGGACTACTTTGGCAGAAAATTTTTCTATGGCAGAGTATACATAGGATATTTAAAAACATCCTGTAGAGGTCTCAAAGAAATGCAGGATATTTTTAAACTGAACAGCCCTTCATCTTTTCAGCAGCACAAACTACTGTAGCAAAATCATAAATCCATAAACCAGTTTTCCACATGTATACATTCTGTCCTATACACGCAGAATTATCTCCCTTTCTTTAAATTCTGATTGCAGTCTAAACTTTAACATTAAATAGGGTGTGAGTTATCAGAGACAGGGCATGAGTTTTTTCTGATGTTCCAGTGCCCACAATAAGACACATCCATAACTGGTAAAGATCCTCCACAGCAGACCGGAAAAATTATTAGTAATCCCTTGAGACAATTTAAGTGGTACTGCCCACACAGTGAAAGGACACAGAAAGCTCCTCAAAACAGGATAAACCACATCATTGCACTGCCTTCTTTGTGGCTGCCCCAGTGTATTCTCAATTGGTTCATCTAAACCAGACATTTTCAACCACTGTGCCATGGCACACTAGTGTGCCGCGAGTGGTCCACAGGTGTGCCACAGGAATTTGGGGGAAGATCATTTATTAATGGGGCCAATGGGGATGTGAGCCCCCCACTGGCAGCATGGTATGCCTTGTCAATTGTCAAAAACCTGATGGTATGCCTTGACAATTTTAGTGCCTTGTCAGTGTGCCATGAGATGAAAAAGGTTGAAAATCACTGATCTAAACAGTCATTCATAAAAATGTCAGACATCAAGGGGAAGTGAAGAAGAGCATGTCAAATTATGACAAGTGAGGAAAGGGGTGTTGGCTGAAATAAGAAGTTGAGTGTTTTCACCAGCTCATTCATTTATTATCATTCAGTTAGCATATTCTCACTCCTTTCACATGGCCCTTCATCTCATTTTAGTCCTATCTTCCTCTTGTCACCTGGTATCCTGTGCATTTTCATTGGCCTCTGTTCCCAGTCTCTATTACCCCTTTGCTCCAGAACTGCACTGTCTAAAAGGGCGAGGGGCGAGAGGTTCTCACCTCATTTGTCAATAATAACTGAAGTGAGAAGATGAGAATTATTATGTTCACAATGGCCATGGATGGGAGAACGAAAAACAATCCGTTGCAATTGTGCAACTAGTGAAGACCACTCATTTGTGGTAACATGCCTTCGTTTCCTTTCTATAAAATGACTGTGTTTGTGAATTGAGCTGAAACCAAAACCTTTAATACAAGCAAAACTTCAGATAATGCCTGACAGTGCTGTGATTAAAGTCTGAGGAAACACAAAAGAAACTTACCAGAATATTCCTGCAATTGAGATTCAGAGATTTATTTCTACTGGATGACACTACACATAACTGCTGGCTCTTTTTTTTTCCCCAGAGATAACACAATGGCACTTAAGTTTTCTATTGAAATCCCCTTTAAGTTGTCAGCATTTCTATTTTTTAAGGAAGTAGTGACTCACGGTAACACAAGCTATCACAGGAAATAATATAGAAATAATATAAGATAACTAAGTGATGCTGAAACACAACCCTTCCCTGTTCTTTGCCACACACACCCTTCCTGTCAGGTGTAGAAAATGTAAACGGATGAATAGCCATCATGTACAATGAATCACCACTTCAGATTCTAGTCTGTATCCTGATTTCTAAAGAATCTTTTGTCATGGCCAATAAAAAAAATGTTGGATTAAAAACTGTCTTTCCCTAAAATAAAAAAATACTGCCACCCTCCATCAAGATAGCAAGGGGTGGCTGAACTCAGCTATAATATAGTGGCTTCCCCTGTGTGGTGGACCATTTGCTGTCCCACCACACAGAGAGAGATACTTTCACCACACCATCACAGACCTACACTTACAGGGGAAGCCTATGCAAGTCTACTCAGAAGTAAGCCTCATTGGGCTCAGTGGGATTTACTTTCAGGTAACGGTAAATAGGATTGCATCCTTTGATGGTTTCTGGCTTAGTGCAGGCCCACTGCCAGAGATCAGCCTTACTGGCTTTTTGCTAAAACCTGTACACTGGCATGAGTACAGCATCCAAAATCAGCCCTTGAAGGGAGGTTTGATAACATGAACAACTAAACTTAAAAGTAGACTGTAGGGCAGCTGGCTTCACTAAAAATCGCTGGCAGGTGGCACTGTTGAGTATCTCTTGGAACTCTGACGGCCAGTCTCACTGTCCACCCTTGGGAAATGTGTGGTGACTGTGAAAATGTCCAGGCACTGCGGCTTCAGCAGATTACACAGGCCAACACACATTTTGCTTCCTTAAATGTTACACCAATTCTTGGGTATATTTGGGGTGCTGATTCCAAAAATGGCATCTGTTTTGCCCTATCATGTCTAGTTTTGGAGACACGGCATAGCCTCTTTAGTGAATGGTTCAAGCAGTTTCCTCATGAGGAAGCTGCTTGAACCATTCACTAATGAGGCTATGCTATATCTCCAAAACTAGACGTGATAGGGCAAAACGGATGCCATTTTTGGAATCGGCATCCCAAATTCATATCAAACCACCATAAAGTTTAGGAAAAACTTTTCTGACCCTCAATTTTGTAGGCCCGTGTTATCAGAGAGGTGCAGGTGAAATGGGTTAATATGTGGTTGGTAATGAGGAAGAGCATCAACAGCTTTGGACAGCCCGTGGTATGTGTGTGTTTGAGTACAGTGGAGGCCTATTGGGGAGTTTCATATCTATGGCCCACAGAAACTGGGGCCATCCCTAGTTGGGTAATAGCATTATTACTAGTACTAGGCTTCTCCATATAAGAAATAGTTCCAGAACAACACAGGGGGACTGTAAAAACAGAGAAAGACTCTTAAGTACCTGCAGCCTAACTTGCATTGAGATTCTGAATGTTTTCTTTGAATTAAAGTTTGATGTCATTATCCTGCTGTGTAGTTTTATATAATTATCATGCCCGCACCACTTGTAATGCACAAAGTTGAAAGCAGTCAACCAACCACGTAATGATGGCCTGCCAACGCTTGGCAACCTTCCTTCCCCCTGTTTTCTTCAGTGCCAGGCAGGTAGCAAGTATGGAAGGTTTATCAAACCCCTGAAGAACTGCCTTTCAAGACGGGTGGTCTTTGGTTTGTATTTGGTTTGGTAGGATGCAAGCAGTGCAGGCCTTCTTGTAGCAAAGAGATGAATTTTCTCCTAAAGTTATTTGAAAAGCCGTGTGTAACATTAGCATAAATATTAAAGCAGTACAGTGCAAGGATTCATCCCTGTGTCTAGAAACTGTTGGCACTGTTAACAGCAGAAAACAGTTTGGCTTCATACTTCCTTGCCACACCTTACAAGAAGAGGTCATCCCTTCAATCATCAGACAACTATGTAACAGTGAGTACACAGAAGGATTCATGCCTTATCTTTTCAGGGTTCCACCTGATCATTTTTTATGGAGCCTTTGTTCTTGCTTCAACTGAACTGTCACAAGGGGTTTTTTTTCCCTTCCTTTTTTAAATAATGATGCAACACATTCAACTCTGAAACCCTGAAAGACTCCATAAAAAAAAGACAGGTGGCACTGTGAAGAGACAAAGCACGAATCCTCCTGTGTACTCATTGCTATAAGATTGTCAGTTGACTGAAGATAAAGATACAATCTCTTCTAACAAGGTGTGGCAAGGAAGTGCCAAGCCAAATGCATATCTACAGTTACAGGGAAAACAATATCCAAGCAGGAGAAGAAGGGGTCAAACTAGATGTGTCCCTAAATGTGCAATGGAGGTCTCTGGAATGGAGGATATGTGCAATGGAGATCTCTCTAATGGAGGGTATGTTTTCTTTATAACAAGCACATGGGGAAGGCATGTTTCACTACCTTATAAGTTACAGCCAGTTCTCTCTTTTTATGTGAATTTGTTTATCCATGAGCAGCAAAAATGCGACTCTGTTTCCATTATCCGGGAACACTGTGCTGGTGCCACATCAAACAGGCATTGGTATTGGCCTGTAGAGAATTGTTGGACACATTTGTGTCTGCTTCCAGACTTGCCCCACCATCTTGGGCATTCTCTCGGGGACTCCACTGAACCTTCACAACCTTGGTGATGATGAGAGGCTGCTTATGAGAGGTCTCTGGAAGGTTACCTGAGTGTTGCAGAAAAACCAATGGAAGGAAGCAAGAGACCAGTGGAGGAGGAGGATGGGTTGAAGCGACCCCCTCCCCACTGCTGAACTCTGAGACTTTGTTGTTGGCCCAGCAACCTTCAGTGAGTTGAGGGACACCCAGCATGAAGAAACTGTCATTGCTGCAACCTCAGTGCATCAAAGGGTATCCAGCATGGAGAAGGAAGCACCAGAGGTTGGAGATATAGATAAGCTGTCACTATCACCCAGCCCCACAAACTTCATGTTAGGGTTCACAGGTTCATAAAGTTCATGGAGTGTATGGTGAAGAATGTCTCCTGGAACCTAACCCCATTTTTCCCATAGGCTCAATGATTCAGGATCCACTAATTGGGTATCCACTAAGTTTCCCAGGAAACTAACCCTAGCGCAATGGTTCTCAAACTCCCAGGGGGTTCGAGCCCTGCTGTAACTACTTGCAGGGGAGGGGGGCAGCAACACAATCACCAGGATCACGGCGCTTTGGAGGGGCGCAGGGGCTTGCTGAGACTTACCACAGCCTGCAGTAGCCTCCTGGGGGTGCGGGGAGCCCTGCGCCAGCCCCTGCAGGGCTCCCCAACATGCAGAGACAGGCAAAATAATGACTGCAACCCACTTCCAGTTTGCAATCTCCCTTCTCCGTCCCTTAAAGGGGCGGAGGCCAGGAATCTCTTGCTGGATCATCGTGACACCCCAGATTGAGAACCACTGCCCTAGCAGATAATGAGAACTGACTGTATTTATACAGAAAATTCCCCATAGGGTCATATTACATATTTAGGTGCACATCTAGTTTGGCCACATTCTGGTAATTCTTCTTTTTGGACATGCCAAATAAATGCAAAATCTTCAGTAAGGTTTTGAGTTCTCTAGGACTCTTCATCAGACTGGTTAAGGAAAGGAAAAAGGAGTGAGTAGGGGTGGCAGGGCATTATGTAAACCCCCAGAGTCTACTGTTTGTAACAGTCCTAAAATGGAATACAGGGGGAAAGTAATAATCCTGTACTTTAATTAATATAGCTTTCCTAGCCTCTCAAAGCACAGTATTTTCAACGCAGTTCACATGGTTTAGCCATGAGACATCTAATGGATAATTTACATCCATATGTGAATCAATCTATCGTACCAGTAACCACTGCATATGCAGAACGGAATTTGCTTTTAAATCATATTATACAGCACCAAATACAGAAAGTGAGCCTGTGACATCTTTATTTTAAGTGAAATGTCAAAGAAACATAGAAGATCATTAAAATGAGTTCACAGTGTAAAATAGTGTGTTTTTTTTCTTGCCAACCAAAAAAGTGTTTATAGACTTACTGCTGTGTGTGTGTGTGTGTCTGCTATACTAGTTCCACAAAATGCATCTCTCAATTTTAAAGAGGAAAAACAAAATGAGCAACAGATCTTCCCCTCTTAAGCCTGCGGAGAAGAAACCTCCAGACATTTCCCCTTCAGATCACAGAAGGAAACATTAATCAAGACAAAGATGGGAAATTATGACACTGAGCAACTAAAGCTCAACCCCAATGGCCAAGTTTCAGTGGATCACAGGGTACAGGTGACTATCCATCAAATGTCCTATCATAATGCACATTAAAATGTCTGGTTTAATCAGGACAGTAGCCAAGAACAATATTTTTCTGCTGACTTTCAGAATACATGGTACAAAAGCAATTCCCCTGAAACATTACCGTATAAATATCCAAAAATCCCTGATTAAGTAGAAGGAATTCTAAAACTTAGATTCTAAAAGCGCTTGGCTGCTTTCTTATCATGAAATAAATACACGAGGACAAGCTGGTTTCCCTCTTAAGTAGATCTGCAATGTTTCAAACATATCTTGATAAATACACTAAAAGCCATTGGCTTTCCTCATGTGGTGACAATTATAAGCTTGGACAAAAAGGGTAAGCGAGAACAGAGATAATGCATAGATGATCTCAACACTTGATTGCAAAGTTGGCCTCTGTTCTTGATAATAATTGTGAAAAGGGTCATTTTTCTAATCTATCATTACTGGTGGAAAAGTATTTTCATCAAAACTACGATGGCATATGTCAACTAGAATTGCCGCTAAAATTCAATACCATAGAATGCTAGGATCTAAACTTTGGGAGATCAGGACTGTTGAAAAGCACTCCAAAACAACTTCTCAAATTACTGAATTCTAATTTTTCTTCAGTATTATTGAAGTTAATTTTAACTACATATATCTCAATAGCTAGCAATATAGTTGGCAAGAAACAGTGACTCTTGTGGTTGTATTTGTATGACAGTTGCAGTCTGAATTACAAAACAGTGCCTTCTCACCAAAACAATATGCAAACCATAACAGCGACTGAAGAAGTGTGGCATGTTGTGATATCCAAACAGTAGCATATAAACAGTTTTATTATTTGATGTCCTTCTGGGCTGATTGGACAACTTGGGGGCTGGGGCACTGTGTTGTGGTGCTTCTTTTCCTACTTGGCAGAGAGGTTCCAGATGGTGGTGCTGGAGGATGCCTTCTCAGCACCCTGGCCCTTGAGATGTGGGGTGCCACAGGGTTCAATCCTGTCCCCCATATTATTTAACATCTACATGAAACTGCTGGGAGAGGTCATCTAGGGATTTGTAGTGGGTTGCCACCAGTTTTCTGATGACAATCAGCTCTATCTCTCCTTTCCACCACATTCTGAGGTGGCTGTGGAGTGCTGCCTAGAGAAAAATGGGACCTGGATGAGGGCTAACAAGCTGAGATTAAATCTTCTGGTTTGGAAATCCATGATGCAGGTGCTAGAGTACTGTCCTGCATTCCCTCTGAAGGAGCAGGTTCACAACTTGGGGGTTTGCCTGGATTCGCAGCTGCTTCTGGATTCCCAGGTGGCAGCTGTGGCCAGGGGAGCCTTTGCCCAGCTTTGGCCAGTGCACCAGCTGCGACCATACTTGGATCGTGCAGACCTGACCATGGCAATCCATGCTACAGTGTCATCAAGATTAGACTATTGTAGTGTGCTCTATGTGGGACTGTCCTTGAAGACGGTTCAGAAACTGCAATTAGCGCAGAATGCGGCAGCCTGTGCACTTGCTGGAAGGTGGAGGTTTGACTCTATTGGGCCACTGCTCCAGCAGCTGTACTGGCTGCCCATTTGTTTCTGGGCCCAATTCAAGGTGCTGGTTTTGAACTTTAAAGCCCTATATGGCTTGGGGCCAGGATAGCTGAGAACCTGCCTTCTTCCATATAACGCAGCTCATCCTCTGATCATCTGAGAGGGCCCTTTTACAGGTGCCACTGTCTATAGAGGCGGTGGGTGTGGCGGCAAGGAGTAGGGTTTTCGTGACACCTGTTTATGGAATTCCCTTTGTCTTAGTTTAAGAACCGCTCCGTCCTTGGAGACTTCCGATGGGGCTTAAAAACCTTTCTTTTTACACTCGCCTTCAGGCTTTTAACATGGATATTTAAGGTTTGATGCTGATTGTTTTTACGAGCTGCTTTTTTTTTTAAATGCTGGTTTTTAAGTGATATTTTTAGGTTGTATATTGCTTTTAGGTAATTTTAATATTTATATTTTTATATTTCTATGACCTGTTGTAAGCTGCTATGAATGCCCATCTGGGAAGATAAAGCAGGATACAAATTTGTAAATAAATAAATAAATAAATAAATAAATTTTCACCTTTGTTGTAAGTTGCCTTGGCAGGATTTGTGATGTTTTAATAGCATTAAGGAATCAGTAAAATGCTTGATCTTCAGGAATGAAAGTTGGATGAATTTAGGGACTATTTTGGATGGGGGGCAAGAGGAAAGGCTCAAACTAAAAGCATAATCCTCTTATGAGTTTCAGGAGAATTCTAAGCTGGAAAACTTCGCTTCACAATATGTGTTTGCCCTCATGTGACATTCTCATGTGACTGTTCATCATTTGATTATCATATGCGAGTAATCGCAGATCACACCACACAGATATAATTTTTGATATTCAGTAAAAGATGGTTAATGCATGCATGTTTATTGCTTGATTGGAGAATCTAGTGGTGAACTGCATAAACATCAAATACTGCTTTCACATCATTTCAAATGCTATGATTTCTATAGAGTTACCATAATACAGTAGTTAAGATTGTTGGACAGGTTTAAAGATTTGTTTCCACAGAGATCTTTCTATGTTTCCCTGGAGGTGTGTGTGATCCCCATATCCTTGGATCTCATATCCGTGGTTTTACTTAACTGCGGATGTGCCCCCCCTCGCACCCTCCTGACCCTCATAATGCCTTTTAAAGGCATAAAAACATCACTTCCAGTTTTAAGACAAAACCAAAAGTGACTTTTGGGGCCTAAATGGCCATTCTGAGGCCCACAGAGGCTGCAGGCAGATGCATGTGGCTTCTGCTGGGCTTAGAAGAGCCTCTAGAGGTGAGGGGAGCACAGCCTCTGGATGGCAGGGGGGGGATGTCCTGGTAACTATGGATTCAGGTATCCGTGGGGGGTTCAGGAATAGAACCCCCATGGATATCAGGGCACGCCTCTATTTTCCCCTTCTGCATTCTTAAAGTTACATGCATAAAGTTCTTTTCCTACAAGATAAGGAATTCAGAAAGCTAACATATAAAACTAATACAAAATGTGAGCATTATATATAGATTTTAAAAACTTTGAGCCCAATCCTATGCATGTCTACTCAGAAGTCAGTCCCATTATAGTCAATAGGGCTTACTCTTAGGAGAGTGTGGATAGGATTGCAGCCTTATTCACTGTGCACAATTAACATAGAAGACAGCAAAACGGAAGGACAGACAATGAAACGCAGATTCTTTTAAACCCCAGACTCTCACTATTACAGATACAATAATTTAATGCCATTCTTTAAACAGAACAAGTAGTCTTTAAAGACTGCTTGTTGTACAATGGAGTACAGAGTACACTTAACAGAAACAACAACCAAAAACATTTAAATACAGAAATGTTAACACTTCTATAATCCGTAATTGCTAAGAACCAGCCAGAAAAAGGAAAAACATTTGACAGTGTCTGGGCTTGCTGCCACAGACTGGATCCACAGTTTAGCACTGTATAATTTACAAACTTCTGTTCTTTCAACAACTATTCAGAAAATAGAATTGATAAATAAATATATAGAAAAAAATTAACAGAGAAATATAACAACTCCCTTGCATCACCTAAAAGGCCTTTTAAAAGGAAAATAATTTTCCAAGACTTGCCAAAGGCAAGAGAACATTAAACAAATCACATAACATGAAAGCTATGGAAAAAATGTTCACGGTATTTTTCAGCACACAGAAAAAAAGCCCTTCTCAGATGCTACATCGATAAGGAGATAAGCCCTTACATGCTTATTATACCATCTGAGTAAATGGATTTGGGATCCCTAGACTATGCAAAGACAACTTTTTTAACTTAAAAATAATCCCGGTATTAACATATTGGAGATTTTTTTTCTCTTAGACTGTATTAGCTTAATGAAGACGAGAGGAAGGCAGATTCACTGAGTCAAATCACAGACTGGGAAGAAAGAACCACACAAGTCAAGCAATGAACTTTCTAGTTAGAACAGTTCTGGGGCAGGGAAAAGTCTTCTGTCTGAGATCCTTCTGAGAGTAGACAGAGCTCAGCTTAGATGGAAAACCAATCACTGAAACAATGAATTGTTACAGTTGCATCAAATAAATACTAAAAATTTAAAAAAACAAGTATGTTTGTGGCCTGAAACTGCAAAAAATGCAGGCCTGGAGGGTCTTTTTTGGGAGATTGACAGCACAATCCTATGCATGTCTACTCTGAAGTAAGTCCCATTGTGTTCAATGGGGCTTACTCCCAGGAAAGTGTGCATAGGTTTGCAGCCTGACTGACGATTGCAGTGTTATTTCTGAATAGCACTTTTCCAAGTGCTACCAAATCTTGCCTCAGAAAACGACAGCACTAGGGCCTGGATTCATCAGCTGATCTCAGAGAGGTACAGGAACAAAGAGGTATTTATCTCTTCTTATTTTGGATGCATTGGGTAGACCTGCTAGGTCCAATGTCAAGGAGTGGAGAGTTGTCTTATCACTGCCATCTATGCTGAATAATAATGGAGGCACCTCCTTGGTCACTGTAGGAAGCAAGATGCTCAGCTAGACAGCACCTTTGCTCTGATTCAGCAGGGTTCTTCTTATGTTTTTATTATCTTAGCAGAGGATGCTTGTTCAGAACATCTATTTCAAAGAGATTTAATTTTAAGATATAGCTAAATGCTTGATTCCTTAGGGTGCTTGCATTTGGCTACTCACAAAGTGAATTGACTCAAGTCATTAGCAAGTTCTTAAGATCTCTTGCTTAAGACAGCCTCAGAAATGGGCCTATCCGTTCAGAACGCACCCAACCTGGAGGTCATCCAGCTTGATATCCAATTGATAATATCAGAGAAGAAACTCCTGAACAAAAAAATGTGTTACCTTTCCCACAGTTACAATGTGGGGCCCAAGAAATTGTTTCTGTATTAAACATATTAGCGTCTCAGAACTGTTTGCTTACTGATATCCTTGAAGGAATGGAATACAAAGATGAGGGTGTGAATGCTATCTGCCGTATCGCCCCTTCCAGGCAGCTGGGACATCGTTTTATTTGCTTTATAGTAACTCATTGCCAAGTGCATACATAAAAGTTAAACAAGCTTTTAAAAATGATAACGCTGAAAAGACAGTTTTAAAAAAAAAGTATCTCAACATAAAAACAACTTTAAACTCACAGCGTAAAAGGGGTGAGGCAGAGGTTACTGAAGAGGATTTCTGCAGTTTGTCCTCTGTGCTATTCCAGTAAAAGTTAAGAAGGTGAGCTGTGTACAAAACACAGTGGCCTGAACCGGAGATGGAACTCAGCAAAAGTCATGGGAGGAGCTCCTGCCTCAGGAAAAATAATCTTTCAGTACTGTATTCTCAAGGAATACTTTTCACTCACTGGTGTAGGCCGATTATTGCAGACACCCCACTACTTTTCACAGTGCCACCTGTGCAATCCATACTGCTAAGCAAAACTGGAGAAGGGCCATCAGGGACGGGGTTTATGTCTTCCATGTGACATTGGGATAGCGAATGGGTCAGGTCTGATGCAGCATACAGCACGAGCCCTCAATTTGAAGTGTATTCAGACTTCTTATCACTCATTTCTCTTACATAAAACATTGGTAAAGAATACATTTATACTTTGGAATCATCTAATGGTGGGCAGACTTTCAACTTTAGGGATCCTGGACATTTATCAATTGTATAGAAGAGGGACAACTCTTACACAATTGTTAAAGGTCCAGGAATCCTAATTTTGAAAGTTTGCCCACTCCTGGAATAACCTAATAGGAAATACAGTGGGCCCACTATATCCGCAGACTATGGACTATTGATATGGATTTCATTATCCACAGGTCCTTGAAACCATGGGTTGAACCCAGCTGTGCTCCTCTCGCCTATGGAGGATTACAGGGGCCCCAAAACCTGAAACAGAACCCCCACTTCCTGGAACAGAACCCCCGCAGATAATGCAGGAAGCCCTGCATTAACTCAGACTCAGAGAAAAGTTGTACCAAAATTGAACACTCCAGTTTCACATGCTAGTGACAGTATTGTTACTATTTGTCCTTTCTGAGGAAAGGTATGAACTTCTGAAGAAAGAAGACTTCACAGAGATGACTCTTCCAAAGTCTTAATGGGTGAAAGTAAAATCTGTTCCACATGGTGATCAGATTATATGAGTTCTGACGCATTGGGACCCTACCCACCCTTCCCAGAAATCTCCTCACATCCTCTTCTATCTCCAACTATCCTTTGCCCCTATTGTTCAATATTCTCAGTTTCCTCCCATCAGGCAGAACTCAGTAAGCTGATTTTTATACCACTTCACACACGTACAAAGTCAGGTTTGGTTCCTGTCATCTCTGTGGAAAAGGCTCTCAAGCAGCAATGCATCTTCAAACCTTGGAAAGCTGCCACTAGTCAGAGTAGCCTGCTAGGAAAGGTTAATAAATATTCTAAATTAATATAAGGCAGCCTCATGTTCATTATCCTGGACTGGATACTGTAAAAATCTGTGTTTGCAGATTCAGGGCACAATCCTAACCATGAGTTAGGCTGGAGCAAGTCCCTTGCCCCAGTCTAGGAGGGTTGCAAATGTGCCGTAAAGCACATTTGTGCCTCCTCAGGAGCAAGCTGGCACAGAGGTATGCTGGCACATGGAGACTTCATCCAGCCTCCATGGCAGCTTGTAGGGTAAGCCCTGAGTCAGCCAAGCTCAGCCAATGCAGGGCTCTGGAGTGGACGGGGAGGAAGTGGGGAAGAGGCAGGGAGGATGCAGGAGGGAGGCGTTCCAGGAGGGGGACGGCGGGTGGAGAGCGGTCCTGGGGGCAGGTGGGGAGTGGGAGGCAGGGCTGGGATCTGGTTGTTATTCTGGATCCCAACCCCTGTTCCTGAGCAGCACAGAGTGCTTCAAGGAGACCCATAGGGGCTGCAGTGGCTTACCTGGGGATAAGGGGAAGAGGTTCCCCTTATTTCAGGCTGAGCCACTTTGGCACCCTATCTCACACTGGATACAGCACAAGCCTCCTCTCAATAGTTTAATGCAGTGGTTCTCAAAATGTGGGTCCAGGACCCACTAGTGGCTTGTGACGCAATTTTTGGCGTCATGAAACTGACAGGACAGATTAGGCTATGTGCATCAAGGATTAAACCAGCTGCTACTTGGGGGCAGCACTGCTACCCAATCATGATTATAGCCATACCCCTTGGCAATTATAAAACAAGCAGCAGCCTCTGGGGCAGGGTGTCAAACAAAACGCCCAGGGGGCATTGCAGGAAGCTGGACTAGGTAGTCCATTGGCCTGATCCAGTGGGACTCTTCTTATGATGCGGTCCACGGAAGCTCTTTATCTGGCCCTTGAACTGTCCCTGACTTCCATTAGTCAGCACTTCCAGTAGTTGCTCTCAGCTGCTGAGCTGTGCTAAGGTGTCACTGCTGAAAGTGTGGCCCGTGAGATAATTGGGCTCTCCCACATCTTGAAAATATGATCAAGATTTGCTTATTTTCTTTTCTGTCACTTGCAGCTAATGAGTTCCTAAGTGAGAAAAACGGTGCCTATTTCTGGTTATGACCTGCTTCATGACATCAGTTCTTGCTTAATAGCATCACTTCCAGCCCTCAGCAGGCATCATGAATGCTGTATGAAACAAGTGTGACACCTAGGGCCTCTAAAAAGTTTGAAAAGCACTGGTTTAATAGAAAGGATTGGCACACTTGAAATGCTCAGACAGGACTTGCTTTCAAAACATATTTTCAGTATCAGAGTTCAACCCTGGGAAGTCTGAAGAAATAATTTAAAATGTTTCTGTTAAAAGCAATATATAAATACTCTTATTAATAATAATAATGAGTGCTTTTGAGCCAGCGCACATCAGGAAGTTTGAGATCCCCATTGCCAAGATTACTAAGAAAAACCAGTTCTTCAATCACCTAAGTAAGTCAATGACAGATCTCACACTGCACCACTCCTGCCTAATCCCAACCCTCTATCTCTTGACTGCATAATTTAATAACCTTTCTTCCAACCCATAAAGATGAACTGCATGTCCCAGGCTTATCGCAATTCCAGTTCTTTCTGCCCATTGAGAATAATTATGCATTGCAGGCCTGTTAGGACAATACCAGTTCAAACTGCTAGTGGAGAAATTGTACTTGCAAGTGCTCTTGTGTGTACATTTTCTGCACGCAACATTACTCTGACAGCTGCTTAGATCCCATTTAAAGAAGGATTATTTGGAGTAGGAAAATAGTGTGTAGGAAAAGGGTTAAGCACCCTCGTCCCAGCAACTTCTCTAACCCAAATGCCCCTCTGGAAGCCGCTGGTGGGGCCGCTGTGAGATAGAGGAAGCTGGACTAGATGGGCCTATGGCCTGATCCAGTTGGGCTGTTCTTATGTTCTTCTTATTTCCCATTTTAAAAGGGCTGTCAAGGAACTTTTATATGCACCCTTGTGTAATGTCTACTTTGTTAACAAACGATCACACAAGAGATGTTCATTCTAAGCTAGTCTTCTCCCTAACGTTTTTCTAAATGTACAGAGGGCATGGGGTCTTTTTGAAACATAGGAACATTCAAACAGGAAATCCCCCCCCCCCCAATAAGCACACAGTTTGAAATGGTACAGTCCCAATACTGGTGTACCACACGCTTATTCTGAATGTGTTGTTTTGTTTCTATATGCTGAACTAAAACAGTGGGAAGTAGTAGCTGTCAAGAGCAAGTTCTATGTTTTATGGGTGCTGCACAAAATGTTTCCATATGCTGACTAAAATTCTCCAAGTTGGCCATGTTGTGCAAATGGGGATCCTCAAAGGGACAGGCAGTGTTGCCAAGTGGCTTGTGACAATCCAACACACTGGATCAGCTCATCCAAACCTTGACAAAAATCACTTTGTGGGCATTCCCATAGAGAACTTTAACCGAGCGGAAAGATAACAAAATTTGAAATTATTTGCACTAGTCATGGCTGAAACTTTAAAACAACAAACCAAAGTTCTGTATTTAAAATGAAACCATATCAGCCACTGATTCAGAAGTTCTCAACGACTATACGAATCAAGGTCATTCATAATTGCCTCCATCGTTCCCATTCCCTCCCCAGGGAATAATTACATTGATAAACAAAGTCCTGGTTTATTTTACTTCAGATGGAAAAACGTGCTGCTTTTATAGAAACATTCAACTTTCTTTCTTCATTACATGGTTAAGCAGAATATTAACCAGTGTTCCTTTCACCGCGGAACTGCCATTAATGGTCAATGTTCTCAATCATTTTCACAGTGGTATAAAAATACTCACAATAAGGAAGACTCAAGCACCCTGAGCACTGAACATAAATATTTTCATGAAGCGAAGTGCCAATGTTTAGTTGCCTTAAAGTCATTTTGAGACAAATGGCAGGGCAAAAATTTTAAATGAATAAATATTATAACCAAATATTGATTTATTAATCCTCTCTGCTGCTTTTCAATCAAACTAGCCCTCTGTTCACCTTGTTCTGTTTGTTAAATGGATGTTTTAGTTTATTTCTGAAATTTCAATCAAGCTCTACATTTATTTCCTCCGCACTTAACTTCGAACTTGTATTTCATTCAGAAAAGATCCACAATACAGTTGACTATTAAAATTATTTCTAAAAATACCCCAGTTAGAGCTTTCAATTAGAACTATCATCAAACTCAATTTATAAAGATCTACAAAAGTTACTAAAACAGTCTCTCAGTGATGATTAGTCAAGATGTATGTTCTGATCTAGAGAAAGAAAACCATGTGTGGAAGCAGTGTTCTATAGGCCAGTGTTTCTCAAACTGTGGGTCGGGACCCACTAGGTGGGTCCCCATTCATTTCAATATTTTATTTTTAATATATTAGGTTTTATGTTACCATGGTATGTGACTGCATTTGGGGAAATGTTGCAGACCTGTACTTTTAACAAGCTACTATGTATATTCTTTTAATAATGATAGTAAATGGGACTTAGAAGTAAGTGGGTAGGCAGCCTAGATTGTTAAAAATTTTCCGGTTTGATGATGTCACTTCTGATCATGACATCACTTCCGGTGGGTCCTGACAGATTCTCATTCTAAAATGTGAGTCCCAGTGCTAAATGTGTGAGAACCACTGCTATAGGCATATCTCTTGCAGGCCTGGGAATCACAGACATGTGTATTTATTGTTATTTATTCCCTTGCTCAGGGCCAGTCCATCCATGAAGCAAACTGAAGCTGTTATCTCAGGACAGTCGCATAGCTAGATCACTAGACACTCGGGGCCCATAAAGTTTTGACATATCCCCATAAAAAAAATTTAGTTTGGGCCCCAAGACCAGGTGGGAGCCCAGGTCTACCCACCCAGCAAACCTTGCCATGGAGGCCAAAGTTCAACCAGGAGCCCAGGTCTACCATTTAGAAGAGATGGCTCCAGAGGGCAGTCAGAATGGGAGACCAGGTCTACCCAGTAGGTAGATCTGGGCTCCAAGTCCAGGCAGGAGCACAGGTCTACCTGCTCAGAAAACCTCAATCACAGAGGTTCAACTAGGAGCCCAGGTCTACCTGCCTTGTTGACCTTGGGCTCTGAAATTAAGAGTGCTCAGGGCCCCCCCCAAACATAAACACTGGATCTGTCCCTGACTCAGTGATATATATAAACCATTTGTTATTTGATTTTCTCTGTAAACTGCTTTGTGAACTGTCATAAATACTGTTAATAATCATAATTAATTAATAATATACTGCCCCTGCACATGGGGCTCAGGAACCAGATGAGCGACTGTAGCCACCTCTGTCTACATGCCTCCACTACTCCTTCTTCCACTTCCTGGATTGAAAAAGGAAAAGGGGGGCAGAGAGGAAGATGGAATGTGGAGGGGAAAGCCCTGAGCTAGAACACTGTCAAGTGGGCTGGCACATCACTGGGCAAGGGGAGGAAGCATCTGGCACGCCGCCTCAGGCATCAGGGGGTCTTGGGCCAGTCTGCTTTACCTCTCTTATTGCATTCCATTACTGCATTACTTTCAACAGTATGTGCATTCAACCATCCTACATAAGAGAAGCTAACAGGACAAATTATAAATTCTAGCTATATTCTATGTCTAACTATTGCGTGCTTTTTGACCTAGTCCTTCCACCCCTTCGCCAGTGCATCCTCTCTGAAAAGGCACACACTGTATCTAGCAGAGGATGGGTTGGAGCAGGAAGCTTTGGAACGGAAAGGGGATTTAAATCTCCTTTCCTCTTAATAAGCCTTTCCCCTTCGTAAGCCTCGGGCCCTACAGCTCTCCTCAGACCAGTGCCAGTAATTTGGGTTTCGCTGGAGTAATTCCAAGGAGAGAAAAAGGGCAGGGTGGCTGCCTATAAAGGGATAGGATCCAGCATGCGCTATCACTGCTGGATCCACCCCCTTCCGCAGCCTCCCACACCATTGCCACTGGGTCCACCTTTCTGCAGCCTTCCACCCTATTTCTTCCCCTCCCCACCAACAGCAGTGTTTCTCAAACTATGGGTCTCTATTCATTCCAATGTGCATTTTATTCTTAAAATGCGGATAGGATTGCAGCCTTTGGGGTGTTTGGGGAATTTTTTTTCAGCAACTGATTGGGAGGGTTAGGAGGGTTCGTCTTGATTTTAAATATTTTTTTTAACTTATACTTATTGTAAACTTTTAATTTACTTTCTTACGAGATTGATTTGATTTGGTTGTATGGGGATGTTAAAAATCTTCCTGCGTAATGATGTCATTTCCAGCCATCACTTCCAGTTTAGTGACATCACTTCCAGTAGGTTCTGACAGATTGTCATTCTAAAAAGTGGGTTCCGGTGCTAAAAATCTTGAAAACCACTGTCCCACAGAGGGCCCACTTTACTATAACAGCATGATGGTTTGTTGTCCATTTAGAAGCATGTCATTTTGAGAGAACGGCCCTCAGGTCTTGAATCTGTATGTCTTGCTTATACAAGACTGACTTTGGAAGTGTCTCTATACCTTCAGGTGTGTCTATAATACTCCAGATGCTCTGTAATTTTTCAGTAACGAAAAGGTTATTATGTTATATGTTTGGTAGAGATGCCATTTAAATGTGGAAAAATATTGTAAATAGGATTTGCACTATACCTGCCTAAACTTCCCAGATGAAAGTAGCATACTCTTGTATGCCTGTATCACTCCCAGGGTGACCAGATGTCATAATTGCAAAAGAGGACACGGCACCTCAAAATGTCAGACATCCAAGAAAAATGTAGGACATGACAATATAAGAGTTAGAAACACTCGTATAGTGATTTTATGCTGTTAATTTAAACACTGTATTGCTTATTATTAAATTTAAAATGATATTTGTTGTTGGCATCCTTCAGTCTCGGAAGACCATGGTGTCACGCTCTGAATAGTGGTTCTGGAACAGAGTGTCCTCTCCAGTGCATGAAGCCTGGGTAAAGTAGGTATGGAGGATAGGCTGTTACCCATGCAGCAAATCCCCCCTCTCCACGTCGCTGAAATGGTCCAATGGAAAGGCAGAGGCCAATACGGTTGGTTCCAGCGACATCGCAGGAGTTGCCAGAACGTGACTGTGTTCAGCCATGAACTGATAATAAAATGATATTACATATAATTTATTACATATAATTTATTAAGTGCATGAAGGCTATGTGCTGCCTGCAGGGCCTGTTCACAGGGAAAATGACATTTAAGTTCTTTTCCAGCACACAAGGCTAAAAAAGAAGACATGTCCTGGAAAAAGAGGACATCCGGTTACCCTGATCACGCCTGTGTCTCCCAATATACATTACATATACAAGTGTCTCCCATATACACTTGCAGATAGATAATTTCTATTTACTCTACACTGTATTTGTTTACTTTGAAACTGTTTGCTGTACACCAGCATCAAGAAGGAAAGAAAGAAGGTCACCAATGCAATGATAAAGAGGGACAAGGACCTCAAAAGTGAACCAAAATGATTTACTGGCTCACTGTGCTTCACCATCTTGTAACTTTTCTTCTTAACCAGGTTAATCCATTTAGGGGTTAACTAAAGTGGTTGTCTGTACTATCAGCTGTTACTGATGGAGATAGAGATACCCTCTACGTTCATCCATGCTAGCAATGACTTCCCTTTTTTACAATTTATGGATGCTTCTTATAGTGTTTAATCTCATAATGGACATGGTTGAACGTTGTCACAACAGCTACAACTAAAATAAAATCAAGAATTAATTTCTGAAAGGCACCATATTTCCACTTGAGCATGGGATGAAGGGTCAGCAATGATAGCTCTACCCACTGACTCCTGCATGAGCCTAGACTCAGGCAAAAACTCTCCCCTACTCCCAGTGTGAACAGCAACTAAAGCTTTGCCAGATTTTCACTTATGCACCAACTCTGCTCACTAACTTGCATTTGGGCTCCTGCAAAGGAGCTGAGATGCATAAGGGAGGAATCTAGCACATTGTTGCTTGCCATACTGGGGTGACTGGGGTTAAAGGCTCCTTTGTCTGTGTCTTGGCATGATGGGCTGAGAAGCAAATTAAGAAAAGAGCTCTGTCAAAACGTCTGTTCATTTATTCAGGGGTGTCCAAACTTTTTGACAGGAGGGCCGCGTCATCTCTCTGACACTCTGTTGGGGGCTGGGAAAAAATTAATTTACATTTAAAATTTGAATAAATTTACATAAATGAATACATTAGAGACAAAACTTATTTGAATGAATGAAGTTCTTGCGATAGTTCAAGGCCTATAAAAGAACTTGCGCAAAGCAAGGCTGGCCTTTCCTTTGCTGCCGCTGCTGCTTCACAGACATGAAACACTCAGCCCACAGCTCATGCGAGAGGTCAAACAGTCAGCCCTTGCACTGAGAGTAGTCACGTCGGGCTTGTGCAGTCTTCAGCAAGTCTCCAGAAGGCCAGTGGCTCATTGGAGGCTGGGGGCTCCCCCCGGGCCAGACTAGGGGTCCCCAAGGGCCACAGATGTCCCCTAGGCTGGGGTTTGGGCATCCCGATCTATGTGGAAGTGTGCTAAGAGTCCCTCTGTGCAAGTGAGCAGCTGAGGTGTATAAGGAGAATGATCTTAATTGTTGTTCACACTGGAAGGAGATGTTAAATAGAGCGTTTTGCCTGAAAGCAGTTATTCCCTAGGCTAGGACATAAGAGACGATGCAAAGCAGTCTTGAAAAAGGTGTATTATTGTGAGAGGCCCCTTCCAAAAGTGCCTGAAAAGTGAGCATCTATTTTGCACAGAATCAGTCGCTTTCCACTACCGGAGAATGACACTGAGGGCAGGGTATGGTTTTGTTAGAGTTGTCTAAAACAGCAGCGTCACCAAGATCTACAGCTATACCAAAATGACTTCTCCAGTGTGAGGTTAAAATGTGTCCAAATAAGACTGATCTGAAAAATGCACTAAGGTGGACCACATAAATTGCCTTGTACCCAATAAAAACTCAAAAGCCTTTCCAGTTTCATCTGTGGGGTTTTAATCTTTTAAAAGCATGTCCTGATACGATTCATTTGACTTGGGCGAGATTGTGCCTCTGAAAGCAATGGCCTATGTGCGCGTAGACACACTCACACATGTGGCATTCCTTTGCAGTAATCCTCAAAGAGCCTTTTGATTTTTACGTCTGATTCACCACAAAAGTGTGAGTGAGCAACTGAGATGTGTCCTGGGATTTGGATGGCTCCAAGGTCACTGCATACATTTACAGAGAAAACATATGGCTAGAAGAAAGGTTTCTGCCGTGTTGTAAAGTGGATTTTGGAGGTGTTTTCCAAAGGCTCTTACTCTCAAGTGTATGAGAATAGAGACTGTATGAATCCAAGGTGAGAAGAGGGAATTGCACATATATATGTGCAAACACACACACAAGAACATACGAAGGCCACTGAATCAGGTCAAAGGCCCATCTAGTTCAGTTTCCTGTATCTCACAATGGTCCACCAAATGCTCAAGGGAGAACACAAGACAACAAAGAGAACTGCACCCTGGTGCCCTCCTTGCATCTGGCATTCTGACATAACCCATCTCTCTCTCTCTCTCTCGAATTGACCACATGATATCAGACATGGCTTCAGAATTATTATTATTAGTATGTTGATTTTTGACCATCCTAAACATGGGGGGTGAGTGGGTGGAAGCATACTTAAATCCACAGTCCTCATTTATTTTAACAGCTTCTTCATTCAGATCATTTTTAAAGTAATAACTAGAACCATATATTTAAATAGAAGTTATTTCTTTAGCCCTTACACCAAACATCTTTATTCCTGGCCCTCAGACACTCACAAAATTCACTTCCTCCATGTAGCTGATCCCATATGAAGTCATGGTAGAGAGAAAGAATAATCCTCCTGATTTTAGAAGTAGGCTACCTCTGAACAGCCAGGTGTTAAGGGAATGGCAACCTGATGCAGATCTCTTGTTGTCTTGTGTGCTCCCTGAGACATCTGGTGGACCACAGTGAGATACACAATGTTGGACTTTGGCCTGATGGGCTTTTCCAGTGGGGCTCTTATGATCTTCTTTAGAATCATTATATTCTCACATGAGACAAGAAGATAGTACTGTATATTTGCCCATGAAAGGGAATATGGTTACTACTGAAGGAACAGCCACTAAGAGCTGGGGAGGGTTTTAAAGAAGCATTAAAGAGTGGTGGAGTGGCAGGGTAGACACACTCTACTTATTTGCTGCAAATTTTAAAAAATCTCCAAGTTCATTGTGAGAAGAATAAATTATACAAATAAAATGAATTCATTCAAATATATTTACTGTAAATATTTTACTTCATTTAGTGGTATCAAATTTAAACGTTGCTGGAAGTCAGTAGATTTGCTATTTTCGAAGTAATCTAAAATAGGGCCCGTCTCATCACATCATGTAGCCATTAAGCGTTAAGGTTATAACCAGAAGGTGACACATTTTTACTTACGAATGCTCTGATCCATCAAGCGCATAGTGGGATCATTCATGGACAACAGGGCAAGACCTCAAAGGTTCACCCCATCTTTCAAAAGCATTCCAGGAGGTGGAATGCTATAGTTTCACAATGTTTTGCGCGGTGTCCCAGCATTTACATAGTTGCCACCTCCAACATGGTATTATCACTTCAATCATCACCTCAATTATCTATTTGAATTGATCCTAAATGATAAAATGTATAGCCCAAACCTATCCCTCGCCACGTTATAGCATGCAGCTGCGCCAATGGAAGCTGGACTGCATGTTATAGGGTGTGTGATCAGATAGCCTACAGGAGGTATTTTTTATTTACCCCCCATTAAGTTGCCTGATTACCTATGGGTATCCTCAGACCGTCTAAGGAGAGACAGAGGGTGTTCCAGGGAAGGGTTTCGAGAATCTGGCAGAAGTCGCTGACACTGGATTCACCCTCCCGTCACATGGTCCACCAGTTCTTTATTTATTTTATTTATTTAAGAAATTTATATCCTGCCTTTCTATCCGCTGAAGGACACTCAAGGCAGCTCACAATTAAAAACATAAAATATACATCTCTATATACAAGACATTAAAAACAATAAAACACAATCAAAACCTGGATCCCAAATTAAAACACATTCAAAAAGCGCCATGCCCCCTGGTATCAGCATAAAAGGCTTCCCTAAATACAAAGGTCTTAAGCCCCCACCGAAAGGACTCTAAAGAGGGAGTTGTTCTCAGTTCCAGGGGGAGGGAGTTGCACAGACAGAGAGCCACCACCAAAGAAGGCCCTCTTTCTTGCCACCATCCCCCTCACCTCTGCCAGTGGTGGCGTAGTCAGAAAGGCCCCTCTGATGACCTGAGAGAATGGGTTGGATTGCATGGAAGGAGGCGATCCCTCAACGTATCCCCAACATATCCCATTACCTCCCTGCCCATGGCCCAACCCCACCAACAACTTGTTAAGGTTATGTTTTGTGGGATGATTGGTGTAGGTTCCCTGTTTTGTCCCAATGTGAGCAGGTTGCAAGAAAAACAGCAAATACAGCAGAGTACTTTCAGCAGATGTACTGAGCAAGGGATATCACAAGTAGATTAGTCAGTAAGCAGTCCACGAGTCAGCACGAAGAGCAGTCAGTCCAAGTATAACAAATCCAAATCAGTTTCCAACAATACACAGTCAAAGGTTCAGTCCATAAGTCAATAATAACATATACATACAGTATCCAGCCTCCTCAGTCACTGGCAGCAGTTCCACAGTTATCTCCAACACCCCTACTGCTGCACTGGAAGCTCCAGAAGACTAACCTTATGTAGTCAGCTTAGCCAATCAGTGCTGGCTTGGTCACACCCAGGGTGGGTCAGTCCCAGGTGCCTGCTGATTCTGCTGACTCAGCAATCTACACCTGCTCCCTGAACCAACTTGTAAGCTGTGGTTCTGCTTCCCTCAGAGCACAAAGCTAACATTCTCCTCCTTGGTTCAGGTCATCTATCATACTCAGACTCTTAGTCCCAGCATCTCACAGTTTTCTCGATGCTTAGTAGTTCCTTGCACTTTCGTCAGTGTGTCCGCCACGTTCTGGCTTGACTCACAGTATGTTAGGCTGATTAAACCATCAGACACACATTGATTCACATTTTGGAAGCGTACATCTGTGTGTATGGACCTCCCTCTCACACCAGGTGTCATAGCCATCTGGATGGCTGCCTGATTATCCTCCATTACTGTAATTGGTTTAGGTACCTGTATGCCAAGATCTAACATTAACTGGTTGTACCAAATAAGCTCCGAACACATCAAACTCAGCGCAGCAAATTCTGATTCACATGTGGATAGCGACACATGTCTTTGCTTTGCAGTCTTCCATCCCACTAAAGCTCCTGCCAGAAATAGTGTCATGCCTGAGGTTGACTTCCTTGTCTCGGTGTCTGAGGCAAAATTTGCATCCACATATGCTTTAAGACTCAGACCACCCTTAGGTTCAAGGTACAAGGACAAGTCTATTGTTTGTTTTAAATACCTCAGGACACGTTTGGCGGCTAGCCAGTGTTTCTGTTTGGGTTGGCTTGATGCTCTGGCCAATAAATTACAAGCCATCGCTATGTCCAGTCTACTCCACTGGCTAATGTACATTAAACTTCCCAGTAAGGATTTATACATATTGGTGTCAAACATGGGACTGGGTGATTCATCCTTCTCGAAGTCAATCTCCATAGGCGTCTTCACCCCATTGCACTGCTCCATGTTAAACTTTCTTAGCAAGGCAGCTATTTTGCCTCTTTGTGAGATTTTATAGCCATTTAATACTTTGGTAATATCCAGTCCAACATAATTGTGTATTTCCCCCAAGTCACGCAATGTAAACCTTTTTCGCAATGCTTCCATAAGAACATTTGCTTGTTCTGCATTTTTACATAGTATTGCAAGGTCATCAACAAAACATAGTACAATGCATTTCAGCTGGCCTTTACCCCTGGTAAAAATACATGGGTCAGCTGTGCCTTGGTGGAATCCCTCCTCCTTCAGTGCAGTAGAAAGACATTGGTTCTACTCGTAACCAGATTGTTTTAGTTCATATAGGCTCTTTTTAAGTAGCCAGTATCCTTTATCAGTTTCAGCAGTCCCCAAAGGTTTCCTCATGTAAACAGTGTGTTTAAGTGGCGCGTGTAAATATGCGGTCTTACTATCTAAATGCCTAATTTTATACCCTTCCTTCGCTGCTAACACCAGTGCACTATACAAGGAACAATTTCTGAGAGTGGGTGCGAACAGTTCATCATAGTCTGTCACTTCCTGTCCGAATCCTTGTGCGACTAGTCTGGCCTTACATTGTCTGACCATTTGCATCCCTCTTCACCTTGAATACCCCTTTGCACCCAATTGCCTTTTCCCCTTGTGGGAGATAGGTTTCCTCATACACTTAGGTTTCCTAAGGTTTCCTTAAATCTTGCATAGATTTCAACTCAGCATTGATAGCTTCCTTCCATGCTGTTTGTTCACTTAAAGGCATGTCCTTTATAGCGTCATATGAGGAAAGTTCAATGGACATTTGACAAATAGTCCCTGGTTTGAACCGATCAGGTTCCCTACATTCTCTGGTGGATCGATGGGGTATACTGACTTCCTCAACAGTAGGCTGTGGGTCTGGTATCTCAGTCTCAGGTTCTGGCTGCAATCCTTTTTCTTCCATATCAGGGAATGTCTCCTCATCCCTAGGCTCCTCCTTCAGTATAGGAGGTAGTCGTTTAGGCGATTTCTCTTTTACTGGGACAGATTTCTTTAACTGTAATCCATTGTAGTCTGCCATCGGGTAGGATGTGGCAACACATGGCCCCAAACGTTCCCACCCTGTAGTGTCCTCTAAGAATTTTGCACTTGCACTGATAACAATGTCCTTTGAGTGCAAGTACCCAAATCTGTACGCCTTGTGGTTTGCTTCATACCCAAGGAAGTACATCTTCCTGCTTTTCTGTTGTCATTTACGCCTTTGTATCTTAGGTATGTGCACATATGCAGGGACACCAAACACATGTACATAGTCCAGAGAGGGTGTTTTCCCATGCCATATCTTATATGGTCCAGTGCCAGAATGCCAGATCACATTTAACGTATGCGAAGCACACATCATTGCCTTGCCCCAATATTTGAATGGTAGTCCGCTGTCTTTAAGCATACAGAATGCCATATTCTGCAAAGTTTGGCCCCTTCGTTCACAGTGGGCATTGTGTTGAGGTCGATAAGGTGCTGACATGCGGTGCTCTATGCCATTTTCTTTTAGCAATCTTTCAAACTTTTGGTTCACAAATGCACCTCCCCGGTCAGTTATGATGCATTTTGGTAGCCTGCCTGTCTTCCTCTTTACAAACTTCAGCCAGTATTCCACTGTCTGGCTGGTCTGTGCTTTTGTGCCCATCAGATAGCAAAAGCCAAAACGAAAATGGTGATCCTCAATGGACAGCACAAACCTAGCTCCTCCCATACTGGGAGAGAATGGCCCAATTAAGTCCATGAATATTAGGTCTAGCACCTCTTTGGTAATGTAATTTCCAGGCTTCCTGGTGGGTGTAGCTTTGGACTTGATAGCCTTACATACTTCACAATCCAAGTACAATCCGCATGATCTCAATGTAACCCCTTCTGATTGTTCTACTGTCTTTTTAAGGGCTGGGAAACAAGCATGACCCAATTGACGGTGTAACTTATGGATACAATGTGAGTGTGCTGCTTGGTTAGTCAACACTGACCCCACAGTTTCTTTTGACGTAGAGTATAACAAATACAATTCACCACGTAATTTAGCAGTTGCTATGTGTTCAGCATTCTTCATTATTTCACACTCATCTGTATGGAATTTCAGGGTGTAACCTTGCCTTGTCAACGCGGCAACAGATAGGAGGTTGTAGGTCAGATTTGGTACATATACCATTTCAAGGGTTCTGTGCAATACTGGCAAAAAGACCTTTCCCTTTCCACACACACTGGCAGTGACTCCATCTGCTAGTGTGACACATTGGTTTGCTGCAGGCTCAAATGATTGAAACAGCCTCTTATCATTGCAAATGTTTGCCCCACTGTCAATAACAAAGTAGTTTTCACAGTCCTTTGTTTTTCCGGTGACAGTCAAATTCACCCCTCCTCCTTTGCCATAACGGAGGGGTTTCTTTCCTCCCCTTTTAGACCGACAGTCTTTGATTAAGTGGGAAGGGCTGTGGCAGTGATAACATTTTTTTATCACTCACCAGCACTGGTGGAGCCTCTCAGAACTGCTGCTACACACCCTGACACGGCCCATCATTTGCTACAGAAGCATAGCAGCACATGACAGCGGCCTGACTTTCAAACCACTGTAAGGCGCCCTGTGTTGCTGGAACGTTAGTTTCACAGTTTCAGCCACAGGATCTGGCTGCTAGATATCAGCATTTAGAATGAAATCTTGACATGTTTTCCAAAAAGACATTAAGAACTGAGCAGATTATGGGCAGCTCTGAGGAGATGAAGGGCGCAGTGTGCAAATAATGCATGACAATGTTAAATACACTGACAGTTTTGTCTGACTGATACATACCCAGCTAAAGCAAGGTTGCCTGTATGTCACCTGCTATAATCACCTGTGGAGGGTGTAATTAGCTAAAGGAGACCTATTGTACTGAATGGGCATTTATGTGCATTATGAGCTTTATTGACTGTTAATTCTGGTTCTCATGCCTCCACCAGCACCCCCAGTCTTTGAAAAGTAAACCTATTTTGATGAAGAGCAAAAGCAGAAGTCAGAAACCATTTTTTGCTGGATCCAGGAGGAGTTTTCTATCTGCTGATCACTGGTATCTAAATGTCTTCTATTTTTAAAAATACATTTCCTTAAAGCTGTTCCAGTTCCGGCCAGCCCCAGTCTTTTCATATTCATTTGATTTGAGTAAGTAGTCACATTTAGAAACTCCCATGCTAAAATTATTACTCAATACTTTGTTGACCCTTCTGTTGCTTGATTCACATGACTGCATCTCTGAAGGATGAGTCTGCACATCTCAGCTGAGCACCTAGTAACTGTGGTTATATAACCACATAGCTTTTGCATAGTGTCAGGTTTTCTTTGTCCAGAGGACATTGCCCAACCTGTTCGAATAAGGAAGAGCAATGGGGCATAGGGAGATTAGAATCGGTACAAACATCTCACTAACCAAATGAATAGCATATTTCTGGGCAACACTCCCAGCAGCTCTAAATCGGTCTGCTTCACCAGAAATGGAGTTTGATCTTATCTGGTTATTGAGAATACTTTTTCAAGGAGGTATGATAAAGTTGTACCTCTTGCTGGCTCAAGATACCCAATGAGAATTCTCATAATTGAAAAGTCTGAAAACTAGCCCACAGTTTTGGCAGCTTTAATACTATTTTATTCTACATTTCTTAGGTTTAGGGCTATTTCATCTTCAGGTATTTCCAGCAGTGGTAGTGTATCATGGCTTACTGTGCATTCATGCCAGCTCTACTGAACTTCAGCAGCTTTACAATGATTTTACATCATGGGAATCAGTACTATAGATACTGCTTTCAGGCAGTAGCCAGGGCTGTTTTCAGATCATTTTAAGGTCAGAGTAGCCCTTTCCAGGTCTTGCTTGTTCCCTGTGTAGAATGAACGCATGGGGGAACCCCTGTTCTGTTGATCTCATGCATTGGTGCTGTTGCAGTTTCCTCTGCATCCCATAGGGGACTTTTGGCTGCTGGAGGTCTCCTTGGGGTAACGGGGCATTTTTCTCCTTGCCCCTGGGTAAGTCCCAGCAGCTGAAAAAGCAGCAGCATTGCTGATGTAACTCTGCATTAATCTATGAGTGTGGATCATGCCTGGGAAGGGGATTCGGATTCAGTGTGCTCTAAGCCACCCTCCTCACAGGTCTGTTCTGCCCATCCCTGCCCCATTCAACTCTCTCCCCACCCCATTCCACCCACTATGCCAGGCTTACCAGCTCTGGCCTTTCTGCTGGTGTGCCAGTTCCCTGAGCTGCTGCAAAGTGCTTTATAGAACTTTTGCATCAATTCACACCAGTGAAAAGCGCATTCTGTCAGTGCTTCCTTTCAATAGGATTGGGTTGTTAGTTAATTACTTAACCATGGCCAATTTTAATTGGTAAATGCAAATCTTAGGCTGCAATCCTACAAATACTTTCCTGGGTATAAGCCCCACTGAATTCGACGGGATTTACTTCTGAGTAGATATGCATCGGCTTGTGATGTTAATCAATGAGAGTTAAGGACACCGTTCTTAATTTTAGTTATATGCACATTGAATTTGAAATTAATCAATCAATTCACTAAAAAGCAAACTATTCTAAATGAAGAGTACTTATGTAGTTGACAAAGTTAAATATGTCCCTATCTTTGTCTCTTTTTCTGGAATAATAATGTTAGACTAAAAATTATGAAATTAAATATAGTTTGAATGGTTCTGGTTTCATCATTTAATTATTATTGTTCACTGAGAGCAGAAAGACAGGTTAAAAAATACCCAGATAACTAAACGGATGTAAGAATAATTAATATAGATGTTTATTTATTATCTATACTAACAAATGCAAGATCTCATACTATAAAATAATCTGAACATACATCTTTAACCAAATCATATTTTCATAAATGAGAGATGTGCCCCTTGCACATGGCCCCAAATGCTATCCACATTCAGTAATGCTGGGTAAAACATTTGTTTTGTTGTATTATATAAAACACCTATTCAGAGATAAGTTCCACTATACCCAATAGAACTCACTCCCAGGAAAGTGTGCACAGGATCATAACCTTAAGGCACAATCTTATCCAACTTTCCAGCACTGCTGCAGGCACGATGCAGCCCCAAGGAAGTGAACAAAAATTCCCTTACCTTGAGGAGGCCTCCATGACTGCCCCCCCCCCATTGAAGGATACAGCACACGCCCCTTTGGCACGACTGCATTAGCACTGGAGAGCTGGATAGGACTGGGCCCTCAGCTGCAAAGATCAGACCACTGGGATAGTAATGAAAGTACCTAATGTTTTCATATGACCAGTCTCCCCTCAAAGTATTCAAGTCTGAATTCTTTTCATAGCTATCCTTTGGGAGCTATGTGACTACACTAGTATGGTAACAACCACGCATAGGAGTATAAAGGGGCAATTGAAGCTAACAGGCGCTAGCACAACTGTAAAGAGATTTGCTACAAATCAAGTGTTCATGGCTGGGTCAAAGAGTGATATCCATTTACATCCATCTTTGCAACTTTGATTAATATGCAGGATTGCCTTCCTACCTCTGCTAGATTTTCAGTTGCTATAGTCCAAAATCAGTCTTCATCCACTTCATCTGTCTTCCACTGTTCACATTTTTATGTTTAGTTTTGCAAGCAACATTTAATCCTTTATCATTCCGACTTCCACATGCACCAACTCATTTGCTTTGCATTTTCCTAACTTCTCATCTATCCTCACCATTTGCCTACTAGTTCTCACCTATCTTTGGTCAACTTTCTTCATTATACAGGTGGTGTCTCGTATCCACTGATTTGTCATCCAATGATTTGACTCACCACTGATACTGGGGTCCACATTTAAATACCCTTGTAACAAGGGGAAAAAAGCACTAAAATCCCATTTCCTACCTTTGTGCTGTTAAATTGCACCAGTTGCAAGCTTCTCGGGGTTAAAGATAGCTTTAAAGACCCACTTCCGGGTTTCTTGCTCCTTCATTCTCGCCCCAGAATGCATCGATAAAAATGCTATACTGCATTTAGCCACTAGAATGGGGTGAATAATGGAATCTAATGGAATGAAATTATTCTTTTAGAAGCACTGGAGGAGCAAGAAACCTGGAAGTGGGTCTTTAAAGCTATTTTTTTTTACACTGATTTGTTATGCACTGATTTTTTTATCCACTGGGGATTCTGGAACAGAACCCCAGTTGATAACAAGGCACAGCCTGTACACCACAGTTTTTCTCCACAACACAAACTTCAAAAACTTTTCCTGCTTTTTTTTCCCTTCATCTTTCAACTGACCTTTACTCATCTTCCAAACTGCCAGCTTCATTACATCACATCTGCCAATTATTATCTGTCATCGCGTATTACCATCACACTGAACTTTCCATGAGGTCATTAAGGCTATTTCAGATATTTTCTGGAGTAAATAATTGGAGAGTGCCTTTGGGCACAATCTAGAAAGCAATAGGCACGCTTAAGTCTCATTCAGGCAATTAGAATGAGCATACTTGCATACACCCCAATTATACAAACACATTTACTTGGAAGTAAGTCCCACTGATATCAGTGGAATTTAAAATATGTTTTGAACTGTAGCCTAAATTACTGTGCCTGGATTGGCAATTGTTCTTTGATATGGCTCATTTTTTGTCTCAGATCTAGTTTAGTTTACAAACTGTAATGAAGACAGCCTGAGATAGCTAATCCCTTAACCATTCACACCATCTTGGTAGAACCGTATTGCAACAGTACCTCCCACAATAAGCACACCTGACTCAGAGCTTGGAAAAAATTAAGGACCATGTTTACTGAAATCAGTACACAGATGTGTTTGTTTGCAGTGCGTCCTGCCCAGATGGTCAACCTCAGCTATGCGGGCACCTAAAGCGGAGGAGGTTATTGAAGCCTGAATTCCTCCAATATCAGCCATTACTGTTGTAAAGTTTAGGTATGTACTAATGGTAGAATGCAAAATAATTTGGGGTGGCAACTCCACTTTGTTTTCATTCTGGTGGAACTGGGCAGGTTTACCATTCCAATGTGGGTAGGGGCAAAGAGATTCATAGTAAGGTGTAAAGGCTACTTCTTGGATATAATTCATATGAAATGGCAAAAAGCAGTATATTTTAAGAGTGATCATTGGGTTTACCTTTTTAAAAAATAAAATATTCCTTATAATAACTATAGCAATATTATTGCCTGGAGAGATGGGGGAGAATATTGATTCTCAGTTGATTCTCCTGGATCTCTCAGTACCCTTCCCGGGACAAGACTGAAGGAATGGTGTTTTGTCCTTTCCTGGAGGATCACAACCAGAAAGCAGTGCTAGGGGAACTATTATCCCTTCCTGTGGTATTTGGCTTATGGAGCGCCTCAGGGTTCCAGCTTGTCCCTCATGCTTTTTAATATCTACATGAAAGCTCTCAGAAAGGTCATCCAGAGGTCTGGGCTGAAGTATGATCAATATGCTGCTGACACTCAGCTTTATCTCTCATTTCTATTAACAGATTTCAGAAAGGCAGTTGAAGCCTAGAGCTGGAGTCTAGGCACTTTTAGTTTGGATGAGAGCAAGTAAACTTAAACCAGACAAGACTGCAGTGCTGTTTGCTGGCCAGGAAATCTACAAATGTGGATGGAAGTAGGTTTTCATGCACTTAGAAAAGCCCTCCTGCTCACCCAGAGCTTCTTACTGTATTGTTTTTTAAAGCTGCAGGCCTCCGAACCCAGAAGTAAGTGGCAGTGACATCACTATGTAACGCAAAATGTGTCAGCGCTATTTCAAGGTTCCAAGCATTGGGGAAGGGTGTTACAGTACAGATAAGTTTGAGAAGTGCTAATCTAAGGGGTGCTTTTGGATGACATTATCCATGACATTGGATGCGCAGGTGACACTGGTAGCCTACAGCACGTTTTTTCATCTTTGACTGGTTCACCAGCTGCAGAAAGAAAGCTGGCCTGGCTTCAGTCACCCATGCACTGATTTAGTCCAGATTGGACTACTATAATGTTCTCTGCAAGGGGTTGCTTTTAAAGCCAGTTTGGAAACTCCAGTTGGTTCAAAATAAGGCTGCAAAGATGCTGATTAAGCACAGGTAATTTACATGTTACATTTACCCTATACAAGTTACACTAGATACCAATTCATTTCCAGGATCATTTAAATTCCTACTTCAGATGTTTAAAATTTTCATGGTTTGGGATCAGTTTAATATAAGGACCACCTATATCCATATAATCCTGTCAAACACTGAGACTGGCATTCTACTCCTTGTTCTCTAGTCCACTACTGTCTTGGATTCAGTCAGTGGGTACCAGAGACCAGGCCTTCACAGTGATATTGGTGGTACAACTTTAGAAATCCCTCCCCGGGATGTTGTGGTGGTACAACTTTAGGAATCCCTTCCCCGGGATGTTTTGCCAAGTCCCTATTCTCCCTGCTTTAAAGAGGGTCATTAAAACTCTTTTGATTTCACAAACCATTTAAATGATCAGTGTTTAATGTGACAGGATTATTCTGCTTTCCTGCTTTTATTATAGTTTTAATATTATTATGAATTGTTGATATTCTTTAGTATCGTTTATCTTTATTTTAATTGTGTTAATGGCTTTGTGAGGATATCTGTTAAAACAGGGAGGCAGGATATAGTACTTTATTCATAATAATACATCAATAAAAATAAATAATTCCAAACAGCCATTATCTTTTTTATACATGAAGATTTGTGTTATTGATATATATAACTACTACTTGGGCCTATTATCCATTTATAACAATGACTTATTGGAGTATAGAACCAGTGAACTAGCCAGATATAGATGTTTCTGACAAACATCACATGTGGTCTGAATATCTCTCTCTCTCTCTCTCTCTCTCTCTCTCTCTCTCTCTCTGGGAGAGGGAGAGGGAGAGAGAGAGAGAGAGAGACAGACAGACAGACAGACAGACACCTTCCCTCTAACTTCCTTAAATCTGTTCCCCCAACAATCACAGCAGTATCGAAGCCAAATTTCACTCGTAGATTGTATGCAGAAAATCTTAGGGATGAGTCCCAGAAAACTGTCAGCAGCATGAAGCAACTTGCCTTAGAAATGAGTGTCATTCACCACTCATTTCAGGAGTGGGTAGGTTCCTGCAAAATCTATTCATGACCGCATGGCTCTAACTTGCATATCTGAAATTATATCCATGTAATATTTATTTATTCATATGACACCCTCCCTATTTTGCTGGATTAGTTCTTTTCAATGGCTAGTTTATGTGACAAAGAAGTTGTGATGTCTGACCCCTTAGCCTTTTCCATGAGGAAGTTAAAATTCCAGTGAAATAGCCCACTGTTCCATGCCATTCAGAGGAAATAATCTTTTCAAAAAATATGACAGATAGTCTTGTAATAACATTTCCTGAGTACAATCTAGAGACCATTTGGGGAAAGAGTATGAAGTCATAGAAACAGCGTTATTACTTACAAAATGTGTGAAATATTAATAAGAGCAATATTTCTTTATCACCAAAGGAAGGAAAAACCCCACAAAAGGGTTCCATTATAGTATTCGCCTGATTAAAGTTAGTTAAAAGAGAGAACCTCTTCCCTAACTTACATATTAAACAGTAAGGTAAGCACCAGAACTTTGGGTGAGATAGCTACGGTGAATTTGAGCCTCCCCTCCCAATAGACAGCAGAAGAAATTACTGTGCCAGTCCTTGCGATTTTCTTGTTGTGTAGAGATGAAGGATATTGTAAACCTCCTTGTAAAGTCTCCTTCCATTTTTATTATCTGTTAAGTCTTTTTTTTTCTGGAAATACTGCCAATGACTACTAATTATGATTTATTAAGTTCCCCAAGAGGATGCAAAATTAAAGGCCCTGCAAGTGCCGTTGTGCAAGTGCCATAAGGCATTTCTCCACCAGCAGTGAGGATGCTGTGCCTGCGGTCAGGCTAGCACAAGTTGACACTGGGTCTCAGCACCAGGAAGATACTTCAACGGAGCACTGGATGGTAAGTGCCCCACCAGGCAGTGGGGAGGCTTTTCAGGGTGGGGAAAAGCAGGGAAGGGTGGAACTGAGCGGAGGGAGGCTGGGCCAGAAGGAGGACTAGACTTGGGAAGGGGGTGAGGATGGCAGCAGAGTCTGCCTCTGAATCCAATGTCCCCTCTTGAGCCACTCCACCCAACATGGGCCTCTGGTTCTGCGTCCTCTAAATAGCAGGCACAGATCTGAGGAGACCCATTGCCTCAAGTGGACCTGAACACGGGGTAAGGTAACATTTGTTCCTTTACCCCAAGGAGGCTTCAGCAGCTGGTCCAGCCCCACAGAATACAGCAGTGGCCATTTCTGCGCCACTGTTTCTTGTGGTGCCACTCAACAATAGGATTGGGCTGTAGGCTAGTGTCAATGATTAATGTGGGACAAGGTGGGGTTTTTCCTGCCTGTAGAGCTGGGCTAAAAATTTTCCCTGTCCCTGCTAAAACATTTGGGCATGATGACCTCCAGAAAGATTCCTGTTTCTTCAGTGGAATGGAAAGATCTATCTGGAGCAAGACATGCTCAATACAAACTGGTAGAAGGTAGAGAAGGATTCACTGGTAGAACTCTCCATCATTTGCAGTAGATTAACAAGAGTCTCTGACCTCTAATAGTTTAATAGCATCAAATAAAATTGCAAGTAAAATTAAAAAATTTATCTTCCATGGCTGTTCTTAACACTAATCACTTATGTCTCAGCCTCAGTGTCTCAGCTGTCAAATGTGAGCTTAACTATTTGCCATTTATTTGGTTTGTGCTCTTTTGCTACCTAGTTTTAGAGCTTCATGTTAGAATCACTTATCTTTGGCAATGAATATTATCCCATAATATGGCTCATGAGCACAGTGGGTAATTGGCTACCCCCCAAGCAACCATTTAACATGTTGCTCCAGCATTCCCTGTGCCAATGTTTTTGGCTCTGAAATCAACCTTCCCGGCATTAAAAAATCTATCAGATGCTGAATAGGAGAATGTTGCCAGATGACCCTCTGATCAAGGCTTTCTGAAGACTGGGTGTCAAGTATAAACATTCCTCTTTACTGGTCTCTCTCTGGTATTATCCTTACACTCAAACACTTATATACCCTACCACAAATTCTTGCACTAGTAAAAGTGAAAACAACAGCACAAAGAGAAGGACTTCTAGTGATCACGATACCGGAGTGTGTGTAGTGTTATTACTGATCATTAGACTCTCATAAAATTCTAGGGCAAGGAACCCTACGAGTACTAGTTTAAGGAGTACTTAAACCATCAGAGGAAGGCTGCAGTGTATATATTATAAATCACATAGCATGTGGCTCTGGTACAATTTAAAAGATGCTCCATTAAAATAGTACACTTCTTTCCTGAGAGGTTGACATATTATTGCCCACGTCCTACTTAAAGTGATAAATTGTACCGAACGACTGAGCAGGTTATCTTGCTCTATACATGGTCAATGTATGAGAATGAACTTTGACCTGTTTAAATGAGGTTTAATTCTTAGTGGCACAGACCCGGCAGTGGTTCTCATTGTGACCTGCGGAATGAAATGCAATCATATAATTTAAGTAACTACTTAAAATGATTCTGTGATGTACAACTGTTATTTTCTTACTCTGTTTATATACTACAAGGTAGAAAGGAAACAACAGGAGTTCTAATAAAATCAAAAATTGCGGGAGGGTGCTTATAGACTATTCTTCCAGTTTCACTTGTATCAGCATATGTTTCTATATCAAATATTCAACTGTCAGCTCTAATATGAAAGTATTTAGAAATAGGAGGGAAATGTTTACGTGATGTGAACACCCCTCCCGACTCTCCAGTTCTATTGAAACCCTTTTGGCTGCGCTCAAAACTCATCAGCATTTCATTCAAGCAAGAATCTCCAAAATTCCAAACTTTAGCCTATGGGGTGGGGGGGGGAGATATCCTCCTCCTTTTTAAGCATCTCACTAGATGTTAAAATCAGTGCAAGGGAGGGAGGTGCATAGCTTTCAAATAATTAAACTACATATATTAAACCTACGGTTAAAAAAAGTGATGGGGTGTGGCTTTGGGAAAGCAGGAACAGACTTGCTTGTGTTTGCTATATTCAGAAAGTTATTTGTTTTGTTCACTTATTTATAAAATGCTTTTCTATAGCATCTTACACAAAGGATGTTCACTTCACTCAGAAGTGAGACATCACCCCAGTGTCCCCTGAAAGGTTGCAGGTACCTCTGGGGTGATCTGCCATATCCTGCTAACATACAGTAGCATTCAGCTATGAGGTTCCCCCACCTGCACAAACTCAGGTGTGTACCACATGCACTTCTGAATGTGTAGACTGTAGAATGAACCTTAAGATCTTCTGACATCAACCAGTTTTCTAATACCCAGGTTAAAGAGATATTCTGGTGAAATATTTTGGTTAAAAAAAAGTGAGATGTATCATCTCTTCCTATTTTTGTTGTTGGCATCCTTCAGTCTCGGGAGATTATGGTATCGCGCTCTGAATAGCGTTCTGGAACAGAGTGTCCTCTCCAGTGCATGAACCCTGGGTAAAGTAGATATGGAGGATAGACTGTTTCCCATGCAGCAAATCCCCCCTCTCCAAGTTGCTGAAATGGTCCAATGGAAAGGCAGAAGCCAGTACGGTTGGTTCCAGCGGCATTGCAGGAGTTGCCAGAATGTGACTGTGTTCAGCCATGAACTGCCTCAGGGACTCTGGCTCCGGATTTTGCCTGGAGGTTGACTCCTGAAGCCTTTTCCATAACTGGATGTAGCCACAAGGCAGTGGAGGTTTGGGATCAGAGTTTTCCTTCTCTCAGATGAGCTGCCTACCCAGGCTCCCATCTACCCGGTGGCTGTTTAGTCACCTCTTACAACAAGTACAGCCAAACTGAGGGCCTATTTTTATCCCCAGCCCCCAGGGGATGGGGAAAAATAGTTCCTATTTTTATTGAACTACTATTTCCATATTTTAATTTGAATTATTTTTTGTCATTTTGGTTTGGTTGTTGAGATGATGTAATCCATGAGGTGCCTTGGGGAAGCCTTAGCGTAGGAGCACTGTTCAGCACTTTTTGCTTAAACCCTGGCACCTCTATTAAAAGTATCACATGAAACAGGGCTGGAAAAGACCTCTGCTATAGGTCTCAGAGACTTGGTTCCAGTCAGATCAGATCAAATTGATTGATGCAGTAAAAATCAGCTTAAATGTTTGCTTGATAAAGCAGGCATTTTAACACATATTTGTAAAAATACTGGGGTCATACAAATAGGCAAAGATGTCAATGTTACTGAGCCGTTGGGGAATAGTGATCATGCTGCGATCTGTTTTGACATGCACGTCGGGGGAAGAATATCAGGCAAATCTCTCACAAAAACTGAGCGGACTTCCCTCAAATGAGGAGACTGGTTAGAAGGAGGTTGAAAGGGAAAGTAAAAAGAGTCCAGTCTCTACAGAGAGCATTGAGGTTGCTCAAATAAACAGTAATAGAGGCCCAGCGGAAGTATATACCGCAAAGGAAGAAGGGCTCGACAAAGTTCAGGAGGGTGCCTGCATGGCTAACCAGCCAAGTTAGAGAGGCCGTAAAGGGCAAGGAAGCTTCGTTCCGTAAATGGAAGTCTTGCCCTAATGAGGAGAATAAAAAGGAACATAAACTGTGGCAAAAGAAATGTAAGAAGGTGATACGGGAGGCCAAAAGAGACTATGAGGAACACATGACCAGCAGCATTAAGGGGAATAATAAAAGCTTCTTCAAATATGTTAGATGCAGGAAACCCGCCAGAGAAGCAGTTGGCCTTCTGGATGGTGAGGGAGGGAAAGGGGAGATAAAAGGAGACTTAGAGATGGCAGAAAAATTGAATGAGTTATTTGCATCTGTCTTCAGGGCAGAAGACCTCTGCCCGAATGGCCCCTCCTGACCAAGGAATTGTCAGATAAAGGTTAAAAGAGAAGATGTTTCAGACCTCATTGATAAATTAAAGATAAATAAGTCACCAGGCCCTGATGGCATTCACCCAAGAGTTATTAAGGAATTGAAGACTGAAGTTGCTGATCTCTTGACTAAAATATGCAACTTGTCCCTCAAAACGGCCACGGTGCCGCAGTCAAAACGCAGGTGCACAAGAGTTTATTCAGCATCCCCAAGGGAAAAAAGACCCTCCTAGCCCCCTTCAGCCCCCTGCGATATATCTTTTCTGTGCATGCCCAGATTTCCCCCATGAAAACACACCAACAAGGGGTAATAAAATGGCACGTGTGCAGGTCAGATGCACGAAGCTAGGTTCACCACAAATGTCCCAACATGGGACCAAGACCTACATGAATTACTTACTGTGTTTTTTGCTTATTCTCTGATCTGTGGTGTAAAGATGGCATATACATTATGTATATGTAAATGTTCCAAATTCTGAAAAATATCCAACACTTCCAGTTTGAAACATTGTGGATAGGGGATACTCAATCTGGTCTGAGAAAGACATGGAATGTACAAAGCACTTGAGATACATTTGTAATGTTAATGCCAACTCCCCAACCTTGAGAATATGTGACCATGAGATAGATTTTAGTCCTACAACCTCTATCTCTTTAAAAAAATTAACCATTGCATTGAAACCTCTAAGGAGCAAATTTACACATGGATGCATTCAGTGACTTATCACATGATGACTTGCAGTTGAACCATGTGTAATTTCTCCATTGAAAAATATTGTGTTTGAGATGGGGTCCAATGAGGTGAGACAAAAAGGGTGTTTGGGGTGTTTGATCTGCGGTGGTTGTTTCACGTATGCTGTAGTCAGCCCATGATGAACATCCATGTATGAAATAACAGAAAATATATTTTGTTTTTTCTATCTTCTACAATCAGTTATATTAGAAAAGTAGAATTACAGTGAAATCTGCTTTTTTATTCAGTTTGCTTACAGCCCAATCTATTCCATGCATTCAAAGAGGACAGAAAGACTTTCTTGCCCTCTTCACAACAACCCTGTGAGGTAGACCACTGTTAAGTCCATTTTAAAGATAGAAAACCAAGCTGCACAGCAATTGATCTGAAGACATCTAATCAATCTATAGATAGATGAATTGGACTTTGAAACCCAGATGTATCTATCTCGCTAACCATTAGAACAAGGTAGGCCATCATATTATAAACGTTTGAAAATGCTTTTCTGAGCTTTGTATTATTTCCCCTGCAAAAATGGTCCTACTCTTTATTTTATTAAATCCCCCCTTAATTTTACACTACATAAAAGCAAGTCCTATTTTTCCCATATTTAACCAGTAATAACTTTTATCACTATGAATTTGCTATTGATTGCTTCTTTAACAACAAAATGCATCACAAACAGAAATGAATGAAGCTGTCAAGGAGAAAGTTCTATAGTGGTTTTACTGTCAATGCTTGCCATAAATAACCATGACATCATATGAGTCTTATCTACGGGTTGCTGTTACTGATCGATGGGATCACTCTGGTAGTGTAAATAGCTTCTAATGTCCCATCTTCCACCTTCAAATAGGTTCTGATTATTTATGATAGCTGTTAGGTTACAAGTCTGAGCTGTGGCCTGGATTTATTTTCTACTTATGGCTGCTGTGGATTTCAAGTTAGATAGGATTATTTTTTAGTTAAGATGATGAACTGGGATAAAACTGTCAAGAAGCCTAGAAAACCCGTGTCTCATATACTCTCTGTAACAATTTGACTGTGAAATCCAAAAAACCTTGAAGGCTTTCTTTTTCATTAAATCACAGCACACATTATTATTTAAAACAGAAAAAGAAGACATCTAGCCGAAGACTGTAACCAGTTGTTATCAATCAGGCATGATAGGCCCACCCCAATCTATTTGCAACGCACTCACTTAAATTGAATAGAAATCATGTCCTTCCACCTTGCTATTAAACTCTGAACTATATACCCCCCCATTCATGAACATTTAAAAGCCCTGCAACCAAATGTCTTCATTTTTCCCATGTTGATAATGAAATAGCACCTTTTGTAAAACGCATTCTGTCAAAGCAACAGAAAAAAAAATCATAAACTCCAGAGCAGCAGAAATTTGTAAGGATGATTACCTATTTCTTCCTGAAAGATAATTTAAAAATCGTATAGCATGAGCACACACAGAGTTATTTAACAAAGAAGATAAGCCATTACTTCTATATTATAAAAACAGATCTGGAAACAGATGCCACTGCTGATTTTTGCTTACTATTCACTTGGAAAACATAATGGTAGTGTCAGGTCACTTTAATGAATTCATTATTTATATTTCCACAGTAGCTCAAAAGTTCTTCCCACTACTTAGGAAGTACACTCAGTGGAGGGTTATTCTAAAGGGAATAGGTTTTCTTGCCAGCATCAACAATAATTAATATATGGTTAGCCTTCTATGGCCAATTTGTCTAAAAGAAACATCCTTAATGGTCATGAGAGGGGGGAAAAATCAATGGAACAAAATGACAGTGATGAACATACGGATATTCTCATTCTTCACTAACAAGGGTGTTCCATTCAAAGACATATTGTATCATAGTCCTTGACTTTACAGTCATCTATGAATAATTTCTTGTTGATTATAAGCATAATTGACTATCTTTCATAGGACAAAAAAAAGTCCTGCTTGAAGAATCCTGACACATTATATATTTCACTTGCTTTTTATGGCAATTTTATGCCCACTGAACTGTAAACGTCATGCCACCGTTTGCTGGCATTTGAGTATGGTGTCCTGACATACTAAAGATGGTTGACCCCTATCTCAAGGGTCCAATGAGATACATGGCAGGAGAGGGCAACTGATGATTAAATGCCATTCCTGCCAAACTTGCGTGCCGAATAGAAGCTGAAGAGGAACGCATCACAACTCAAACCATGCCAAGTAATTGCAGACTAACTGAGAGCATGCAGATAAAAATAATGTAAAGAACCCAAAACAAATGGAACCAAAGTTCTGAGGTGATTCATCATATGTGAAGAGTGAAAGAGCCATGCCACTCTCCAACAGTTCATTTAATCACTGCCTCTGCATTAACATGCAAAATTGGTGGCTAGCCGCCAATGTAATGTGCAAATCAAACCCATGTGACTCTCAGAATGTTCCAGTCATCAACATCTTCATTACTGCAATTGTTTTTCTCTGTCTGGACAAACAATAGGCATGCCTTAATTTTCACAATGATACTTATACTGGCTTTTTCATAGTCAAAAATAAATAATGTTTAAAGCATATGCATAATAATGTCACACAAAGTCTATATTATAGATTTTAATGTTTTCTGGATTTTAGGAATGCCATATCTACATGGAAGACATAGCACAAAGAACTTAACAGCTAGGTTCTCTATTGCATAGAAGGCAATCAGCAATGGATGATGTGCATCTTTAAGACAAGCGTCAAGAAGCCTTTGCTTCCATACCTTATACACCCATGTTTTGTACAAAGAGGAGATGCAAATTTCATATACGGGAAGACAGACATGAATTCTGTTCTTGCACTGGTTGACTACCTATTGTTGGCCTTCAGGACATATATGCATCTCTCCCATCTCTGGGCAAGACCGAGGGGTGGAGAAAGTGGAAACTACTTATGCTTCCTCTCTTGCTGCCTCTCTGGAGAATTCACTTGCACTTGCTGCTTACAGGAAGAGGAAATGTGAATCGCAATTGTTTCGCAAAAAATCCACCATGTTTTTAAGCATTAAGATGGCTGTTTTCCACGTTATAATCACAGTCTTACAAACACAATCTTCACAATCACAAGCCTCTCTTACATGATTAATGGGACTGGAAGTGGAACTTAACATGATTAATGGAAATGGAGGAGAGAAGGTTTCCTGGGGGGAATGATTTCTGAATGAACCACTCCTAGACTCATCATCATCATCATCATGATCATACAACTTCATGGCCCTTGTCCCAAAAGGGCTCACAATCTTAAAAAAAATACAGAACACCACCAACAAACAGCCACTAGAAAAGTCATTGTGTTGGGGTGAAGAGGGGCAGTTACTCTCCCCCCTGCTAAATATAAGAGGCGGACCAGTTTAAAAAGTGTTTCTTTGCCCGTTTAGCAGGGACAGCTCTCAATTCAGTCTGGTTTTTGTTATGGGTAGGGATGACTGAATCTATCAGGGTGCCAGAGACAACCCAATAGTGCCGCCCCTGCACTGCCACTGCCACCCTCCAAAATCTGCACACCCTTAACTTTGCTCCTTCCTCTACACAGGTATTTTAAATAAAGCAGGAAATGCAGAGTATGATGGGAGCAGTCTCTTCATGCTCCATATTTCCTGCTTCATTTAAAGAGCCCATGAGGAGGAAGAAGCCATGTACAGGACCCAGATCTACCAGCAACAGACTGAATGCAGACTGTGGATATCTATTTGTTCCTCCCGTTCCGATCTTCCCAAGGTCAGGCAACACAGCTGACCTTGGTTGTAGGCCTAACTTCTGTGGAATCTCACTTATTACACCTTAAACAAGGTGGCAGCAGATGAGATGTAATTTCTTCAAAATGTAGCAGTGAGAAGTCTGAAATGGAGCAAAGTCTGAAGCCTCCTGAACCTATAAACTCTACAGATGGCAAGTTAGTTCAAAGATATGGCCTGTGAAAGGATAATCTTTACACAGATCTGACCATAGAACAAGAGGGTAACACCAGGAAAGTAAACCTTTAAAAGGAACAGGGCAGAGAACTGCACATCATGCTGAAGCTGAACACAGATTCTACCCTTACAGCAGTTCTGGCAGTCCTAGACACTGATATGTTTCCTCAAAAGAAATGAAACTGCTCAGAGACACAGATTTTTCACCAGAGAGCAATCTCAAGGGGAGAGTATTTTTTATGTCACTACCTTGTGCTTTAGCTACAACTTGTAATTTTACTTAACAGATTAAGGACAATATAATTGGTGGTACCTGGAAGAACCAGTTGCTTAGGGAAAGTGATCTCACTCGTTGCACAGACATGGAACATGCAGCAGGAACATAATGAAAAATGCTGAGTGGTACTGTTGTTTCCGAACTACATGCAGCAAGAGAACAGTTCAAGAAAGCAGCCCTCCATACCCATGTTACAGTATTTAATACGATGTATTTACAGTGAAAGACAGCATGCAGAAGTAAAGTGTCCATCACTAGGACAGTGGTGTAGGGAATGTGGCAAGCTGAATCACTTCAGCAGGATGTACAAAAGCAAATGAAATCCTATTGGAGACATTGTCAGACTTGTACAGGAAAGAGATGGTACCTCTGACGGTAATGATGACATCATGGCCTTCTCTCCTAATCCACAAAAATGGTAGGTGCAAGCTGTTGGGTCACAGAGGAAAAGAAGCATTACCCTGCTGCAATCTATGCTGGAAGGACAATGGGCAATACCTTTCCAGCTTGACAGTGCATCCTCTAGAAACTTAATCCCACAGAATGTATTGGATCACTACCCACCCATCAATTAGAGCAGATGCTCCATAGTTATGGAAAGAAAGGCTCACAGACCCCTGTTGGGAAATACTGCCATACAGGTCATGGATCTGATCAAGGTTCTGCACCAGAACCTCCTACCTTCAGTTCTATAAGCAAAGAGTGCTAACCCACGGACAATCAAAAGGATTTTAAAATCTTATGGGGATGTTTTCAGGGATGAAGGACGACTGGAAGGTGAGTTGGGTCTTGAAGTAGACCCAGTGGCATAGCTAGACGGGGTGCAAAGCACTAACTTTTGCAGGGAGTCTTACCACAGCGTGCAAGTGGCTCCTCCCCTTCGGAGCCATTTTGCGTGTAGGAGCAAAACAAAGGTATTCATCTCCATTTTGCTCCACTGCTCAGAATGGCTCTGAAGGGGAGGGGGAGGAGCTGTTTGCACACTGCGGTGATGCTCCCTACATGACTTAGTGCTTTGCACTCCCTCCAGCTACACCACTGAGTAGACCCAGAAATGGAATTGGTATGTTTGTTACTTCCAGCTGCACTACAGAAGCCAGTGCAAGAGCAACTGGAAAGCAACAGACCAGAGATATCATAGCACAACTAGGAAACAGTACTTCCCAGGTAAGTAACATGTTTGTGGTAAAGAAGCCATCAGGCAACCAGTACATTTCAGCTGACTCAAAGCCACTATAGAGATGCCACTGCTTTCAGAAACCGGAACCTTAACAGTTTGAGATGATGTAAATAATGGCTTTACCACTACTAGATGATGACACCAGGATGCTTACTCCCTCTGTGACACCATTTGGTTGTGTCAGGTGGCTTCAAATGCCAATGGGTAGCAGTCCAGTTCCAAAAGCATTTCAGTGGAGACTGAGCCAGGGCTTCCTGGAGTGAAAATAATAGCAAATGAATGTCCCCATAATAGGTGAGGGACCAGATGATGCAGAAACAGAGCCAGGACCATGTTAGAAAATTACAAGTTTTTTTCTTGGTTGGCAACCTTCAGTCTCGAAAGACTATGGTATAAGCCTACAGCACCCAGTATTCCCAAGTGGTCTCCCATCCAAGTACTAACCAGGCCTGACTCTGCTTAGCTTCCAAGATCAGATGAGATCAGGCACACGCAGGGTAACAGTTGCTGCTTTCTACAATGATGCAGAAACAACAAAAAAAAATAAACTGAATGCAGAGAAACAGAGAGAGCAGTAACAAATATTGAAAATGTTCTAACAGTAAAGAGATTGAAAGAAGACCAACACAAGACAACACAAGGCAATCAAATAGATGCCAGCTCTAGTACAGACCAATCGTAGGGGCCTGCCACATAGCTGGAACTCATGTTCAGGCGGCACAGCCCACTTTACAGCCACTGCCATAAGGTGACATGCCATAAAGCACAGCCTAGCCACTGCCGCAAATGCCGAACAGCAGCAGCCAGGAAACAGTGGCCTTTGCAGGATCCCAGTAAACTGGCCTGGGGGTGGTCATGGTGGGCAGAATGGAGCAGGGATTGGGGCAGCAACTGTTACCCTGCACATGCTCGATCTTGGAAGCTAAGCAGGGTCAGGCCTGTTTAGTACTTGGATGGGAGACCGCTTGGGAATACCGGGTGCTGTAGGCTTATACCATAGTCTTTCGAGACTGAAGGTTGCCAACCAGTGGCGTGGGAATGGGAGTATATAAAGGGCAGGAAGTGGGCAGTATCAGTGGCAGCATCTCTACCAATAACCTACCCCCTTTGTGGTCTCGATCCACCTACAAAGGTGCATTTGGACTTGCACCACAAAATTGTTGGTGCAGGTCTGAGTAGACCCATAGGTCATCTTCAGGCAAGGCAACAAATGTCATCTTACCTTGAGAAGACCTCCATGACTGCCCCCTCCCTTTTGCACCAGTGGCAGCAAGCCTGGAGAAAGAGATCCAGTCACTGAAGCCATAAATATGTTGCACTCATCCCAGTTTCACTAACCAGGCTAAAGGAAATTCAAAAGGGCAACAAAAAAAGATACAGCTGAAAGTAGTCATGGAAGTTATGCTGAATGGATGGCTTGAAGATAAGAATCAAGTACCATCAGGAGAAGAACCATATTTCCAAAACAGAGTTGAGCTCAATGCACAGAATGGAACAGTATTCAAAGTTCAAAGAGCAATTGTTCTGGCTTCTTTACATAAGAAAGTCATGCACAAAATACACAACTGGTCATTGACAGCTACCTTAAGAGGGCTAAAGAATGTGTTTTCTGGCCAGGAAAGAACTCGCACTTTAATTCTTGACAGAAGGACGAGATACCTGCCAATTATGTGAGATTCAACAACAAAAAGATTCAACAACTTTTACCATATGAGTTATCCATCAGACCATGGGCAAAAAAATCAGAACGGATTTTTTTTTTTAATTTCTCAAGAAGAAACAGTACCTGGTTACAGTGGATTATTATTATTATTATTTCTGAGAGACTTTTTGTTACAATTATTTTAAAATAGATAAGTTGTAACATGAATAATGGAACTGAAGTTAAGTAGAGCAAGGTTCCTGAGGGGGGGGGGGGCTGGATGACACAATTTTTGGGGTCAGAAGCTCCCAGACTCTTTCTGGACAGCTTCAGTTGTTTTAAGGTCTAGCCTTTGCTGAATCTGTTTTATTGCCACTGAAACACCCTCAACCGGGGCAAAAGGGAGCCCTGTGAAAGCAACCTTGGCTTGATGGATTAGCAAGCGTTTCACATTTCAGTCAGTATCCACCCTTCTATACTACATCTCACTAGGAGATCAGCAAGCAATTAATATTGTTAAATCTTTTAATATATGTATTTAATACTACTCAGCTTGATTAAACACTTTTTTGGTACTGTACGGAATAGGTTACAGTCATTTAACACTGATGATTAACAATGTTTACAATAATGTAGTTCTATTGGAATACGAGTGAAAAGAAAATAAGTAAGTTTGTATGATACAGTATTTTTAAAAGCCCTCTAAGTTAAAACCAGTTAACATTTAAGTAGCGGTTTTGTACTAGTTTGGCTAAGACCGGACAGCATCGCCTTAATTTCTTTTCAGTCCTCTCCAAAAGTTGTATTTGATGCATCTTAATTTAAACTTTAAACTTTGATGCTGAGACAATGGTGGTTTTGTCGCATCTATGCGCTAGTAGTCACACAGGAAGTGGGGACAAGTCCAGCTAGCCGATGCCAGGGGTGGATGATTTATTGCTTAATGTCCGAAGTGGCAATTGGCCCCCTTCCCGCTGTCACTCAGGCCTTGCAAAGATTCTGTCCTAAAGAAGAGGTTCCCCCCTGGTCTAAAGAGATTACAATGCTTGTCATAAAGTGTCTTTTAGTGGAGAGGAACGGGTATGAAAATGGCCAAAGAAAGGAAACAATCAGAAGAGACGAGAAGATGGATGTTCTGTAACCTTTTCTCAGAGACCCATTTCTTCTACTTTTTCTCCTGTCTGTGGCGGGTTTTTGTTTTGGCTGATGACAATGCGTAATAGCCTGATAAATTGATTTTGTGAGTCCCCTTTCTCATCTTTTGAGAAGACACTAACTCATTGGGACTTCAGAGGGCTCTCAGAGGCAGAAGACAACAATTAGTTTGTTGGGGATGTCAGAAAGGAGCTTCAAAGTTTTTGGCCAGGAAAAAAATCCTTTCTGACAGATCCGCCCTGACAATGTTGGCAGCTGCTAGAAACCGGGGTCTGGAAACTCCCTCTGGAGCAAGGAAAGACTGCAGTGTGTTAGCTCAATATGATGTTCTGGATTCCCATACTTTTAGTTAACAGTGTAGCATTTTGGTTTTTCATCACAGGTTTTTCCAAGGTGAAAACCACATTAAAAAAAACTTTGTTTGAAAATTAGAATTTCACAACCACTGCCATCTCTGTGCAGAGGTTGCAGAGATGCTATCTCTTCTTTCTGAGCCATCACATTTTCCCTCTATCTTTCATGTCCAGCTATATTGTGGTATTCCACTTTTGTTAAGGTCCATATAATAATTATCTAACTTTTACTAGTAAAAGGCAATGCACCATCCACTAAGACAAAATACTGATAGAGAGATGAATACAAGATGTTATCCCTTCATTATTCTATACCATATATAATACCAAATGTATAGCTTCTTGCAATAGGCACACAACTGCTACATCAGCATATTTGGAACAAACATTTTATTAATGGTTGACTAAAATGCAGCCATTTTAAAAAACATTTCTACTAACACACACAGGATCTAAATACTTCTTTCATGACAGCCGGCTATATTTGCTTCATAATACCAAACCTTAAATTCGATAGGTTACCTATTTTAATTTTTAACTTCAAAAGCATTCCATCTATTTTTTTCTTATATTGATCTATTTGTGTTAAATATGACTAAGTGTAATTATGCTTAATTAATGCATAATATGACTGCATGAATACAACTGTGGTATTTGTAGAAAATGCAGATTTTAATGAGAAAAGAGAAATTTGCCATGTCTAAAATTTTTGTTGGCAGTCTCTGACACAAGGGATGTGGGTCAAACCCAGGGCTTTTTTTCTAATGGAACGCAGGGGGACGGAGTTCCGGCACCTTTTTGCAGGGGCCCCTCCCCTTCGGAGGCATTCCGGGGGGGAGCAAAACAGAGGCATAGTAGACAGGCACAGGATTGGACTCTAAGGCTGCCATCCTATCCACAGTAAGTCCCATTCACTAAAGTGGACTTCTGAGTAGACATGCATAGGATTGGGCTCTTAGGCTGCAATCCTAGGCACTTTCCTGGGGGTAAGCTCCATTGACTAGAATGAGACTTACTTCAGAGTAGACATACCTAGGATTGGGCTCTTAATCCTGGCAGAGATATATATCTGCACCCGTTTTCACATGCTAAGGGCAGGTGAAAAGGGATTCTATGTGTGTACAACATGCTGTCCAGTCTTGCCAGAGATCGTCCTCGTCCTTCCCCCACAAGTGTGCCCTCCGCCAGCCAGCGTTTGCAGCTCCTCTCCAGCAATGCACAGCAGCTGCTCAGGGCAGCAGAGAACATACAACTGCATGCCAAGCACCTTCCCAAAGACACAGAGTATTCTGATACCTGAATTAAACCATATTTAATTGCTTGTTTGCAAAAATAGCTGTTTCTATGTGCACCTAAGGACCCCTCTCATGTAAGAATTCCTTTTTTGTTCTTACTCCTACAGTTGCTTAGAGTAATTTTACTACATGGAACTCATGTAAGCCATTTTTTGGAATCCATTCACTGCTTCCTCTCCTCGAAGTAGTGCCACACTACATACTACATGCTACAAGTGCACCTGTACAGTATTTTCCCCCTTGTGTAGAAAAAGTAGCTAGGGGGAAGGGGATGTGGAGATGGACTGCCCAATCCTATGCATGTCTACTCAGAAGTAAGTTCATCTTTAGGGGGGAAGCACATAAAAATATTTTATTTCTCCAATAAAAAATGGTTTGTTTATAAATAAATAAATAAATAAATAAATAAATAAATAAATAAATAAAAGATTAACAAGTTATGAGTTCCTGCACCTTTTTTTTTCCACAAAAAAAGCACTGGTCAAACCTATAGAATTTATCTGATCTTACAACATTCTAGTGCCTCATTTCAGAAATGTAAAGGCAATTTGTTATAAAATTCTGTGCATTATTAGTGCAATCTCTTTAGATACTGATTAAATCTACAGTATTTCTTTCAGGTTGCTCAAGGCATTTCCCCAGAACACTGGCAAACATTTTCAATATGTATAGCATCCTCCTAACAAAGAGAGTTGTCTGAATTATAATGTGAGAGCTGTGAAAGTCTATTGATCATTCTTTATAAACAGTTTATCTCGGCACAATCTATTAGTTCAACCACATGTCCATCTAACAGAGGATACTACACACAATCAATACGGCCTAATATGTCTGTTTCCATGATTGATTGCCATTTTCTAATTAGCTTTAGACAACAACTGACATGTAGCTAATGGGTTTTACAAAAACATGTTTTAATTGAAGTGTGACTAGTTTTTTTTTTAAGTGTGGGATTTAAATGTATTAATATGAACACAAAACAACTTTTTAAAAGATGTTGACGATTCTGCAGTTAATGCCACCTTCATAAGAACATAAACAACCCTGCAAAAATGATGACTGAATGAAGGTGTGAAAACTGCACTGCGATAAAAACCACCCAGCCATTCTCCAACTTTTAAAAACAAATCAATCCAAATAATAGTCATTTAAATTCCACCCTCATGGAAGTGTACATTAATATTATACCATTAAGTGCATCAATATTATAAACTACACAACACCGCACACAAATACCAGTCCATTCTAAGAACATTAGCAATTTGCAAGTTTCTCAATATTCATGCAACACACACCCCTCCCAAGCCAACAGATTTGAGCCCAACCCTAGGCATGTCTACTCAGAAGTAAGTTCTATTAGAGTCAATGGGGCTTACATCCAGGAAAGTGTGGATAGAATTGGGCTGTTTGTTTCCCAAATGCATGCATTTGCTTTTTTTCCTCTTTTCTATTGTACAGGACAAGAGTTGTCATTCAGCAGAAACAAAAATGTGGGTTTTATGTACTTTTTAAATGATACACCACAATTTGATCGTGCTATTAATCAAATAAATACAATTAGGCCTTCCTTCAGTTGCTGGGCTGAACTGAGTTCCATTGAGTTCCACAAACCCTTCAGCACCATGGGAGGCTTTTAAAATGCAAGCCCTCTAAAATTTAGCAGCACCCCTGAGAGCCACAAATTGAGAGAGATTAATTCTGTGCTCCTGCACCCCTCATTACCAGGAGAGCTGAAGTAGGTCAAATGCAAGTTAATCTGTTAAATTCCACTTTTGTGCATGGATGTTAAAACAGCCTGTACATTGGCAAATGTCTTCAGGCTAAAGTGCAGAACTTAATAAATGCATTCCAGGTTGGTAGGGAATATCACTCCACTTAACACGCACAACAAACTTTAAAAACAAAAGAAAAAAACTCCTCTCATAGCTAATAACATTGTCCTGGAAAATATAATTAAGCAAAGTAATTGCATTGTGAATATTAACCACAGCAGACATATATTTACTAACAATGAATAGCTCATGTTCAGGTATTTAGTAAAAGATATGATGCCTGTGATGAAACAGCTCCTGGGTATGAAACAAACTTTTTCAACAGTGGTAATGAACAGGCAGCAACATGTGCAACTCAATTGTGCCTATACATTTTCAGGGAGGTGAGGCTGCCACTGCCACAACTGGGTCCCACCACTGAAAGATCAAAGCATCCATAAGAACATAAGAAGAGCCCCATTGGATAAGGCCAAAGGGAGCCCAGCTTCCTGCATTTCACAATGGCCCACCAAATGCCTCTGGGAGCGCACAAGTCCACAACAGACCTGCATCCTGGTGCCCTCCCATGCATACAAACACACATGCACATGTACCCCACATTTATTGGAAAAAAGGAAGTCGAAGAAAGCTATTTGGACTGCATAATTTTAAAACTGGTCAAGATTTCAACTGTGAGTAAAAGGGCATCACTTGGAGGGTCAACAGATTTCTAGGGTGATCAAAATCAGATTTCCCCTCCCCCTCCACTGAGTGTTTTTACAATCACTTTGACTTACTTGCATGCATGTCCACAGACACACAAATGAATAGGCACACACAGGCAGATAGTCCTATTGTATACTTTTGTTAGAAAGCTGTTTATTGCTATTTGATCCATTTTATTTTGTCATAGGCAATGAGCAATTATTAACGCGGCACACATTAAATGAAAAATGAATTCTAATTAGAATTTAGACTCAGATGTTATGACCTGATCAAGTTCTACTGCCCACGTATGAGGATGTTCCTATAGGGCATAACAGAGTCCTGTTTTCGCCCTCACCTTGACACATATACACAGGTGTGAATACAGGGAATGGGAGCCCTTTGGTAGTCCCTGCACAAGTGCCAAGTGGACAAGGGAAAAACAAAGCTCTGTTTCCCACTGGCACACAGGCAGTAAATAGGAAATTATTAGGGTTATACAGTTTAGATTGTAAGTGCCATGGTGCACAGGTCTTTTTGGCTTATGAATATGTACTGAGCACCATGTACATTGATGTAGAAAACATTTTTTTTCCCTCACTTTCCAGAACCAAAATACATCCAACCAAATGCAATTTGCCATTTTCCTACTGCCCTACTACAACTACTACTACATCACTACTCCTACTACTGCATCACATCTATGATCTTCTCTAAAACTAGCAGGAAAGTTTCTCCTCTCCTCACTGGATCCAGGAGCCTGCTCACAAAGCAGGGTATAAATCTATAAGGATATAAGAAGTGTGACTTCACTGCAAGGCACTCAAGAATTCAAAAGGTTATAAGCCACATACTTCTTCTTGGCCCCATGTAAAACTCCCCTTGATGTCAACAAAAGCTGCGTACATTGACTGAAGGCATTCTATTTCCTGCAGAGGCTTCCATTGGTCTTCCAATACATCTGCACATGACATTTCTATGGATGGTAGTAATTTTCACAAAAAAGAAAATATGACAAATGCTAAAAACTAGCAGAGAGGCACGTAATTGTATGTCAAGGTGATTCCCTAGCACGAGTTTTCCTTTACATATTTCTTACTTGCTCCTCATGCATCTTCAGCAAGCACAGAGCCTGTCAGCTACTTTAGCTAATGATCTTCATTCTGTATGTCAACCTGAATTCAGCCAGTGCTGTCTTGAGCTATAATGTTATCATTCTTGCCCCAAGAAGAAGAAGAAAAAAGCAGTTTCCTGTACAATCATATTTAAACCACTTTCAAAGGTTTTGAATAAACAATTATTTCACTGAAGAATGAAATTCAAAAAAAATTATTTTGTGGTCTTGTATCTTCAGGTTAGCAAATACAGTGAACCCTCAAGTTTACAGAGCTCAGTTTAACAGACTTTGGAAATAATAGACTTTGTGTGCTTCTTTAAAAATTAGTCATGCACATTATGAGTACGTGTTGTCATAAATGGATTCAGATTTAACAGACTTAACAGACTTAGGGCACAATCCTACCCTGCGCTGGAACAGGCAAGCCAAGAGGCTTGTGCTGTATCCAGCACAGGATAGGCGCCATAAGCCGCTGGCCCCTATGGGTCTCCTCAGACTTGCACCACCTCTTGAGGTGGCGCAAGTCCGAGGAGAGCGGAGCAGCATGAAGCCACTCCGTTCTCCCTGGGAACGGGGTTTGGAATCTAGTATAACTCTGGATCCCAGCCCACCTCCCACTGCCCACCCAGGGCCACCCACCACCCACCCAGAAACACCTCCCTCCCGCCTCCTCCCCACCTCCCGCTGCCTACCTTTTCTCCAACCCAAGCAGAGGAAGCCAGCGCAGAGGCTTGTGTTGGCCTCCGCAGGCCGTCGCTTCTCTGAGCGCCGGCCCAGCTTTCTCCTGAGGAGGTTCAAAGGACTTGCACCGGCCCAAGTCAAGGGCTGAATTGTGCCCTTACAGCATTAACAGAGAACCATTCCCTCCATTAGTGCATTAATTTGAGGGTCCACTCTCTGGACACTGCTAACAAAACCTATAAATAGAAGTAGGGCTAGCCCAAGAATGTACAGGACCTGAGGTGACATGCTGTGTTCCCGGTAAGGCAGAGGTTCTCAAACTGGGGTGTCACAATTCCCCAGCCAAAGGAGTTCTGTCTTTGCCCCTTTAAAGGTTGGGGGGGGGTGCAGCAAGGCGATCCCCAGGATCACATCGCTGCTTTGCTTGACTTATCACCAGCACAACAGCCTCCCAGGGGCGTGGCGTGCCCTGCAGAAGTTGCAATCTTTATTGCAGTGAGTACAACAAAGCCTCTGTCGCCCCTGGCAGCGATGTGATCCTGGGAATTGCGTCACTGCATTCTCCCCTCCCCTGCAAAGACTTATTTTAGCTCCCAAACTTCCAGAGAGTTTGTGAATCGCAGCTGTAAGGGGTCCATGACCCCTTTCGTAGCTGAGTAGAAGTGTGACTGTGTCATGACACCACCTTCAGACATTCAGCAATGACATCATTGTATCATTGCCAAATTTCTGCACTGCGAAACTCTGTGCTGTGTGGCTTGGAGGTGCACAGCCATTCAGCCTCACACCTTAGAGGGAACAGCATTGTCATGCCAAATGCTACTCCACCCTTTACCCAACAGTACACCAGCTGCCGCTATCGCCATTGCTCCATTTTCTCTCACTCCAAAAAAGGAAAAAGGGAATGGAGCAGAATAGAATAGAAAGAGTAGGGAAGAGGAGAGCTTTAGAGGTCACTTTAGCCCCCACTTTCCCTTCCAAAGGCACCTCCTCTAGTGCCTTATTGCCCTCTTTCTTTTCAAATCCACGTAACCAGTGGAGGAAAGGTTATGGTCACCTGGAGATACTACTTCTACCTAGACGGGGCTATAGTTCATTGGTAGAATACCTGCTTACATGGCCAAGGCTCCAAATCCAATCCCTGGTATCTCTAAGTAGGGCTGAGAAAGACTCTCATCTGAAACCCTGGAGAACTACTGACAGTCAGTGCAGATACTTAGGAGTCTCAAATGTTCCTGCAAGAAGTTTTGCATCCACTTAGATTGCCCCCACCATTAAAATAAAGTCCACATTTTTCTGTACTGATATAAATGTATAAAAATATAAGAAGGGTTCTCCTGGATCAGGCCAAAGGCTCATCTAGCACCCAACTTCCTGGATCTCACAATGGCCCACCAGATGCCCCACAGACAACAAGATAACATGTATCCTGTTGCCACTTCCTTGCATCTGGTATTCAGAGATAAGCTACCTATAATGCCTGGAGGTTGCATATATGATAATCCAGAACCTCTGCATTTTTTTTGCATTGTTGACTATTATATTTGTATAATCATATATACGAGTATAACCCATGACACAATCCAGCCAAAGCGAAGCACTTTTAAATCTTACTGATTTTAAATACGCTTAATTTTTTCACTGAAAATAGTGTGGCAAGACTGCAATGCTGTGCAGACTTAAATGGAGTTTACTTCAAGGTAACCACATGGGACTTACTTCTGAGTAAATAAGCATAGGGCGCAATCCTATGCAATGCAGCTCTGAGGTAAGGACATAAACATTCCCTTACTTTCAGGAGGCCTCCGTGAGTGACACCCAATTGCAGGGTGCAGCACATGTCCCATTGGCACCACTATGCCAGTGCTGGAAAGCACTGACGTCAGGGGTTAGGATTGCACCCATAGGCTTGTACTGTTGAAAAAGTAATTTTGGCTGGCTTGTACCCATTTTTTTTCAATATTAAAGAAGCATTCGGTTTTTAAAATTGCTCCTTATTAAGAGACCAGTCCACCAAAAATCTTTCTTGCACAAGTCTGAACAAAATGAATGGGAGTTTCTCACGTGCCAAAATGCTGATGTGCAAATCCCATTCATTTTAAGGGGCTCACATGGAGTCTCCCTTTGGTTTGTGCCCTAAGACCCTAACAAATTACCTCCAAAAACGAACACAGTTTCCAGCCTTTGGCAACCTTTATCCCTCTCACACGCAGCCTCCCATGTGCCAGCTTCTAGCTATCATCTTTGGAAAAGCACTTAGGAGAGCATAAAGTTTAGCGGTGACTTGAGCTTGCTGTAAAGTTAATGCTGTGATTGCTTGCTAACCAGCTCTGTGAATCCTTCAGTGTGTGCGGAACCAAAATACAATGACACTTTTTCTGAGCCGAGGTAACTTCATCTTTTTCCCGCAACTCTTAGCGTGCTCTTGCCTCCTGCCCGCCCTCCCCCAGCTTCTGAGATGCATTTGGTAACAATCAAGTTCTTATTTTAAGGAGCCCGAAGATAAGGTATCTGCGAGCTCCACACTTGGTCTAATTGATCACATTTGTTTCCTGGGCATAGGTTAGGCTCCTCTCTCTCGCACTCTCTCTCAACTTGGCATGTTTCTCATTACCCTCTGCCTTGTTAGCGTGGTAGAAATGGTCTACCGTAGTGAGTGAAAACAGGACGATACTATTACAAACCACATCTAATCACTGATGGCAGCCTGTCTCTTTCTCTGGGAACTTTAGTACTCTTAATGCTTTTCTGTGTAGCCCTCCTATGGTTTGAGGCTCGCAATTCTTTAGCTCCAGGAATATTCCGTTCCGAATCCCAAGCTGAATACGTGCAGTTGTTGTGACTGCTTTTAATATTTCAAGTTTAACTGAATGAATTACGGTACAATTTAAATGACAGTTTACCCAAAGGGAATCAATCCGCTCCTTTTGCTCTCAACATCTCTCACCTCCTAAAAGGATTCCAGATACATAATTTTGCCTCATTGAGGTTGAGAACTATCTCTTAAAAGACAAGATTAAACCATTATACTCTGCATTAATTCAGAATAGCACGCTCCCGTCCTGGTTCTAATTCACAATTAATGTGAATCAGAATGGCTCCTTTGCTTGAAAAAGCTGCTCTTCTGCCACTTCTCTAAACACTGTAATTGGACGTATGACAACATGATTAAAAAGTATTAAAAGGTAATTAATCTGCATCAAGTGATCTCGGGTATGCATCTTAAATCTGTCTCTTGCTTTTTGGAATCATATGTAGTTCAAAGTCAGTCTCATGTAAAAGAGGAAGCCATGTTTGATGAATCATTTTGGGAGGAAACGGTATGCGAAGCCTCAGGAAGTACAAGTTTAAAAACACTTTAAAATGTCTTTACAATTATTATTTTTTAAAGCATTAAAAGTAATCATATTATGAATGAAACTGCCTAATGGAAAACAAGTAAAAAAAATGACAAAGATTTACTTATTTCATTGGTCAGCCTAGGGCAGTGTCCTGAATCTTTGTCAATGACATCCAAATTCTGACTAGTTTCTCAGTAAGGACTTACTGATTTTGAAGGACTACTGATTTTCTTTTGTCTTCCATTCATTTCCCAGAACCTTTTTGGAAAGCAAATATGCTGTTCACTATCATCACATCCTATGATACTGACTTCCAAAGATCAACTACGCATATTGCAGCCTCTTGCAGTGGTAACCATGCTGTAAGTTGAACTATGGTTGTTGGACTCTTCTTTTTAGGACCAGTTTTTCAAAGCCAAGGCATGAAGTTTGAGATTGTAATATACATTTTAGACCCCCCGCCCCCCGTACAGGAAAGGATCTTTGGTTTGGACAATAAGCAATTTGTCCATATTATTTGGGAGGCGAATCACAAAGCTTGGTGAAATAAAAAAATATATGACTCTATTCAAGCTTCTCTTTACTCCCTATATATTTTAAAAACATACATTCACCATCAGGGTAGAAGCCATAGCATTCACCATAAGTCTCCTGTTTGTTTCTTTTCTCTTCTTTCTTGTATGTCGATCTACAGAACTTCACACACTGTTGACCTATCCTAGGTAAAAGCTTTTGAAGGGTTACCACTCTTCTCCTTGTCTAATAAGGTCAGTGACCTTTTAAGTCCCACTATTTCCTCTCCTATCATTAGCCTGAAATGTGCATCAACTATCTTTGATTTTTCTTCATCTCTTCTGCACCCCACCTCTTTCAATAGACTTTGTCTAATTAGGAAGTTAATTTCCTCTCCTCTGATGGGAAGTTTTTGATAACAGCAAAATCCCACTCACTCATGAGTAACATAAAATTGTTAGATTTCTTGGCAATTATTTAGTTTCAGCTACTGCTGTTATTCATCATAGTGTTAACCCAATTCTACTTAAATCCCCGCCTGGTGATGCAGTGAAGCCAGCACAGCCTACAGGATTTTTTTTGCTGCTAGTGATCTCTTGGAGGTATGGGGACATTTGTCCCCTTGCCCCTGGGTAAGCCCCAACAGCCACAATGGGTCAACTTGGACCTGAGCCAGCGATATCGCTGGCACAAATCCATGTTGATCTGTGTAAGCAGATCAGGCCTGGGAAGGGGGTTTGGATATGGCACAAACTGGTGCACTCCACATAAACCCTCCTGGGTCCAATCCACCCACCCCGCCCCCATCACTGCCCCATTCAGCTCGCCCCCCATTCCACCCTCTTCCTTCCTCCCTCCCCACCTAAGTTACTCCAGCTGGGGAGAGGGTTAGAATCTGACCATCAATTAGCCTGACTCAACCCACAGATGACACATTATCAGTGGGACACCAGCTCATTGATTATACAACTCAAGTATTTTTACTTCAACCACAGATAATAAGGACTTTACCATAGATATTATCAGTGAAAGCAAGCTAGAATAGACATGGGTCATTAGTATTGGCAACCTTCAGTCTCGAAAGACTATGGTATCGCGCTCTGAAAGGTGGTTCTGGCACAGCGTCTAGTGTGGCTGAAAAGGCCAATCCGGGAGTGACAATCCCTTCCACACCGGGAGCAAGTGCAGTCTGTCCCTGGTCTGTCTCCCTGGCTATGGGCCTTCCTTCTTTGCCTCTTAGCCTCAGACTGTTGGCAAAGTGTCTCTTCAAACTGGAAAAGGCCATGCTGCACAGCCTGCCTCCAAGCGGGCCGCTCAGAGGCCAGGGTTTCCCACTTGTTGAGGTCCATCCCTAAGGCCTTCAGATCCCTCTTGCAGATGTCCTTGTATCGCAGCTGTGGTCTACCTGTAGGGCGCTTTCCTTGCACGAGTTCTCCATAGAGGAGATCCTTTGGGATCCGGCCATCATCCATTCTCACGACATGACCAAGCCAACGCAGGCGTCTCTGTTTCAGCAGTGAATACATGCTAGGGATTCCAGCACGTTCCAGGACTGTGTTGTTTGGAACTTTGTCCTGCCAGGTGATGCCGAGGATGGGTCAACAGCAATGATAATCAGTACACTGTCACATTAGGAAAGTCCTATGTGCAGATTGATAGTGTCGCTCAGTGTTTCTCAACCTGGTGGTACGGGTACCACCAGTGGTACTTGAAGTCTAGTGGTACTCGCAGGACCCCTGGACACCTGCCGCCTGGCGGCGAGACCAGGAATGCGATGCAACAGTGGCAGGAGGCTCAGCTCGGCAGGCAGAGCTCCAGAACATGCTTTTCCACACTTGAGAAAGCTCTCCCATCCACCCTGAGCCTCTTAGGGCGCAATCCTAACCCCTTCTGTCAGTGCTTTCCAGTACTGACATAAGGGCAACACAGCTCTGAGTTAAGGGAACAAACATTCCCTTACTTTGAGGAGGCCTCCGTGAGTGACACCCAACTGCAGGATGCAGCACATGTCCCATTGGCACCACTATGCCAGTGCTGGAAAGCACTGGCATAAGGGGTTAGGATTGCGCCCTTAACTGGTGTTTGTCATGTTGCACCTGGCCTCCCAACCTAAAAGTAACTGGCAATGATGTCATCACCAGTTGCTTCTGGTGGTACTTCGAATAGGTGGGCCATGTGAAGTGGTACAACGGAGGACAAACCTTAAGAAACACTGGTGTAGCTCCTTCAGAACTGCAGGAACTCCAGGGGGCTACAACTCCCTACAAATCTGATTGTTAAATTTGCTCTTAAAAGATAACAATATCAACTTAAATTTTCTAATTGTTAACAAGTATCGTAACTTGGAGATGCTTTTTGTCTCTCATTTATCATTTTTCCACTATGCAAGGAGGAGAAGAGCAAGGTGAATGGAAAATACACACTCTAGAAGTACTAGTGAAAGCCCCTGTGAAATAGCTGCATATATACGTGCTTGTAATTGTGCTGGGTTTCCCACCCCCCTCGTCCCTCTTTAGCTCAAGCTTGAGATTTCAGTTATTCTGCAAACAAGCCTCAAGAGACATACAATTACACTCCCCTGGAGTCTCACCCCTTATAGCGTCCACCTGTAGCCAGACCAAGATAGCATCCCAATGCAATGAATTAGCACTCTAAGCTGATTAGAGCGGCTTGGCACAACTCTATTTTATTGACACAATGAAGACACGACAGAAAAGGGCCTGAAATGAGAAAATCATTTCCATGCTGACTGAATTAAAAGGACAAAAGATCTCCTTGCAGTTGCAGCATTCAGTTTGTTGAGTGGGGGGGCAGGGGAGGAAGCCACTTAATGGATCACAATAGATCTGAGCAGACAGACGAAATTCAAAACTTCAGCATGAGAGCGATTAGCAGCTAAACAGATTCAAAATCATTTTGCCCATATGCATAATTTTAGTGATTGTTTAGCTCCATTGCTTGAAGGGGGGGGGGAGGAAACACCTCCATCCTTAAATAGTAGAGCAAGATTTTTATCCACTCGGAGCCCTTACATTTCATTTTTTGAATCATAGCACATTGTTCAGTAATAGGTTTGGCAGCAAACCTAAATTGGACTTAAACAAATGCTTGATTCATTTCTTGTTTCTGAGAAGTGAATTAGTGCCATTTAATATATGAGGAGTAATAACACAAGATCATCTCATTCCCATGAAGGCTTAAATTGATTCTAAATCATGTGCATTATTCAACATTATTTAACAGAAAATAAACTTCCTGCAACTCTGTGTATCACGAAAATGTATGAGACTGCGTCATTACAAACAGCTATCTCATTAAATTTCAGTTTACGCTAACAATAATAGGAAAAGAAATACAGACTGCCAGAGCTTTCTGTGACTGATCTATATAATTATTTTCAAAACAGTTGTGCAATTTGGTTCATGAGTTTCAAACCAGGAGCAATTCATCTCATTTTTTTTTCTACATGGCCATAAAACACAATCCACTAAACGTACTACAATTATCAGTGTTGCCAGAGAACTCTGTTTCTAATTCTTTCAAAGTCTGGATTTGACACTGGAAACAACTTTTCCAACTATCAAACTATTCATCTAATAAAAACATATTTGAATCCAGTCTCCTGGGATCTTTAGCAGATGAGAAACCTATTACTGTGCAGTGCAGCCCTATGCAAATATACTCCGAATAAATCCCACAATGTTCAGTAGGATTTACTCCCTAGTAAGCATTAAAGACAAATAGTTGTTTTGTTTTTCTAGATAAATGAAGGTGATATCATATACTGTAGCACCTATAAACCAAACAGCCGTGATATTTTTACATCTTAATTCTTAAACAGTTTTATTTTTAAAAGACAGCAAAAAATCTTCATCTCTCTCTCTAAGCCTACAATTATTTACCTTAAATTGTTGTTCAATTAGTTTTACCTTTGAGCACGCCTGTTTTCTTAATCTTTTTAAAATTATTTTTTCTTCCTTTACATTTCTTCTCACTGATCTCTAGTTGCCTAGTTTATTGCTATGATTTTTCTATGAAAAAGGACTGATCACTTTCTATGCAAAGGATTGATCACAATGACTAACAAAAGCTAAGTTCTATTGAACATTATATGGACTGTTATATATTTGTATAGTGTGTAAAATACACTTAAGTGCTGAACAGAAAATTAAAAATAATAATTAACCAGTCTCAACCAGCCCAAAACTGATTGACAATTCACGAGGGAGATAGGTAAGGAGAACAGAAGAGAGATATATAAAGAAGACACCCTGATAAAAAAAATAGTTAGAAATTACTGGAAATGGGTTGTTTTTGCTTTATTTTGTTCACATTCATATCACTTTGGCAACAAAATTCTGCCTCTCTCCCCTATCACTCTGCCAGGGGTACCCCTAATTTTAAAGAGTTATTTCCCTAAAGAACATAATGTCCTACAGAACATAATGGATATTCCTTATATTAGACACAATGGCTCCAACATGTCCCTTGTTTTTTCGAAATGTTGATCTGGCAACCCCAGTAAAGACTTCAGTCACTGAAAGGATGACTGACATGGCATTTGGTTAACAGTCATACTATGAATCACTGAACTAGATTTTCATTTTAGAAACATTATTGATAGCCGCATAACCCTTCAGAGGAAGAAAAACACAGGGTTAAGTGTTCAGCATCATACAATGGATGACAAAATAGAAATTTCTCAAGGGGAGAGGTTCTCCACCCATGCCCACCCCCTACCCCTGATGGATTGAGCTAAGCACTTTATATAAAAAGTGTGTATATAAAGCTTTGGGATATTTTAACAAACTCAACGTAGTGTAACTTTGCTGACAGCTTGTCACATTTCACTGACTGTTGGTCTGGGATCCTGTGATAACATCTGCATTCACTCAGGGTGAAAGCTTAACATAAGACAAAAAAAAGAGTAGGCCCTGCCACATGATGTTCCATCATTCTATCGGTCCTGACATGTCATCTGAATTTTTTGAATCACTAAACGCTTTTGGGACTCTGGTCCTTATTATCTTTTCTGAGTTTCTAGACTCACTCGGCAATGCTGAAAAACGTAAAAATCTGAAAACAAGATACTGGACGGCAGCTTTTTTTCCTGCCTAATCCTCAAGCCCTCATTCATGCTCACTGTTAAGCTCTCAAGACATTATAAAACTGTTAGACAAAGAAATGTGAATACCTCTGCTCTCCTCAAGAATGGGAGGAAACCAAGGAAAATCTGGATCATGCTAAGCTTTTCTTTTCACCGCAGAAATGGTAACTTAAACCTGTTGCATCAAATTATTTATAATTCCCAACATTAAGGCAAATGTGTTTCCCCCTCTTTTTTTCCCCCCATTGGAGGAGAACAAGCACTGTCACAACACTGCCGAGGAAGAGATGCTGTCCCAGAATGTCAGGGGCATGTCAAACGCATCCCTGCCATGTAAACAAAACATAAGAAAACAGGAAGCTCATCAGAATACAATCTAATTGGCTTTTAATCCCTCACTGTTTAACGTTTGATGGTACAGCACATCAGCCTTTCACAATCCCAGTGGGATCTGTGAACATAAGAACATAAGAACAGCCCCACTGGATCAGGCCATAGGCCCATGTAGTCCTGCTTCCTGTATCTCACAGCGGCCCACCAAATGCCCCAGGGAGCACACCAGATAACAAGAGACCTGCAAGGCTTCCTGGGAATTGTAGTTAAGAACATAAGAACAGCCCCACTGGATCAGGCCATAGACCCATCTAGTCCAGCTTCCTATATCTCACAGCAGCCCACCAAATGCCCCGGGGAGCACACCAGATAACAAAAGACCTCATCCCGGTGCCCTCCCTTGCATCTGGCATTCTGACATAACCCATTTCTAAAATCAGGAGGTTGCGCATACACATCATGGCTTGTACCCCGTAATGGATTTTTCCTCCAGAAACTTGTCCAATCCCCTTTTAAAGGCGTCTAGGCTAGACGCCAGCACCACATCCTGTGGCAAGGAGTTCCACAGACCGACCACACGCTGAGTAAAGAAACATTTTCTTTTGTCTGTCCTAACCCGCCCAACACTCAATTTTAGTGGATGTCCCCTGGTTCTGGTATTATGTGAGAGTGTAAAGAGCATCTCCCTATCCACTCTGTCCATCCCCTGCATAATTTTGTATGTCTCAATCACGTCCCCCCTCAGGCGTCTCTTTTCTAGGCTGAAGAGGCCCAAACGCCGTAGCCTTTCCTCATAAGGAAGGTGCCCCAGCCCCGTAATCAGCTTAGTCGCTCTCTTTTGCACCTTTTCCATTTCCACTATGTCTTTTTTGAGATGCGGCGACCAGAACTGGATACAATACTCCATGTGTGGCCTTACCATCGATTTGTACAACGGCATTATAATACTAGCTGTTTTGTTCTCAATACCTTTCCTAATGATCCCAAGCATAGAATTGGCCTTCTTCACTGCCGCCGCACATTGGGTCGACACTTTCATCGACCTGTCCACCACCACCCCAAGATCTTTCTCCTGATCTGTCACAGACAGCTCAGAACCCATCAGCCTATATCTAAAGTTTTGATTTTTTGCCCCAATGTGCATGACCTTACACTTACTGACATTGAAGCGCATCTGCCATTTTGCTGCCCATTCTGCCAGTCTGGAGAGATCCTTCTGGAGCTCTTCACAGTCTCTTCTGGTCTTCACCACTCGGAAAAGTTTGGTGTCATCTGCAAACTTAGCCACTTCACTGCTCAACCCTGTCTCCAGGTCATTTATGAAGAGGTTGAAAAGCACCGGTCCCAGGACAGATCCTTGGGGCACACCGCTTTTCACCTCTCTCCATTGTGAAAATTGCCCATTGACACCCACTCTCTGCTTCCTGGCCTCCAACCAGTTCTCAATCCATGAGAGGACCTGTCCTCTAATTCCCTGACTGTGGAGTTTTTTCAGTAGCCTTTGGTGAGGGACCGTGTCAAACGCCTTCTGAAAGTCCAAATATATAATGTCCACGGGTTCTCCCAAATCCACATGCCTATTGACCTTTTCAAAGAATTCTATAAGGTTGGTGAGGCAAGACTTACCCTTACAGACGCCATGCTGACTCTCCCTCAGCAAGGCCTGCTCATCTATGTGTTTTGAGATCCTATCTTTGATGAGGCATTCCACCATCTTACCCGGTATGGATGTTAGGCTGACCGGCCTATAGTTTCCCGGGTCCCCCCTCTTTCCCTTTTTAAAAATAGGCATGACATTTGCTATCCTCCAATCTTCTGGCACCATGGCCGTTTTGAGGGACAAGTTGCATACCTTAGTCAAGAGATCTGCAACTTCATTCTTCAATTCTTAATAACTCTTGGGTGGATGCCATCAGGGCCCTGTGACTTATTGATCTTTAATTTATCAATGAGGTCTGAAACATCTTCTCTTTTAACCTCTATCTGACTTAACTCCTCGGTCAGGAGGGGCCGTTCGGGCAGCGGTATCTGCCGGAGGTCTTCTGCCGTGAAGACAGATGCAAAGAACTCATTTCATTTCTCTGCCATCTCTAAGTCTCCTTTTATCTCCCCTTTCCCTCCCTCACCATCCAGAGGGCCAACCGCTTCTCTGGCGGGTTTCCTGCTTCGAACATATTTGAAGAAACTTTTATTATTCCCCTTAATGTTGCTGGCCATGCATTCCTCATAGTCTCGCTTGGCCTCCCGTATCACCTTCTTACATTTCTTTTGCCACAGTTTATGTTCCTTTTTATTCTCCTCATTAGGGCAAGACTTCCATTTACGGAAGGAAGCTTCCTTGCCCTTCACAGCTTCTCTAACTTGGCTGGTTAGCCATGCGGGCACTCTCCTGGATTTAGTGGAACCCTTCTTTCTTTGTGGTATACACCTCTGCTGGGCCTCTATTACTGTTGTTTTAAGCAGCCTCCATGCACTCTGGAGAGATCGGACTCTTTTTACCCTCCCTTTCAACCTCCTTCTAACCAGCCTCCTCATTTGGGGGAAGTCTGCCCGTCGGAAGTCAAGGGTTTTTGTTAGAGATTTGCCTGGTATTCTTCCCCCAACGTGCATGTCATAAGAACATAAGAACATAAGAACAGCCCCACTGGATCAGGCCATAGGCCTATCTAGTCCAGCTTCCTGTATCTCACAGCGGCCCACCAAAACGGATCGCAGCATGATCACTGTTCCCCAATGGCTCAGAAACATTTACATCTCTAACCAGGTCCTGCATACCGCACAATATTAAATCCAGAGTCACCTGTCCTCTGGTGGGCTCCGTGACTAGCTGCTCTAAGCCACAGTCATTTAGCACGTCAAGAAATCCAGTTTCCTTATCGTGACCAGAACACAAATTGACCCAGTCAATATGAGGATAATTGAAGTCCCCCATGATTACAACCCTGTCCCTCCTTGTCACCTCCCTGATCTGTTTCCTCATTTCAAGGTCCCCATCCGATTTCTGGTCTGGAGGACGATAGCACGCCCCCAGTATTACATCGCTGCACAAGCCTGGTAATTTAACCCACAGAGATTCTACAGTGGAGTCGGACCCACCTTCAATCTCTACTTTGCTGGATTCTATCCCTTCTATAAAGGGCCACCCCACCTCCAACACGCCCCTGCCTGTCCCTCCTGTAGAGTTTATAGCCCGGGATTGCGGTATCCCACTGATTCTCCGCATTCCACCAGGTTTCCGTTATGCCCACTATGTCAGTGTTTTCCCTTGTCACCAGACATTCCAGTTCTCCCACCTTTGCTCGTAGACTTCGGGCATTCGCATAAAAGCATTTGTACACAGAATGCCCTAGGATGGGCTGCTTATTCGCTCCTTTGTCCCCGCATCCTCTCATTGTGCCAAACCGTCTATCACATCCCATCACGCTACCTTTCCCAATTTCTTCTCCTACCCTGCCTTTGTCTTGTTGTTCTCTAACCTCCCCATCCTCATCCCATAGGGATGAGGAGTCCCGAACCAGATGCCCCTCGGCTCCTGTCGGCCTTCCCCCAGGGATCAGTTTAAAAGCTGCTCTGCCACCTTTTTAATGTTATGTGCCAGCAGTCTGGTTCCATTCCGGTTCAAGTGGAGCCCGTCCCTCTTGTACAGGCCCCGCTTGTCCCAAAACGTTCCCCAGTGCCTAACGAATCTAAACCCCTCCTCCCTACACCACCGTCTCATCCACGCATTGAGACCCCTGATCTCCGCCTGCCTAGCTGGCCCTGCGCGTGGAACAGGTAGCACTTCAGAGAATGCTATCTTTGAGGTCCTGGCTTTCAGCTTCCTGCCTAAAAGCCTAAATTTGGCCTCCAGGACCTCCCAGCTACACTTGCCCACGTCGTTGGTGCCGACATGCACCACAGCCGCTACCTCTCCCCCAGCACTGTCTACTAGCCTGTCTAGACGAGAAGTGATGTCCGCAACCTTCGCACCAGGCAGGCAAGTCACCATGCGGTCTTCACATCCATTGCAAACCCCCCTCTCTATGTTTCTAATAATCGAATCCCCCACTACAAGAAGCCCCCGACCCCCCTCCCGCCGAGGAGTATCCCGAGTGCGTTCGGATACGGGCCCATCCCCTGGAGAAGGGGTCCTCCCTAGGGGATTGTTTCCCTCCTCTCCAGGATGACGTCCTCCAGTCCCGAGACTTCCCATCCGGGCAGCCGAGGAGCTGCATGCCTGAGGTTGGGACGAAGCCTGATTGTCCCCGGAAGTCTCCCCACGGTCCTCCTCTGCCTGCCTGCGCTTCTCCAGGTCGGCCACCAAGGCTTCAAGGGAGCGGACGCGTTCCCTGAGACCCTGGAGCTCCTTGCACCGAGGACACACTCATGACTTATGCCCCAGAGGCATATAATCATACATGTGGCACTCAATGCAGAACACTGGATAGCCCCCTCCCTGCTGCTGGCTGCCTGACTGCATAGCTTTGTTGTTGTTGTTGTTGTTGTTTTATTTAGGGGTACTTTTATAAACCCTACACTGGTTAGCAGCCCTCTTCTCAAGGGAAGAGGAAGGGCAGTGTATGGGGCCCTGGCCTCCTTGCCCTGCTGCTGAACTCGCTCAGATGCTAAACTCTCAGTTTACCTGGCACTTGGGGTCCCAGAGGCCACACGCGTCTGGAGAGAGCCTCACGTGATAGCAGGCCTAGCTTTATGCTCCTGGCTGGCTCCTCCTCCCTCCTTCCTTCCTGATTGAAAGGGGGGCTGGTCTTCCCAGGTGAGTTTACAAAAGCTCAGGAAGACAAAAGGCTGCTGATGCAGGCTCCTGAATGGGAATTGCCCCTTCCTAGGTTCTTTCCCTCCTAGTTCTGTTCTCTTAGGCTGGACTGTTTTGTAACCTCAAGCTAGTTTTTATTTGAGTTTTTAATTATTTATTGCTGTCTAGATCCTGTGTCCCAATTTACTGAACTGTTCAGGCTATGTTCTAACTTAGATTAAGTTTAACTTGGGTTAAGTATAGGGTTAATTTAAAACAAAGTAGAAAAACCTGCTTTCCACTTTATCCTCCTCCCTTCCTTCGATTAGGTGCTACTTTAGGTGCAGCTAACTTTCAACTTTGATTTAAGTGCCTGACCCTTGGGCTCTTACTCATGAGTAGGACTCTGCTCCTGCTCAGAGTAGACCTATGTACCTCCCTTAGGTGCTAACTTTCAATTTTGCTTTAAGGTTGATTTAAAGTTAAGGTTAGAAGACAGGGAGTTAGAAAGACAAAGAGTTAGAAAGAGTACACTTACCCTCTCGTCGTCTTCCTCCTCTCCTTCTCCAAAACTCACTTGCCTTCTCCTCGCCCAGATGCTAAACTCTCAGTTTACCTGGCACTTGGGGTCCCAGAGGCACTTAGGGTTCCCAGAGGCCACATGCGTCTGGAGAGAGCCTTACACACGTGACAGAGAACTTCTTGAGCAATGTGCTTCGGGTCCCCAGTAGGGCATGTGTGTTCCATCTGTGAAGGCACCCAAGTGTTCGCAGTTTCCCTCTCAGCACCTGCCCCCACAGAACCTCTGAACCATGTCTGAAACTTTCTCAAAGGTAACAGGCGGTGTTTGGGAATTTGGTTTGAGAGCTGCTTAAAGACATACGCATGAGGAAATAGCAATGTGCGCACCTGTGGCTGTTACAGCAGGAAACTGAGAGGTGGGCAGGGCACAGATGCCTAACTTTCGGACTTAAAGATTTATAAGAGGCAGCAGAGGCTCACCAGAAAATGTTACTATGGACCAAAATCTTGGTTAACAGCTTGGCATTTATAGGTGGGAGGGTCATTGTTGGCAACCTTCACTCTCGAAAGACTATGGTATTGCGCTCTGAACGGTGGTTCTGGAACAGCGTCTAGTGTGGCTGAAAAGGCCAATTCGGGAGTGACAATCCCTTCCACAACGGGAGCAAGTGCAGTCTGTCCCTGGTCTGTCTCCCTGGCTATGGGCCTTCCTTCTTTGCCTCTTTGCCTCAGACTGTTGGCCAAGTGTCTCTTCAAACTGGGAAAGACAATGCTGCACAGCCTGCCTCCAAGCAGGCCGCTCAGAGGCCAGGGTTTCCCACTTGTTGAGGTCTACTCCTAAGGCCTTCAGATCCCTCTTGCAGATGTCTTTGTATCGCAGCTGTGGTCTACCTGTAGGGCGCTTTCCTTGCACGAGTTCTCCATAGAGGAGATCCTTTGGGATCCGCCCATCATCCATTCTCATGACATGACCGAGCCAACGCAGGCGTCTCTGTTTCAGCAGTGCATACATGCTAGAGATTCGAGCATGTTCCAGGACTGTGTTGTTTGGAACTTTGTCCTGCCAGGTGACAATTAAGCAGTCTAGTCATGCTTCAGTCTTCAAAGGCAGCCCCAAATGCAGTGTGTTATAACAGTCCAATCTAGATGTAACTACTGCATAGAAGACTGAAGCCGGGTCCATCCAATCCAATCCAGGAAAAGATGCAGCTGGTGAAACAGCCAAAGCTGGTGAAAGGCACTCCTAGCCACCATCACCACCTGACAATCCAAGATCCAGGCTGAATTAGGCACACCCACCAACTTGCAGAACTGCTCCTTCAAGGGGAGTACTACCCCTGTTAAGAATGAGCTGACAGTCTATACCCTAAGTCATTGGTCTCTTCTGCCTTCACCAAATTTAATTTATGCTTTTTCACTACATTGTTGACATTGGGTCAGAAACTGCCCCAGACACTAGTACCCAATATCAGAGGAAGGCATCATTGTTTCATTTCAGCCTTAACTAAGTTCCTGATCCAAGCTTCACAAATGTCTCCCATGGATTTTTAAAGAATCCACTGATTCCTGTGGGAAAAGAAAGTCCAAAGCAGTCAACATGAAGTATAGCAGCTCCTGGGCTGTGCCAGCCACCACATCTCCTCAAAACACTATGCGAACTCCCAGAGGAGCTACATGATGACAGAAATTTAGCTCAGTGCAAGCTGACATGGCTAAGAAATATCTCAACGAAAGACCTTTTCAGTAAGTATATTTTGGTTAGAGGGGATTATTTTGATTTTTCTGTTTTGAAAATGATGGGATACGGTCCTGTGAAGGGCAAACCTCCACATCAGAATAGGATGCACACAGGAAATATAGGAATGCCCCACTAAAAGCATGCTTGATCTCTCATGCTCCTATATAAGACATAGGATATATAAATAAATCCCCCCTCTCAGGATATATATGAAGGATCTATAAAACATAAGAGAAAAAAGACATAATAGGAAGTTGCAATTCTCTGAGCAAGAATGTCTGGGAATGCAATACCTCATCAGTGGTGTGGCACACAGTGCAGGGCCTAGGAGAGGGGCGTAAAGGGGGTAATTTGTACCCAGGTTCAGAGTCAAAAAGGGGGCCCAGGAGCCAAAGGAGGTGGCCCAGAAATTTCCTGGGATCTTACCTTTTCCTATCTATTCAGACATGTTGTCCACACGGGATGCTGGGGACATTACCATGAGCATGGGAGTTGCAGGTACTGGCAAGTCATATATGCTGGGCCATACATGACCCCCTTAACACAGTGTCAAATCTGGGAGGAAACAGGCCTGCTACAGTAGCTCTTTGGCTTGTGGATCTGCTTGGTACGAAGGCCCAACCTTGTCTTGGCCCTCCCTGCCTCCATTCCGCCCACCCGTCACTACCCTCTCCCACTCTGTTTCACCCTTCTCCCTTTGCAAAGGGGTTCAAAAGAAACTTTGTAGCCCCTGATAAAATTCCTCCCAGAGGCCCTGACACAGTGCCCTCACCATCGGAGGTTAAGCAAGGAACTACTAGCGACAAAGTCTTCTCAGGGGTAGCAGCCAGGCTACCAGTAGAACAGTCTCCCTAAAGGGAGTCACTTGCTGCCTATTCTATATCCAGGTCAGGACATCATTAGAACCGTTTTATTTGAAAGGGCTTTAACTAAGATATACCCCTGGGGGCTGGGGATAAGAATAGGCCCTCAGTTTGGCTGTACTTGTCGTAAGAGGTGACTAAACAGCCACCGGGTAGATGGGACTCGTCAGCCTGGGAAGGCAGCTCATCTGAGAGAAAGAAAACTCTGATCCCAAACCTCCACTGCCTTGTGGCTACATCCAGTTATGGAAAAGGCTTCAGGAGTCAACCTCGAGGCAAAATCCGGAGCTGGAGTCCCTGAGGCAGTTCATGGCTGAACACAGTCACGTTCTGGCAACTCCTGCGACGCCGCTGGAACCAACCGTATTGGCCTCTGCCTTTCCATTGGACCATTTCAGCGACGTGGAGAGGGGGGGTTTGCTGCATGGGTAACAGCCTATCCTCCATACCTACTTTACCCAGGCGTCACGCACTGGAGAGGACACTCTGTTCCAGAACCACCATTCAAAGCGTGACACCATAGTCTTCCGAGACTGAAGGATGCCAACAAGCTAACTGAGATAGCTGTTATTATTAAATCATCTAAGGGGTGCTGTTATTAGGAACTTCCTTATTTTTTTAAAGGCCCTTGCTGAGCAGAAAGCGTCATACAGATTTAACCAAAAATAAATACCAGTGGTGCTTTTATATTGCCACATAATCATGGAGAGCAGATAGGACTAAAGGGATGAATAGAATAGCAACCTTTTTCTTAGGTTATCATTCAGGTGAGTTGTCTGCAGCCTGCCACTCATGCTACTTCTCCTATCCGTTTCAGAGAGGCAAAACAACTTTACACCCTGTCACAGTTGGTGATAGGGTTTATTGTTTAGGTAATGTGTTGGTTCACAGGGGACAAGCCATGCTTCAGTCTTCAAAGGCAGCCCCAAATGCAGTGCATTTACTGGGTTGGCTCTCAAAGAAAGCACAAAGTGATAAATTTTGTTCGTCTCCATTCCCAGTCCCTCTATTGGAGACTTGCCAGCATCACAGCTCAAAGTAACAGGATATAAGATGGTATAATAAAACTTGTCAAAATCATCAGGCACAAGGGCCGATGGACAACTGTGTATGATGAAATATCACATCAATGGTAGGTGGGTGTGATATTCTCTGCTTTGGGCAGCCCAATCCTAACCTGTGCTGGTACAGCAGGGCGAAATGGCCTATGCTGTATCCAACTCTGGTTGGGTGGGTGGGGAGTCTGAAGGTCTACTCAGGGTAAGGGAATATTTCCCCCTTTACCCCATGTAGTGCTCCAGCCTGCCCAATGGGGTTACTCAGATGTGTGCCAGCGAAATCGATGGTGCAAATTTGAACAACCCCATCTAGGGGTTTCAGGCACGGGACAGGAGTTAGGATATGGCAGAGGCCTTCCCCGCAGATCCTAGACCTGAACCACCTCCTCCCCTCCTCTGAAACACCACTTATCTGCCTTCGTTCCACCCTTCTGCCACCTTCTCCCTGCCTCTCCACTGCTCAGTGGAGTAATCATCTCCACTGGTGGCCATTGGTGTTGATGCTGATGGGTGCAGGCCTTCCTGCTATTGCTGCTTGCTCCAGTGTAGTCACAAACATGCTTTATGGCACATTTACTCTAGGCTGGCACAGTGGCCGCTGCACCGGCAGAGTCTTACATTAGGATTGTGCTGTCAGCCATTAAGACATTTCTGGTTTTTTTCTTGAATTATTGTACACTGAGTTTTCATTAGCCGATTTCTGCCCAACCTATAGGTGTCCACGTTTGATCCCTGTTGCATATATGCAACGCTGGGCAGAAATGGCTTTTAATGAGAGCCTGCAACTATTTATTGATAAAGGCGGATGTTTATCATTCTATATGGAACAGAAAAAGAGGCTAATTTGAGACTTTCCTTGGTGACCATCAGGGAGCAGTTGTCTGATGCAGCTGTGGAAATGGAGAAGGGTATCAGAGGCCTTTGAAAAGGCTCAGGGACAGTTTGGATGCTGGAACAGGGAAGCAGGACACCTTGTGCATGAGATGAGAAGGTAAGAAGGAAGTAGCATTATTTGATATTTTACCCAAGTGCCAAAATACCAAAGGCCAACTTCTGGCTGGAAGATAATGACCAATGCCACTGCTGGTTAGATTTCACTATAAATGGATTGAATAAGGCAGCTCCTCCCCTGCTTCACTTGAAGAATGTCACACTGTCCTAGTGCGTCCTTGCGCTCCATCTCTTCACTGCTTGTTGAGCCATCAAAACACACCTTTGTTTCATTTTGCATGCAGTTTTCACCTCTGACCCAAGAAACGAGTTGTAGGCTTCCTGAACTTTATTGCCTGTTAATAGACTGCTGGCTCTCTTTTCAGCGGTTACAGAAATGGTAAGAAAAGACATTTAATTAAAGGCTCACAAAACCCAAGTCTGAAAAGCGAAGTCACTGTGCTTTTTTTTTTTTTTAAAGAATATGTTTGAGTTGCTTTTGATATTCTTTACAAGTTTGCGCCACCCTTTCAACAAATAAGAAAGACATCACTGATTTAATTATCTTCCTGTGAAACAATGGCATAACAAGTTGAATGGCGCTAAATGATTGATCTGGCTCATTCATCTTCTCCTTCCATCTATCTACACATTTTGTTTCTTTCGAGGCGTCAGGCTGATGTCCGTGTCATGGAGCGGTCCAGGGCTTTCATCAAACACACCCAGATGATCTTTCCTGCCCGCTATTTCATGACACATGGTTATAATTTCACCCATATTTCTTTGTCATTGGCTGCCATTAGCTGCATCTGTTGGGGCTTTCCCCTCCTGCTTCATTTCGCTGGAGAACGGCAGGGTTTTATCAAAGATAACCAGTTAATGAAAAGTGGATTTTTCTTGTTTTTTTCTTCAGTGTTTTGATTAGTGAACAAATATTCTAACTCTCCAGAAGACATTTTCCTCTTCAGTTAGGGAAGGACATTATTATGGCCTATTTTGGATTAAATGGCATTATTAAAGGTGATTTAGCATTCTGTTTTATGCAGCTTGGAAAGGAAATCTGCTAATATCTTAAACTTTATTTTGTTAGGGACTTGATAATTTGTGAACAATCTTGCTTTTTTTTTTTTTCTTTTGACAAAAGCAATAAACTCCTCTTAGTACAGACTTGCATTGAATATCCCAAGTCAACGGCGTTGCTTTAAGGAAACATGCCCAAACAATCAGCTTTTGACAGCTGCATCTCCTGTTATTTACAATGGCCATCACAGTAATAACTCACCATTTCTATATTAATAAGGCAGTGAAATTTATTATGATGGTATTGAAAAGTTATTAAGTACTGCATCCCAAGTGACAAAGTGCCACAGCACTGTCACCATCCAAAAGCAGTTGCCCATCCATCACCAAGCCTTCCAGATGGTCCTGCATCTTTATCGCTCCCAGGTTGGTGACATCACCTGTTCACCCCCTCAAAATTGATGATGAAAGCAAACAGATCTATCTTACTTACATTTACCAAATCAATTTAATTTTACAGGCTGTGGCTTAGTGACATATTGACTGTTTTCCTTAATGGCGTCTACTGTACTTAACGCAAAGAACTCATCTTTGAATCCAGGCTTGTGTAATGTGTCATTTCATAATACATTTTTTTTTATCACACATTTATTTAATGGGAAGAATTATGACTGTGTCAGTTTTCTTCAATTCAAATTTAGGATTGTTCTGTCTCTTTTTCTGGGTTAAGGTTTTGTGTATTTTCTTTCTAAGGAGCTGAATTGTATTTGCAACTTATCCTTCAGGAAAAATCAGGAAAATTTGGTCCTAAAATTTGGTGAGAGTCTGAGGGTTGGATAAAAAGCTTCTGCAGGCCTCATCTAGCCCCTGGGCCTTATCTTTGACACCCCTAATCTAAACCTTGTAAGCATAAATACTGCAGCTATAACACTTCTTGGCACTGAGATGTACAGTTGTTTATTTGGAAAGAAAGAAGCAATTTTTAGGGTGGCCCATCCCACCACCCCATATAAGCATAGAAAGGAAATTACTATGTGAGTAATAGTGAGTAGAAGAAGAAAATTACTTACAGCCCTGTCCTATTCCAGATTGGACTGCTCTATGCAGTGATTTGCAACAGCAGAAGATACTGTTGCAAAATGGCTGCCAACAAACCACAACACACAAGACGACAACACTCCTGGTCTATCACCAGAGCTGCCTAAAACTGATGGAGCAGGTAAGCCAGTGGCTGGCGAAGGGAGAGATAGAAATTGGTCAGGGAGGGGGGAGGAAAGGGGATAGGGAGGCTGTGCGGGTGGATCCAGCAGTGATGGCACATGGCCGGATCCTATCCCCCCTTTTTTTTGCAGCCTCCTCCTTTCTCTGCTCAGACTTGCGCCAGCAAAATCACCAGCCCAGGCCCGAGAAGCACATTGCAGAGCACATCACCAGTGCATTGCAGAGCAGGAGACTTACAGAAAAGTAAGAGAAAAGGCAATGACAGCTAAATTCTAGTGGACTGTAAAGAAGTTTTGAAAAATGTAGTCTTGCGCATAAGTTGGCACAAATGGAGAAAATTATCTGGATGGGGGGGAGGGTCTTTTTCTAGCAATGCAAGTTTGCTAAGTCAGAAAAAATATTTCACTAGCAAAAGAGAACTTTTGCGTCCAGTCCCATGTCACAAATGATTTCCAGTACACATACACTAGTGGAATGGAACAGGATGGAACCCCTAGGAACTATCAATCACATGTCTCTGGAAAGAAACCACCTTCTTCCATAGAAGCCTAAACACACATCAAGATCTTCTATAGAGCCCATGCTCTGCATGCCTTTTCTCTGAAGTGGGTGACTGTAGGGGAGATCCTTCTCTGCAGTGGCACCAACACCTGGAATTCTTTCCCTAGAGATATCCATCCACCTTCTTCCTTGCTATCTTAGGGAAGTGGCTAATGTAATACAGTTTAACTGGCCTTCTGGAACTATGTAGTGGTTGTAGAGTGTATTTATGTATAGCTGTGAATGAATTAAGTCCAAACTCACTGCTGTGCTAACAGAAGCTGCATCCACGAAGAGAAGGCGAGTCATGCTCATGGAAGGGCCCCTTCGCCTTCCACTCACTGAATGGTCTCCAGGAGCATTGCCAGAAGAGCAGCAAATAAGTTTCAATCAACCCATTTGTTAATGTTTTAATGGGATTGCTGTTGACTGTGATTCATGTTATGGCTTTTGTATTTGTATATTTATTTGTTGTTATACACCCTGTGATTTTTTTTATGTAGAAGGCCAGGATATAAATATTTCAATACATAATAAATAAATATTATTTAAAACCAACAAGGAAAATTCAGAGTTGGCTCCAGTTATCCCTTCAGAAGCAGAAATTATAAAGACTGGGAAAATGTTTTGTTCTTATGCCTCCCTGTTGTTTCTCTAACACACAGCACAAAAGCAACCATAGTTTTAGGTATACTTTAGAACAGTGGTTCTCACACATTTAGCACCGGGACCCACTTCTTAGAATGAGAATCTTGTCAGGACCCACCGGAAGTGATGTCATGACCGGAAGTGACATCAAACAGGAAAATATTTACCTATCCTAGGCTGCAATCCTTCCCACACTTACCCAGGAGTAAGTCCCATTTACTATCATTGTTAAAAGAACATACATAGTAGCTTGTTAAAAGTACAGGTCTGTAACATTTCCCCAAATGTAGTCACAGACCAGGGTAGCATCAAGTCTATTAAAAATAAAATATTGAAATGAATGGGGACCTACCTGAAATCAGCTCGTGACCCACCTAGTGGGTCCCAACCCACAGTTTGAGAAACACTGCTTTAGAAGTTACTAAACTGATGTGTCTTCTGCCAGATCCAAGATGTACACAAGAGCCTAATCACATGAAAATGTATTTGAATGCAACAAACTTTACAGGGTGTAAGTAAATGGATTCCCAGTTGCTTTTTTCAATTTCTTGTTACTGTTTCTGTTTCTCTTTTGCCTTAAGAGATACTGGCCCTTTAAGGTAAGACAAAGACAAGAGCCAAACCCAAACCTCATACAGAGTGATCACTGTGACTACAGTCCTTCCCTGTTCCAGAAAAATGAAGGTGAAGAACTGGTCCATATCCTCAACTTCCTACTGTGGAGGAACAATGAGATCAAACTCCCCGCCCCATTACCTTAAATTTCTGGCTCCCAGAAAGCTGGGATAGGGTGGTAGGCATGGAATCCATATTCTCTGATTCCTTCTGCAAAGGAAATTGTGTCCCACCACTGCTCCCTCTGAACTCAGAATCCTCTTGGGTTCATGAAAAGCAGCAATGGGGACAGGTGGAACCCATTCTCCAATCATCTCTTACAACTGTCAGTGTAGTACAGTGGCTAAAATATGAAGTAGAGATCAAGAAGATCCAGGCAAAAACAATCTACTATGCTATAAAGCTTATTGAGTATTCTTGGGGGGAAAAACCAGGAACGTTCCAGGGTAACAATCACAGAGAGAAAGTCTCTCTGTGATCAGTTTGTCACTATACACAAATACCGATCACGGGGAGGGTGAGGACAAGGCTCCTGGGCATGCACCAAGAGTAGGGACTAGGTCAATGTGTTCTAGTTAAGCCTACACACATTCACCTCTCCATAGAGAAAAATGCCTAAAACGAGGTCTCAAAATAGTGACATGAATGTGCAAGCAAAAGGAGAAAAAATACTTCTCACTGATGTGCTTGGCCCTAATCTGTCACATCCTAACCCATCCTGACAATGTGCACTGTCAAGGCCACAGCAAGGGCCAAGTAAGTGCAACAAGGGCCAAGTAATGCTGCTACAGCCCTTCCCAGTAACACCTCCAGCATCCATAGAAACACCGCCTGTTACCCATGGAGTGGCATCCTGACATCAGTGGATCACTGCCGTGACATCAGCACATCATCACAGAGTCACTGGCATGTGACATCTTTGTGTCATTGCTATGACAGTAGTGTATCATTTGCATGGCAGCCATGTCACATTGGTGTGATGGCCAAACACCACATCCAATCAGCCCCAACAGAGGTGACCAGAGAAGCACTTCCAGGGTGAACTGAACAGGGGCAGAGCCAATGAGCGGTCAATACTGAGGGAACACTAGTACTAGGGTATTTGTGTCCTAGACTATTGTGTCCCAATCAAATGTGCCCTAGTCATTGGTGTCCCTGGACATTCACATCTAGGTTTTTTTGCATCCCACTATACCTGGGAAACAAATGCCACATGTTTGGCTGGGACACAGTCATCCAGCTCCTGTCACTGGGAACACCCTCTGGCCAGCCACCAGGAATAAACAACACAGCAACAAGTACCAACCATGGTGAGATGCCCCTAGGACACTACACACACAACACAAGGATGTTGCAGCACCCCCACCTCCTGCAGGAATTACAGTGGCATCAGTAGCAAAGAAGCAAAAGCAAAAAAGGAGTCCTGCACACAGGTTCAAGTCCCCTCATTCCACTCACTCAAACACAGACATCTAAGGAATACCTTTTTGAGAAGAGCAAGGGTAGAATGTTAGCTCCCGTGGAAGATGGCAGCCACATGAAACAGACACACAGCCCCTTCATGGCAAGTGTTCAAATTCATGTGGTGACCTCCCTTATGTCACCATAACCCTTATGTTAGCAAGGGATTGAAATTAGTCACAAGGGAAGCCTCAACAGCACTCAGACAAAGCAGGGTGCAGGTAGCAAACTGCACAAAGATACAGGAGCCAGGCAAGGTGAATTAGGGCCCAAGGAAAGAACTTGCCCTCACCAGCAAAGAATGTACGTTTGCAAGACTGGTCAGAAACATCCCTGGCAGAGACAAAAGCAGAGGAGGAGGAGGAAGTTTCCAGAATCCACTGCAGTCACACCACCCAACCAATCACAGCAGGAGAAAGACAAAGAGCACCTCATCTGGCTTTTATAAGCTTGCATCACCACAAAAAGGTACAACTGGCTGGGAGGCTGGAGCACATGGTCCAATGAGAGGGAGCACTGCATGGACACATCATTGGGCTGGCATGTGACACATGTGACCTAATGCAGTGGTCCACTCAGCTAGCCACACCCAAATACAGTGTATGTCGTTTGCCTCATCACTGGCACTTGCTGGTTCGGCTGTTAGTATGTTGCCCATCCTGTCCCTCTGCCAATGCCCACCATATGCCATGGTAGCTGAGAATAAGGGACTCATGATAACGGAGAAGGGTTTCCCCCCTCCAGATCCAAGAAGCCACAGATTGGGGGTGCCATGGACTCTGGGAACAGAGAGGCCCCTCCCCCTGTGGAGTATCACACTGAGGCCAGCTGAAACAAGAAACAACTAGGGTGGGATCCCTGTCTAGAGATGTACAATTTCCAGAAATTTTGAAGCTCAGAAAAAAAAACCCAGGTTTTTCCGTTTTTTTCGGAAAAAAACATTTCGGAAGTGCTACATTAGCACTTTTTTTTTTCTTTTCCAGATTGATAGTCATTTTAGGAACATAAAATATGACTATGGACAATTTGACTTGGCATAAAATTATCACAACTAGCATATTAAAAATATGGTGTATCCAAACAATTATTACCAACAGAATTTACTTTTTTAATAATATTTATTTGTAATTGTAACAAATGGAGCAACAATCTCCTGAACTGTTTACTAGTTCATGTGGAACAGACAAGAAAACCTCCACCAAACAATTTTTAAAAATCCAGAAGTAACAATTAGTCATATTTCCTCTCCACTGTATTAAAGAAAAATTGAAAAAAAACCCATTCTCATAAAAGGATTGAAGAGGTGGGAAGTGTATAGAAGGGACTAAATTTCAATGAATGGGCATGAAATTTAATCAGAATCATTTTCTGAGCTGTAATTATCAGTTTCAGTCTCTGCTTCTGCAGCTCCTCTGTTGTCTGTCATTATCACAGTTATTATGGACTTCTAAAAACTGAAGGTTTGCCCGGATTGAAACAAGCTTTTCTACCCTTTCACATGTCAGTTTATTTTCTGATTTAGAGTGAGTGTTTCCAAACATAGACCAGATTCTTTCACATGCTGCAGAAGATGGAGGAATTTGAAGAAGGCAAGAGGAGTCAGAGGCTGCGTTGTGCAAAGACCTTGCCACCATGTTGCAGGAGGAATATGTTTGGCAGAATCCCAGATTGCATTGCTGGACCAAATCCCTGAAGATGTTCTAAATTCTGCAACATTTGAAAGTACCTTCCCAACCTCAAGTTCTAAATGTGATGCTTGTTTTGAATGAATTGGATAGCAACAAAATTCTTCCCTTTTTAAAGTTAAAATCTTTCACTTTACTTTCTTCTGTTACCTTTCTCTCTTCTAGGGACCTGCAGTGGAACTCTGGCAATGGTACAGTCCTGAAAAACAAAAGGGATTCTTATAAGTGTTTGACTGGCAGTAGCAATGGTTGGGTCCCTGACATTTCCCAAAAAGATGTAGATACTCCCTGCTCTTAGCTGTTGCAGAAGGTAGGGATGGTTAGGCAACACAGTGATAGCAGAGATGCACTGTTATCCCTGGGGGGTGGGGAAGAGACATGAAAGGGAAATGCAGCATCAATACATTGCAGCATGAGAGTTCCTTTTCCCTTTGCTTACCTGTATGGGGTGCAGTGTCCTTCACTTGTTGAGTGATGAGGTAGAGGTACCAGCTGAGTGTTCAAGGATGGAAGCCCCCAGGGGGCAGAATACCTGTGATAAGAACTCTAAGAAGACAAGTATTAACAAAATACCTTGCCATACATGTTGCAAGGGGCAATAAATTGTTTGTGGCTGATGGGCTATGCTTGGCTGCCACATGTTATCTAAATTCTGTGCTTTGTGGTAGGAAAGTGGGGGATGGCTGGGGGGTGGCAGGAGGTGCAATTTTCTGCTGTTTTTCCCTTCACCATTGTTCCTTGTGGTGTTTCTCCTATCTACACCAGCTCTGCTGTTAGCATAGTGTTTTTCTAGCATCACCAGAATGTTCATTGTCTGAAGGGGGCTCAAGAGATGGTGTATGTCGACGACTCCTCATCCGTCTCACATCCTTCTAATGATCATCCAATGCCAGACCCCAACATCCTCCCTGTTTTGGACTCTATGCCAATAGAGTTGTGCTGGTGTCTGAGTGATCTTCAAGCTACAGTGGCATGGCATTTTTTGGTGCGCTAGAGTTCATGGAGCATCTGTTGGTCGGCAGGCTTCTATACTAGGGAGTGTTGTTGTGCTGGCATATGCAGAGATAACAACAGTGTATCTTGAGGGTAGGACTGGACTCTTCGAGGGGGAAGTTCAGGTTCAAATCCCTGATCAGCCACAAAGCTTATTGGGTGACCTTAGACCAGTCACTAGTTCTCAGTCTAACCTATTTCACAGCATTGTGAGGATAAAAGGAGGAGTGGTATATAAATGGGGAAATAAACAATTAGGATAGGGTAGGAAAGCAATCTAAAATAACAAGAATATTTCTGTCCCTTATTTTTTAAATGAGTACAATGAGCAAACATCACTGATAGCCCAATCTTAATTTTTCTCCCCATCACCATCAAAGTGACACCAAACTGGAAAAATACTGCATGGGGGGGGGGCGGGGGGGCCAGGGGGCTTCAGCAAGGGAAATGAATTTTAAATCCCCTTACCCCTGCATAACCCTGCTGACCCACAATGGGTCTCCTTGGACCTGCATTGGCAATTTTGCCACTGCAAGTCCAAGGACAGAAAGGAGGCAGGGAGGTTGCTGCTGAAGGAGATAGAATCCTCATTGATAAATTAAAGATCAGTAAGTCACCGGGCCTTGATGGCATCCACCCAAGAGTTATTAAGGAATTGAAGAATGAAGTGGCTGATCTCTTGACTAAAATATGCAACTTGTCCCTCAAAATGGCCACGGTGCCAGAGGATTGGAGGATAGCAAATGTCATACCAATCTTTAAAAAGGGAAAGAGGGGGGACCCAGGAAACTATAGACCGGTCAGCCTAACATCTATACCGGGTAAGATGGTGAAATGCCTCATCAAAGATAGAATCTCAAAACACATAGACGAACAGGCCTTGCTAAGGGAGAATCAGCATGGCTTCTGTAAGGGTAAGTCTTGCCTCACAAACCTTTTAGAATTCTTTGAAAAGGTCAACAGGCATGTGGATGCGGGAGAACCTGTGGACATTATACATTTGGACTTTCAGAAGGCATTTGACACGGTCCCTCACCAAAGGCTACTGAAAAAAACTCCACAGTCATGGAATTAGAGGGCAGGTCCTCTCCTGGATTGAGAACTGGTTGAAGACCAGGAAACAGAGAGTGGGTGTCAATGGGCAATTTTCACAACGGAGAGAGGTGAAAAGCGGTGTGCCCCAAGGATCTGTCCTTGGACCGGTGCTTTTCAACCTCTTCATAAATGACCTGGAGACAGGGTTGAGCAGTGAGGTGGCTAAGTTTGCAGATGGCACAAAACTTTTCCAAGTGGTGAAGACCAGAAGTGATTGTGCGAAGCTCCAGAACAATCTCTCCAAACTGGCAGAATGGGCAGCAAAATGGCAGATGCATTTCAATGTAAATAAGTGTAAAGTCATGCACATTGGGGCAAAAAAATCAAAACTTCACATATAGGCTGATGGGTTCTGAGCTGTCTGTGACGGATCAGGAGAGAGATCTTGGGGTGGTGGTGGACAGGTCGATGAAAGTGTAGACCCAATGTGAGGCAGCAGTAAAGAAGGCCAATTCTATGCTTGGGATCATTTGAAAAGGTATTGAGAACAAAACGGCTAATATTATAATGCTGTTGTACGAATCTATGGTAAGGCCACACCTGGAGTATTGTGTCCAGCTCTGGTCGCCACATCTCTAAAAGGACATAGTGGAAATGGAAAAGGTGCAAAAGAGAGCGACTAAGATGATTACGGGGCTGGGGCACCTTCCTTATGAAAAGGCTATGGCGTTTGGGCCTTTTCAGCCTAGAAAAGAGACGCCTGAGGGGGGTCATGATTGAGACATTCAAAATTATGCATGGGAAGGATAAAGTGGATAGAGAGATGCTCTTTACACTCTCACATAACACCAGAACCAGGGGACATCCACTAAAATTGAGTGTTGGGAAGGTTAGGACAGACAAAAGAAAATATTTCTTTACTCAGCGTGTGGTCGGTCTGTGGAACTCCTTGCCACAGGATGTGGTGACGGCATCTGGCCTGGATGCCTTTAAAAGGGGATTGGACAAGTTTCTGGAGGAAAAATCCATTACGGGGTACAAGCCATGTGTATGCGCAACCTCCTGATTTTAGAAATGGGCTATGTCAGAATGCCAGGTGCAAGGGAGGGCACCGGGATGCAGGTCTCTTGTTATCTGGTGTGCTCCCTGGGGTATTTGGTGGGCCACTGTGAAATACAGGAAGCTGGACTAGATGGGCCTATGGCCTGATCCAGTGAGGCTGTTCTTATGTTCTTAATCCAGTGCAGGCCTTTCACAACAAATCCTCCCCTCCCACAACCTCTCCACCCTGTTACGGCTCCTTCCCACTTCCATTCCACGCTCCCACCACCCCTCTTTTTTCATTTTATCTGCCCCCATGAGTGTGAACTTTGGTGATGGCGAGGGTGGGAAGGTGCAGGCCTTTCTGCTGGCACTCTCGGCAATACACTAACTTGCTTTGTGAGAGGCACTGATTGCTTTATGGCACTCAGCTCAGTCACAGGAGCCTTGCCACCATTTGGCGGCATGGGAAAGATTGAGCTGTGAGTATGACTTATCTCTGCAGCATCCAGGGAGTCTGATGCTGAGCACTCACAAGTACACATGGAAATCAGATAAACCATGGGTTGCCAGTTAATCACGACTACCCTACCAGATTGCCAAAACATAAACCTGAGAAGTACTTTTTGTCTACGTTTGCACTTTGGAAGATGGAGTTTGCATTTCATATAGTTTAAATGCTTAAATATAGCTTGCAATTTCAAAAAATAAAAAAATAAAAAGACGGGTTACTTACACCAAAAACTTGGGGCAGGTTGGGAAATTAATTTTAATTCATTTTAATTTGTTGATTATTAAAACATTCATATTACCCACAAATCTCATAAATTATCCTACAACTCATTCATTCTGACAGTAATAAAAATGCAATGCATTTTCTGTTTTTCATATCTGATACTTTCTGTTTCCACTTTCTCAATGCTCCTCAATATGTCTCAATACTACATTGTGTATTCCAAAACCAATTGGGTAAATTTTGCATCCATGAACACTGATGATAAAGCCACAGAAGAGGAGGAACCAAAATGTTCAACATGCTGCAGAAAACTTTATGCAATTTATGGGAGTACAAGTTGAAGGAGAAGAGCTGTAGGCCACCTACAAGTTTTAAAGCAGTAGCAGCCTCCTGGAGGTTCCAGTGTGGGACCTGCGGGTTACGGGCTCTGAAGCCAGTGAGTCCATGGCGAGCTGGAAGTGTACGGTAAAGGCATCTACATGGCTCTTGTCCATCTTAGCCACAAGTCTCATGTGTGTCACAGTAATGGCTCTAGGTATCTTTCTACCTGAGAGATACGGCAAGATTAACAATGGAGAAGAAAACAGCAGAGGCATGAAGTTGGTTGAAGTGTGCTGCAACTTACTTAACAAGTGCTGCTGCGGAGCTTATGTGCATTGGACCGTTTGCCTTTGGTCACTGCCTGTCAATTGTTGGCTTGCTTCTGATAGCTGAACTCTCAAAAGGCTTTTGCTGCATTGGCTACCCGCAGGCCTCCCCTTCAAAGCCAGCTCTGGTGGCAACAGCACTCCCAGGCCCGGCAGCTATATTGGTTCCTTGACAGCGACGGACTAAATGGCTTCCGGTGTTCAGAATGCGGGGGAGGAAGGAACGCTGGTGACAGCACTTCTAGAACCACTTTTAGCAACAGCAGCCCTGTCCATTTCCCAAGCAGATTCTCCCCCACCCTTTAGTTGCCAGACTGTATTGAAAACGGAAGTGACATTGAAACCGCAGCCAGCCCTGCAATGTGGGCAACATCATAACAAAGCAGTGCGGGCAACATTTATTTATTTATTTATTTATTAGGTTTGTATTCCGCCTTTCTCCCCGAAGGGCACCCAAGGCCTTCATAACATCATAACAAAATGGCAGTTTGAGGGGAAGCTGGTTCTGTGCATCCCCCAACCCCAACCCTTCCAGGCATGTCCGCCCAGTTGTGTAGGACAGAGTGGGAGGAAGGGTCAACTTGACGGGGGGGGGGTTTGCAGGGTGAATGCAAGAGATGGGAAGGTCTATGAAGGGGAGGGACTGAGTCAAGAGGTGAGTGCAGCAGCGGGGAGTGTGTGCCAGGTCTGAACCAGTGGCTGTGGAGGGGTTTTGCAGTGGAACCCAGTTCTCTTGTGTCCAGTTCTGGTCACCACATCTCAGAAAGGACATGGCAGAGCTGGAGCAGGCGCATAAGGGAGAGACCAGAATGATGACTGGGCTGGGGCACCTTCCTTTACTCAATATGTAATTAATTTGTGGAACTCCTTGCCACAGGATGTGGTGATGGTATCTGGCCGCCCTTAGGAGGATATAGCATTTGGGGCTCTTCATCCTAGAAAAGAGGTGCCGGGGGGGGGGGGACATGATTGAAACATAAAAAATTAAGCGGGGAATGGACAGAGTAGATGTAGGGATGCTCTTTGCACAACACCAGAACCAGGGGACATCTACCTAAAGTGAGTGTTGGGAGAGTTAGAACAGACAAACGAAAACGTTTCTTTGCTCAGCTTACAACTGTTCTGTGTAACTCCTTGCCACAGGAGAGGATGATGACATCTAGCCTATAAGTTTTTAATAGGGGAAGGGACAAATTTCTGGAGGAAAAGTCCATTACAGGTTATAAGCCATGATGGGTATGTGCAGCCTTCTGGTTTTAGAAGTGGGCTACCTCAGAATGCCAGATGCATGGGAGGGCACCAGGATGCAGGTCTCTTGTTGTCTTGTGTGCTCTCTGAGGCATCTGGTGGGCCACTGTGAGATACAGGAAGCTAGGCTAGATGGGCCTTTGGCCTGATCCAGCGGGGCTCTTCTTATGTTCCCCTCACAGTATTTTTCAAGTGGTTGCTCCTAGTTGTGTTGGCATCCTTCAGTCTCAGAAGACTATGGTATTGCGCTCTGAATGGTGGTTCTGGAACTGAGTGTCCTTTCCAGTGCACAAAGCCTGGGTAAAGTAGATATGGAGGATAGACTGTTTCCCATGCAGCAAATCCCCCCTCTCCGCATCGCTGAAATGGTCCAATGGAAAGGCAGAAGCCAATATGGTTGTCAAAGGAGTTGCAAGAACATGACTGTGTTCAGCCATGAACTGCCTCAGGGACTCCGGCTCCGGATTTTGCCTGGAGGTTGACTCCTGAAGCCTTTTCCATAATTGGATGTAGCCACAAGGCAGTGGAGGTTTGGGATCAGAGTTCTCCTTCTCTCAGATGAGCTGCCTTCCCAGGCTAACGAGTCCCATCTACCCGGTGGCTGTTTAGTCGCCTCTTACGACAAGTACAGCCAAACTGAGGGGCTATTCTTATCCCCCAGCCCCCAGGGGAAGGTTGTTCCTAGCATCCTTCCATGAAAATGATGAAATCACAGGTTTGGTGTCCCTTTGCTTGTTTCCATTTTTTCCTTTAATTGCTGCCATCTGTTTAAAATATGTTTTCTTCGTTGATTAAGAATCAGACAGTTGTCTCTTTCACAGTGAGCTACGGATACTTGGCCTCAGCATATGATTGGCCTGCTGGCAAATACTAAAACCACAGTGACAAACTGCAAAAAAGCTTGACCTTTGCCCTTGCCCAGTGACCTCTTGTTCGATTTGTGCTTTAGTCAACCAATACCTGATTAGATGACGCTCAGCTTCAGACCCACAAACTGAGATAAAATTCAAATTTACAGCTTTTCATTTGAGATGCTCTGCAGCACTCTAATTATGAACTACATCACAACAAATTCTTTTTCCCCCGCAAAACATTTAACAACTGAAGTACACGTACAAGCAAAACTGACATGATCTTGCTAACTTATCTGGGCCAAATCTTTGGAAACTAAGAGGTCCAATTATAGTACAGAATACTATACAGTAGGGAAGCAGTGAATATTCTTGTACATTGGTTGAACATTAGCAACTACAGTTCCAGGAATTTTCAGTCCTTCCTGTCCTACACATCAACTTTTAAATGCTTCAACCTAGACACTCTTCATTAACTATCAGCAAAACAAGGCCCATATGTCTGTGAATATTATTCATATACTTGACTTACAGTCATATTAACAAGTGGAATCTGTAACAAAATGTGGTGGTGTACCCTCCCAGGACAGTGCTCCTTTTCATGGTTCCAGCCAGCCTGGAACACAAGCTAAGCGCAGGGCTGGCCCAGCCATGAGGCTGGCTGAAGCACTCCGAGCGATGGGACGGAGAGCAGCAAACCGATGAGGGTTGCCTCTTTGGCCTGCCACGCTCCCCCCCCAGTGGTAGCCCACATCTAGTACTGTCACCACTGCCAGCAATTACAGTGGTAGGGCCGCAGGAAGTAGCAGCAAGCAAGGCGATCCTGCTCTGAGTGCTTCCCTCCATGAGCAATCAGAACTGGATAACTCCAGCTTCTTCTCCTTCTTGCCCACCAAGAAGGATAGACAGATGGAAGAGAAGAAGGAGGCAGAGCCCCTTTCCTCCTTACCTTGAAGTCTGCTGCAGCTCTTTCCCCTTGCTCTCCTCCTGGTGATGTTGAAGCAAGCAGACTGGGAGGAGCCTGGGTGCTCCCACCATGTTCTGCCCATCCTGTTTGTTTCAACAGGGCTGGCAGGAGCAAGTGGGAAGAGGCAGTGGCAAATCTCTAGGTAAGAGAAAGGAGTGGGGCGATCACTATGCTCTGCCCTCACTCTTCTCACCCACCCACCTGCTTCCTTATGCAACCAGACAGGCAAGGAGGGGGAGGAGGAAGCTGTAGTGATGGGACACACATATGCTAATGCACCTGCAAGTTTATTTTCAAAAAGAGGAGTGCAAGCTGGCAGGGGTGGCAGCAAATCCACCTCAGTTCAGGCAGCAGATCCAGTGGAACCACCCTTGCTCTGCAGTAATGTTCTGGGAAGTGGAGGAGTTTCAGGAGGGAAGATGGGGAAAAGGATACCTTAGTTCTTTCCTATTGCTTTGAGATGTTCCTCTGCTGTGCCATATAGCATTGGAAGGTCCATTTGATGACAGGCTACCAGTCCTACACCTGCACATTTCAAAAATACCAAGTGTTTTTGGTATTCAAAAATACCAAGATTTAAAAAATTGTGGTGAGTAGTGATGTCACCCCTCCTGGTCATGTCACCCAGTGCTCACTGCATCCCCCACACCGCTCTAGCGACATCACTACTCATGTCACATCTGATTAAAAAAATTCTAGAGAACACAATTTCTGCTGCAATAAGTTACCAGCAGTTGGAAATATACCTAAGCAGGGTATGAAATGGCAAGCTATCCACTGCATTACACCTCATCTTCAGATGAAAAACAATCTGCTCAGACTAGAAATAATGCATCTTCTCACCACTCTGAGATTTAGGGCACAATCCAAAGGTGCATTTGCAATCCAAAGGTGCAATCCATGTAAGGCACATTTGTGCCTCCTTAGGAAGAAGCTGCATCGGCGCACAGAGGAAGCTGCGTCGGCTTCCTCCGAGTGCCTTGTGTCGGCTTGGAGTCAAGTGCCAGCTTATGGCCACTATCCTGCACTGGATACAGCGCAAGCCTCTTGGCTTGCCTGTTCCAGCGCAGGATAGGATTGCGCCCTTAACTTTTCAAGGTCCAGGGAAGGAAACCAAACCCTGAAGAATGACAACGTTGCCAACACACAAGAAGAATGTTAATAAGCCTGTGTCAAAAAGGAAAAATAGGGAAAATATAGGGATTTATCAGGTACACGTACTAGGAAATAGGAGTTACTCTTGGTAAAAAGAGACAATTAATAATAATAAATAATAATACAAGTATTTATATACCGTCTTTCTTGGTCGTCAAATTTCTCCTCAGGCTTTATTCAAGGCGGTTTACATAGGCAGGCTGTTCTACATCCCCGTATGGATTTTTACAATTGAAGAAAGGGATTTTTACAATTATGTGGTTCATAACTTTCAAGAACCACAACATTTCAGATGGATCTTTCTGGAGCATTGGAGCATTTGTACTCCAATAGACTCATCTTGTGTTTAGCTACTTGGTAATCTCTGGCGAGCCTACTGAGAATCGCCCAGATTCTGAAAAGGGCAGATTTTTGAAATTTATCTCATTTACCCTGAAGACTGAATACAATAGCTGCTACACCACAACACAAATTGCTGGCAACAAGATAAATGCAAACTATGCTTGCCTTCCTTTTAAACAAGATGGAAAATTTGGCTGTATGTCATTGTGTATTGCTAATGAATCATATACGAATGAATTTTTTTTATATGGCATCAGACCACTACTGGATAAAGGACTCAAGTTCCATTTTGTGTGCCATTTTTACCTCTAAAAATAGTATGACCAGTCTACCTTGAATATTGTCTCCAAGCACAAAGGAAATAATGTACAGTTACAAAATGTAACCTTCGTACAATTTTTTTTCTTAATGGCACGATCTGCTCGATGTTGATCCAAAGCTATGTATCTCTTGCCTTCATCAACAAGACAACAGGAGGTGCACCAAATCAACTGTGTGAACTTACTGCCATGAAATAAGCATTATCATAGTATAAAGTGATGAAGAGCCACCTTGTGGCTTTCCTGCATTTACTAGAGAGATGAGGAAACATTTTTGCATTCTTCAGCCTGTTTTAAAAAGAAATAGTGTCAGGCGACAAAAGTATAATCCTAGATCCCCACTGGTATACCACAAATGCTTACGTACTTTGTAGCTGGCAACATTTTAATGTGGCGGGTACAGAAGTTCTCCATCTCCAAGCACACATTTTCCTGACTCTCTCTGAATGGAATATAGATGGCCTGATGCGGAAGATACAAGGAAAGGGGGTAGACCTGGTCCGCTGCGATCTGAAGCCAAGGATGATGTGTGGGTGTATGAACTGCAGCCAGAGATCACTGAGAGATACGGAGGGACTAAGGCAAGGTTCCCTAGGTAGGTGTGACGGGTCAACACAACTGTGACAAAGCATTCCTACTGAGACTTGACAAGGCACAGGACCAGGAAGGAAGGACTCCAGACCTAAAAGTTCTAGAAGCCACTTTGAGGCGCAGCATAGCCTATGATGCTAAAAACCATTGTGACTAGCCTTGTTAGACGTGATCGCAATCCTTAATACAGCAGAAGTGGCTATGTTACCATGCTAAGTAAGAAGCTCTGCATAAAATCCATGAGGCATTATCATTTTAGAGCTGCTGAAGGTGAGGAAATCTACCCATCTCTCACTGGCGCTTGCTGAAAAAGTCTTCTAACATCTTTTGGGATTTATCACACTTTCCCCAATGGATTTCACTATTACAAACTGCAAAAAGGACATTTATTTTGCAAGTATTATGGCTTTGCAGGACTGCTGCTCTTAATGTACAAATATGAACACTCTCATTCCAATAATTAAGCTTTCAAATGGATGTTACCTAATTTCATAGGATACACGTTTCTGTCCTGTGACACAAAACATCAAAAACCAAAGGGAAAAAATGCAGAGGTTAAAAACGTTCAGATAATGATCTTGTCTCCCTTCCTCCCCATCATTTATTCTAAAGAAGACATGTTGAATTTGCAAAGCAAAGGTGGAAAGCATACAAGGAAAGATGAGAAATCCATGGGGACCTGTCTCTACAAAAGTATGTTTTCTCTCTATATTACATTATAGGGTCCATGATTGTCAATTCTTAAATACTCCAAAGAATTTCTTTTAAAAAATATTTGCACCCTGAACCAAAAGCAAACACATTAATAATAAGACTGAAAGCAAGACAAAAACATGGACGTGTTCCTACCTCCCATCCATGACTGGGATCTTTAAGACTTGGACAACGTTCTCCTACATATGGCCCAAATCTTTCACCTACTTCAATTTTTCTTTTGGTCCATATCCCTAATCCAGCTCCAGGAATATTTGACTCTCGAAGCTCAAACTCGGATGGAATCGGGATATCATCAGGAATATATATGGGAGCTTTGTAAGGAGATCCCTCCTTGGATGTGAAGGCTTCACTTGATGTTGCTGGAGAAGATTGCTCGTGGATACTGAGTGACAGAGCAATTGGCTCTCCATCATTTTCAGGTGCTTCTTCCAAAGGAATTTCAGGGGAGGTTTCAAATACACACTCATTGCCTGAAAAGGATTGCAAACATTAAGAAGATGAGTAGAAGTGCTAGAGAGATATGTACAAAATGATTGCATTGCCAGTGTTCACTCTCACACCTACCGCACGTATTACCCCAGTAGGTTTATCACAAGATCTTTATAAGTTATTACAACACTTATAAACATATGAAAACATAAAACTGATGTGGGAAAATGTTACATAAATGTTTAGTTTCACCTCATGCAGTGGCAAGGTGGTGATAGGTTACATGAGTGTGGTTCAAGAGCAGTTCAAATTGGTGGATGTTTCAGATATTTGTATAAATACCTGAATAAATTTATATAAAATTGAAACCCATACTTGACTCCAAAATGTGTATTGCATACTGTGAAACTAAACACATCGAGTGACCACCCAGTCAAACTCACATTATACAGTGCCAGATTTGAATTATTTTTTTTTAAAGAGGCATTACTTTGTACCAACCCTCATACTTGTACTTATGGAGTACCTTGTGAAATAACTGTTTGGAATTTGAAATGGGAACATAGATTGGTTGGCAACCTTCAGCCTTGAAAGACTATGGTATAAGCCTACAGCACCCGGTATTCCCAGGCGGTCTCCCATCCAAGTACTAACCAGGCCTGACCCTGCTTAGCTTCCAAGATCAGACGAGTGCACCCATACCAGATTTGCAGTTATCAGTATAATTGACAGCCTAATCCTAACCCGCACTGGCATGGGGGGGGGCCCAGCTGGCCTGCCTTGTATCCAACACGGGGTTGAGGCCCAAAGCGGTTCAGCCTGGGACAAGGGGAATTCCTTCCCTTCCCCTGGATAACACTGAAGCACCCCCAATAGGCTACTTGGATCTGCACCACCTAAAGAGCAGCTTTGGGGTGCCTGGAACCGGTGTGAGGATCTAGCACAATGCCGGATCCTGCCCCCCCCGTTCACTCATGGCCTGTCCGCAGGCCTGTCTTCCCCCACCCTGCAACGCCTCCTTCCCTCCCTCCCCATGTTCCCCAGGCCCCCGCGCCAGCCTGACTCAGCCAGCACGGGCTTACCTTCATACCGGCCCAAAGGGGCTTGAACCAGCCTCCCTGCTCTCCCGGTGGTGCAAAAGTGTTTTACAGCACTTTCGTGACACCACTGGGCCAGCACAGTCCCTTGAGCCAGCCCATATTCTTTTTTTGCATTGCACCCTGGAAGTAGCTATGGTCAGTAGATAATAATTGAGGGTGGTATACTAGTAGTGTTATGACTTCTGCAGGTTATGTCAGACACATGGGAACCACCTGAAATAATCCTGCATGACTCACTGAGATTCAGCCACTACATGGAGCTGCTGCCATGTGAAGGCTGTTTCAAACCATTATTTGAAGTTGTTTTGCAGCATGGTTTGGAAACCAGAGTTAAACCACATTTCCTGGCTTTGTCCAAACCATAGAACTCTGGTTTAAAGAAAAGAAGACATAAACATCATGGCTCCATATTAGAGATTCTAAGAGAAGATAGATGACAAAACAGGTCACAGCACCTAGAAGTTCACAAATGGCACACACCTCTCTGCTTCCAGCTTCACCTGTTTACTGGGGAAACTGAGAATGAACTGGGGAGAAAGGTAGTTCTCTGCCACCATCCAAAGCTAGAGAGTCCAGAATGAAGGAAGTTGCTTTGGGAAAACCTCCCACCCTGATTAACAGAGACCCCACCCCCAATATCTGAGGGGGTCCCCTTATAAGCAAACACTAGCAAAACACTTGCTTCTAATGTCAGACGTGGGCAAAAGCGCAAAGGGGTAAGTGTGTTTTTTATAACAGGTTTCACCTGCAGGATTGGATATTGGAGAGGTCAGCTGTGTTTCTGAATTTCCTGCTCTGGGAAATCAGATTGGCTTCATGGTTCAATGAACTGGCTCAAAGACAAGTTCTGTGTTTACCAGTCAGTTGGAAAACAAGGGGGATTGGACAAGTTTCTGGAGGAAAAATCCATTATGGGGTACAAGCCATGATGTGTATGTGCAACCTCCTGATTTTAGAAATGGGTTATGTCAGAATGCCAGATGCAAGGGAGGGCACCAGGATGAGGTCTCTTGTTATCTGGTGTGCTCCCTGGGGCATTTGGTGGGCCGCTGTGAGATATAGGAAGCTGGACTAGATGGGCCTATGGCCTGATCCAGTGGGGCTGTTCTTATGTTCTTATGTTGTGTCTGTTGTCTTGTGTGCTCCCTGGGGCATTTGGTGGGCCGCTGTGAGATACAGGAAGCTGGACTAGATGGGCCTATGGCCTGATCCAGTGGGGCTGTTCTTATGCTCTTATAAAAAAGGAGATGCTCACAAAATAAATCACACCGGAGCAGATGCTTTGGCATAGCAACTGATTCTGACTACCTCAGGAACCCTTTCAGTATGCTGCAGTATCTCAGATATGCGCCACATCAGCCAACTACTGCTGGTGCCTGGATCACTGTCTGGAGAGTAAAATGATCCCTGAGGTTACAGGCTAGCCACACTGATTTATAGCAGGGCTCTCCAAACTCTAGCCCACAGGCAGGATCTGGTTCCCTGCCTAAGCCCTCCCCTGCATGAACAGAATATACCATTCTACCAGGGATCCTCCACAAAGTGCCTCTGTGTGCCCCAAGTCTTCGCCACATGCAGCCTTTTCTGACTTCTGATGCCCCAGCAGGCTTTGCACCCGGATTTCAGGGCAGAATCGGCGGGACACGGCAAAGACTGGGACATATGGAGGCACTCTGCAGAGTCTTCCCAGCAGAACAGTAAGTGCCACCCACACTAGGGAAGCCTTTGCTGGCACGCAGCAGTCTCTACTTTGGAGACTTATAGGAATGGAAGAAGCCAGGGTCCCCTTTGTGGGAGAGCCTGGGCCTGACTTGCCTGAGGTCTAGCTTAGACCACTCTGAAAAATACACAACTACCGTATTTTTCGCTCCATAAGACGCACTTTTCCCCCTCAAAAAGTGGGGGGGGGAAGTGTGTGCGTCTTATGGAGCTAATACTGGGGGCAAGGTCAGCACCGGGGGCAAGGTCCTCATTTGCACAGGCGCCACAGGGGGAGGGCAGGCGGAGAACAAAGGGGGCAAGGTCCGCACTGGGGACAAGGTCCTCATTTGCGCAGGTGCCACAGGGGGAGGGCAGGCTTACTTTAAAAGTAAGTTTTCCTCCTCTAAAAACTAGGTGCGTCTTATGGTCAGGTGCATCTTATGGAGCGAAAAATACGGTATATTAACACAGAAATGGATTCCTTAAGTGGATTCCTGAAGAGGAGGTGGGATCTCAGCATTCTAGCAGAGATGAACAAATCCAATTATCATATGAATTATCTACTCATGAAGAGGTGAGTGTATCTGCAGGCAGGAGAATGAGGTGACAGAATGCTGAGGCAGCAGAATGGACAACGGCACTTTGAGTTTTGAATGCTCCTTCACATAAAAAGTACTCCCTGCATATAGCACAGCAAGGAGAAAGGTGCTATCCAAACCCTTTACATGCTATGCCTGTTTTCTAGTACAGAGAGGGTTTTTTTAGCCATTTCTGCCCAACGTCGCATATATGCAACAGGGACCAAATGTGTACACCTGTCGGGCAAAAATGGGTTAATGTGGAAGGAGTCGCATTCAGAAGTGTGATCACCCTATTGCAGTATGAAGTAATACAGCCCGTTCTCTCACTTCAGTATTCTATCACACTTCATTCTGCTGCATATGTAGGCCAGGACTTATTAGTCACTTCTCTTCATTATAAATTTACGGCAAAACTTCTGGTTAGATCTTTCCACTTTTCACATTGCTTATGGCTAAAAATATACTAGTAAACACCACAGTAGCTGATAAGGGATTTGAGAACCTGTATCTTACACTGTGAAGTTCAAGTGTTCCTCAGTATCATATTACAGAAGTAAATAGTGCTTTTCCTAATTAATTAAAATAAAACATACTATTGTTACCTTTTCACTAAGAAAATATTCAAGTTGCAGGGGAGGACTGGGAAAATATTTCCCAACCAGTAATTCATAATGTTTAATTTGATTATAACTGCATTACTCAACATGTTCCAAATCACCCTGATTGCACAGGTCAGAGTAAAATGTACATTCACACTTTCTGTTATTGAGAGACTTTCTTTGTTCACAGAAAGCATCCTGCTACGTTGGTAAAGGGGGCAATTTCTCATGGGTGCTAAAATTATTTTGCTTCTTGAACTCCCAACCCTTATGAAAACAGATGTTGGGAGAAAAGGCATCCTTAATTTCCTCTGCCAGCATAATTTATCCCCATGCACACAAAAAGACCCTGCAAAATCTAAAAATGGGGTGCAAGAACTTATGTAAACACTATTGTTGTAGTTTTGAATTCCAAGCAGACCTCTTTAAAAATCATAAAATTGTCCCATTAGGAATTGGGTCATATAATTGCAATGTCTGAGTGGGGAAATAGAATAGATTAGGTAACGTGGAAGTTTAGACATTTCCCTTCATTAAAAAAAATCCTTCTCATTGCTATCTTGCAATAAAAACATGAGCAAGCTTCAAAGGAAACCCTGTAGGAAAGGTTAATTGCTACTAAAAGACCAGGGTGGACACTGGTGTGTGCACATTTGGCACAAACGTGTTATGTTGGCAGGAAGGAATGCATGCGGCTTATGCTGGGATCTTCCTGATGAAGATGATAGAGCAGCTCTGTGCCAAAGCGACTGCCAGAGTTTTAACCTCTCCAGGGCCTGGGGTCAGTTTAAACAGTAACCCGGGCTTCTGTGTGGAACATGAGGAGGGGGGTAGACTTCCTTCCACTTGGGCAAATGCTTAACCATTTAGCATGCTTTTCCATTCCAAAGGCAATAAAGGCTTGCAATATAGCGTGTGTGAGAGAGAGCTGGGGAATTTTAAACAGCCAGTGCCCCCTCACCTTCAGCTGCAGTAGCTGCAAAGACATGCTTGTGGTTAGCAGATAAGTGTAAGGCAGCAGAAACCCAGGGCTGTATATACTCACCAATTCCACAACCATGCTGAGCAAATGGGAAATGTGTGATCATTTCATGCAAAATCTAGTATGCAGGGAATCTCAGTTTTCTTTTTTTCTCTCTTTTTATAAGCAAGTTTCTAGATTCAAAGGCCGCAAAAATAGGATTGGGAGGGTATGGGCAGTGCCTTGTGAAAGCTCAGGAATCAGAGGAATGAAACAGAATTTCTAGCTTTTAGTGATTTGAAATAACACCTTAACCTCCCGTCACTATTTTAGTTTTGATATTATATAACTTTTACTGATCTGTTTTACTATGTTGAACAGATCTTAACTATAGTCTCTACTGCTGTTTGGGTTTGTTTTTTTTTATAAGAACATTGTTGAAACACCACTTTGGATATTGTTTTAATAGAAAAAGAACCACGAAATGTTTTAAGAAATAAAAATTGAAAATGACAAGCAGAAATAGAATAAATTATGCACAATATGCAGTGTCTGCCTTTTGATAACTTTTTAAATCCCCAAGCATAAACAGCCCTGGGCAGAACTAAGAAATATTTATGAACAAAAAATGGTTTGTAATTCTGATATGCTTGGAACTCTGAAAGTTATCTCCTAACTCGGGCATAGCAGCCTTCCTCACTAGGTGGGCTACCATAAGTCCAGGAGGGTCTTTAAAGAAATTGAGCATCTGTGCTTTCTCATAACCTACTGAAACTTTTATAACTTGCTATAGCCCGTGTCTAAGTATGTACTATGAATGTACTATGTACAAAATGTACTATGTACAGCTTTTAAAGCCCTTCCTTATTGAGCTGCACCTGTCAAAATCCCCTCTTCTATACAATGGTTAAAGGTATAGGCACTCTGTCCTCCATAGTATCTGGTCACCCTATGTATTATGAACTGTTAGAGTCGCACATGTATATGTTGAGTAAGAACAGTTATTTTTAATTTCAGAAGCGCTTGCCTTTTTACTTACAATACACAAAAATTTTAAGTACCAGGGTTGGTCCACTGTAAAAATATCCAAAAGTCAGACATACCTTCCAAAACATCAGGCAACTTGAATCATAGCTAGATGTAGGTGACTGAGGGCCCAATCCTGTTCAACTTTCAAACGCCAATGCTGCCATGCCGATGCGGCATGTGCGGCATTCTGTGGTGGTGGGGGCAGTCATGGAGGCCTCCTCAAGGTAAGGGATGGTTGGCAACCTTCAGTCTCAAAAGACTATGGTATAAGCCTACAGCACCCGGTATTCCCAGGCGGTCTCCCATCCAAGTACTAACCAGGCCTGACCCTGCTTAGCTTCCGAGATCAGACAAGATCAGGCATGTGCAGGGAAACGGTTGCTGCAAGATAAGGGAACAGTTGTACCTACCTCGGGTCTGCATTGTGGTTGTATCACTACTGGAAAGTTGGATAGGATTGGGCCCTGAGTGGCAAATTCCAAGTTCTTCCGATGACACTGGCATTTTTAGATGGAATTTCAAAATTTAAAAACATCTGATTTAAAAATTTCGATTTGAAACAATGACACCCCCCCAGGGGATATTGAAATATACAAGCACCCTGCTTGCATACTCTTCCCATCATAATGGCTACTATTTTACTAGTATATACACATGTCAACCGAGCCTAATATGAGTATGAATGAATCAAGATGTTGATTTACACCTGCTACTCGTGCTGAATAGTTGGTAAGACATACCAGAAGCCCCATGGAATTGTAGAAAACTACTTACCTCATTAATATTATTCAGTGTGAGTTATAACCTCCTTCTAGACAGCATTTGATTTTATTGAGCTATACAAATCCAAATTCTGATAACACTCATTCTGGTGTACAAGCTGGAAATGTCAATGGAGTTACTTTAAGGTTGATGTATATACGCAAGTAAGATTAGAATCAGATTCTTTTCATTAGTTGAGATCTATAGAATTTTTCCTGCTTGTAAAACTAGGCCATAGAACATCTAGCATTTTCTATCTGTGCATCTTGATAGAAGCACTTTTAAAGCCTGCTCATAAGTGCACTCAAAATGAACTAGGAAAAAAAATAATAACTAGGCTGATTCTTATACACTAATTCACTTCCTGAATACACATAATTTTTGTTTTAGGAGCAACTAGGAATGTTAGAATCGGTTGTAAATTCCTTGACACTTTTCATTGTTATATTTTTGGATATGGTATAATTACATTGCTTTAAAAGCTGGTTGCAGATAAATTCCAGACAAGCAGGGCTCAGACAGCTGTCAGGTTCCTGAGGCACAAAAATTCCAGTTTGTCCTCCTCCCCAGTAACAACAATATAAAAATCAATCAAGACAATCCTATGTATACATACCTGTGAGTAAGCCCCATTGAACACTGTACAATTTACTTTTGAGAAGACTTACATTGGCTTGTGCTATAATGAACAGCATGTTCATCTGTCCCAGACATTGTTACCTTGAATTTGATCAGGGTCCCTGGCTGCTTTGAGGGAGGGCTTGCTCTTTGCCCCACTGCAAAGTTGAGATTGCCAGAATCTGAGAACCCATTAGATGTAAGAAGAGGGAGTCTGTTCCTTTGTTCTGGGGAGGAAAATGTATATATGGGAGTCCTCACTTACTGGGGCTGTAGACAATTCTTTAAATGTGTTTGTGAGCTGATTTGAAAATAATGGAAAAGTGGAGTACAAACTGGCTAAATTAAAAAAAAAATGAGAGCAAACACACACAAAATCTATTGTACTCTACTGGAAGGAAGGAAGGAAGGAAGGAGGGAAGGAAGGAAGGAGGGAAGGAAGGAAGGAAGGAAGGAAGGAAGGAAGGAAGGAAGGAAGGAAGGAAGGAAAGAAAGAAAGAAAGAAAGAAAGAAAGAAAGAAAGAAAGAAAGAAAATCAAAATTCTAATCTGTGATTTGACGTTCAGTAGTGTATGATTAGTTAATAATGTCTAACTTCTTCTTATGTGAATTACTTAGATAATGTACATCAAATGCTTTGAGAACTTATTTAAAAAGCAGTATGTAAACTAAGCACCACTTTCATTATTATCATACAAATCATACATGATTTCAATCTACAAGTCACAGATTAGCCTACCTGCAAAAGTGTTGACAAAGTATGACCCACCCTCCACTTCTCACCCCCAAAACCCCCCTGAGCTACTGAAGAGGCATAATGAACTGTAGAGAAAATAAAACTGATACAAACTGAAGTACTACTTATCGACCCCTGTGCATAGCTGGGTGCAGCTGCAGCGAAAGAAAAGATTGTTTCTATATGGGTAAGTGGTCATTCTAGGCTAGCAGTTAATACCGTGTAATAATACGCTAACTGCATGAGAACACCACATTGTTTCTGGAACATGTCAATATCAGCTTGCACAATAACTAGCAGCATTCAGGACTCTGGATAGTGTCGGTTATGTCTAATTGAGTAACACTGTCTAAGGCATTTGACGTGCACCAGACACTGTCTCTTAATTAGGAGCCAATATTGAAAGACTCCGGGTCAAATTCTGCTTTTCAATTACATGGGTGCTGTTCTCCTTGATGTCAGCAGGAGCTGCACCTGCATACCCCTCTACAGACAGAATTAAGCATGCCGTATTCCATTTAAACTATGGTAATTCCTGCAGCAACACAAAACTGAATTTATCTGCAGTTTTTGAAGCTTGCTTTATTTATAGTTCCAGTCCAACTAATTTTGGTCAGAGTATTTATACAATCTGTACTTCTCTGCTAAAACTCAGCTGCAATCATAAACATTGTTGAAAAATTATCTGTAGTTAACAGGGTTTGAACTACCCCAGTATATCAACCAGGGAGTGCTAGTAAAGTTTTGTACAGGTTGGTAATGTTTGCTCAACAGAATTCATATGCTTCTGACTTTCAGAATCCTGTCTGGGCAACATATAGTGTGGACGCAAAGAAAGGTGACAATTGCCACTCTCTAGACTTTATATACTGTGTACCAAATAAATGTAAGTAGAATAGCAGACCTTCATTGTATTGGGTAAGGATCTGGTTCCCAATATTGATGCTAATGATTAGAGGAAATAATAAGGCAGGGGGTTGCAAATTAGGTATCATGATGCCCTTGGGCATCACGATACGTCCTCAGGGGCATTGCGGGTGATGCACCCTTTGAGCTGTTCAGCGGTGCGATCACAACAGACCGCAGAGCAGAGCTCTGATCTGCATGCTGCATGTTGTTTTGCCTGGTTTTTTTTTTGGCCTTCCCACCCATCCACCTCACTTACGCAGATTTTAGGGTTGCCTCTACAGTCGCCAAACCTGGAAGTGTTAATGACATCATCATGTCACACGTCACTGCATCATCGGCACTTACTTCCAGGTTCAGCAACCAGCAGCACAAGGAGCAGGGCATCACCAGCCCAGTAAGTTTGGAAAGCACTGTTTGAAAGCATTGGTTTTCACTTGGTAGATCATGATCCCAGTCAAGGTTGTATCCCAATCTCAGGTAGTATCAACATCATTCCGTTGGGATTCTTTTCATGGAGGCTAAGACTTTTTAAGAGAAAAACAAGAGGAAAGAAGATGGAGAAAATGCGAGAGTAAAGGGAGTGGAAAGGCAATGGAGAAAAGCAGACAGACAGACAGACAGACAATGTGTTTAAAACATTAAAAGTGGACTCAGTGTTGTAGGGTGCGTTAAAATGTGGGTCCTGAGAAAGAAACACCAAAGACAATTCCCTCAGAGCCTCTTCCAAAGTAATAATTTGCACTTATACCCTTACATATTTAGTTAGTGCCAGCAGCCCTTATGTAAAAAAACATTTTTACAGTCAGGTGTCATCTTATACAAGGTTATGTTGCAGAGTCACCACGTAAGGGGGAAAAAATTGCATATAGTTGAAACTAAACAACCACCTTTCTGAAAAATACATACTGCCTCTTTAAAAACTGAAGAAAGGCATGCAGGAACTGAGGGCATGGCAGCCTCAGTTTCCCATCTTTTGCTCACTGCAGGGCACCTATGCAGTGAGCAGAATTGTGGGGCACTACTGAAATGGTATTTTTTTCTCTTTTTCTGTTGTTGCCAAACAGGTATACTGGAATTCACGCTTATGATGAGACCTGACTGTACATAGGAATAGGTGAAAATGAAAAATCTAAGATCCAGCTGATGGATTCATGTGGGACAATATTACATGGATAACTAGTGCTCCCATTAATAAGAGCTCACAGCATCAATTTTAACGGCATGTTTGCAACAGTAACAGCGCCAGCAGAGTGGTCCTTTAGGATTGCGTTGAGTTATCCAGAGCTGATGATTCATGAATTGAAAAACAAGTATGTTCTATTCATAATCCAGAATTATGTGCATGCAGAATGGGCTCTCCCACGGTGCAATCCTATGCACATATACTCAGAAGAAAGTCTCATTCTATTCAATAGAGCGTACAATCCCGGGAAAGCATGCATAGGAATGAAGCCCAAGATACTTAAATGCATGGATCGACTCTGTGCGTATCTCGTTGCTCCATCAATGTAAACAGAGACATCTACTTGTACAGCAATGATCACTCAGCTGGGACACATACAGGTGGGGCCTCTGCAGAAACCATTTTCTTTCCGCAGATCTGGTTTAACGCAGGCCCCCGTATGTGCGTTAAGCCAGACTTGGTTCAACCTGAACCCAACAAAGGTGACTAGAGCTGAGCTCCAGTAGCCTCTGAAAGCCTTTCTGAAGCCCGCAGAGGCCACATGTGTCCGCCTGTGGCCTCTGTGGGCCTCAGAATGGCTGTTTCAAGCTGAAAATGTCCCTTTGGTTTCCAAGTGATATTATATGCCTTTTAAGGCATTCTGATGCCTTGGAAGGGCTTCCCCAGGCCTTAGAATGCCGTAAAAGGCATAAAGCGTCACTTCCAGTTTCCTGAGATTTTTCTGTCTGAAACAGTCATTCTGAAGTCTGCAGAGGCTGCGGGCGGACATGTGTGAGGGCTTTAGAAAGCCTTCCGGAGGGGACTGGAGCTGGGGGCTCCAGTCGCCTTCAAAGGCTTGAAGGGGCATCAGAGGCTTGAAGGGGATGAAACCACGAATCCGCTTATCCGTGGTTTTTGGTATTTGCGGGGGATCCAAGAATGGATCTCCCACAGATACTGAGGCTCCACCTGTATACTTCCCTAAGCATCCTTTTAAAGCACTGCTAGATTCTGATGTTTTTAAGTAGAATTTTTAACTTTCTGATTGTCATATTGAATAATATCCCAATTTATTGCTAACAGTCCACCATACTGCTAGAGAACACATTCGGCTGGAAATGAAATTAACCTTTAATTGAAACAACTGAGATAACAACAACATGTAACCCTAATTTCACAGCTCCGTTTCAAAAACGCCAAGCAGACACAAAGAGTCTGACACTACGTTTTGTTGCACAGGCTGTGCACACCATGGAGCTGGTAATATCGATCCCAACATCAGTTGATAATGAAACATGAACTCTGTATGTGAGCAGGAACACTGCTTAAGAGGCATTTTCACGGTGGAGAAAAGTGGATAGGTGCAGAGCCATGTTTTTCCTCTTGCAATTCATCCAGACTCTGAGTGAGACCACATACCGTTCAACATTTCACAGATGAGTACAGGTACAGCCCTGTGGTCATACCAGGGATCACTATGCAAGCACTGGAGCACCAGTATTACACAAAACTGAAGGTTCTACTCCATCTGCTGGTGGAGGATAATGAAAAAGCATTTTTTCTTCAGTTAAAAGGTATATAAGAAATTCATAATTGTCCTATGTTATAGATAACACAACTGTTACCCTGCACATGCCCGATCTCGTCTGATCTTGGAAGCTAAGCAGGGTCAGGCCTGGTTAGTTCTTGGATGGGAGACCACCTGGGAATACCGGGTGCTGTAGGCTTATGCCATAGTCTTTCGAGACTGAAGGTTGCCAACCATCTCCCATAGATAATACATGATATATAATTTGAGGTACCGTATATCTCAATAACACGTGCAATACCAGACTATGTTGCCCAGTGCCTTAGTGCTCTGCGTACCCTCTGTATGCATTTACATCCATGCTGGCCCAAGGAGGGCAGGAGACACTTTGCCTAGGCTTGGTGTTCCAGGGAGATCCAGCCTAGTCTACAAACTAGGATGAGTGGGGGAAATGAGCCTAAATTGCAAATCATACTTGAGGGTGTTTACGTATCTTATTGCTCTGTATCTCAAGGATGTCCAGATGTTACGAGATCCTATGAGGTTTGCTGGATTCAATCAAAAACAGTTTTTGAACAGAACAAGCAGTATTTTGAATGGCAAGCAGCCAGCCCGGGCTATTGATGAGAATGGAAGGGGGTCTACAAGAAACCGTAGAACTAACTTACAGTATGAGAGATAGAGAAGTATGTCTAATGCTCCTATGACTCGTTCAGTCATATGACTCCTATGACAAATCCCAGGGTTCATTAGTTCCTCCAGGCATTTCCTCTGCACAGACAGGAGGAGCCAGTAGGGTGTGGCTTCAGACTGGCAGCAGGTGAGGGGGACAAGCCTGATAGTAATCCAGAACATGGAGATCCCCAGGATCCCAGGAATCAGTGCTGATGACCGGATTTACAGACATGCAATACAGGGAGTTAATTAATTTGGCTTTTCATCTCCCACCCAGCCCCTTTTCTCTTCTCAGGTTTATGCCAGCTTTTTGACTGGCATGAGTCCAAAGAGACTCATAGGCCACCAAAAGGCGTATGCACAGATAAGTAGAATGGTTGGCAACCTTCAGTCTCGAAAGACTATGGTATAAGCCTACAGCACCTGGTATTCCCAGGCGGTCTCCCATCCAAGTACTAACCAGGCCTGACCCTGCTTAGCTTCCGAGATCAGACGAGATCGGGCATGTGCAGATAAGTAGAAAATGTTTTATTTATTACTTATAAGGCAATTTCATACGTTCATATGTTCAGTTGTGTGAAGACCAGAGAAACTAGTGGAAGCACCCTCTGTTCTTTGCCATCAGTCAGAGAACTAAACGTCCTAGAGAAGCATGAACGTCATGGTAAAGGAGAATTCAGCTTGGTCCCCGCCAATGGAGCAGCTGCTGTAAATAGTGAAAAACAACCATTTCCAGTTTCATGACAAAAACTGGAAGTGCCTGTTTTTCACTACTTACAACAGTTTGGAGTCATGGGAGCCCCGCAGGAGGGTTCAGCGAGCTCCGTGAACTCTCTGGAGGGCTGGCGCTGACACAGGTAAGTGAAAAAAATCCTATTGTCCCTGGCAATGGCACGATCATGGCAATCGCGATGCTGCCTTCACCCGTCCCCCACAAGAACTCACAGCACTTACAGCAGTTCCCAAACTTCCAGAGAGTTTGGGAACCACTGCTCTAAGGAGAACTCTTGCCTGCAAAAGGATTTCCCAAAAAGATGCCGCAAAGCCTGCACTGGTGCTGCTGTATCGATGCAGGGGGACTTAGGACCCAGTCCTATGGGCCTTGCCACCAGCAGTATGCGCATACCATAAAGCATGTTTGTAGCACCCAGCGAGGAGGGAGCTCTAGCACTGGGCCAGTGCCAGTTGGCACTAGACCTCAGCACCATGAAGACACCGCACAGGAGCCACCTGTAAGTAAAAATGCAAGACGGCAATGCAGTGCCGCTTTTCAGGGTGGGGGAGGCATTTTGGAGTAGGTGAAGGGCTTAATGGTGGAAAGCACCAGTCCAGGAGGGATCCATCAGATCCTATGCCCTGCGTTGGGCATAGGTAGCCTGCAAAGCTCGACATGGGGGTCTCAAGGCAGGGTATAATTCTAAAATACTGCACACAAATACATTGGGATGTGGAGCAGAAAATTGTATTGTTTTTTCATGGATTTTGGTGTTTTCCAAAAGTTAGAAGTGCAGAAAAAGGTGTTCTGTTTTTTTATTCAAAATTTTCATCATCATCATCATCACCACCACCACCACCACCATCATCATTGTCACTTTAAAAGCATACTAGGTCAGTGATTTGGTAGTATAGTGTCAGTAGATGCAGCCACAGTAATACCCATGCATATACCGCCATAAAATAATGTAAAAACCAACTAAAACGGATTTATTGTTTAGCAGATTTTGGAGTTTTGTTTTGTCTACAAAAATGAGAAGTGCAGAAAGAGGTGTTTTTATTTTGTTATAACCATTTTCTCCCACCCCTGCTTATGATATAAAGTAAATCTAAACAGTATCCAAATCTAACAGTTCAACCCACACGCTAAAAGCCAAAAGCATTTGGTTGAAAGCCAAAGTTCTTGGACAAATTAGAAGCCCCTAGGATAAAATCAGCTTAATTCGCTGTATTTTGACGTTTAACTCAATTGTGAAACACTAAATAAGTGAATTAAACTTTATCTCATGCTATTAAAAAAAATTAATGTAATTTTTAAAAAAAGTCATTAGTAAAGCTTCATCATTTTAAATTGGGATGTCACAAATTAACACGGAGAATTACATGTCTTCCTGTTTAAAAGAAAGCTGTAATCAAAGTTGACTACCCCTCCAAATTACAATAAAGACAGATAACAGAATGAATTAAAAAACAAAGGTTAGAGACAGAAACTGAGCATTGTAGCGGTAACAACTTTTAATTGGATTCAGTTTATCACATTTTTCAGAGTACCACAGAAGCAGAAGAAAGGATTAGAATTATTTCCACTTTTCACGATTTGGCATAATGAGAAAACAGAGGGAGGTCCTCATCCCTGATGTGTTTGGTGAGCCACAGAAGACGTTTAACATGTCAGGATATAGTAGTGAATGGTCCTGAGACACAAATGAGTCCTCTCCTTTATAGTGTAGCAAAGCATAATCAGTTGGAAAAAAATTGCTAGGTCATGAAGATTTGTTAGGCAGGAGCACAATTTCTACAAGCAAGTTTAACCCCTTAGTGCAGTCAGTGGCTCACAGAATTAGCCTCCAGGAATTAACTAAAGCATTTTATTTTTAGAAGTGGAGAAATATTTTTCCTAATGATCAATGAGCTAATAGAAATTATGGGTCAAGGGTCTTTCTAATAAGTGCTGTAATAAGAGAGAGGTGTTTCCAGGGTGTGTGTGTGTGTGTTTGTGTGAGTGAGAGAGAGAGAATTTCTTCTACAAAATCCCTTGTGGGATTAATCAGCTGCATATTCTTCCTACACAGTTTTGAAGCGTAAGGTATCCTGATGATACATATTTACATTTTAGCTATGTTGTTGGCATCCTTCAGTCTCGGAAGACTGTGGTATCGCGCTCTGAATAGTGGTTCTGGAACAGTGTCCTCTCCAGTGTGCGAAGCCTGGGTAAAGTAGGTATGGAAGATAGGCTGTTACCCATGCAACAAATCCCCCCTCTCCACGTAACTGCAATGGTCCAATGGAAAGGCAGAAGCCAATACGGTTGGTTCCAGCGGCGTCGCAGGAGTTGCCAGAGCATGACTGTTTTTATTTATCTATTTATTTATTTATTTTAGTGATATTATTTATTTATTTAAAAGATTTATGTAAGATTTATATTTAAAAGATTTATATACCGCCTTTCGTATGTTCAACAACTATGTAGTTGATTGAAAAAGAGATTTTCACGCATACAAACTGCTACTTGCTTCTACAGTAATACGTGATGAGCTAGGGTGTGTGAACCACTCCTGCTGACTGAGCACAGTATATCTATCTTTGATTTCAGTGTTTCTCAAACTGTGGGTAGGGACGCACTAGGTGGGTTGTGAGCCAATTTCAGGGGAGCCCATTCATCTCAATATTCTATTTTTAATATATTTGACTTGATACTACCCTGGTACGTGACTGCCTTTGGGGAAATGTTACAGATCTGAACTTTTAACAGGGTATTGGGTATATGATAGTAAATGGGACTTACTCCTGGGTAGGACTGGGTAGGATTGCAGTTTAGGATTGTTAAAAATTTTCCTGCTCGATGATGTCATTTCCGATCAGGACATCACTTCCAATAGGTACTGACAGATTCTCATTCTAAAAAGTGGGTCCTGCTACTAAAAGTTTGAGATCCACTGTTTTAGCGGTTGATTGATTTAGGATTGTTGTTTTAGGTTTTAGGTTTGTTTTAGGTTGTTTTAGGATTGATTGATTGATTTGCATTCACAGGGTGGTAGGAATGGAAACAGCCCTGAGCATGAGTGCCTTTTTCTCGCCTTTTTCTCACTAACCACAGGACTGGCTAACCACAGCCAATCCTACTCCCTCAGCCCATCTTGTTCAAAGGTAGATTTCCAGCAAGAAGCATCATACAAAATTAACAGTGCACATGTAGCTGCCTCATCTTCCAGTTACAACCATTTAATAGATTGACAGTGCAGTGCAGTCCTATGTACGTTTATTCAGAATTGGACCCTGTGAGTTCAATGGAACTTATGGCCCAATCTTGACCCGTGCACGCCTGCTCAACACTGGTGCGCAGTGTCGCAAATGTGCCATAAGGCATGCCTGCGACATGGGCTGCCCAGCCAACATGGGCTCTGGTTCAGTGCAAACCCCAGCGCTGGGTGGAGAATGGGCGGCAGAGAGATAAGTGGGGACATGGGGGGAAGCAGGGGGAGGTGTTTCGAGCTGGGGGAGGGTGGCAGGAAGGTGTGGTGAGGGAGAGAGCGGCAGGGCCTAGGAGCGGGGGGTAAAGAGGCTAATTTATACCCAGGTTCAGGGTCAAAAAGAGGGCCCAGGAGCTAAAGGAGGGGGCCTAGAAATTTCCTGGAATATACATTTTCCTATCTACTCAGACTTGTCCCCGCACAGGATTCTAGGAATACTACCACAGGCTTGCTACTGCAGCTATTGGCAAGCCATATATGCTGGGCCAAGGAATGCATACATGACACTCCTTAACACATGTCAAATCTGGGAGGAAATTGGCCTGCTATCCTTGGCTTGTGGATCTGCTTACCATGAAGGAGTGCATAGGAGCTCAGAGACACAGTTGCCCCATTTTGCTCACGCATCACCACCCTCCCCAGCTCTGTTTCACCCCTCCTCCATCACAAAAGGGCCCAAAAGAAATGTCATATCCCCTGGTAAAATTCCTCTCAGAGGCCCTTGGGAGCAGGACAGGTGAAGTTCAGCTCTACTGGACCTGGAGCCTCACATCGAGCCTCTTGGCCTAACATGGAGCTCTGTTACTCTGTGTCAGCTAAATAGCCATCGCAGAGTCAAGTAGCCCCATTGCGGGCTATTTTCATTATGTGGGGAAGGGGATAAATGTCCCCTTCCCCCAAGGAGCTTCTTGGCCCTGCAGCAGCCCAGTGCACCAGGCAGCTCACGATTGGGCTGTTACTCCCTGGTGTGTATAGGATTGTAGCCTAACAGCCCAATCCTGAGCTGCCCGCAGTGCCCAGGTCTGGCGGCTCCGTAGAGGGCTGCCGCCGGATCCTTCACCTCCTGCGCTACTGCGGGAGGCTCCTCAGGAGAAGGGGACATTCGTCCCCTTCCCCTAAGTAATGGAAGCAGCCCTGCAAGGGGGCTACTCACTTTAGCAGCAACCAAAAGGTCAGTGCTAAAGTAAAGGCGCTCATGGAGGGTGCACAGCCCTACATGAGTGCCTTGGATCCCGTGGAGCTCGGCTCCGTGGATCTGCCTCGCTCCTTCCCCCCGATACGCCTCCCACCCACCTCCCCCTCCCCAGAATGCATCCCTTACGCCCCCACCTCCCATTCCGCAGCCCCAAGCCGCGGAACCCGGGCAACCGCCGCACGCTAGCCCAGCGCTGGCTGGTGCTGGGCTAGCTCCAGTGGGAGCCCAGCGGTGAGGCCCACAAACGTGCCTTATGGCATGTTTGCAACTGAGGTCCACGAAGCCATGCTGCACACCTCAGGACTGGGCTCTTAAGCTTTAATCCTACACACAGTTACCTGGCAGTAAGTAAACATGCATAGTGTTGCCCTATTAGTACTAATGTTATTTCCACAGTCAGCTAATTCACACCATACAGATGGTATTTATATGAATGAACTTGGATTGAAATTCATATACTATCACAAAAACGATGCACATGCTTTTGCAATTAAGCATGCCGAATATGCAATGCCACTTTTCAGGGAAGCAAAAATATCTGCTGAAATAATTGGAACAGTTTCACATCTCCGTAGCAATCAGAGATAAACATCAGTGTGTGCAAACCGGGCTACCACTGGAGCCAGCAGTGATTCCTGAGAATGTATAATAGGTCAGTATTCGGACTTGCCACCTACTTGTGTACTACTTCCCCCCATTTCGGTGATGGTACGATGGTTCATGGGTTTGCTCTGCATAGCTTTACCACTGCATAACAAAGACAAAGGCTGTTGCATTACCACCCACCGAAAGTCTTTAATTATGTCATTACACTAATAGACCCTTAATTATACTTGGATGCCAGGATGCAACAGCACAGTTAAGCCATTGAAATGCTAATAAAAACATGAGAAACCAATCCACTAATCAGAAAAAAGTATCAAATAATTCACCCTACAATGCCATCGGCTTTAGAAAAAAAAGAAAGCAGAAATCAAGCCTTGGCAAGAATATTTTCCACCATTTATTCAATGTGGGAAATTTCAACCCTTACTCCCCAACCCCCTACTATTTCTCAGCTGCCTGCCATCATCATATCTCTCCAAGGTCATAACAATAATAAATAGAACATACTTAGCTGATTGGAAAAGTCATGAATCTTAAGAGCCTATCTAGTACAGTGTACATGGCGATATATACCATGACTTACTACGGGATCTTAAAACGTATTTATTATAACTGGATTTGTTTTCATACACTTTTTCTTCACTGTCTTTCTCCAGCTTTGGTCCAATAAGGCAATTACATGACTAAAACCCTGCTTGTGAGAAACACAATACAAAGAGAGCCTGGCATTGGACACTTGCCAGAGGAGAAGGTTCCACATGTTCACAAGCTAGAGAGACAGGGAGAGGGAGCATGTATGGGTGGCCTCCTACTTCCTCTTCGTCACTCCCTCCTCTTGTTTCCCACTCAATAATACAGCAGGGGGGATATGATGGGGGGGGGATGAGACCAGATCAGCCTACATTCTCTCCCAGGTACCCATCAGTGGGACTGCAGCTTCACAGGGTCTGTTCTTCCTCTCAAGGTAGCAAGTGCCCCTGGCCTCAACATGCTACAGCCTAGTCCATGTGTGAAGGGTCTGGAATATCTGCATGCATTGATAGGAAGAGTGGAGGGCTTTGTCTTGAAGCGCCGTGTAGTACTATGCATCAATGGTTTCCAAACTTTTTAGCACCGGGACCCACTTTTTAAAATGACGTTCTGTTGGGAACCACCCAGCTTTATGAGACTTTTAAAAACAGTTTCATTTCACCAGCCACTCAAGCCTGTTCTTATCATTTTTTTTACCATGGGGTGGGGGGAAGCCTTCTAAAGCAGGGGTGTCAAACATAAGGCCCGGGGGCCGGATGCGGCTCACAGAAGCTTTTTATCAGGCCCTTGGGCTCTCAGCTGCTGAGCAATGCTGACGTGGCACTGCTGAAGGGGCAGACCACATGAAAATTGGGTTCTCCCATGTCTTGAAGTATGATGATTTGTGTGCTTTCTCTTCTGTGATTTGCAGCTACTGAGTTTCTAAGTGAGAAAAGGTGCTTATTTTTGGTTATGACCTGTTTAACGACATCACTTCCTGCCCAATGATATCACTTTTGGCCCTCAGCAGGCATCATGAATGCTATTCAGCCCTCGGCACGAAACAAGTTTGACACCCCTGTTCTAAAGCATTTGTTGAGCTCCATGTTGATTGGATTGGGACCAATCAACTAAGTCATTCTGGTGACTTAGCATTCCCCTTTGCAGTAGATCAGGGCACATACACCTACTTGCAAGTGAATTGTGCACGTGTGTTTTGCTATCCACAGGGCTCAATACATTTTCCTTGACAGCCTGAAGGGGAGGTGCCCTTCCTGAGAGTTTGTTGGGGCCTTGGTCCCTTGGTCCCTCGGGATACAGCAGCGGCCATTTCGGCACCACTCTACCATGGCACAGGCAGCCTTTGGCATTAGGCTGTCCGGCAGAAGTTCTCCCGTGCTGTTTTGTAGATCATAGCTTTTGAAAGGAAAACTTCTATTATTTTTGTTTGACGACCATATGATTGAATTGGTACCTGGCTGCTGTTGAAATGAAGTCATATTCTGAAGAAAGCCCATCGTATATATCCAAACACTAAACACAGTCATAGATGGGGATCCTCAGTTAAATAGATGTTTATCTAGAAGAGTCATCATCTGGCTAGCATCTCTGCTGAATGTTTCTAAGCAGCTAACTGATGTATACTAAACAAATTTGGTTTGGCTGCAGCTAAAGCCGCCCTGTGGAAATTCTCAACATACATTTGTTTGATTGAGCTGTCATTTTCAGTTGATCTGCTGATGATCTGTGTCACTTTGTTTAAATGTCCTTGCATTTTTTCTTTATACAGTGAAAAAAAAAGAAAAGAAAAAAGAAAGGCATGCTTTCTGTGATGGATTAAACGGAGGTGAAATTCGAGAGTTACTCCTGTTTTCGATTTCTGTGTTCCCAGACAGGTGGGTCTGGAATGACAAAGAACTTCATACGCCAACACTTGAAAAAACAGAATAGAGTAGATGCCCTTATGATTTAAAACATCCACAGATGTGTCAGCTACCAAATGCTCCTGTTCTAAGGAGTTCCTGAAATCAGTAACTCGAACAACAAATAAATACTCCATTTATATATACTGGAGCAGCCAAACTCCTAACCGTACAGCCACACACAAAAATCTTCACATGGCCCAAAGCCATAACACACAGATCACTTTACTGCACTCATTTTGTATCCCAGAGAATTCTGCGTCTGCATCTGATAGTGGCCCATCAGCTTCCACAATTGCTTCTTCACTATTATTTAGTTGTTGGTATCCTCAACCACATTCCCTCCACAACCTCCAATTACGTCCAACTGCAGGCCCCTTATTTTTTTCCCCCTGTCTTTTTCCACACTACCATGTATTGGTCTTGCAAAATTAATCTAAATATTGGTCCATCTGCAATTATTTTTTTGGGGGGGAGGTTTGGTACTGCCATTCTTTTTAAAACTTTCTAGGCTTTCACAATAAATAACATGCCGCGAAAAATCTAACTTGGCATTTGTAGATGGTCTTCAAACTTTGATCATTATAAGAACGGCCATCATTTGATTCCTTTAGAAAAAAAAAAATCTGATGGACGTGTTTACTTTTTTAACGTCCATGCCGAGGGCATTTTCAAAACACAAATGCAGCAAATCAGGGTGGTATGCATTCTTCACTTGTCTAAGGAAAACTGTTTACATGAAAATCATGATTGTGTGTGATTAGACTGGAGCAGAAATGCTGCTTTATGCATTGGTTAATATTTATTAGACCAATTACATGCCGGGGTAGAGGCAGAAATATTTAACCCAGGGGCAGGTTAATAAGAGGGCCAGAAGGGGCCCCATCCAGATTTCTCACTCAGCATTCAGTCTTATTTAATTGCAGTTAGCTATGGGAAACCCAATTTTGTTTTGATCTCCAAATTCAGCTTTTTATGTGGCATGAAGAAAAGCCACCAGTAGCATAGCTAGAGGGGGTGCAAAACACACCTCCAGAAGGGAGGGGGTCACTTGAACTCTGCGGTGAGGCACCATGAAAAACTTAGTGTTTTGCACCCTCTCTAGCTATGCTATTAGAACCTGTTATTCAAGAAAAATATAGCCCCACCGTTGCTGCATTTGCACTAACAGTGCAATCCTATCCGTGTCTACTCAGAACAGGTTCATTGCATTAAACGGGGTTTACTCACATGCAACCTAAGGGTTGTGTATGTAAGGTTCCTCAACAACAATGGTGTTCCCATTTTACAGAAAAGGAAGTAAAGTTGAAAGATAATTGATGTTGATATTGATGTGATAAAACCTGCAGCAGTCAAGGGTCCGTCTTTAGTGTCCTATATACAGTTCCTTCTCTTTATATGCGAATTCACTTATCTGCAAGGGGCAGAATTGCCACCTACCTCTCTTTATCTGCTGCTCTGTTCTCTTTATCCACTAATACTGTGCAGGTGCACTTGGAGTGATCTGGGGCTCTACAGGTAGGCAGGCAGGCAGGCAAGAAGGGGTAAGAGAGGTTGCAGGAAGAGGAGGAGAAGAGACAGTGGCCTCCTCATGACCAGAAGGCAATGGTGGTGCTGTACAGGGGGGAAAGGAAAAGGTGCCTATACAGTATACAGTCAATGGGGGATGGAGTTGTGGTAACTGCATCCAGGCAATTGTACTCATTTTTTCTAAAGCTGACCTGATTGGGTCAATTTTCCACATCAAACGGGCATTGATATTGGTCTGCGGAGAATGTTGGACACATTTGTGTCCACTTGCCCCACCACCTTGGACACCATCTCAGGGACTCCAGCGGAACCTTCACAACTTGATGAGAGGCTGATGATGAAAGGTCTCTGAAAAGCTACCTGAAGGCGGCCCTGGGGCTAAGGTAAGCAAGAGACAGGTGGAGGAGGAGGATGGGTGAAGCAGCCCCCTCCCCATTGCTAAACTCTTGTTGGGCCACAAGTCCAGGGATAGCCATCACAGAGGAGGAAGCATCAGGTGCTGGAGATGTTGATGAGCTCACACTAACCCAGCCCCGTAGACTTCAAAACAAAGTTCACGGAGCATATGGTGAAGAGGGTCCCCTGGAACCTAATCCCATTTTTTCCCCATTGACCCAATGATTCAATATCCACTACTCCGGTATCCTGCTAGTTATCCTGCTAGGGTTAGGAACCTGCTAGGGTGAGAACTGACTGTATCACCTTTCTCCTCCACTGACTAGCAAAAGCAAAATTACCAAAAATATGTAAATGTATTTTTTACATATGTTCAGTTATAATTTGAATAATATAGGTACCAACACAAGCAACAAACATAGTATAACTCACAAATACTGTACATAACCTAGCTTTTCAGAGACTGGTTAACATTAAAATGCCAGGTATCCTTTAAAAAGGGCTTCTTTGGAAGTTTCTCATTCTTGTTGAGAAACTGCCCTCATGTTACTTCCTGGTTGGCTACTACAGCAGGAATCATATCCAGGATAACTTCCTCTTAGGAAGCAATTATAGGAAACTGACAGTGTTGAAGACAGATCTATTTCTTTGGCTCTGTCATATAGATGCTTTCTTATGGGTTTGATGATCCCATGTTTCACAGTTTCAGTTGCAATTATTCTTGGGGAAACTATCCTGTAATATTTGTGTTATTTACCAATGACTTCCAGAACACCCTAAACAAATTTAGGCTTCCTCTTCATAAAATCTAACATTTGAACTCTGAAAATATCAAGTGATCTCCTTGACACTGGAGAGACACTAATTACTCTATAAAAATGTCATTTCACCCCTACCTTTTCAACTTTTTTAAACTATAAACTCAAAAAAACCAGAGAGATGCTTAGTTAAAAATATATAATAACTGAATTGTCTTACAAGGGTGGGGGAACCACAGCATGGTAGCTATGAAGACTAATTTTAAAGCAGGCTAGCAGTCCAATCCTATCCACACTTTCCTGGGAGTAAGCCCCATTGACTCTAATGGGACTTACTTCTGAGTAGACACGCATAGGATTGGGCTGTAAATTAAGAAAAATCTGCACACTTCTCTTGATCACAAGACATATACTACCGACATATTCTATTGATTCTACAGACATATTGATTCTACAGACATATACGTATAGCAAAAATACAAAATGAATTCTTGAAAATCCCAAAAGGTTCGCTGCTGTACTATTTCTCTTCTTTAGCTATTCAGCAATAATAATGTTATGTATTTCAGCAATCATTGACCAAAATGACACTACTGTCACTTCCTCCACATCTTCTGCACTGAAATGTGGAGACTTAGGGCTCAATCCTATTCAATTTTCCAGGGCAGCTATGTGTGTCCAGGGGTCCAGGGGTGTGTGCTGCATCCTTTGGTGGGGAGGCAGTCACTGAGGTCTCCTCAACATTAGAGAACATTTGTTCCCTTACCTCAGGGCTGCATTGTGGCTGCACCGGTGCTGGAAAGTTGGCTAGGATTGGGCTCTAAGGGCTCTATGCATGCCTACTCAGAAGTAAGCCCCACTGCAAATGGGGCTTACTCCCAGGTAAGTGTAATAGGACTGGGTCCATAGTTCCTTCTCCTTAAGCCTAAGGCCCAAAGCATTTAGAATGTGGATGGAGAAACTCTGTGACAATTAAAGAAAAACAGGGCCGGCCCAGTGATAAGGCAAGTTGAGGTGGACTGCCTCTGGCTGTGGATGGGAGCACCGCACCTGGCCCTCATTTGCCCCCTTAAATGTTCCTCTGAGCTCCTTTTTTCATTGCTTTTAAATAGAACAATGGATCAGAGCAAGGATGTTGAGAAGTACAGCCCTGCTTCTCCCGGCTTCCTTGTTCTGCACTGCTCTTTCAAAACCGTGCAGCAGAGCTCAGTAGTGGACTTTTCCTGCCCCCTTCCTGGAACAAAGGACCGAGAGGCTGGCCCCAGGAGATGCCATCCCACTGCGCACGAAGCCGCTCCCCTTACCTTTCTAGCACAACAGCCTCGCACGACCTTCAGACCGACCGGGGGAAGCATTCTGACGCTTCCCCACGGTCTTAAACTGCACTTCCGGAAAACCAGAAGTGCAGTTTCTGACCACATCAGGAGCCTCCGTGAGGTTTCCTGAGCGGTCCTAGAAATGCGTGGACTTGGTGCCCCGGGGGCCGTTTGCCCAGCACTAGGTCAGCCGCTGGCAGAGCTAGGAGGAAGAAAAAGGGAAGTGGTAAAGGAGGAAAGAAAGCAACAGCAGCAATGGTGGCAATGAATCGGGAAGAAGGCCTGCGCAACCACAGCTGCTGCTGTCATCATTTCCGCTTTCGTCTTCTTAACTGCAAGAAAAAAAGAGGAGGTAGCAGCAGGCAGGCTACTGCTGCCACTGCCATCTCTCCTCCTCCTCCTCTGTAACTGAGGAGGAAGTGACAAGTGGGTGAGGCATCATCAACATCATTGCCTTTCTCAGCTGAGAGGAGGGGGCATGGCCATCCCAGAAAGGAAGCAAGGACATGGCTCTCTACACAAGGTTGGCAGCACCAGCAGGAGGACAGCAGTTGGGGTTGGCAGTTGGCTTCAGGTGCCATTTCTCCTTGGACCGAAAGAATGATACCTTCTCAAGCGTGCCTTCTCAAACAGGCACAGAAAAGAATACAAGACCTTGAATAGGGTAGGGATATACGTTCCCTGAAAGTCAAGCACTGCAGGACTCTCTCCTAATATCCCACCCCACACTTTTTATGGTTTAAAAAACTAGACTTCAAGTACCATTTTGTGGTAGTCATTCCAAAGCCAAGGTCAGCACCAAGTTGTGCCAGGCTTGGGGCAGCAGCCCACTCACTCTTGTGACTGATGCGCAGCTTTGGGTCATTTTCCTTCCCCTTGATTTCTTTCCATTCTTCCTTCCATCCACTCCCAAACTTACAGGCAGCACAGCACAAACTCTCCATTGACTGGCAAAAGGAAACACTTGCATAAAATTTGCCTGGGTGCCTGTTCCTTCCTCTCATCCCCACTGGCCAATGGGGATGTTGACCCACTGTTACCCAGGGACAACGTCAGCATTCCATATTCTCGTAAGCTCACTCTCTGGCACCACCCCTGCCTGGGGTCTCAGAGTCAACAAGTACAAAGTGAAAGGAAACAAGAACACTCTCCAGACTAAGAAAATCCAGCTGAGCATGTGCAGCCCTTCCTTTTAACACTTCATAAACCAGGGTTACATGTGCATAGGAAGAGAACCAGCTGCCAGGCACCTCAAGACTTGAAGCAGAAACTTCAGAGGCAAAGCCTAGCCTGGTGGTCTATCCTGGCCTCCCTGAGCTCTCAGCCTTCTCAGCAACAGCTAGGCAGTATAAAGCCACTAGATTGGCCGGGGCTAGCATAAATACAGAGTAACTGGCCTTTTGCCTCTCTCTGAGCAAGACAGCAGACACTTCTATTGACTCAGCAACTCATCCCAGGGACACTGAACTGGAGAACATACATCCACTTCCAGATTGAAGGATGGCACCCTCAGTCTAGGCTGAGAGCAGTGTGGCACCAGGTTGCTGGGGGCCCTGGGGCTATGCCCTGAACTATACTCACCAGGGTGCCCAATGTTGTCCCCTGATGGCATTCTGGGCATAATACTGCCACAGTTACTCAAGGTTCAGGAGTCAGTCTAGCCAGGTAGGCCTTTGATGAGCATAGCCCATCATTTGCCAGTGTTTGACCTGGCCGCCCCCATATGCCACCCCTGCCTGACAGCATCAATAGTTCAGTTTTTAAGGTGTCCTGTCTCTTTGGCAGTGGGAACTGTGGAAGCAAAATGAGCTGCATCTGAGCACATGGCTTCTTTCTGGCCATGTGTCCTTTATTTGGATCCTGGCCATATTTTCTAACAGTATATTGCCATGATTTCCCTAGCAGGTCAGCAGCCAGTTCTACAAAAATCACATATCATGTACTTCAGGTCCACACTTTGCCGATACCTATTGTGCAGTATTCCATCGCCTCCATGGTTTGAAAGAGCGAGGTTGTTCTTCAAGGAAGGCACAAAATGTGAAGCATGGCTCTGGCAACCTTTCTCCTTAAACAGAACAAATGTTTCACTCACAGAACTGCCTTTATTCTAGCTACAAGGTTGGAGTCTCCTTGAATCTGTTAGAAACCATTCCCTGAGAGAGGAAACAGACACTGTAAATGAACCATGACTCAGTAAGGCCCCCTTATACCAGCAAATATCCAGTGGATTCTAAAGAAGCATTTTCTGCTGGGCCCCCTTTCCTCAAACACTAGCTGTTACTCTCTGAGTCATTTGATTTTTAACCAATTCCAGCAGTTTTCCATCCCTCTTTGGGAGAGTTTGAAATGTGCTTTCTGTACTTCTTGCCTCCTGGCGAGGTTTTGTTTGATTGATTGACTGATAGACTGTGATTTTGCTCAACCTGGATGCTAATAAATGAGCAATTTACATGCATTTAAAAGAATTAATATGTGTAAAGAGAATTTGCTATTTCTTTTTCCATTAGAACAAAACAGGGACCCTAAATAAGATTGTATATTCAGTATACTGGCCTCAAAGGCAGTAAAAACTAAAGAAAACATCCTCAAAAACATTTTCACACTCCCAGTATAATCACTCCCTTGTATAAAAATGAGGACTGAAAGTGCCATAGACGTGAAAAATCCAAGTGGTTAGATTTATCTAACAAGCAAGGTGAGAGACCTGTGCTACTTTCTCAAATCCACCCCAAGCTATAAAAAATCCCTCTTCTACAATACTTGAAAAAACTTCCCAATGGATCACTCACAAGGGGCCTATATCACTCTGGTGGCATGACAACACCAAAGTCATAGTTAGGATTTGCCCCTAGACCTTCCTGTCTTCCTCAGATGTCATAATGGCGCAAGCAAAGTTAGCTACGGTCATCAGTGAAGCAATCCCTGTAGCATTTGCCACAATTGGGTCAAGGAATGAGACACATTGGATCCAGCACTAACAAAAAAGATCCGAAGATGAACAAAAGGCACCGGCATTTAAAAAGTTTGAATATCTTACAGATCCCATATACAGTGTATTACCAAGAGAAACAGTATGAACATACCCTGATTGTAGCCGCCTTGAGTCCCTTCGGGGAGAAAGGTGGGGTAAAAATAAAGTTGTTGTTGTTGTTGTTGTTGTTGTTATTAGTGTTGTACAGGGATCCACAGATCCCAAATCCATGGATTCACTTATCTGTGGATTGGGTCTGCGGGTCCCTCACGTGCGCCCCTTCCCCCCTGAGGGAAGCTCTGCTGCCGGATCCGACTCCTCCCACCTCCTTCAAACCCCTGGTTGCTCCCCCTCCCCACCCAGAAACACCCTTGGCCCTCCCACTCCCTCCCTTTCCTGCCCATGGCCTGCCCCCACCACTGCCTTACTAGTGTCATGTGCTCCAAAGAGGCTACAGTCACTTGGCCACAGCTTACTATTTGCAGCAGCCTGGCTGTGCAGAAGGGCAGATCATGTTTTGCAATCACTGCAAAGAACACTGCACCATGAGACTGTGCATTCCAGTTGCACGGTTGCTCAATAGGATAGGGCTGGAAGATTTAGAAGAGGTATCCAGTATCAGTCTATACAAGGGTGCATGCCACACATCTGGTTACTACACAGGAGGGTCGATGCACTTCCTTGTTGTCAAATCTGAGCATCAAGTAGGGAAGATGGAGGGGATCTCATCTACCCAGTAGCAGGCTGGATGACTTTTCAGCCTGTGCAGGTGATTTTCCAGACACAAACCAGGCCCTTCCATTTCCTCATTCTCCAGCAGGGGGTAGCCAATAAAAAGTGCCTGGTCCCCCAACCCAACCTTTTTTGGCTATACTTTGGCAATAATGAGCATGCGGTGCATATGTCCCACATAGGAGGCAACCAATTCCACCTCAAGATTCTCTCATGGTAGTGCGCACAATTCCTATAAAAACCCAAAGTATTCTGGTTATGTCCCTTGACTATCATAGATTATTTGCACATTTTGAGTGGAACTATAAACTGCATCCACCAGAGATCATTATGCTACTGTATACAGGATTCCATAGAACCACCAACCTTCTCTGGTTCTGTGCTTTTAATAATACTGAAGACATGTTAGGCTCTCCACTTTATCCACAAGTGTACAATGAGAAGATAGCCTTTTAATCATTTTTAACAGCTCTGCTCAAATGAATGGATGGTTAGATTTAAAGAAGAAACAATGCATATTAAATTATCTTTATCATTTGATGAGAAAGTAGCATTTTTGTAAACCAACACACAATGGTATTTAGGTCCCATATCCTGCAACTCCCGCATCCAAATTTTGGACCATTCTGGAATGATGTGAAATTTCAGAGCCAGTTTCTGCATTGCTAAATCACCATTAATACCCCCCCCCCCCAACACACACACATACCAGCAAGCATCATGGATTATTGAGCTTTTTCAGGCATGTTTTAAGTTCCCATCTTATATCTCAGTCCCCCACCCAAAGGACGGCACAATGAATTAGATATCCTTTTCGTAAGTCAAACCTACACTTGAACACAAAGAACTGTTCCAAAAGGTAAAAGAAGTCATCCTTGCCTCTCCTAATAATGTATGTCCACCACTCTATTTTTCCCCAACTTCTACGCTTGCCTAAGATTGGTCATTTGTTATTTGCTACTTTCAATTGATTTTCTTTTGCCTTTGCTTTCTTTTCAGCCACAAGTATAGAGAACAACCAGCACGATTTATACCAGCCATCTAGAACCAATCATTAGATAACAAGGTCCTTTACTGAAAGTGTTCAGAGTAAAACAATAGTTTAATTTTACCTTTGCTTTCATTTCTTGCTTTACTGCAAAAGGTTCAAAGGAAGGCCAGAAATTGTAATTCAGTTGTTCTTTAGACATAACACTGAAGGTCCTCTCATATGTTACCAAAGTGGCGCCAGAGCTGTTTTCCCACTGCTTCATCCCACAGCTCTGTGGTAATATCCGCAGTCCCAGCAAGGACAACTGAGTGGGTTCTCCCTGCGACTGCAGCCCACAATCCTGACTGCATGAAGGACCAAGACCAAGGCCCTGCCCAGGTGGCATCAGAACATCAAATGTCCAAAGCACGCACCTAACTTTTCAGCCATAAAACAAGGCAATGTTAATTGTTGCTGTTGTCTTCAGGAATTCAAAAGACTCCAAATATCAGCCTAGCCTGATTAGGGAGGGATCCTAACTCAGCGGCAAAGAGAACACACTTTGCTTGCACCAATTTTCCAGTTTCAATTTATGGTGTTTCCAGTTTAAAAGAACAATGACATCTAAAAGCCCCATGACTCCCTTCCCAATAATAGGTAAATTATGCCAGCCACAGATAAATCATCTTTTGACAATCAGACATGATTATGTGAAGCAGAACAACATGCTGGGAATGGGTGGGTCATGCACACACATGCCCCACTGTCATGAGGTCAGTAAGGCCCAGTATTGTATTGGCAACCTTCATTCTCGAAAGACTCTGGTATCGCGCTCTGAAAGGTGGTTCTGGAACAGCGTCTAGTATGGCTGAAAAGGCCAATCCGGGAGTGACAATCCCTTCCACACCGGGAGCAAGTGCAGTCTGTCCCTGGTCTGTCTCCCTGGCTATGGGCCTTCCTTCTTTGCCTCTTTGCCTCAGACTGCCGGCCAAGTGTCTCTTCAAACTGGGAAAGGCCATGCTGCACAGCCTGCCTCGAAGCAGGCCGCTCAGAGGCCAGGGTTTCCCACTTGTTAAGGTCCATTCCTAAGGCCTTCAGATCCCTCTTGCAGATGTCCTTGTATCGCTCAAATGAATCTAGAGTTATATCAACAACTCTAGGTTGGTTGCCTTCAGGGTTCCATGGTGATGAAACTGAAGGAGTCAAGACCACTGTGAATTAGTTACTGAAGTGAAGTGGACTTTCTGCAGAAGGATAGTTTGATGGAAGCAAGTGTCCATCCTGTTTTGTAGCGGGGGGGGGGGGGGGAATCCATGTAATTTTCTGCCTTTGTTTAAGATTCATCACTAATACATCTTTTACATTTTTTTTTAAAGACAGCCCAATTAATTCACCCTATGCCATCAAATGAAACACCCAGTAAAAGTCTTGGAAATTGTGTATGACAGCTATGGGGAGAAGGAGTTCACTATAGAGGCACAATGAAAATACATGTATAACTCAGCCTTTTTAAAAAAAAAATTCGTCCTTGGCATTAATGAGGAACAAATTAGCTACTCTCCTTGGGTGTCTACCAGAAATAACAGTACCAAGTGGAGCCTTTTCTTCTCCCCTCAGTAATATGTTCGTTTGTAGATAAGCACTGCAGAGAGAGAGAGAGGTAAAATTATGTCTTTTAAAAGTTTGCAGTTTTCTTATGCCGAGATGTAAATGATAGGGTTGGGTCCGGGAAGCATTTCAGCAATATATATTCCACTGAGACAATGGCTTTTGTCATCAGAAGAAAGAATCAGGGACTATCAAAATGAACCAAAAAGAACAGCAGGCTGGGTCTGGGTATATACTGCAATGGTAAACATAGACACCTTTCCAAACTCACTGGACACCCTCAAGAAGCAGGGATGGTAGGGTTAACAGGGGAGAGCCATGCATATATATGCTCAGGGAACATGGAAGGCAAAGAAATCATTGTAATCAGAACATGTCATTGTGCAGAACAATCGTCTTAAGGCTGAACATTTAAGAAAAAACCAATAGGAAGTTGCTGTATTTGGGATTTTCCAGTTTAGAAAAAAAATAAATTATTAAGGGGGTATTCATAAAGATTGACAAACTGATGCAGGATGTGGAGAAAGTGAACAGAGATAACTTTATGATTCTGTAGACAGAATTCAGTACTTCTCCATGTAATGCATCATTGGCTTCTGGAATTCACCGCCATAAGATGATAAAACATTACAAAGGGATTACATTCATGGATGTCTATCAATGGCTATTATTCAGAGTAGCTAACTGGAACTGTGGGATGTGTGAAAATAAAAGCACACACAAGACCTCTTCTGATAACTGAACTGTTTGTTGCTGGAAAGGTCCGAAGCAGAAACATTAGATTCAAGAAACAACAATTACAACTTATCTGAGGTCTTTTTCTGGTCCATCTGAACCTAGGATGGTAGTGTCCTCAGAAAAATCACAGGTTCAACCAGTCCTATAGACCTCTGCAGCAAAACTGAAATTATTTCTCCGAGTTCTTTCACATGGCTTATCTCATTCTGAGGCCTTTGGAGTTTGACGCTTAAAGAGGTTGTACACACCAGGAACCTCCATGGTCAGAGGCAGTATATCTCTGAAAATTAGCTGGGGACAAACAATAAGGGAGGCCTGCTGCCTTCATGTCCTGCTTCTGGGTTTCTGACTTGCCATGGTTGGAAAAAGGATGTTGAGCTCAATAGTCTGATCCTACGAGACTGTTTTTGTATGTTGTTATGTATTCAGTAAATTTAATGAGACATCAGAAACTTGGGTTTCCCCCCCCCCCTCAAGAATTATTCATTCCCCTTCTTATGACTTCCTGGATTTCACTCATCAACAAATACTGGAATTTATGCTTGAAACCATTGCAATGGGAGCGATCTCTGTGGATTTTTTTTCCCCTCCTCCCTTGTACTAAGACAAAATAATGCCATTGAAGTGAGCAAACAAGCACGCAGGTCTAAGCAACCGAAAGACAGATTTGGTCACAATGCAATTTATTTGTATAATTTAATTAACCTGCCACTGTCTCATCTATTATGCAGATGCAGAAATACTTATAATACGTATCCCTACATATCTCAAAAGACAAAACAAATGGCTGCAAGAAATGAAGACTGGGGTGTTGTTATTCCCTCCTCCCCGCCTGTCTCGTGCTTGGATCTCTTTCACCATTGCTTGTGTAACTAGCTTCTGGGTAAAATTCATTAATTTTTATTAACAGGGAAAACATTTGTCCCCGTGACAATATTTGCATTGCCTGAATGATTTTCACCTCTGCCACAAGGTGTACTATCGGCTCATACATCACCCGATTACTTGGAAAGCAGAAAGACCCTCAGTCATTAGTGAGTGAATTAAAGATGATCTAAAGAGCTATTAATCACACTGACAAAAGCCTTAATGTTGCTGTGACCCTTGTGGAGCCTGGGGACTAAAAGGGAAGCGGAGGGAGAGAAAATGGAAACATATGTTTTCTCCAAAATAACCTACCTTAGGAGAACTGTCAAAGGGAGAGTCCCGTCAAGCTGAGGAATTTTGCCTCTGGATTATATAGGGAATTGGTTGTATAATCAACCCTCCCCACCCCCTCTTTCAATGAATTTGTTTATGATCAATAGAAACAATTAAGTGACTTGAATTCAAATGCTACACTCACAGCCTAATTTTCTTAATGAGAAACTATTCTCAAGTCAGTTCATTTAATCACTGTACTGTTTTTATTCCTTTTTTTTTTTTTAAGTAGCATGTGTTTTTCAAATGTATTACTATATCAGCCTTTGGTTGCAATAACTAATGTGGTTATTCCTCTAATTTGTTTGCTTATTCCTAAGCACTTCTACCCCACTTCTCTATCCAGTGATTGTCATCAACGCAGCTGCAAAATAACAGCAGAACAATGTAAAACAGCATGTTAAAGCGAACAAAGGAGCAGCACATCAAAACAGCCACGTCAAGAGCATCAAACAAATCATATTTGGCTCAGAAACAAAATTTGAGTCTCTTGAAATTTTAGAAAAGGCGTTTAACTTGACATGCAGGAAAGCCTATGCATGTTTACTCAGAAGTAAGCCCCATTGTGTTCCAATTGGGGTTAGTCCCAGGAAAATGTGCAGCCTTCGCTTTGACATTGTTGTGGGTATCTAATTAATATCATTATTATTAGTTCTCCTGCATTGCTTGCCTGCTTACCATTTATAGTGCATTAGCTAAGAACTTAAATTGGATTTTTTTCAGTGTGTATTCCTCTTTAAATAAATTTCACATATACCAGAGAAGTATTTTCCAGCCCAATTCCTAACAATGTTATCTCTGAAGAAAGACAACAGCACCTCTGATTTCAAAGGGACATACACCCAAGAAATATGTTTAAATCTGCAGCTCTGTGACTTGATCCTTCTATGATGGTCTTATTAATCTACTTATAAGTAAATCGCACGGAGTTCAACATAGTTTATTTCCAATTAAGAATGTATAGGACAAATTTTTAGCATCCCATCTCCCCCTGCATTTTTGCCTTGATCTGAATTTACTTCCCCCACCCATACATAATTTCGGACAACAACAACATAAAAATTCCCTTTTAGGCAGTTTCAAGCCCTGAGCTCCAATGCTACATCTACCGTAATTCAACCCTTAAGGGCAACCTATGATGGCAACGAATCTGTTTTTCAAACCATGGGTCCACTGCTGTCACATCTTGTGTTAGTCATGAGGGCAAAAGAAGCCCCTCATAGATGTTCAATCTGGGTTGAACAAACATGTGTAGGTGGAGCAGTATTACAGCAGAATATATTGCTGTTGACCAACTAGTGTTGTAGAAAGCTCCCACACATACAAGTGTGCACATATAGAGACCCCTCTGTGGGTACAGCTACATATCCAGGGGCTCCATACAGGTGTCAAAATGAGGACAGATCTCCCACTGCAGCGACACTCCTGCTCCCCTCCACTCATTCATTCTATCAAATGCCTATAAAGATCAAATGTTTTAACTTTATTTGGATCAGGGTCCAAATGTAATCTGCCCTATCAGTTTCACAAACCATCAAAAATTGGGTCCTGGAGTCAGACCCACACTTCGAGAACCACTAAGCCTGCAAAGTTATTTTAAAAAAAAGAAGAAGACTTGACACCCCTGCTCTTCCACAACAGCAACTTCAATGCTTTACAAATAAAAATCCTAACGGTTTTAGAACAACTAAATCCAAAATCCAATGCAATAAAACAAATCGGCAGCATAATAAGCATTAATTATGGGCAGGAGGGCAGGAGGTATGGTTTGGGGGTAGAGCCTTCGTTAGCCCAAAGTTAACATCAGAAGGTCGCCGGTTCAAGGACACCGGAAGCTCCCTGAACGGCTGAGAATGGCGAGAACTTGAAGCAGCTGACAAGCCCAGCTGAGTGATTCCACCTGCTCTTGGTGTGAGCAAAAGCGCCTTGGCTGCCCTCCATGTGAGAGATGGAGCTGCTTGTCAGCCTGCGTGGGAGAACTGAAGGCCAGAAGTGAGACCAAACCAGGAAGATCCATTCGGAAATGTTATTGGTTCTTGAAAGAGAGAATGTTTGTAAAAATCCCTTTGAGGGATTTAGAAACGCCTGCCTATGTAAACCTCCTTGAATAAAGTCAGAGGAGTAATCCGATGACCAGAAAGGCGGTATATAAATACCGTGTTGTTGTTGTTGTTGTTGTTGTTGTTGTTATAATAATAATAATAATAATAATAATAATAATAATAATAATAATAATAATAATAATAATAATAATAATAAAACCAACAAACAGTAAAACAACAAATCAAACATAAAACATATACTAAAACATAAAAGATCATAGCAGATCCCCCCAAAAAGGGAAAGGACAAAAATCCTATATAGTAGCAGGGGGGAAAAAAGGAAAAGAAAAAAAAGAGAAGAATCACCAAAAGCCACCCTGAAGAGATGCATCTTTAGCTTGTATTTAAATTGGTATTGGTATTTAAGCACACACCACAGATAGTGCGTAACCATGCTGTTAAGGGATGCAGAGACTGGCTGGGTGCAGGAAATGGAGGGAGTTTGAGGGACCAAGTTCAGACTAGCTCAGAAATAAGCCAAGCAATTTCCTGTACATAACTTAGGGCGCAATCCTAACCAACTTTCCAGCACTGATCTAGCCGCAAAGCAGCCCCAAGATAAGGTAACAAGCATGGCCTTACCTTAAGGAGGCCTCATTGACTGCCTCCCCATTGCAGGATGCAGTGCACACTACATTGGCACAGCTACATCAGTGCTGGAAAGCTGGTTAGGATTGCGCCCTTGCCTTATCTTTCTAACAAATCCTGTACAAATTGGGGGGATGTTGCCCAACTCTAACAAGGACTATAATCTGGAGGTCATTTGAATGCTCCCTTTTAAGATAAATGTCTCAGGATTTTTGATACTAGAAGATATTTGGCGTCACGCGAGAAAGTTAAACACAAGAACATAAGAACAGCCCCACTGGATCAGGCCATAGGCCCATCTAGTCCAGCTTCCTGTATCTCACAGCGGCCCACCAAATGCCCCAGGGAGCACACCACATAACAAGAGACCTCATCCTGGTGCCCTCCCTTGCATCTGGCATTCTGACATAACTCATTTCTAAAATCAGGAGGTTGCGCATACACATCATGGCTTGTACCCCGTAATGGATTTTTCCTCCAGAAACTTGTCCAATCCCCTTTTAAAGGCGTCTAGGCTAGATGCCAGCACCACATCCTGTCACAAGGAGTTCCACAGACCAATCACACGCTGAGTAAAGAAATATTTTCTTTTGTCTGTTCTAACTCTCCCAACACTCAATTTTAGTGGATGTCCCCTGGTTCTGGTGTTATGTGAGAGTGTGAAGAGCATCTCTCTAAACACTTTATCCTTCCCGTGCATAATTTTGTAAGTCTCAATCACGTCCCCCCTCAGGCGTCTCTTTTCTAGGCTGAAGAGGCCCAAACGCCGTAGCCTTTCCTCATAAGGAGGGTGCCCCAGCCCCGTAATCATCTTAGTCGCTTTCTTTTGCACCTTTTCCATTTCCACTATGTCTTTCTGAACATCCTTCCTAAGGATAAGTTCACACATGGAAGCTCTGTGCATGGAAGAGCAGCCATGATTGTAGTGTGTAACCAGACTGTAGCAATGAATGACTCCTGGCTACCTTTGGGCACTGTCCATTTCATATTAATATTTATCCATGCATGGTCATGGACACACACATACTAATGACAGCACAATCCAAACTTGCTTCTGTGCTGGCCAAATGTGCCATAAAGCACATTTGCAGCACCCGGAGAGTAAGCAACACTGTGGGAAAACCAATCCCACTGACATGGCATCCAGAAAGAGGGCTGCCAGTAGAGGTAAGAGGTGCACCGGGCGGGTAGAGGAGCTGCAGGAGGGTGGAAAGGAAGGGGATTTCTGGTTGAGGGAGGGCAGAATGGGGGCAGGATCTCCACCATATTCTAAACCCCTTCCTGGGCCTACCAGCTGCACACTGGGCTGCTCGGACTTGTGCCAGCTAAATAGCTGGCGCAGATCCAAGTCTCCCCATTGGGCAGGCTGAGGTGTTACTTGGAGTAAGGAGAAAAAAAATCCCATTCCTCAAGAATACCTCCAGCTTGCTCCTAAGCTGTGCTGGATACAGTGGAGGCTATGCAGCTCCACGGCACCAGCATAGCATAGGAATAATAATAATAAATAATAATAATAAACTTTATTTGTATCCCGCCCTTCTCCCTAAAAGGGACCCAGGGCGGCTAGGAATGGGCCGTTCACTGAGAAAATAAGCAAGTCATATATTAGCCAATCCACAGAAAGAAGGGAATGGAAGCAAAGGAAAGCCTTAGAGTTTTTCTCAGCTGCCAGAAGCATTGCTACCATTGGAAGGGTCAGGGGGAGGGGTTGCATCTCCCAAAAGAAAAGCAATTATCCATGCCTCAGTTGCACATATTAATTGACGTAATTATGAATCAATTCAATTGCATTGAATTTTGATGATAAAACAAAAGTTCAGTAAGCACGAACCTAATAGATTAGTGGTTCTCACACATTTAGCACTGGGACCCACTTTTTAGAATGAGAATCTGCCAGGACCCACCGGAAGGGATGCCATGACTGGAAGTGACATCATCAAGCAGGAACCTACCCACACTTACCCAGGAGTAAGTCCCATTTGCTATCATTGTTAAAAGAATATAGATAGTGACTTGTTAAAAGTACAGGTTTGTAACATTTTCCCAAATGCAGTCACATACCATGGTAGCATCAAGTTGAATATATTAAAAATAAAATATTGAAATGAATGGGGACCCACTAGAAATGGGCTCACGATCCACCTAGTGGGTCCCGACACACATTTTGAGAAACACTATTTCTCTATTAAATAGAGAAACACTATTAAATAGATAAGGCACAGGTAAAAAAACAAACAGCGACACAAACAAAATATTTCAGACCACCAAGTGATACCAGATATTACAGAGACCAAGAACATTACATTATCCTCCAAAAGACACCAGAGGGGTAAGAAACCCACATAAAGACAGAGAACAGAACAGGAAAAAGCAAAAGGAATAGCAAACAGCCAGCCAAGAGAAGCAAGTCAGTCAAAAATGAGCCAGACTAGCAAAACAATTTGCAGATGGCTGCCAAATAACCTCAGTCTTTTCCAACCCCCCCCCCCTCTTTTTTTACACAGCATTCTTTTATACATTGCTAGGACAAGCAACAAATTACAAAGATTTCAAGCTCATGTGAAACACTGGACTTCCAAGTCTACAAAATGAGACATTTGGCAACTAATACTGCTCCGTTGGTCCTTCGGAAGAGTCCAAGTGGCTAGAAAAGAACCTCAGCCCATTGTAAGAGTGATACAAATACATATGTCTTAACTCTGTGCCACAACACTTGTATCCCAAGCACCTCTTCTGTAAACGGAAGGCACTTCTGTATGCACAAGAGGGGAATCACCAAAGAACTTGCTGACTTCTGTGCCCCATATAGACTTCTTCTGATGGTGTCCTCCAGTTCCCCTGGTTTGGAATTTTAGTTGGGCTGAGGAGGCAGCCAGTGTTCATAAAGATAAAACACCAAAATGTGCACTGCCCAGGAAGGTCCAGATAGGAAGCTTTGCATGAGGCTTGTTTCCAAAGTCAAAGATACGTTTCTTTAAGAAAAATACATCTTGATAGAAGGGAGAGCTGTGGATCCTGCAGCTGGTCTCTCTAGCTACATGTCCTCTCTTCAGGAGGGAAAGGAGAGAGCAGGAAGGAAGCCAGGCCTGAGAATTGCACTAGGCCCTAAGGGTGACCAATAAGCATGCATTACCTGATAGAAAAGACAGAGAGCACACACCTTGTCCCCCTACCACTAGCTAGCTAGCCCTACTGTCCCCTACTGCAGTGGTTCCCAAACTGTGAGCCGTGGCTCCCCAGGGAGCCATGGGAACCAGCCAGAGGAGCTATGGAATCTTTGTGAAAAACCTGCCACCCTATACAATGTACAGGACTGTAGCCCTAATGGGGAGCCATGGCCAATGGCCTAGTAGGTTAAGGGTACCGCCAGTTGGAAAAATTTGGGTACCACTGCCCTACTAGTACAGGTGCAATACTACCAAACTGCTGCCTGCTGCAACAGCTAGGAAATTTGCTTCCACAAGCTTTGTTCTGCACACATTCCTTAAGATACAACCATATATCTTCAGAGTCAATTCTCACTTCATATTTTGACTTCTATCCCTGGTAAAGATAATCCTGTGCAAAACACACAAGCCTTGCATCAGGAGTGGAGAGACTGCAGGGCATTTTGCCGTGAGGACTCGTACATTCACCTCTTGTGTGTGTTGTCAGACAAGTGACTTGTACTCAACATCATTTGCCTAGGAACTGTACCCTGCTCTCTCCCGGAGTGTTAAGAACCTTGAGATAGTAGGATACACAAGAACATTGGAGACATACATTTCTGGCTTAGTGGGGGGCTTTGGCCAGTGAACCAGGAGTGTGTAAGATCGAACAGAGAGACTGTGACTGTACAAACCTTTGCATCTGCCCCTTTCAAATGCTAAAAATAGCCATCAGGAAGGCATTCACTCCAATGTTTAAAGAGACATGCACTGAATTTTCCTTCACATTGACAAAAAGGTTCATGGGGCTTCTACCCAGAAACAAAGATGCAAAATGGGAATCAACTGCCAGAGGTATCAATCCCATGTTTTTCTGTTCTGTTAACTGTCATGAACATCATGAACTGTCATGAACTGGCAAACACAGTCTGTAGTGGTTATCTACACAGGCGCTGGGCTTAGCCTTGGTAACATGGCAACCGGCAGGCAAACCTGCTGCCCCCCCCCCACTCAGGCACACCAGAGTGAGCCAGTTGCTGAGTCTTCGCCCAGAGCCTGTAAACAGAGGATGTTATGAAGAAGCGCATATCTAGGAATGTGTATTGCGGTCAAACCAGAGCCAGCAGGTTTCTTAGCAGTGCAGATTTCAGCAACCTTCAGTAATTTTCTTTAGTGTCATCATGTGTTTTGAGAATGAATAAAAGTCTGAGGAAGCTAGCCGGGAGGGCGGACTTCTCTCTCAATCTCATACCGTCCTACTTCTGGCTTAGCTCTCACTGCATCAACCCCCTGAAGGTCTGCTGTGTCTCTCATTGCTTTTATTCCTTGCTGCTCGAGTTCTAACTTTCCAACCCTCAGAGTGCTTCTGCTTTTAGCACACTTCCTCAGGCACCAAGGTTCTAAACCCTGGGTGCTTCCCAAGTAGCAACACAGTCAATAGGCAGATGTCAGGTAGGACGTACTGCACAGTCTTTCAAGACCATCTGTGATGACACCTCCCAAAGAATCTTGGTAAATTATATTTTGGTGGCAGTGCTGAAGAGGGAGAGAGAAAGATGCTGAGGTCTAAGGAGTTGGCTTGTTGCAAGTAGGGAGGATGATGGAAGGAAAGGGTGTGATTGGAGTTGACTAGAGCAAGGTTTCTCAAACTTTGAGGGAGCTTTACTCCCTCAGTAAGTTCTTGCAGGGGAGGGGTAGGGCAGCAATGCAATCCCCAGGAAGAAGAAACATGCTTTGCGCCTGCTTTGGAAGTGCTTTGCACCCGCTTTTTTTGTGGGTTCCAAGCATCGGGGAGTACTGCGGAGGGCTGCACAGGGCTCCCCGCAGCTCCTGCAGCCCTACAGTGTCAAAAGTCACACACAAGCACCCCCTACTCGCCCCCCTTAGTGACGCCATCCTGGGAATCATGCTGCTGCCTCCCCCGTTCCCCCGCCCCTTAAAGGGATGGGGGAAGTGTTACACGAACTGGTGGTCGCGACTCACCAGTTTGAGAACCACTGGGCTAGAGGGCAAGCAAAGTTGCATATATCTCAGAAAGTTATCTTACCAAGGTCTGATCTTGATAAATGCATTCAGTCCAAATCATACCAATGAATAAATTTCTGAAGAGGCCCTATTTTTCACAAGGTTAATGGAAGGAAAATACAGTTATATTAATTGATTCCCACTACTGCTTAACGATTAGCCAAGCCTTTAGGGCAGGAGCTATTGACCAATCCAACCCAAGCAGCCATGAGCTTCATGGATGACCAGATCATTAAACCCAAGTATCTCCGCTCCAAGTCGGACATACTATCCACCGGCAAGCATGAAGCAGGTGCTCTGCATGCTCTGCCTGAATGTTCTGCACATAGTTGTCCTATATAAGTTGGATGTTCTACGTATGCAGATGTATCTGCTGGCTTTCACTTGGAACCATCAACACTGCCTTCCATCAAGCACCCTAGTGACACTCTAATTAACAGACACTTAATATAACGCTACAATCATAAAGTGTTAGAGAAAATATCAACCGAGGAAAAATGTTAATTGAAGGTCATACTTATAAAAAAATAAATAAATAAAAACACCGCACATCAAGTTTAGAAATAAAGGGGATCCGGTGGAAATGAAGCATGCGGTGGTAAATAGGAACTGTGTTCACTTGCCGTCATGCTCTATAGCTATTAAGCCTTCAGGTCTTAAAGGTACCAAGCAATGCATATGATAAATTCTTCCAAAACATCCCAGCCATAACATAGTTCTTGCTGATTGCTCATTTACCCATAATGCATGCTGTCATAGCAAAGCCTGACAAATGACAGAGAAAGCTCAGGTTATTTTTTACACTGACTGCCAAGCCCCTCACCTCAGATTATTCATTTATTAGGGCAATCACAGAGGCCCGGGTACTTAATATTGTTTTCACCAAATATGAAAATGATCTACTTTCCTATTCTTTAGTTTCTCCTAGGGCAAGCCATTTATCATAAGCTCAGGATAAATGACTGCTTCATTATAGCCATAATTTATGAGATGTTAGAACTAAAGAGCCACACCTAAAGACTTAAAGCTCTAATATGGATTAGAATACAATAATCAATCAATCTAGTGCAATTTTTTTATTTTTATATTTTTTGCTTACAACTGCTTTGTTTTGAAATGGCAAGAGATTTTTTCCTAGGCCTGAGATATCCTTCTGTCTGTCATTCTTTAGTCAAGTTCCCTTCCAAGTTCCCAAGGAAATACAGGGGAGAACATTACTGATAAATATTGGCGCCAACTGTGGACATTGTCCATTGGGTATTCAATACCTGGATGAACTTTATTACAATGAATGGCAGTGCTGAAAACCATACAGTGACTTTGTGCTTCTCTCACATCTTTCCGAGGGACATTGCACCAGAGAAGTCATTGATGGATTGTGCCCCATAGCTACAGTTCACACATTTCTTGAGATAATATACTTGCAATGTAAGCCATTTTAGTACTATTGATTTTCATAGGAAATCAACAACTATTTTCATAAGCAAAATCGGCATGTGCAGAGTGTGGGTGAAGTGGATGTGTGCAGAGGGCAGCAGGTGGTGAAGCAGCCAGTGTCATTAGTTCATTTAGTGCCGGTCTAACAACTCAATGCTCGTTTGCTTGGTCAATGAGGGTTGGTCAATTGACCATTGCTGCTTGGTCAATGAGGGTTCACACAGTTCTGTGGTGATTTGGGCTGAACTGGGAGAAGTGGTGCAACTGGCTTGAAGGCATGGTCTCATGGTGTAGGATGAAGGAACCTTGCTGATGCTAAGCAGATCTAGGTCTGGTGAACAGGAGACTGTCTGGGAATCGGATCTACTCTGCCTTCAGTCCCATGGAAGAATGGCAGGATAGTAATAAACAAAGCAATCTCATGACTATCAAGCCAGATGTGCTGTTTTCCCCATTTTAAGTCAATCCTAATTTTTGAGATTCATTTAGTTGTGTGAACTGGAGTTTAGGAGCACTTTTGCATACACATGGTTAGTTTAAGAGATGAATAAGACTGACCTATCAGGGCAGGAGGTCTGGTCTAGAGGGTAGAGCCTCCATTTGCCTGAAGATTAACATCCACAAGGTCGCCAGTTCGAGGCCACCGGCACCGTGCGACCTTGAAGCAGCCGGCAAGCTGCAGCTGAGCTGTTCCATCTGCTCGGAGCGTGGGAGGATGGAGGCCAGAATGTTAAACCAGATCGGAGTGTAACATCTTGAATGTGGTGGTTCTTGAAAGAGAGAACCTTCTTTCAATTTGTAAAAATCCCTGCGTGGATTTAATAAGCCTGCCTGTGTAAACCGCCTTGAATAAAGTCTTGAATAAAGACCAAGAAAGGTGGTATATAAATACTGTATATTATTATTATATTATTATTATTCAAAGGCAATATACATAATTCAGGATAAGTTCAGTCAATGTGTTCAAAAGTGCCAAAACAAATCTTCAGCACAATGTCTAAGAGCTCAGCGACACACAACTGGGTACGAGACACCAATATATAGACCCTCCTATTTCTTTAATAACCCAAAGCTGTGAAGAAGAACGCAGGCACATCTTATCCTGTGCTCCTCCCCCCATCCCATCTGTCACACCTGGAGCAAGGGTTCTGCCACAAGGTCCTGAACACAGGTGGAGGTAGGACTTCCAGCCCTTGAATGAAAATGCTAGTGCTTGGGGATGAGGGTTTCTGGATTTTAGGACAGAACTCAAAGTGGGCCTGCAGTACAGCTCAGTGGTTTCTGGCAAGTTCAAGGCAATGCATATAGCAGCTTGCGGCCAACCCAGGAATGGAACCCAATGGCTTAGGACTGACCTAGAGACCAGTCCTGGGTTTGGTTTGTTTGATTCAAAAGTCAGAGCCCAGCACATAAATATCTGTTCACCTAAGATAAACCACAAGTGACTGAAGGGGCGAGGGGAATGCCATTTCCCTTGCTTTTCTGGCTGTGGACCTTAAAACAAGTCAACCTGGTCATGCCTTATTTTTCTTAATAGATTGGCAGGCATGGGGGGGGAGCGATGGGAGTTGAAAAGTGGGGTTGAAAAGTACATGGTGCGTCTCACTTTCCAGCTGTGGAACTATTATAAACAGAAAGGTTCTCTGTGTTGCAATCCACCAGGGCTAAAAGCAGTAGAAGCTGCAGAAACACAGATAGCAGAGCAGACCAGGAGAACTGGGGTGGGGGGGAGTAACTGGGAATCACACAGACTAGGGTGGTGAAACAGTTATCTGCTTGGAAGCTCTTTGGGGAACAAGGAATGGTCTTTTTTTCAAAGCCAGCCACCCCCAAAGCTTCTGAAACTCTTATGCATAAGAGTCACAAGGGGAAGAATTGCTTCTACTCCAAATAGCATTTTGCTCTTTAAAGAGTGTATCTGGTTTGTATCTGCATTGTGTATTTACTCTCCCCCAGCCAATGCAAACATTATTTTTAGGCTATGACACTTGCTTAATCGTACTTAACCACTTAAGCCTGATCCTATTCATGGAGTTTGGCCGGAAACCTATGGTTTATTTTCTTTTCTTTTGTTTTTAAACACTGGCTAAGAAAAGCAGGTTGAGGATTAGAAGATAAACACTGGGCGCAAAACAGGTGCACATTCCAAAAGTCTTCAGAAAGTTCTGCCTGCCTTCCTGAGGCTGTGTAGCCTACAGGTGAGACAAATGGCCTCCCACTGCCTGCATGCAAGCCTTGAGTGATACCTCCAGCAAGGCTCAGGTCTTGAGATCACTCAGCCTTGAAATTAACATCCCCAAGGGGAGGGGGAAAACAGTTTTCACCTTTCTCTCTTTAGACAACAGCCAAGCCTACATCTTCAGCACAAGGAGAAGTGACAAGAGGGGTGCGAAGGAAGAAGGAACATTATGCTCCGTGCAGGAAATGTTCATTTTCCTCTACATAGAGACCTAGCAAGGCCAACCCACGCTGCCTTTTTTGTATGGCGGTCAGTCCAGTTCATTCTCATGTTTTGCTACATCCACATTGTTAATCTCACAAATGTCCACAATCTATATTATTTTTTTAAGTTTTTTTCCCCCCCAGACTCAGGTGAAGATGTATACCAGACTAAGTGATGTGGTAAAGGTGGGACAAAGGAAAAAAATGAGAGCATGCTTCACTTCAGAATCAAACCAGAAATATTTTCTCCCTTCTAAATGACTTGCGGTGGTTTGCTTCACTTTACAATGAAACTCCAGTTTCTATGAAACTCCATTGGGCCTTTTGCTAGAGGAGCAATCAGGCCCATGTTATTTGATAGTCGGTGTAGTGGTTAGGATGTTGATCAAAGATCAGCAAAAGGCCAGTACAAATCCCCACTCAGTCATGAAACTCACCGGGTGATCTCGGACACATTGCCATTGTTCAGCTTAATCCAGTTTAAACTACCTCACAGTGTTGTTGTGATAGGGGAGAGGAAGGACCGTGTAGAGCAAGTTCTCACTTAATGTTGTCAATAGGTTCTTGGAAATTGCAATGTTATGCAAAATTACTTACAAGCAGTAGCAGAGTTAGAGGGGGTACAGAGCAATAAGTTTTACAGGGAGCCTCACCACACCGTGCAAACTGCCCCATCCCCTTCCTTTTGGAGCAATTCCAGGTGGTGAGAGCAAAATGGAGGCATTCGCATGGTGAGGCTCCCTGCAAAACTTAGTGCTTTGCACCCCCTCTAGCTACTCCACTGCTTATAATGAAAGCAATTTTACTGTAGGCTAATTGATATATATAAACAAGAGTTATGTTCCGACAGCATATTTCTGGTCACAAAAACATCACCAAACTAAAGATCCAAAATACTTCTAATATTAAATATTGAAATAAACAAGAGTTTTTCAGGCTGGAGAAAATCCACGCAGAGGGGGAGAAACTGCAAACTCCACATAGACACTGGCCTTGGCCAGGAATTAATTTTTTTTTCTTCATCAACTTTCTAACAAAACAGCTAAAAAAAACTTTAAGGGGGGACTTATTATATGCTGCCCAAATAAATAGGCTGTGATGGGCCTCCAGAATGGAGCACATTTCCCTCCCCAAAAATCTTCTAAGTGCACAGGCCCGAGCTGCATCCAGCCCTAGTTTAGGGCCAGAATCAGCATAACCCGAGGCAAGGGGAAACCTTTCCCCTTACCCCATGTCACACTGCACTGGCCCCAATGGGTTCTGTCCAGATCTGCTCCAGGTCAGGATCTCACATAACTGCTAGATCCTGGCCCTGCCTCCCTCTCCACACCTGCCCCCGGGAACGCCCGCCCTGCCTTCTCCATGCCCCCCCAGACCCCTGCATCTGCTGAGCTCAGCCAGCGCAAACTTACTCCGCAGGGCCTGGATCCGGCAAGGGGAGGCCAGAGCAACTTCTTGCGTTGGCCCCCTCCCCACTCTAAAGTCCACACCCTCGGGTCAGCACAAGTGGCTCTCAGGAACCATTATGGCACCCATTGTAACAGCCCAATCCTATGGTTCTCTCCCCACCAATGCAATAATGCAGTGTTTCTCAAACTGTGGGTCAGGACCCACTAGGTGGGTCGCAAGCCAATTTCAGGTGGGTCCCCATTCATTTCAATATTTTAATATATTAAACTTGATGCTACCATGGAATGTAATTGCATTTGGGGAAATGTTACAGAACTGTACTTTTAACAAGCTAATATGTATATTCTCTTAACAATGATAGTAATGGGACTTACTCCTGGGTAAGTGTAGGTAAGGCTGCAACCTAGGATTGTTAAAAATTTTCCTGCTTGATGATGTCACTTCCCTTCATGACATCAATTCCGGTGGGTTTTAGATTTGCATTCTAAAAAGTGGGTCCCGTTGCTAAAAGTGCAAGAATCACTGCAGTAATGTCTACCCACTGCATCCTGCAGGAGGGCAGGCACCAAGGTCACCTCTGCAGTAAGCCTCTGTAGCGCAGAGAGGTCTACTCAAACCTGTTCTAGTGAAACTGCTGGCCCAGATCCACATGAACCCAGGTTACAGGATCAGGTCTGAGAAGTAGGCTAGGATTCAGCAGCCACCACTGCTGCCAAACCTGCCCTCTTTCTGGAGCTGATTCATCCACCCCCCATCCAATTGTCTCTCCATTCCATCCTCCCCTGCCCCGTCACCACCATATTCTGTTCTCTCCCACCTCCTGTGCCTTCCTACCTCCCCTGCCAACCTACCTGCCTTGGTGGGTCAGTGAGGATCCTCCAGCACACGAGGGGAAGCTCCAGCCTCCCCGCCTGTGTTATAGCAGTGCATGACTCCAAGCGCTGCTGGAGGACTTTTCACAAATTTCATAAGGCAGTTGATACTGGTGGTAACACTTGTTCTGTCAATGCTAAAACCCATTAGGGTTGTGCTCTAAGTGCCCATTATTTTAATAGTTTAGTGCAGTGGTTCCCAAACTGTGGGTTGGGACCTACTGGTGGGTTGTGACCTGATTTTTGATAAGTCACCAAAGGGTGATGGAAATCAGATCAGATATCTAATTGCCTCAAGTTCAGATCAGATAACTAATTGCCTCAAGCCCTGAGGCCATTCAAAAATCAGATACTGTAGCTGCTAATTACGCCTGCAAAGAGCTCAGCTCCTGCAGTTTGCAGGCATGTGCAAATATAGAGAGATAAATGTTTGAGAGTCTTTTTTCTGGTTATTGTTACTTATAAATAAATATCATTTCTTTCTAGATATCCTTTTTTAAAAGTTTGGTAAACCTAGGCGGGTCCCAATAGAGCATCGTTTAAAAAAGTGGGTCCCGATGCTAAAAAGTTGGCGAACCACTGGTTTAGTGGCTGGTCCATCTCTTTAAAAACAATTAGCTTTGTGATTTTATACTATGTATGTTCTTTGAACTTTACCTCTTACTTTTCCCCAGTTCACCTTCCCCTTGTCACTGAAATAATGTTAAAACTGAAGAGCCAAATTGAGATTCCACCACCCTACTCTGAGACCTAGAGCTGCCATTCCTGTCCCACATCAGGCAGGAGACCAAGCTACATGTCAATGGGCAAACCAACACACTACCGTTCTGGAGTAATAAGGCCACTTGGGAAGAATCTTCACTGTGTTCACTCAGAGTGTAACTAAGTCTTTTCAGAGTTGGGCTCTGAACAAAACAATTCTGCGAATTTGAAGCAGCAGCCAACTATATCCGGTAGTGATTGGCTGCCCCCCTCCATGTTAACATAATATGCACCCCAATGCCCAATCTGTCACTTTTTAAAAAGTGTTCTTTTGGGGGGGAAATTAATGAGGCAATGAATGAATGGATACATGTGCGAGCATTCATGCAATGCTTTCTTTGAGGGCAAAAAAAGAATAAAAAGGCAACCTGCCTGAAGCATGAAGAAGCAAAGCTGGCAGCTGCCCCAGCATTTAATTCACTGGCATGTCTGTCTCCCTTCAGTTGTGAAGCTGGGAAAAAGGCAGCTTGAGAATTTGCTGTGAGTTCTGTTTCCATATTGTGTCTGTCTTCACCCTGGGAACCTGGGCATCATCCAGCCAAATTTCTGCCCCCTTCTGTTCCACTGTTTCAAGTGGGAGAGAGTTAAGAGCATATGTAACTCTTCCACTGAAGTCAGCAGGGCTTAGCATAAGTATTAAGTATAACTTAAGTGTTAACTTACACTTTGGTTAGCTTGCGGTCATTGTTTTTAAACTACGTTTGAAGTGAGCCGGGCTGCCTGCCTTGTTATTGAAGGAAGAGGCCGTTTTACTGCACTTGGGCTGGAGAGGAGGGCTCACACAGCATGAAAAAGTTGTGACAGGAGACTTGCTAGGTTCAGGCTGGTCTGAAGCCAGAGAACTAGATTTGCAGCACTTAAGGAATGGGGCATGATAGTCTAGGCCAGTAGTTCCAAACTGTTAGCACCAGGACCCACTTTTCAGAATGAGAATCTGTCAGGACCCACCGGAAGTGATGTCATGACTGGAAGTGATGTCATCAAGCAAGGAACGTTTCAACAAACCTAGGTTGCAGTTCTACTCACACTTACCCAGGAGTAAGTCCATTTAATATCATTGTTAAAAGCATATACACCATAGACTCTTAAAAGTATAGATCTGTAACATTTCCCTAATGCAGTCACACACCATGGCAGCATCAAGTCTATTTTACTAAAAATAAAATATTGAATGGGGACCCACCTGAAATTGGCTCACAACCCACCTAGAGGGACCTGACCCACAGTTTGAGAAACACTGGCCTAGGCTATAGAATGACATTCATTCTATAGCTTGGGTTGCTTGGGGTTTTCTGACTTGATCTGAAAGGAGACTCTTGAGCTGGCTCTAGAAACACATTTGGGTGAATGTGTCTTGACGTTGTGTAGTCTGCAACTTCTCCAAACCCACAAGTATACAGAACTGTAGTTATAAGCATTAATCAAATGGTTTCAAAATGGGGGGGGGGCTTGTAAATAATGCCTTTGAAGTATATTTGACTGAAGTGTATTGCTGGCCTTATTGTCAGAAACCATAACACAGCTTTAGACAGCATTTCTCCTTTCCAGGACTTTTAATATCACCAGCGCTGGTTTCAGCTGAATTCCAGCTCAAGTCTTTGTTTGCTAGGGGTCATTCTTCAACCCAGTCATTACATGTAATTCAACATCAGCACTCTGTAATGGAAGATCAGAAGATCATCAGGTGGATGATGTGGTGTTGACAGCTCTGGGAAGGGCAGGGCTGGCTCCAGCTGTAATCAATCAAGGCCAATGGAGACCTGGATGGACACCTGATCTTCATTTGACCTTGATGGGACTTTGAATGGACATGGACTGAAGAGACAGCTCACCTGAGCCTAATTTGGACTTAATGGGACATACAAGGAAAAAAGGTAACTTCAGAAGGAGCAAAGCTACCTGATCAGAGGGACCCTGACCCAGAGGGAGATGCTACCTGACCCATACCTATGGGAGAAGGGGACTGCCAGGACTCTGCTAGAGGACACAGAAGAGAGGACTGCCAGGACCCTGTTGGAGGAGACACTCTGCTGGAGAGGACACTGCTGGAGAGGAGGGACCCTGCTGCAGAAGACTGGACTGGAAAGACTGGACTGTGCTTTGGAGACCAGATTGGATTGGACTGGAGGTTTCAGACCTTTACCCACTGAGTTGAGTGGAGTTTTGGGGAGGGAAAGCCTCTGGATAAGAGGACTTGCAGGAGTGTATGTGTTTGTAGCAATAAATTCTTGTTAACTGCTCAACTGATAAGGAGTTCTGTTCGTTTCTTTGCACACCACAGCTGTTGATCCTAGAGATAAAGAGGGTGTTAATTAGCCAAAAAGTGGGCATTAGAAGGGAGCTGCAGTATTTGGATGGGGACACACTTCAGTGTGGATAAAACAATTTTAGCTCTGCAGCTATACTGTGCAACAGCTATTTTTTACTCTCTGTACAGATGCTCAGGAATCTATACACGCTCACCATTATGCTTAGAAACAAATTGCTTGAAATAGTGTACTTATACAATGCTTCATGTTCATGAGCCTTTTCAGGCAACTATGTGAATGCAGGAGATATAGCCACTGTCTCCACACCTGACCACTGTGTGTTCATCTGACTGGCTGTGCAGATTCACACATACAGCTTGTACACATTTGGGCTCTTTTCATACAATTGTTATGCTTTGTTTTGCAGGGTTCCAGATTGTGCAGCTGCCACTTGAGAACCACCACCACAAATAGCAGTGGTGGCAGTGGCTGGACAGGAAAGTGGCAGGCAGGAGGCTGGATTCAGGAGAGGTTGGAATCTGGCACCAAGGGCATGCACCAGAATCCTATCCTTATTCCATTTCCTCTTCCCTCTCCCTAATGATCTTGGAAGCTAAGCAGGGTCAGGCCTGGTTAGTACTTGGATGGGAGACTGCTTGGGAATACCGGGTGCTGTAGGCTTATACCATAGTCTTTCGAGACTGAAGGTTGCGAACCATCTCCCTAACTCTCCTTAGTGATGGCAAAATGGCAGGCACAGATCCAAGGAAACCCATATAGACAGTGGAGGCTTGTCCTAGAGTAAGGAACAAAAGTTTCCTTGCCATGAGAAAACCTCTGTGGCTGCCCCCCCCCCCACTACAGAATGCAGCGTGAACTCCATTGTTGTGACTGCATCAGTGCAGTGGGGTTAGTTGGGCTCTTAATGTAACATGAGCTACATACTATCCCACAGACAGCCCTTGGGAAAGACGATGGCCTGGAGCAGTGATTTTCAAAGTGGGCGCTAGCGCCCCCCAGGGGGCGTTGGAAAGATCCAAGGGGGCGTTGAAAGTAAAATGGGCGTTAGGGGGGCAATGGGGACAAAGTGGGCGATAGGGGGGCAGTGACAGGTCAGGCCAGGTGAAAAATGCTGGCCGCCACCAAAAAAAAGGGGTTCCAGGCGGCCAGCGTTTGAATTTGGTGCGCTTTGTCCTTGCGCGCGCCTCTGATTTGTTTTTCTCTGCCTGGAGTCAATGAGCGGGAGAAGGAGGCTCCTCCCCCCCTCACCGCTCAGAGCACGCCAGACTTCTGAGGCAACAGCCTCATGAGTGCTCTTCCCCTGCGCCGCTTTGCCGCCTGCCTCCCTGCTTGTGTGGCCACAGCCTCAACGCTGGTCGTGGTGCCTGCCTGCTGCCTGTGTGGCCACAGCTGCTTGCTTGTGCCGTGTGCCTGCCATCGCCTCTGCAGCGGCGTTGTGCTGCCTGCCTGCCTGCCTGCCTGGGACCAACACAGCTCAGCAGCAGCCTTCTCCATTGATATCCAGGTAAAAGAGGAGAAGGAAGTATAAGTGTGCAATCCTTCCAGGCTCCTACAACATTTGAAGAAAATGCACTCTGATAAAGCAGACAAAAACTTAGCATATTTTCAGTCACTTTGGGAACAATTACAGAAAAGGAAAAATATTGTAAATATGTTTGCTAGCACTTCACAGCAATCCAGTGTTGGTTTGCGTGCATCATACAACATCTCATTGCTAATTGCTAGATCTGGTAAGCCTCATACAATTGGGGAACAGCTTATTCTGCCAGCAGTCAGTGAGGTTCTGCGCACAGTTCTACACAAGTCACCCGAACAAATTATTAAAGCTATTCCTCTCAGCGATAACTCTGTTCAAAGAAGAGTGGATGAAATGGCTGAAAATATTGAAGACACATTGTGCAATATGCTTAGAACAATAGAATTTGGTTTACAATTAGATTAGTCCATTCTTCCAGGCAATCAATCTTTGCTTCTTGCTTATGTTCGTTTTGTCAAAGATGAAAGTTTGGTTCAAGAGCTGTTATTTGCAAGACAACTAGAAACAGATACAAAAGGGGAGTCAGTACTTCGTGCTGTTGAGACTTTTTTTAAGGAGAAAGATATCCCGCTTACCAACATTCTTGCTTGTGCAACAGATGGGGCACCTGCGATGACAGGTCGTTACCGTGGCTTCATCAGTTTCTTGAAAACTGTACCTGGTGTGTTTACGGTCCACTGTGTAATTCACAGGCAACATTTGGTCGCAAAAAACCTAAGCAGTCGACTTCACGAATCATTAAACACTATTATCAAAGCGATAAATAAAATTAAGGCACATGCTCTCAATTCTCGATTGTTTCGACAGCTCTGCATTGAGAACGATGAAGATTTTGAACATTTGTTGTTGCACACAGAAGTTAGATGGCTGTCAAAGGGAAACAGCCTGAGACGTTTCTATTCAGTTTTTGGAACAGTTGTTGAATTCTTCCAAGACTCCAATCCTGTTCTCTCTGATGAACTAAGAAACATCAAGCATGATACCGCCTACTTGTCTGATGTATTCACAAAGTTTAACGAAGTTAATCTGCAACTGCAAGGAAATGAGATTAGCCTTATCAAAGTCAAATCTGTTCTCTCCACGTTTCGCTCGAAGTTACAGTTGTTCAGACGTAACATAGCCTGTCGTGAGCTCTTTCAGTTTCCGAGCCTCTCTGAATTGGAGAAGGAGAAGAGCATACCAGACAATAACCTACAAGTGTATTGTGCACACCTGGATGAGTTGCACAGAGACATGCCTGATAGATTTCAGGATCTTTTTTTGATTCAGATACCAGACTGGGTGATAAATCCATTCCTAGATATCGGCAATGATGAAACAGGAATGGTAGAGGAAGAATTTATTTCACTCCAAAATGACATTGAGCTCAGGCCAAAGTTCAAACAGTCATATCAAGACTTTTGGTTACAAAAAAAAAAAAATTTTGACCGATACCCTGCACTGTGGAACAAATTTAAGATGTACTTCATTGCTTTCCCTACATCATATTTAGTGGAGCGAGGCTTCAGTGCAGTCGCCTACCTACTTTCCAAGCAAAGAAACAGACTGAACATTATTGAACGTGGGGATCTAAGACTTTTCCTTAGTTCCTTCCAGCCAGATGTTGATAAGCTGATATCCCTACACCAAATACATCCATCCCATTAAACTTGTGAAGACAACATAGTTGCAGAAGAGATGCAAATTAGCTTTTTAAAAATGTTATTTATTAAAAATGTTAAATGTTATATATTTAACTTTAAATACTGTTTACTAGATTTATTTGTCAAATACATACACTTCTTTTTATAGTGTTGTATTACTTGTTTTGAATTTGCATTAGACTATTAAGCAAAGAGTGGGGGGCGCTAGGAATTTTTCCTGGGCCTCAAGGGGGTGTTAGCCCGAAAACGTTTGGGAACCACTGGCCTAGAGTAACAGTTCCCAAACTGGTGAGTCACGACCCAGGGGCATGTAAACTTACCGGGGGGGGGGGTCATGGAGCCTCGTAAAGACTTCAGCTCCCTCTGCGAGCCTCCTTACTGCAGCACTGAGCTCGAATCACTCATCAGAGCTCACGTCTGGTTTGCAGTCACGTTCAGAGCTCCATTTGCAAACTGGAAGTGAGCTCCGATGAGCAATCATAGCTCAGTGCTGCACCAGGGAGGCTCACGGAGGGGCTGTGAGCCTCCAGGAGGCTTCACAGCCCCCCTATCCAGGTGCAGTTTTCATGCCCCTGGGTCCCTGCAGTGCTGCAATTGCTGAAGCGCTGTCGGGATCAACCGCTTGACCCCACCCCTGCAACAATTTAGTGCGGTCCCAAAGTCTGAGTACGACTTGGAAACCACTGGCCTAGAGACTAATATAGGCCCTTAGGCAAATTTCCTAGTTTGCCTTCTACTGAACCTGATGCTTCTTTTTTGGTAAATGTTTGAAAAACATTTCACAGACAGCACTTAGTATTCCTGCTGAAGGAGAAATCCTGGAGTACCTCCCGTACCTTCCCCTTAAATACATCCCTGCCTTAAAGTCATTTTTGACACTATGAGCTGACTACATATTATCTATGGGCAGGAGGTCTGGTCTAGAGCAGGGGTGTCCAAAGTTTTTGGCAGGAGGGCCAAATCATCTCTCTGACACTGTGTCGGGGGCCGGGGGAAAAAAAGAATTAATTTACATTTAAAATATGAATAAATTTACATAAGTTTACATAAATGAATATATTAAAGATGAACTTAAATGAACATATGAAGGTCTTGCAATAGCTCGATGCCTATAAAAGGCCTTGCACAAAGCAAGGCTGGCCTTTCCTTTGCTGCCGCTGCTGCATCACAGATGTGAAAGAGCAAGCAGTGGAGGGAGCTCTCATCCCACAGCTCACATGAGAGATCAAACAGTCGCCCTCAGGCTGAGAGCAGTTGCGTCGGGCCAGTGCGGGCTCCAGCAAATCTCTGGAGGGCCAGAGGCTCATTGGAGACTGGGGGCTCCCTGAGGGCCGCATTGAGAGGCCTTGAGGGCCGCAAGTGGCCCCCGGGCCGGGGTTTGGGCACCCATGGTCTAGAGGGTTGAGCCTCCATTTGCCTGAAGATAACATCCAAAGGTCGCCAGTTCGAGGCCACCGGCACCGTGCGACCTTGAAGCAGCTGACAAGCTGAGCTGAGTTATTCCATCTGCTCTGAGCATGGGAGGATGGAGGCCAGAATGTGAAACCAGATCAGCAAGAAACATCTGAATGTTGTGGTTTCTTGAAAGATAGAAACCTTCTTTCAAATTGTAAAAATCCCTACCAGGATTTAAATTGCCTGCCTATGTAAACCGCCTTGAATAAAGTCTAAGGAGAAATCTGAGGACCAAGAAAGGCGGTATAGAAATACCTGTATTATTATTATTATTATTATTATTATTATTATTAATAATCTATTCTACTCTACTACTACTATACTCTTACTACTCTATTATAGGAAAGTGTAGGATTTTCTCTCTCCCCCCACCTCTGTATTTCATCCCTTTGCAAAGTCAAAAAAAAAAATGGAGTTATTTCTCCAAAAAAATTCTCCCTCTCTCTCACTTTCAAGACAAGCATTTGTAGTTCTCACTCAATGCCAAAATAAATGTAAGGTCACCCCTAAGAATAGGTGGTTGGCAGTACAAATATAGACATGCCTTTCTCGTGACATACCAAGGAAGAGAGTCCAAGCCAAGAGTGCAGTTTTAGAAGAAGACATTCTATTCAACACTTCACGCATAAATCTATGTCTTTGGCTCGTGCAGTTTTTGTATTAGTCATTGTTTTAAAAAGGTGCACCATTTTGCAATTCCATGCCAAGGCTTCTTGACATCTTGATCTGGAAAGTAGAGGATAACACAAAAAACTATGAAGGTGAAGGTCCATCATTCAATGACAGAGCGTGTGCCCTGGCACCTCCATTTAAAAGTACATAAAGTTGCCCCCAGGAACCATGGAACACTGAGTATCTGTTGGGGGGGGGAACACTAGCAATACCCAGGGAGGAAAAGGCTAATAACTGGCCTGCTTGAACAAGTTTGGCAATTCAGGCCAGAGAGACACAGCATTTTCTTGCAGGTCCCACTTGCTATTGGTAGAAATGTTGAAAATGGTTGTTTTTTTTTAATTCAGTAATCCCATTGTGTTCAGTAAAACACAGGCTGTAAACCTATATTACCCACCGGAAACAAATGCCTTTAGCGTTTTGCCTAAAGCGAATTGCCTTTAGCGAATTGGTTATTCTTTACACTGTCCATCTTGTGCATTTATTGTAACATATACATCATATACTCGTGCGTAAAAGTATACACAATTGCACATATCTTGTGGATGGGATGGTATAAATTTTAAAATTAAGTATTTAAGGGCCCATTCCTATCCAATATTCCAGCACTGGTGCAACCACAATACAGGCCTGAGATAATGGAACCAACATTCCCTTACTTTGAGGAGGCCTCCGTGATTGCCTCCCCACCACAGGAAGCAGTGCACACCCCATTGGCATAGCTGCACCTGCACTGGAAAATTGGATAGGATTGGGCCCAAAGAGCCCTATCCTATGCATGTCTACTCAGAAGTAAGTCTCATTATAGTCAATGGGGCTTACTCCCAGGTAAGTGTGGATAGGATTGCAGTCTAATTCCTCTAAAGCATTCTGCAAAATTGAGAAAATGAAGAGTCACTGTGAAGGCAACAAAAAAAACTTAGAAGCAAACCAGTAAGTTACCAATTAGCTTCTTAAAGCAATTGAAAGTCACAGAGTCTTTATGCGCAGAAGTGGTTAATTAATTAACATTAGATGTGATTAATAATGAGTCTCATTTAATAGGAAGTATCTGCTTGCGATGCCTGCAAGACAGAAAAGGGAAAAAAAAAAACGTCTTCAGAGATTAGGCCACTATATATATCCTGATTGTGTTTGGGATTTTAATACATTTTGTGCAGGCTGACAAATGGCCTATTAATTATCTAATGTTGTCTGACAATAACAGCTTGATAAAGATGTATGTTTTTGAATTGCGAGATGAAAACAGCCGAGGAAGAGCCCCACCGGGGCTTTGCTGTCTTCAGACTGGGCTTCAAGCCACGACAGCCAGCGAGACAAAGTCCTATCTCCTGCCACACGGCCCGCGGAGATAAAATATGTCTTGGCATTAGGGACGTTTTCAGAAAACTGCTTCTGCAATATCTGATTAGGAAAAGGAGGAGTATGTCTTTACTAAATTGGGGTTAAGGCATAATCAATATCATATATGGAGTCTCTGGCCTATTCTGCATAAATGGAGGCACTTCATAATATTAAGGAGTCTATAATGCCGAGAGAAGCATATGGTTGGACACCACCTCTCTGCACCGCTATTCTTTTTTTTTATTTAGAACTTTATCTTCCAACCTGTTTGACAGCTGCTCCTAAGTGGTTTCACAGTGCCAAATTATTTTTATGATTGTTTGATGTTTTATTCTTCCATTTCAGTTAATGAGATAGGATCCCACAATGGTCATAATTTAGAGCTGTCAGAACTAAAAAGCACACTTGTGGCAGGATGGCCTGATGGTAAATAAGGGCTAAGCGCAGCGGATAATAATAATTTAAAAAATCTCTTATCCAAGACTCCACTGCGATCAAAACTTAATTTGGATCATTTTTTTGGATGTGACAATATTTTATTTGATCTTTTATCTTGCCAGGTACAGGTTTATCAACCAGCTGCATTTCACAACACATTCAAAGGAAAACCTCTAGATTATTAAAAGAGGAAGAAACAGTGGGATGGATTGGAGAAAACTTCTTGAAAAACAGTCCCATGAGTTTAGTTTGTGCACAGCCTTCCCTTTCAGGCAGGTTTTCTTAGTTGGGAAGTTTCTTCGCATACTGCTAAACCAGTTTTAAAATGGATTAAGCCGAACATGTAGAAGGGACAGCTCAGATAACCTGATTTCTCACATGAGCAAGAAAACTGGTCGAGGAGTGGCAGGAGGGGCCAAAATGTGCTCATGCCATCAAGCACATGGGATCAGTTGGCAACAAGAAGTACTATCCAAACCAGACCAGCAAGTAGGGTTTCTCCCTACTTTTCCCCATTTGGCAGCCTGCACAAAACGTTAAAAATCCCAAACGCCACCAGGATATAGTTTTCCCCTGCTTTTCCTTCCTTCCAGAGTGGTGTACCCACTCTGGTGTCTGTCTTCGTCCTTCTCCCCACTCTAACAGTGTTACAAGGTGTATACGGAGTGTCCCAATGCTATCCAGGTCAAATGTTGTACTCTACAGGGAGACTACATAGTAACACTGGGATGTGGCTGTCACCACCTCACAGCACATTCTTTAAATGTTCTGCTAAAGAAAATGTCACTCTTCGCTCACAACAGGAGAGGAAACTGAACGCTTTCCACATGCGCTGCCTCCGACGCATTCTCGGCATAGCCTAGCAGGACAAAGTTCCTAACAACACAGTCCTGGAACGTGCTGGAATCCCTAGCATGTATGCACTGCCGAAACAGAGACGCCTGCATTGGCTCGGTCATGTTGTGAGAATGGATGATGGCCGGATCCCAAAGGATCTCCTCTATGGAGAACTCATGCAAGGAAAACGCCCTACAGGCAGACCACAGCTGCAATACAAGGACATCTGCAAGATGGATCTGAAGGCCTTAGGAGTGAACCTCAACAGGTGGGAAACCCTGGCCTCTGAGCGGCCCGCTTGGAGGCAGGCTGTGCAGCATGGCCTTTCCCAGTTTGAAGAGACACTTGGCCAACAGTCTGAGGCTAAGAGGCAAAGAAGGAAGGCCCATAGCCAGGGAGACAGACCAGGGACAGACTGCACTTGCTCCGGGTGTGGAAGGGATTGTCACTCCCGAATCGGCCTTTTCAGCCATTCTAGACACTGTTCCAGAACCACCATTCAGAGTGCGATACCATAGTCTTTCGAGACTGAAGGGTGCCAACACCAACAACAAAGAAAATGTTTGATCCATTGATATCGCCATCAGTACACCTCTTTCCAGTCACATAGTGACCCACTAAGCAATTAGGTGATGTCATAAATGTTCACAGCCCTTCCTGAATTGGCTGTCTCTCTTCCCTCCAGACAGGGAAGTGTCTCTCTTCCTCAGTTGTCTTTCCTTACTCCATTTTTCCTTTTCATCACTTCTTTAATTTTAGACTGTAATATTGCAGGCACTGTCATCTCATTGATAATTTTATTTTTCTACAGCACCATAGTTTTTAGATGATGTAATAATAACTAGAGATTTTTTGAAAACGGTGTTATCTATTTTACTCAGAAGTAAGCCCACTGTGTTCAGTAAGACTTGGATGTAATCATATCTTACACAACAGAAACAAACACCTCCAATAATAACACAAAACAGATGTGTGCCACTTTGCAATGTTCCAGCTTACACTGGGATCACATAACCAACGATCACTTGTGGTCATGTGGTTGTCAGGGGTGCACACCTCAACGCTCCGAAAGCAAGGGGAGCTCTGCTCTCCAGAGGGTTGTCTGAGCCTCCCAGAGGCAGTGCACGTCCATGCACTGCTTCTGCAAGACTCCTCCATGAAACTGGAAGTCATGGGAGAGACACAATTTCCCTCAGTGTGAGCTCCACAGAGGCAGCACATGTGCACTGCCTCTGGGAAGCTCAGAAGACCTTCTGGAGGAGAGGGGAAGGGAGCATCCCCTTCCTGCAGGGGGTCCAGATTGCGGCAAGTGCTGCTTGACAAGGATCGCGGTTGTTAAGTGGTGCACAACTGTACTGCTAGGAGTTGTAGTGGTGCATGATGTCATTGCTCTCAGTTTGCCTTTCTTTTTGAATCTTACAGGCCCTTTACCTTCTCACTTCATTTCTCCTCTGTGTTTACTTTTCCAGGAAGTGTCTAGGTTTGCTTGACAGGGTACCAAGTAAACCTTGGCCAGCAGGACCTTTTTATGATGCTGGCTTAATTCTCCTTAACCTTTCCTTGTAATGAAATGTGTAGGATACATAGGAACCATTTTGAACGCCTTAAGATATTGAGTGCTATATTATAATTAAAGGGCTTGTGTATCATTTATTGTGCCAAGGGAATAATTTGTCATGTACTCAGAAGAAAGTGTTCAACAAATGACCTTTAAGAGTCCCGGGAAAGGCTTTGTACTTGAAGCTAACATGTGGGTAGTAGTAGTAGTTTTAATGAAGTCTTCCCATCATCAGTTCCACTGCAAGAGTTCATTTTTTATGTTCTATGTGATGAAGAGTAGATCTGTCTCCTATTATAACATTATCATTATTTGAGTTTCATGATGAAATGTATAGCTGACACTCCTAAAGTGATCTAAATTACCAAAGTAATTAAATTAAGTAATTTAAAATACCCAGTCTGGGTACTAATAAGTACAGCTAGAAGATAACAGAAGTCCAATCCCCTGCTTCTTAACTCAGCCCTGAAGGACCCAAGCTCTAAGGACCCAATCCTATCCCACTTTCCAGCACCAATACCACTGCAGTGCAGCCCTAAGGAAAGGGAACAAATGTGCCATTCACTTGAGGAGGATTCTGTGATTGCCCCCCAAAGCAGGATGCAGGCAACAGTTGCATCAGCGCTGGAAAGTGGGATAGGATTAGGCCCTTATAAATCTTACAGTATTTCCACAAGATTCTTAGAGTCAAACCAGATTAAACGGTAGGAATTCCATGATGAGATCTGCCACTGTTTTTAAAAAGGCAAGATGTATTTCTTTTTATTTTTTTAAATAAATATTTATCTATCCATTCACCTATCAATCTATTTTTATCTTAAAAGTATCTCACACTTTCCTCTCCTACCAGGGAGGCACTCAAGGCAGCTTCCAAGGGAGTAAGATACAACAAAATAAAGTAAAAAAGTAAATAAACCACGTTGGGGGGTGCAGGCTGCACCAGGTGACGCACATGGGGAGGTGACACTAAGATCTCAGAAGCTAAGCAGGGTCAGTTAGTTAGGCCTGGTTAGTACTTGGATGGGAGACTGCCTCGGAATACCAGGTGCTGTAGGCTTATACCTTCGGCTCTTTTGAGACTGAAGGTTGCCAACCACTACTACTGGTCACTACTAAGAGTACTGCCAAATAATACCATCTTGTTATATATCATTCGATGTGTACTTTCATGCACAATTCAATGAAACAAACCGTGTTGAAATACAGGTCCAACCTTGTTATACATGGATTTGACTCAACACGAATGGCCACTGCAAATGAGAAGGAATGTGCTGATCCCTGGAGAAGGGGAAAAATGCACCCTTTTAAAATGCTTTTCTTACTGTTGCAGAGATTTTTATCTCAACATGATGAGAAGGGCCCTTTAAATTAAAGGAAAACAATCCTTTACAATAGTCAGAGAGAGGGCAGCCAGCTGACAATCTATCAATCATTCTCTCTCCAAGTGACCCCCTCCCTTCCCCCTGAACACTTGAGAAAATCCTTTCTAAGTGCCTGGAGAGAGACTGATTGTTGGATTGTCCTCTTAATAACTTAATAACTTTGTGATCTTAACATCACAAAGGTCAGCAAGGCTGTTTTTAAATCACCTGAGCAAAGGCATTTTGTTTTTTAAATTGATTTGCCATAGTGCGATTTTTGCCATTCACGTGAGTTCTGGGAACTGAATAATGAGACTCAACCTGTATCACTCTTCTATCAAACATTATAGCCAAAAAAAAACCGGTGGGGCAGGGCAATGGTGCATCACCACACCTACCACCTGGGGTGTTGCCCTACCCACTGCATAATAAGAGGTCCATCCTGGGAGTGACGCACTGGCCTCCCACACCGGTGATGCAAACCCTAATGACACCACTGAAACCATGTGGAAGTAATAGCAGCAGCTGAACGACCAAGGAGGACAACACAAATAACATCACAGATCAAAGGCTACATAGAACAAGAGATTATTTACTTGGCACTGAAACCACAACAACAGAGATAACACAACAACAACATTGAGAAGGTGATTCACAACTTCAGAAGACTGTTTCTGCAATATCTGATTAGGAAGAAAAGTGTCTTCTTACTTTTTATGGGGCAGGGGGTGGGCAGATCGGGCTTGGGAGGGGGGATGGGATCTGCTGCACCAACACACACCTCCCCAGGCCCAATCTGCCAACAGGGATCAAGGTGGACTTGCACCTGCAATACTGTTGGCCCAGGTCTGAGTGGACACATTGCGCCTGATGGGGCTTATTCCAGGTCAGGGGGTAAAATGTCCTGCCTCTAAATCCAGGACACTTTGATTTGAGAGCCTTACAGTCCAATGCTATCCGTTGGCAGCAAAGCTGGCAGGATACAGAGCAATGGTGTTGCATGCTCCAGTGCCACCAGCAAGCGTATCAAGGCTGCCAGCGCAGTTGTTTGCAGCCATGCACACAGGTCAGCAGTGAGGCCTCCATCCGCTGGCATGAAGTGAGTCGGCAGTGCAGACGGGATAGTGGGAGGTATGGGGAGGGAGTGGGAGAATCAAGGGTGTTTCTGAGTTGGGAGGGGGAGGAGCCAGGGGCAAGAGGGGTGGATCCAGCAGCAAAGGCACATGCCAGATTCTTTCCTCTTCTTTTCAAACCTTCCTGCTCCTCTCCTCAGACATACACCACCCAAAGAGGTGGCATATGTCCAAGAAGGCCCAGTGTCAAACAGCCTACCAGAAGGTAAGTAAAAATATTTCTAATTACCTCCTGCAGTCTGCCCAAGTGGCCCTCTGCCATAGGATGCAGCATGTGCCTTTTTGATACATGTGCATCAGCGCTGGTGATGGGACTTAGGATTGTGGTCTTAGACTGGGGTGGGCAAACTTTCAACTTTAGGGATCCTGGACCTTTAACAATTTTATAGAAGAGGGAATTTCAGCAGGGGCAGCTTGTCATCTCACTGTCATCTCAACTGCTGAAATTCTCTCTCCTACACTTCTCCTACACTACACTCCTACAATTCTCTCTCCTGGTTAAAGGTCCAGGATCCCTAAAATTGAAAGTTTGCCCACCCCTGCACTAGACCTTCAGGACCCCAGCCCCTTTGCTTCCTCTGAACAGAGACCACACACAGCAGAGAGAACTGCCAGAAAATCATTTGGGACAAACTTATAACATGTCTCCCCTCTCCCTCTACCAAAGGTCTTGTCTGTTTGAAAAACCGAAAGGTTGGTTGGTGTCCTTTAGCTCCTTTTGGTCCCACTGTTTAAGCTTCTTGCATTTTGTATTTGTAGCATGTATTTTTATTAATTATACTTGAGTGACAATTGCCCTTGAGATGCTGTTGACTGTCAGGATCGAATGTAAGTTTTTGAATACTTACATTCTATAGATGTAAGTCTATAGATCAGTGGCCTAACTCATACACTTACATCAGTTTTAGGACCTGTAAATCCAACCAGCAGTGATGACTTTGTTGTACAATTTTTGGGATCTCAATGTTCCTGATTATTATTATGATGCTTGTTGCTCGCCCCTTCAGCCAGTTGGACACCACCACATCCTTTGGCTCTTCCTGCATGGGCATGGGAAAACCTGGCAGGAAATGCCGAATTCTAGAACTTGTAGTCCTTGAAAAAGCATAACACATCATGTGCCACATGTCTCCCTCTCCCTCACTCTGTTCTAGATGAGGGCATGGACTGGCACCTCAGTTTGTTTTAACACTGCTTCTGAATGTCTTCAACAAATCTCACCAGATGGTGCAAGACACTTCATATACATATAGGTAAGTAATTAAGGGCACACTCCTAACCCACTCTCCATCACTGACATAAGGACAATGCAGCTCCAAGGTAAGGGAACAAACATTCCCTTACCTTGCGGAGGCTTTCATTACTGCCCCCCCCAACTGCAGGATGTAGTACATGCCCCACTGGCCCAGCTTTACCAGCGCTGGAGAGTTGGTTAGGATTGTCCCCTAAGGGTGCAATCCTAACTTGCACTGGAGGAGGCAGGCGAGCAGGCCTGCGCTGCATTCAGCGCAAGTTTTGGGGCCAGAATCGGTGCATCCTGAGGCATGGGAAAAACTCTCCCCTTACCTTGTTCTCGCAGCACTGGCCCCAATGGGTCTACTCAGATCTGCACCATCTTAGAAGGTGGTGCAAGTAGACAAGAGCAGCCAGAGGCTGCTCCACGCCACTTGGAAACGGGGTCAGGTTCGAAACAACCTCTGGATCCTGGCCCCGCCTCCCGTTCCCAGCCTACCCATAGGAACATCTGCAGCCCACCCTCTCCCTGCCCCAAAACGCCTCCTCTCCATCCTCCCCATACCATACCCCTGCATCAGCTGAGCTTGGCCGATGCAAACTTATTGCACCAGGCCCAGATCCAGTGTGGGGAGGCCAGTGCAAATCCTTGCACTGGCCTCCCCTTCTCTAAAGTCGATGCAAACTTGCCTTATGGCATGTTTGTGACACCCCCAGGTCGACACAAATGACTTGCGCTGGCCTAACCTGGGGATTAGGATTGTGCTGTTAATCTCAGTTTGCTCACGTTAATGGGCTTGCAGCTCAAGTCAGGCCGCTTTGGATCTCCAGACCCAGGTAAAGTGTCCTCACCACCACCACCTGTCCTTAGATCCTGACCTCAAAAGGGGAAACCAGCTAAGGCTGCAAATCCTGGTATGAGGCTCCTACAAAGAACTGAGTTCCTGCAAGGCAGCTTTTTTCCTAAGCAGCACCCACCACTCCAGACCGCCTTTTGCTATGAAAGACCTCGCTTCAAGTGCGTATTGATCCTAGTATTAGGGTTAAGTGCCCACTTCTTCCTGACTGGTGTTCTACCTGGAGAGTCCTCACAGCTGCTTGCAAAGAAATACAATTCTCCATCACAGTAAGTATAGAGTCAAAATTACTACATTGTTAGGTATTAAAATACCTTGCATAAGTTTATTACTTAATTTGCCTTTAAAAATTTGTTTAATGGTGCAATCCTATCTCCCACCAGTCCACAGCTGGGAAAAAAGGGGGAAAAGGGGATGGCATCCTGGCATGTAGTGCCACCACTGGGATCCACCCCACCCTCAAAATGCACCCTGCTCACCCAACTCCGTGCCCTGATCCCCCCTCCCCCCTCGAAAACTTCCACCACCACCTGCACCAGCACAACATCCAGCAGTCACTGCTGCGAGTCCAGAGCCTCTGGGTGTTCGCAACCAGCAGTCCCAAAGTAAAAATGACAGAGCACACCTTTTACAATGGGCCACAATGCTCAGAAAATACTAATATAGGTTTCCTATAAAAGATTCCTAGTTTTAGAAAACATAGAAACATCTTGCATTCTTTCCTAAAACATTTCAGGTTTAGGATAAAGCAGCTGGTCTCCTTAGGCCTCCCAAAATTCTAAAATATTGAGTTCACACCTAACAAAGCCCTGCTCCAGCACTTCCTCCATGATCTTAGGGTCAGTTCACATGGCAATCACTTCGTGACTGCAACAAGTTGTGGAGTGCATGTAAGAAACAGTCATTGTTCTGACCAAACATCGGCAATACCTTTGATACAGTCTCAAGCACAACTCTATGGAAGCAGTTAATACGTTCAGGTGTAAGTTAGCAAGTGATTGACTAAAGTTATACAAAGTGATGTGGAAAGTCCATGTGATGTCTCACTTAGACTGCTGAGGAAGGGAGGACTGGGTTCAAGTGTCCACTCAACTGTGAAACTCACTGCTAGTCGTTATCTCTGAGTCAATATACCTCAAAAGGTTGTTGTGAGGATCAAGGGAGTGGGGAGAAAAGACCCATGCATGCTTCCCTCAGCTTAAATGATGCAATAAATATGTACATGATTGCAATAAATCCTTTTGGCCTGAATGGGAAGGCAGTGGCCAATCAAGACAATTGCCTGTCAAAAATATCATTACATGTTGGATGCAATGACCTCAAATTTCATTGCATTATGATAAAAGCACACACACACACACACACATAAGGGTTCGAACAAGAGCGTTTGATCCTAAGATCAATATCAATAATTAATGATAAGTACTAATGAATTGTTAAATTGACTATCTATCTATCTATCTATCTATCTATCTATCTATCTATCTATCTATCTATCTATCTATCTATCTATCTATCTATCTATCTTTATCACGCCATTTAAATTGCTACCTGGTCAGTGTAAAGAAATTTGCTTTGGATGAAGCAAAGTTCAACCACTCACCTCTATCTCCCCCTCCTTTTTTCCCCTGTCCTGAGGAAAGAAAATTGATGATTCCACCAGTTTAATGCTAATTGATTTATTACCTGCCTAAGCAAATCCTGGGCGATGCAATGGCAGGCTTAGACTTAAAGCAAATGATTTACAAGATAATGTTTGACTCTGCGAAAGGGTAATCAGATCCAGATACAATGGATGATGGGATAATTGAGAAGAAATAAAAGAGGATAAATTGCTGTGTGCTAATGAGTTTAGAGGCCCTAATGGGGAGGACATCAGTTTTAACACTCAGGTTATGAGCTAGGAGCAAGAGTGGTGTTTTTGTGTGTGTGTTTTTTTACCTCTAGCAGCTAAAGATGTAGTGCCACAACAAACCAAGATTAATTGTGTCCAACTCTCTTACTTAGCCATTCTTTACACCTCAGACAGCTTCCTGTATTAAACACAGGCCTCCTTCAAAACCAAGTTTTAGCCAAAGCATCAGCTGGGTTTAGGACCTGGAACTGCATTCAGACACACCCTGGTTACTTTCGAAAGGTCCAGCCATAGCAGCCTCCTGATAGCCAGCCCCCTGATAAGTTTTCAGGTCTTCACGGGATCCCACAAACCATTTCCAAAGCATTCATTCCGCCCTGGTAGAAGTCAGATTTCAAAGCGATTGCCCGAGCAATACTGTCTCACCTCATGATTCATTTTTATATCTCATTCCACTTCCATCCCACATCACCTCCTAGAACCGGGGACACTTTATGGGTCTTTTTGATTACTGCAGCAGCGGGTCTAAATTTTTCAACAGAACAGGGGGGCTCTCCAGCCTTGATGTGGAAATATATTGCGGGAAAGATGGGAGCACAGAAAATGAAAAAGACAATGGAGTGCAATGTTGTCGGTGAGGAATACAGAAAGGACTTTCCTAAGAGACTGAGCCCGAATATATATACCTATGTAAGGTTTCCAGCAAATAAAGTTTAATATGATGAAATGCCTCGGAAATGGAGCTCTAGGAAAGGTCTTTGGTCCTAAGGGTGTATCTAGAGAAATGTTCAGGTTGTATTTCATTCCCTGTCACTTTTGTCCCTCACTGTCCTGGTACTAATCGCCACATATTTCCCATATGTATCTGCTTCCCCCTCCCAGATCTGTTTGGGGAGCAGAACTTCGATGCTCAAGTGAACAAGGGGACAGGTAGGAGGGAATATATTGCACTTTCTCTTTTCTTTCCATCCTCTACCTTTGCTTGCCATTCAGTGATGGCAACTTTCACTGCTGGGTGTCAGGTGAGATTAGGGGAAGAAAAGATCAGCCAGCATACTTTATTCCAACCACCACCATTTAAATCACAAGAGGCCCAGATAGCTGCTGTTGTTTTTAGGCAGCAAAGCTCATAGACCCCAAAACATGCCACGTTCATTGCTACCTCTGGAAGGCATAACATATCTGTATGAGATTTAGACACTGCATGTCTCAAGGAGGGGCGGGTCTTGTCCATGTTCAGGAACATTGTTGCACACCAGCATTGTGGAAACCTCTGCACATGGAGTGCAGGACAGCCCATCTGATGATAGCCCTTGCCAAATAGTCAGAGATGTACTTGTTCATTCAGTATAACAAGTCAGATTCCCCCATTGCTTGCAATCCTTATGAGTTGTGGCCCCTTGCCTTTGCAAAAGCAGGAACCAAATTGTAGAATCCACACCTAGAGGCTGATAGATCCAGAGGGATTCCTGGGGGCTCTGGAGGATTTTCCTACTGCAGGGGCCAGCAAGTAATCCTATTTGGCATCAGATCAATCAACTTCTTTACAGTTTCACCCATGGAACCAATGGCTGTGCCCTTGGAAGCTCCAGAGAGCAAGTCCTGAATTAATCAGTTGAGAAAGCCCAGTCTGTGGCAGTGATGGTAGCAAATAAGGCTTTTTTTTCTCTGCTATCATTGGGTTTGCAGAGAGCTGTCCAGCTAAGCTGTTCCTTGTTGTCCAGATCTTTCTCCAACTGGTTCTTCAAAGGAACGAGAAGGAAATTCAGTAGCTAGCTATGATCAATTTGCTAGGCACTTCACAGAAGAAAATTGCTTGCATCTGCCATGACTTGGACTCCATACTGAAAGTGTCATTCCATGTTCCCACGGTGCCTGTTGGTCCCAATATTTGGGATTCTTTTTTTTTTTAATGACTTTCAGCACAATCCTAACTTGTGCAGGAAACAGGTAGGCCAGCGGCCTGTGCTGTATCCAGCGCAAGTTTCAGGTGCTTAGTGGCTCAGCCCAGGGCAAGAGGAATTGCTTCCCTTTACCCCGGGGAGAGCCACTCCAATACCAATGGGGCTACTCAGATCTGCGCCATCTCCAGAGGTAGCGCAAACCCGAGTATCCCGGGGCTGATCCAAGCTGCCCAGGGTTAGAATCCAGCTTAACAGCTAGATCCTGGCCCTGCCTCTCACTCCCTGCCCGCCTGCCCATCCCTGGGACTGCTCATTGCCCCCAATCCTGAAACACCTCCTCCCCACCTTCTTTCCGCCCTCCTCAAACCCCCTCCAGACTCACCATCCCCAGTGCCCATGACGGTGCAGTTAGGTCGGCTTAAGTTGCTTGTGCCGGCCTCCAGGATGTTGCGAAAGTGCTTTACTAGTTATCCTAACCACTCGTTAGGATTGCACCCTTAATTGCTTTTCATTGTCATTTTATTGTATTGATATTGTATTTTTGTTGTGAGCTGCCTTGAATGCCTCTCTGTGGGGCGAAAGGTGGGTGGGTGAGAGAGAGAGAGAGAGAGAGAGAGAGAGAGAGAGAGAGAGAGAGAGACTAGCAGGCCAATCCTATGCAAGTCTACTCAAAAGTAAGTCCCATCAGAGTCAATGGGGCTTACTCCCAGGAAAGTGTGGATAGGCTTGGGCTGTGACTGACTGACTGACTGATTGATTATTTGGCCCTTAAGCAAAATTTTGCTGTCAGAGTGGGGAGAGTCAGATGTTTTCTTTTAATGCGTTAGTTTTACAAATGAAAGTCCCACAAGGAGTTTAAGTTCCCCTTCCAGAGTAGCTGCAATGGAACCAACAGCACAGCAGAAGAACTAATACAGTGTCCAAGAACTAGAGTATAGATTTTGATTAACCAGCTCAGCTCCATGTCACCTACAATCATGGAGCTGTGACCACAAGGGGCAAAAAAGAATCTGATGACCTAGCAAATGGCTTAAAAACTAGGAACATAATAATGCACCAGAGCATTTTTTTTAAATTTCCAGCAGGGTTTCCCTTCACAAACCATATTCTTGTGCCTGTTCATCTTTAGACCATATATTACTCTCTTCCTTGTCCCAACATTCACAAGGTTGTCACTTGGGTCCCCTTCTCCTGTCTTGACAATCCCATATCTCAGTATTGCATTCTGCTCCTCTTGCTGTGCAGGTATGAGTAGAGCAGATGAGCAAGACCACTACATGTACAGTGGCTTCCTGCTTTTCTTGTATGAACGGAAGCGTGCCACTTGGGTACATGCAATATCTATTGCCTAATGCACACAAAACATTCCTAGAAGAGTGCTTGAACCACTAAACTACTTTCCTCAGCAAAAATACACAAAGAACCGTGCTTACTTTCAAGACTAGCTACCTGCAATGCAATATCATATACATATCGTTCAAATTATGCTCATTGCTTCCTTGGACCTCTTTAAATAAACAGTCACCTATACACCAGATGTTTGACATGACTCAAACATGCGGGGCAGGGCATTAGGGAGAGAATGGTTTCCATCAGGCCTGTCAACTTGAACACCAGTACTTGTCAAACTGGTGCCACTGGAAAGAGATGAGACATAATATTTTGAGAATTACCGTGTACAATGGAAACATCTACTCAACCTTACACTGCAGTCATGCAGAAGTACTGAATCTCAGCATCAACCCAAAGTTATAATTCAGGAAGGAATGATGAATACACATAGCAGCGCATCTCCTCTGACTTTTTTTTTATGTGTGTGAGAGTGACTTCTACACATAGCTTCTGTGTGTGAAAGTAATACAACTTCTGCAACATGCCACCCAAAAGCAACCTAAAGGTGGCATGCACGTTTGTGATTTTCTGCCTCTGATGTAAAAAATCCCACATCTCTACTATTATGGGTAAGTGTGCAGAATAGGCAACCGTTTTGCAAATATTGTCGGATGGTGCAAGGTTTCTCAACCTGTGGGGCGGGACCCCAATGGGATCACAAAGCCACATTTAGGGGGTCTCGACAACCTTTCAAAGACTGTGTAAGAGAGGGCTTGGATCCAATCCAATAATGGTACTTCCTTCTCAAAACTGAGTTCTTGATAAAATTCCGCACAGCCTCTTCTCGCTGTCTTGCCCTGCAGCTCCTAAAGCCATCCCAGCTCAAACTCCTAATTCACAGGGTCATTGCAAAGACACAAGAGGTGGGTGAAATGGGAAAGGCTGAGGTGGGGTGGGCAATGGCAGCGGCGAGGGATGAGTTGATCAGTTCCTGGGAGGGGGTGGGATTGGCAGTGGGCCCCCAGTCTCATGCTTTATTTATTTATTTATTTATTTATTTACCGTATTTTTCGCTCTATAAGACGCACCTGACCATAAGACGCACCTAGTTTTTAGAGGAGGAAAACAGGAAAAAAAATATTCTGAACCAAATAGTGTAATAAAATATGTCTCTCCGCTGCTCTGTTTCCATGCTCCTTAGCATATTTTACTACCTCTAGTTTAAAAGGAATTTTATATGCTAGCCTTTTCTGCTTTATCATCCTTGCACTGGTAGAATGAGGTACTGTAGTATTTTTCTGCAAGTGCATTGTCACTAAGCATTACATATGCATTACCATTGAGCACCTGCATTTGGCATTTGCATTACAATTTGCATTACCATTGCATTTGCATTTGCATTACCATTGAGCAGGCAGGCAGGACCCTGGTCAGGGGCAGAAGCACCTGCCAAGGAGGCTCTGCTGCCCTGAGAACGCCTGCAGCTTTGCAGTATTCGCTCCATAAGATGCACACACTTCTCCCCCCACTTTTTTGGGGGGGAAAAAGTGCGTCTTATGGAGCGAAAAATACGGTATTTATTTATTTATTTATTTATTTATGGGATTGTGGCATGAAAAAGGTTGAAGACCACTGGGGTAGTGGATTGTTGGATAGTGGATAAAAAACCATGGTGATTGGGAGTGCACCCTTATCTCTCCCTCCCTGTATTGTTTCCTTATTACAGCATTTTTACCTTGAAAGCTCTTAGGGCAGTGATTTTCAACCTTTTTCATCTCGCTGCACACTGGCAAGGCACTAAAATGGTCAAGGCACACCTTCAGTTTTTTGACAATTGACAAGGCACACTGTGCTGTCAATGGGGGCTCACATCCCCCAATGGTCATAAGAACATAAGAACAGCCCCGCTGGATCAGGCCATAGGCCCATCTAGTCCAGCTTCCTGTATCTCACAGCGGCCCCACCAAATGCCCCAGGGAGCACACCTGATAGCAAGAGACCTGCAACCTGGTGCCCTCCCTTGCATCTGACATAGCCCATTTCTAAAATCAGGAGGTGGCACATACACATCATGGCTTGTAACCCGTAATGGATTTTTCCTCCAGAAACTTGTCCAATCCCCCTTTAAAGGCATCCAGGCCAGATGCCGTCACCACATCCTGTGGCAAAGAGTTCCACAGACCAGCCACATGCTGAGTAAAGAAATATTTTCTTTTGTCTGTCCTAACCCGCCCAACACTCAATTTTAGTGGATGTCCCCTGGTTCTGGTATTATGTGAGAGTGTAAAGAGCATCTCCCTATCCACTCTGTCCATCCCCTGCATAATTTTGTATGTCTCAATCATGTCCCCCCTCGGGCGTCTCTTTTCTAGGCTGAAGAGGCCCAAACGACATAGCCTTTCCTCATAAGGAAGGTGCCCCAGCCCCGTAATCATCTTAGTCACTCTCTTTTGCACCTTTTCCATTTCGGTCCTATTGATAAATGACCCCTTCCCAAATTCCCACAGCACACCTGGGACCATTTGCGGCACACCAGTGTGCCAAAGCACAGTGGTTGAAAATAGCTGTCTTAGGGAGTGAGCACCTTTCTTATCTCTCCTGTGTAGTGTGGTAAAGTGCCAAATACATTAAAGTCACAGTATAAAAATAAGTGACATTGAACAATTAAGCTGATTCATACAATTCACAACAATGATTCTAATCTATCTTATTTAGTTAGGCTGAAGTCTGTGCTTTCACATGGGGTACGTGCCCAGTTAAGCTCATTTTGTGGCAATGATTTAGATCTGCATTGCAAAAGCACATCTTCACTTTAAAGAGCTCGTATCCAAAACATGCAACATGAGCATGCAGAAAGATGGATACAAAGGGTAGGTTTTGCATATCCTTACAAAACATGTAGCCATTCATGACTGCACATAGATGTAAGCCTCTATGTACAGTGTTGAATAAAATGTTAGTTTCACACATGCACACAAACATTGCTGAAGACACGGCAAGTGAAAGTACTAATCCACCTCCGGACACCTGACATACTTAAAAAAAAATAAGTTTATGATTATAGATATGCTGTGCACCGGAGTGTCGATGTTCTCAAATAGGTACATCTTGAAGGGGCAGTACTCCACACCTCTGACCTTTAGTTGGAGTGTTCAAACATTGCTGTAATGAGGACTACCAATGAAAGTTCTATGCTGTGCTTGGCTGCACTTTCTATATGAGTGCCAGCAGTAAGATAAATGAAAGACTGGTTCACTGGAGTACTTGTGGTTTGGGGGCTATTGATTTTTGGTCCATTCTCTTTAAAAGTGAGATCTAAAAAGTTGACAGAGGGTCATTAATTTCATCATATACTTGTCGTCTCATCCATAACCAATCCAGGGACTGAGTGTGCTTGTCACTCTCTGTTTGCACTTTATTTGTTTAGCTTTTCTTGGTGGCTCCACTTCCCTTTTTTGCCCTTTATTTTGCTTTCTTTTTCCTTTTCTTTCCTTTAAAACAATGCCTTACTGTGTAATCCTGCTGCAAAAATTAAATCAGCACCATACCTGTCACTGATGCCTTCTCTAGTTTCATGTTAACGTCTACATTTAAGCAGGGCAATGCAAAGAAGATGCCTCTGTTGAATGCTTTTAATTTTGGAAAAAGGGGAGATTTCAACTGCAATCTTATACAAGCCTGGGAGTAAGTAAATTCAGTGGAACTTAATTCTGAGTAGATATGCACAGAATTGTACTGAAAATCACTTCCATAAAATTCATCAGTTGTAATTATTCAGTCTGAATAATGGTGATTGAATGAACATTGGTAGGGTGGCATCTAATTGAATGAAGCAGTCAAGGAGGATATATATGGTTCCTATATATAAGACACTTTCTGCAACACTCATGCATCTAGCACTAATCCAGATTTAACACTAACCCATGCCCAAGCACAATAAGTCATTTGGGATAGATGGAGAGAGTTAGTAGGACTGTTGATAATCAATGGAGTTTTCTTGATCATCTGTCTTTGAATCAATTAACCAATAAGTTAATTGATTACATTTAAATATATTTGAATAAACCTCAAAACCATAGCAGAGGTGCCCTTTCACTATTGAGGAAAATATAGGATAGCTTACTAGTTAACAGTGAAAGCCACCACTACAAAGGCCATCCTGAATAGTTTATAATTTCATTGTGCACTACAGGAGTATACCAGAACCAATAGAGTATCTAAAAACAAACAAATGGGTCCTTAACTTGTAGCCTCAAAATTATACAGTGATTAACAGCCTAATCCTAACCAGCAGTGGCACATCAGGTCCACTTGGCCCACACTGTATCCAGTGCTGGGAACGAGCAGATGCAGGGGAGGGCACCAGGATGCAGGTCTCTTGATGTCTTGTGTGCTCCCTGGGGCACTGTGAGATACAGGAAGCTGGATAGATGGGCCTATGGCCTGATTCAGATGTTCTCATCCTAGGCAAGCCGCTATTCCTCAGGCTAAGACCCCTTCTGCAATACAGCATAATAATACTGACCAACATCCAGGGTTATCACTATTGTAACTATTCAAATGTCTGGCATCACCTGGCAGGACAAAGTTCCAAAAAACACAGTCCTGGAATGTGCTGGAATCCCTAGCATGTATGCACTGCTGAAACAGAGACGCCTGCGTTGGCTCGGTCACGTTGTGAGAATGGATGATGGCCGGATCCCAAAAGGTCTCCTCTATGGAGAACTCGTGCATGGAAAGCGCCCTACAGGTAGACCACAGCTGCGATACAAGGACATCTGCAAGAGGGATCTGAAGGCCTTAGGAGTGGACCTCAACAAGTGGGAAACCCTGGCCTCTGAGCGGCCCGCTTGGAGGCAGGCTGTGCAGTATGGCCTTTCCCAGTTTGAAGAGACACTTGGCCAACAGTCTGAGGCTAAGAGGCAAAGAAGGAAGGCCCATAGCCAGGGAGACAGACCAGGGACAGACTGCACTTGCTCCCAGTGTGGAAGGGATTGTCACTCCCGAATCCGCCTTTTCAGCCACACTAGACGCTGTTCCAGAACCACCTTTCAGAGCGCGATAACATAGTCTTTCGAGACTGAAGGTTGCCAACAGCAACAAATGTCTGGCAACCCAATCCTATCCACACTTTCCTGGGAGTAAGCCCCATTGACTCCAATGGGAGTCAATGCATAGGATTGGGCTGTAAGTCTGGCATAGGATTGGGCTGTACGTCTGGCTCACAATGTAGCCAACCCATTTGAGGCATCTGCTATGCTTATTAGCAAAACAGCAATCAAATTCTAATATTTAGGACTCAGAACATGTTATGCAATGCTGCTGAACAACAAAGTAGTAATAGAAGTCTGCTGCTTGTCCCCTCACGTGCCCTGAGTTAAATTGGGCTTATCTCCAAGTAAACTGGCAGAGACTAAGGGCTGCCCATCACAATAGTGGATTTTGCCACCAGGTAATTGTTTTAAAAGACACTCTTAACCATTGGAGGTTGTTTTTTTTTCCGTTTTTTTACTGCACCTGCCTCAAGATAGAGAGTCCATGTGCACTGTCTCTGTCACAGTCTGTTTTCAACCACAACACAGAAGCATATATAGAAAGTAAAAGGAAAACAGTGATTAAATGCTGGAGACAATGGTGAGAAAATCCAGTATTAATAATATCACAGTCCAACAGTAAATCTCTGGTTTATAGGTGAAGAAATACATTTCTATTTTAAAGTGTGTTTTTATATACCCTTGAGTGCCCAACTAGCTGAACTATCAAGGGAGTTCTACATGATTTAGAAGTTAATCCTTCAAATGGCTAACAATTGAATGCCTTGCCTGTTTGTAGTTTCCTCCTGCTAGCTAATTTCATTTCTGTTTCATGTGTTCAGCAGTTGAGCATTCATTGTTCAGAATCCTGACACTCAGGTTGGTAGGGTAGTTAATTCAGTTCAAAGGAGGCTGGAGACATTCACCAGCCAACCATTTTTTGGCTGGTATTGACTGGACCTAGCAGGAATGGTGGAAAGCGTGTCATGTCAGAGGAAGCAAGGAAGGAAATATGGGTGCAACTGAGATAAGCCTAACGCTGCTTAATACTATACTGCTATAAAATTAAAATACCTAATTGTACAGCTTGGAGTTACTTTGCTTTTGTTGTAGTGTACTGCACCTTCACTTGAGGTCAGATGGCTGACACCTTTTACATGATGTCAAAAGACAGTTGTGTGGCATCTTAAAAGATTAACTGATCAACAGACAACTTCATCAGATGTGTAAAGCAATTAAACTACATAAGAAATACAAAACTAGTGCTTCGATGCGTTTTTGCTTTTGGACTAAATAGCGGTTGCAGGCAGTGGTGTAGCTAGAGGGGATGCAAAGCACTAAGTTTTGCAGGGAGCCTCACTGAAGCGTGCAAGCAGCCCCCTCCCCCTCCGGATCCATTCCGGGCAGGGGGAATGGCTCCCACCACCCAGAATAGCTCCCCACTGCCCTGAATGATTCCAAAAGGGAGGGGGCGCTTGCATGCTGCCGTGAAGCTCCGTGCAAAACTTGGTGCTTTGCACCCTCTTTAGCTACACCACTGGTTGCAGAAAGCCTCAATCTGAATTTATTTAGTTTATGGTATGGGCTTAACTTTCTGCCCACATCACAATCACAATCTGGATCCCCACACATACACAAACAACTACTGTTTTTGCACACACTCTTTGCATACACTCATAGATGGAGGCACCTGAAGTGAGTCGTTTTTCTGATTTCTTCAAATACCCAGCATCTGGTTCTCAGCTATCGATGCCTAATTCTTCTTTGCCACTCTACTGGAGTGGAGTCATTAGCATCAATGAAACTGCACCAGAATAAGACTCAGACAAAGGGTGAGTGTATGTACTTAAGGTGGTGGTTTTCAAAGCCACCAAAGGATTGTTTTTACGGCATGCTGATTGGTTGTTTGAATTTTTTGACACATCACAGATGCACAGCGAAGCCTCCTGGCTCAACTCGGATTTCATAGGTTTTAGAACATGGTGAGCCACAGTCTTCAACGCATACTGTGGGTAGAAAGCAATGCATTCCTATTCTTCTATTTACCAGAATTCAATATTGCTCCGATGATTGTAGTCTATAGGGAATAATTTGGGCTTCCTATAAGGAATCCATCAGGTCAAAACCTCAAGCCTCGATCATACTGCATTGTTGCCTAATGTTGGCTTTTAACATCAACCTCACCATCTTGCTTTTTCTTCTTTTACTTTCCTAGGCTGCAATCTTAAACACACTTTCCTGGGAGGCATCCCCATTAAATAGGATAAAACTCGTTTCTGAGTAAACTTGCATAGGACTGTGCTGACATAAAAGTCACAATCCTGCACAGTTAATGCTGTGTTGGACTGTGACCCTTGCATATAGTGTTCTTAAACAGTCTATTTTTGCATGACCAGACAGACCATTTAAAATAAGTTATTTTAAAACAGTGTGAAATTTTCATCTTTTCCAGCTCTGAGTTGTGAACATTCTGCAAGTTCTCTCAAGCTCTCTCAAGTCCTGTTCTTGTGACAGAACAAGAATTATGGACAAGTGGGGGGAGTAGGGTTGCTTCTACTGGCCCTGCTTCACACACTTATCTGAAGGTCTGAACAGCTTATTTGTGTGTAGGATCTGTAGGTCAATGTGTGGATGGGGTGCGGGGCCAATAGATGAAATCCCACTCCCTCCAATGATGCATCCATGTCCCTTGATATCATGTGAACAGGGCAATCCATACATAGCACATAGCACATACAGTCCAATATTACAGTTGCTTTACCTCCTCCAGCCTTGACCCCTTTTCTTCTGTTCTAGTTTGTTTCCTTGAAGGCATTGCAGGGTATTTGTTCTCCAGATGAGGTTTCCTAATAATGAAGACATGCTGGGCAAACATTCATATCTTAGATCAGGGGTCTCCAAACCTTTTGGTCAGAGGGCTGCATCAAATATCTGGCATGGTGTTGAGGGCCTCCAAAAATTTTTAGAGGACTTCACACTGTTTGATTTATAGTTGCTAATGAAGACTTGCGGAGGGGAGGTATGCAGAATGGTGACCAACCCAACTTGGAAATTTGAGCCCATTCATTCATTTATTCATTCATTCAAGTTCCATCTCTAATGTATTTATTGAAATCAAACAGTGTGAAGTCCTCTGTAGATATTGTCAGGCTGGCCATGGGCCAGATAGAGGCTCACCGCAGGCCACATCTGGCCCCTGGGCTGGGGTTTGGAGACCCCTGTCTTAGATCCAGACAAGCATCTTACAAAGTCTTGGCAGATATTGAAAAGATATTGGATATGTTAAATAAGCTTGGCAATGTGAAACAGAATGAAAGAGTTCCTAAATCTACTGCTCAGTTCTTAAATGCAGAATATGGAATACAATTTTTGACTCTTTTCCCCACCTCTTCTTTTTAGCATGTTTTACATGCTAAATGTTTTACAATGTGATTTGTAGCATCATGTATTTTAACATATAAAGATTACACACTACCCATTTCAAATCTGAGACTGCAGAGTTATCCCATAGTTCTCCTGCTTCCTGTGTCACTAGACCAGCCATTTTCAACCACTGTGCCATGGCAAATTGGTGTGCCGCGAGTGGTCCACAGGTGTGCCACAGGGATTTGGGGAAAGGTCATTTATTAGTAGAGCCAATGGGGGATGTGAACCCCCACTGGCAGCATGGTGTGCCTTGTCAATTGTCAAAAACCTGATGGTGTGCCTTGACAGTTTTAATGCCTTGTCAGTGTGCTACAAGATGAAAAAGGTTGAAAATCAGTGCACTAGACAGACACTGTTGCCAACTACAGATCTTGTAGTGATGCTTCAGTCATGCTCCAGTCTCCCAGCAATGCTGATTTTTTCCTTTCCCTAAGAGCAATATTGTATGCTGCATCTTTGAGAGGCCCAGAAGGCCTCAGGATGAAAAGGCCATGTTAAGAAACCAAAGAAAAGGTTTCAGGTTTGCGACCAATGCCTGTGTGAGAGGTTGAGTTTGTATGATTTGGGTCTGTATGGGCCTTCAGGCCAGATGGATTAGGAACTAGATAAGCTGTATTTGAGTTTTTGTTTGTTGGGTTGTTTGTTTATTTGTTTACCAGTCAAAGGTGCCTGCACTAGTCTTTTCCATTGAGTTGTTGGCAATTAAAAGCTGAGTTATCAGATGTGATTTGCTGTCTGCTCATATATCAGCACACAGTTCCTGCTAAAACTAAGGAGCCTGAGAAAATTGTTCTCAGACCACGCATCCAGAGTCTTGCCTTGTCTTGTCTCCCTAGTCCTTGAGTCTTCAGCCACTCTCTATAAAGTCTGACATTAATATTATAAGCAGGAGTCCAATAGTTTGGGAATGGGCCAGTTTTTCTAGGAATCAGCTTGGAGGGAAACACAGAGACCTAAATGAGACAGAGAAGAGGTATCATGTTCTCATTCATGCATTCTAATTCCTTCTCCTTCTCTTTCTCCTTCTCCAGAGTTGCTAACTGGGCAAAAGCAGCACCTTTTAAAGTGGTGGCTGTCTTTGGTTTTGTAGGAGGATAAAAACTGTCATTCATCTCAGTAGAGTAGCTCTCCCGGGTGGTTGTTGTTGGTATTTACCTTGGGTCTTTTTTTAGTGAGTCCCTTTGGGACATGAATAAATATTTATTTATTTGAACAATTTTCATTCTGCCTTTCCCCTTGCAATGGGGGCAATATATAATAAAATCATGATAAAATACAGCAAAAGAACAATATTCTCATTCCTTTTGCTACACAGACTGCTCTGAGAACAAGTATAATAATAATAATAATAATAATAATAATAATAATAATAATAATAATAATAATAATAATAGCATACCCATGTCAGAAAAGTCGTGGCAACACTAGGTAGAAAGAGTAGTAGAAAATGAAGAGGTCAAAATCCTGTGGAACTTTCGGATATAGACTGACAGACGCATGGAAGCCAATACTCCAGATATTACCATCATAGAAGCCAAGCGTGAGTTAATCATAAATGTCACCATTCCTGGCGACTCGCGAATTTTGGAGAAAGAACAGGAGAAAGTAACCAAATACCACAACCTGTGCATAGAATTGACACGAATCTGGATGAAGCCTGTAAAAGTGCTGCCGATCGTAATTGGCGCACTAGGAACAATGTCAACAGAATTTAATGAGTACTTTGCACAACTGAACGCCCCGGCAATAGCACCAGTCAAATTATAGAAGACCACCATAATTGGCACAGCGTCCATACTTTGTCAGTACCACATCTACACCTAGAGGTCAGGCAGATGTCCGTGTGGATGAAGATTTACCAGCTGATAAATGTTGTGGTTTTGTGTGTATACGATCATTATCAGCTGTGTTGTCATTTTGATGTGAAGAAGAAACAGAAGAAACAGAAGAAGAAGAAGAAACCGAAACAACTATAGCCCGGCTGGCTATAGTTTATTTTGTTTTAGTTTTCAGACCAGTTACAAGAATAGGTGCATGCACACACAAACCCTGCCACCACTGTCAGCTGTTTTGGTAAATGGACAACTTTTGTGTGGATTCTAGCCTTGTAACTACTGCATACCACTGGGCTCTTCTCAGATACTTGATCAAGGCCCCAATTCTATCCAACTTTCCAGCACTGATGCAGTTGTGTCAGTGGTCCACTGCATCCTGGGGGGGGGGCAGTCATGAGGACTCCTCAAGGTAAGGGAACTGCATTGTGGTTGCATCGGCTCTGGAAAGTTGAATAGGACCGGGTCAGAAATCTGTTGACTCCACGCATCAGCTGCAGCCCAGACCCGCAAATGGCTTTGCCGAATGCTCCAAATCCACCTAAGAAAACACAGGTGGAAGGACTGCTATTCCCAATGCATTTGGATGGTCCCTATCAGTTATCATTTGACTCTTGCATAAACCTGCTAAGCAAAATGGCATGCAGAAGTAAACTAAATTCCTTTACTGTCACTGCTTCACCTGCCAGAACTCTGGATTCTAAAAATTGGCAATCCTAATCCCTTGGTGTATACTCATACATGGACTGGCTGCGGATCTCCATGCTTTCAAAGAAGAGTCTTTTCTAGCCCAAGTAAGAGATGGTAGGGGTTGAACCTGGGACCCTCTGCAGGCGAAGAGGGCACTTTACTGCTGATCAATGATGTACAGGTTGAGTCTCATTATTGGTGAGGGTCACCTGAATGGCAAAAATTGCACTAAAGCAAATCAATTTAAAAAACAAAGACTCTTTGCTCAGGTGATTTTAAAACAGCCTTGCTGACCTTTGTGTTGTTAAGACAGAGTCATTAAGAGGACAATCCAACAATCAGTCTCTCTCCAGGCCCTTAGAAAGGATTATCTTTCTTTGTGGTCAGGGGGAAGGGAAGGGGTTGCTTGGAGAGATAATGATTGATGGATTGTCAGCTGGCTGCCCTCTCTCTAACTATTGTAAAGGACTGTTTTCCTTTAATTTAAAGGGCTCATCATGTTGAGATAAAAATCTCTACAACAGTAAGAAAAGCATTTTAAAGGGGTGCAATTTCCCCTTCAGGGATCAGCACATTCCTTCTCATTTGCAGGGGCCATTAGTGTTGAGTCAAATCCATGTATAAAAAATCTGTGTATAACAAGGTTGGACCTGTAGATGTAGTTGAAAACCCATCAAGCTATGGGACTTCAAATCACGGGCAGAACTATGTCCAATATTTATATCATTTTGGGGAGATGGGCCTGGGCCTGATCCACCACTATACCTTAGACCTGAAAGAAATAGAGGATATCCCAACAGCTAAACTGACTAAATTTTCACAGGATTAGGAAGTGGATTTTTTTTTCCTATTTTGAAAGCCTGATTTGTTTGCCTTCAGAATTCATAACCCCTCTGTCTTTTGTACAGAGATAAATATGTTTTTTTCCAGGAAGTCATTAATTTTGGAGTTTGAGAAATATGAAATAGACAAAGTGGGTAATTTTTCACACTTAGAACAATTTCCCTATTATATTATGACTATTTTTCTTGCCCTGCTATAAGAGATTAATATGGTTGTTATTTTCTTCACTAATTGGCTTTACAGATTGCCATGGGAGGTAGCGCCCAATAAAGCCAAACAAGAGAGAAAACACTCACAGAAATGAGCTATCCCACAACAAGCAGTCTATTCATTAAGGGATAACAGACAATTAGGGCAGGCTTCTGTGGAATTTTGCTGGTTTTAAAAAAACCCAGCACATGTTAAAAATGTAAGTGGGTTATGTGGCTTCCCTGCTCTCTAAAAAGCTCCAAAAGCTCATTCTCCATGAATGAGCCCTGACTGTTATGCATGGAAACAGTTACAAGGTAATCACCATAAAAAGTGCTACATTCATTTAACACCACTCATATAGCCATACACACTATACATAACCCAGGGAATCCCAGTGCACATTTGTTCTGTAGATTTTTATTTTTTTTAAGTAAAAATTCTAGGGTTTATTCTAGGGTTTATTCTAGGGTTTATGGCTACAGAACTATTTTGGCAATATGATACCAAGGATTCTAAAGGGAGCAAACATTTATAAAAGCCCAAATTCACAAGTTTTTTAAAAACCCATAGGTCTGTATCACTATTTTTCTAAGGGTACAATCCTAAAGTGCCCTTGGGCTGGCTCAAGTCTCTTGCGCCAGCCCAGGAGGGTCGGAAATGTGCTGAAAAGCATGTTTACGCCTTCTCGGGAGTCGGCTGGGCCAGGGCAAGGAAGCACACCGACCTGTGGGGGCTGAATCCAACCTCCACACCAACCTTGATAGAGAGCCTTGTGTCAGCCAAGCTCAGCCAACATAAGGCTCTGGGGAGGGCAGGGAGGAGGTGGGGAAGAGATAGGAGGGAGGCGTTTCAGGGCAGGGAGGGCGGGTGGGGGGCGGTTCTGGGGGCTGGCGGGTGGGGAGTGGCAGGCGAGGCTGGGACCCAGCAGTTATGCCGGATCCCAAACCCGTTCCCCGAACAGTGCAGAGCAATTTCAAGCCGCTCCACTCTCCTCTACTTATGCCACCTCCAGAGGTGGCACAAGTCCAAGGAGACCTATTGGGGCTGCAGTGGCTTACACGGGGGTAAGGGGAAGAGTTTCCCCTTACCTCTGGCTGAGCTACTTTGGGGCCCTATCTTGTGCTGGATACAGCACAGGCCTCCTGGCTTGCCTGTTCTAGCACAAGATAGGATTGCGCTAT